>NC_057323.1:4502501-5138602 GCF_018924745.1 Marasmius oreades
TCAGCTGATCCGCTTGGTTCTCCGCTCGAATGTAAGCCATCCTTTTCTTCCTTTGATCTACTTCCTGACCCAATTTGCAAAGAGTCGCTCTCAATCGGACTTCGCCGAGGTCTTTGGAGACCGGGACTTCTTGGCTTTATACGGGCCCTATATATATCTTTCTTGCGTATCTTGTAGACTACTTGTAGTCGGACTTCAGTATACAGTGGTAGAGTCACTTTAAAACTCTTTTGTATTCCTACCATCCTGCTGCTTTGCAGCATAAAAAATACAATGTTGTATTCCTTTCTTTCTGGAGTGAAATAAGAAAATTTCCCTCTAACTTGTTTTAGAAAATTCCGATAAAATACCCCTTTATTCTGAACTTCGCCGAAGTCTCCAGGCGAGGTTACCATGATCAAATCCTTTCTTTACACTATCTTTCCTTCTATCATGAGGTTGGCTATTGAACAATTATACGCCATGCTAGCTCATTGTGAGTTTTCTTATCTTATATCCAAGATTTCACTAACTTCGCTGAAGACGCATATCCTGCCAATTTTATTCCTCCAATTGGGGGTCCTCCTTATTTCCAGGATGACAATCGCATTGTGCTACGGATTCCTCTTTCTACTGAGCGAGAAGCTGAGTTGGCTATACAACTTCAGTTCTTAGTAGCTATCCGCCACAACGGACCATACCTCCAATTTATCCTTTTATTCGATCCTGCTCAAGGCCGTCTCTATCACGGTCCACTCAATAATCATCGATTCCATCCGACTTCACGCAAGGTGTTTAATCGACTTGGCAACGCGATGGCTAGAGTTGGATTCCTTAAGCTCGAAGTTGCTTCTATCCCCGGAGCCATTGAAGCTTGGGTGTATGAAGTTAACTTCTTTCTTCCTTTAGTCCCCGATTCCGCTCTCTATTTACCTGAACATGGGTACTATGGGTTCTATTCCTTCGAGCCTAACACTGCTAGGTACTCTTTTCCAGGAAGTATAAATTATACTCCCGAAGAGGTGAGTTTTCCAAGACTTCTCTGAAGTCTCCGAAAAACTTACTCTGATCTTTCCGTAGGGGATGATAGACGGATTTCAATGTAATATTTCCAATTACCAGCTCGCTCTAGAACTGTAGACCCTATCTATCATATCCCAATTCCTTTGTTAAAGTGTAGCAAGTGTCTGAAATTTGAAAATGCGTAAAGCAACCAACATTCCATTCCTGTTCCCTACACAGTATTTCCATTACATTCTTGGGTCGCTGAGGCAACTTCCCTAATTTCAGCGTAGTTCCATTCCATTCTTAGGTTGTCGAGGCAACTTCACGAATTTATCCGCATTCAAAATTTAAAATTTCACGGAAAAATCGGAGTCCTCTCCCCCTAACAAAAGAAATGTCAACCCCTGTTGACTCCAAGAACGTATAAAAGGTTCCTCAAATTCTGGACATCCTTATCAAACAATCTTTCCTTCTTTCCATCGTTTAACATGTCTAACAAGATTCCAAACTGGAGTGGACGCGCGGAGTTCCTTCACGACCAGCCAGGGTTCCTCAAACAAATGGAGGACCTTCTCAATAGCAAGAGTCACTTCCTGGCCGAAGCCGGAGCTCGCTCTATCGCCAGCCGCTTGGTATGTTCTCGACCTTTCCATTTCCCGCGATAATCGCTAACTTCGCTGCAGTCTACTTCCATGTCGCACCATCACATTGGCAAGGATCCCGAAGCGTTAGAGTTCGTTCAGAAGTGCTTTGCCTTACTCGAGAAACTTCAGGCTGTGCCTGGAGTTCCGACTATTCCATCTTATGCTGCTCATGAAGCTTTTATCGCCGAAGCCATTGTTTCTCGCGACCAGCACGAAGAGAAACTCCACCAGAAGGCCGAGGAGAAACTCCACAACAAGGCGAAGCCCACCAAACGTCCCGTGGTAAGTCTTTTATGGACTTCACTGCAGACTATGTTATTCCTTTCTCTTAGAAGTCCAATGCTTTCGTCGAGTCCGACGACAACATGGAGATCATTGTCGATGCTCCTGTCCGTGCCAAAGTACGTTCTTTAATCTTTCATTATATTCCCTTTCTTATTGACAAGTCCAAGTCCGAAGGCGTCAGCGCCTCTATCCATGCACCACCCAAGACCAAGCAAGCGAAGGTGTCTGGCAAATACAAGCCCCTTCAGCAAATGACTATCACCAAGAGCAAGAAAGTAAGTATCGACTTCGTGATATTCTTTTATTAATTTCTGCTATAGTCTGGGCCTAATGGAATTTCCGTCCCACCGGTCTCTAACCACAAGAGGGCTCGTTTGCTCACTCCCATCGTTGACACGACCGAGGAAACCCCTGGTACGCCACTAATCTTGTCAAGTTTTCTTTTCCATCTTTCTAACTTCAGCGAAGAACAACTTCGCGTCCGCGAGGAGGGTCATGCTCGAGTCCTTCACGTTGCAGGGTTGTTGCCCTTCGCCAACATGTCCAAATACGATCCTGAACAGCTCCTTTCCGTCGCCAACTTCTTGAGGACTGAGATCATCACCCTTCAGCACACCATTTTGCATGCTCATAGCCAGTACAAGTCTAGCCTTGCTCAGCTCGAAGAGATCAACAATCATCGTCTTGGGAAGTTAGGTATTGACGATTCTATGGATACTGAGTCCATTGTAGAGGACCTCACCAACAAAGGCAAGGCTAAAGAGTCTGTAGCTTCCACTTCCAAGGGAGGATATGTTTCTGCCTAGATCTCTTTACAATATTCCTTTCTTTTCCTTATAAAATACAAAACTTCCATACATTTAGTCGGACACTTTTGTACTCATGTTAGTAGCGCTTGATGCGCCCATAAATCCGATCCTTTTGTCGATCCAACTAAAACCGTTTGATTTCTCAGACTTCAGCGAAGTCTAATTGTTCTTCGTTTATTCGTAAGTTGGGGACCCTATCAAAGATATAATCCTTTTCAGGTCCATAATCGACTTCATCTTCTTCTTCTACAAGCTGATCCAACTTGTCTTTCGACATATGAATAAGTTTGTCTATATTTTCTGGTAATTCAATGGGTTGATAGCGGGTAACATGTGGGAGCACTCTGAAAGCGCCATATTTTCCCCTCATGAGTGTACCATCCATCTCAGCCAAGATATATGATCCTCCCTTGGTTCTTCTTATGACTATACATGGTCCAAAGTACCTTGGGAACATCTTTCTATCTAAGTTCTTTTCTATTTGAGTATTTCGAACTTGTACAAGCGTACCCGGTTTAAAATCATATGGCTTAATGGTATGCATATAATCTCGTTCGAATTTCCTCAAGTTCTTCCTTTTATTTTCTGTTATCCTTTCTACCATTTCTTGAACATGAGTACGGTGCTTAGCGAGCGCTTGTGCACGATACCCAATGAGTTCTTCTCTGGTCCACACTCTTTCCGGCGTTTTTACAAGCCAGGTAGCTTCTACAATATCCAGCGGCAATATAGGTTCCGCCCCCAATACAAAGAAGTATGGTGAACATCCTAACGTCTTTCTAGTAGTTATTCTATCTGCCCACAAAATGTGCTTCAAGAAGTAATACCAATGGTTCAAATTTCCGCTTGTCGCTTTCGCTAAGGCCTGTCTCAGGTCAAAGTGTGCTCTTTCAATCTTTCCATTGGCTTGTGAGTTGTAAGGCGAAATTCGAATTCCACGAACACCATACTTATCACGCAACCAGTTGGTTAGGGCAATCATCTGAGGAGCGTTATCTGTAACGATTTCCTCCGGTGTTCCCCATCTGCATAAGATATCATCAAAGAACCATTCTGCAAGTTGTCTTGTATTCTCACTAGCAATGGCCCTTGCTTCTGACCAATTTGATAAGGCGCAACGTCCGTGGACGATGTTTTTGCAACCTCTACTAGCTGGTGTCATTTTAATGACATCAATATGAATCTTCTGGAATAGTGAAGGGGTGTGTGTGAGGACAGGAGGGATCCTTAAGAGGTCCAATCTTCTATCCTGACAAGGCTGACATGATTTTACGAACCAATCAACATCTTCTTCGAAGTGTGGCCACCAAAAGCGTTTTTCGATAAGCGCTTTAGTAGCAAACATTCCTTTATGTCCAAGGTTATCATGAGCTGCCATCAACATCCACATTCTCTTTTCCTTTGGTACAAACAACCGATGGTTACTTGAATCATCTAAGGGCTTACGGTATAACCTGCCTTCATCATCTAAGAAGAACTTTAAAGCTCTTCTTATAAAATTCGTCTTTTCTGAGCTACTCATTTGTGATGTTACATCTGAGTTAGAGTCTCTCAACCAATGAATAATCTTTGGTATTTCTTCATCTTGTTTCAATCCTTCTGAACTTCGGTGAAGTTCATCATATGGGTGGTCTCTTGACCAATCCGCATCAATATCCGGTGGAATAACTAACACTTCGTTAAGCGAAAAGCTATTCACTACTTTTCCTTTCTTGAAGAGCGCAGACTCAAAATAATATTTCCATAGTCTGTCTTCATCACGAACTTCTTGAAGCTCTTCTTCAAAATCCTCTACATCCTTTGCTAATCCAGAGGTATTAACAACCTCAGTCAAATATCCTGATCTAGGATCAATAGCATCTCTGAAAATTTCAAAGTCCAAAGGAGACTCAGTCTGTCCTTCTCCCATTCGAAATTTAACAGGTTTTCCATCATCCTCTACTAAGAAGTCTTCCCAGCCTTCTGGTCTCTCAGTAGATCCACCACCCGGAGGCGGTCTTGACAATCCATCTGGTCCATGAACCAGACCTTTAATATGTACTAAGGTAAATTTCCAAAGCCTTATTTCTTCTATCCAACGGTTGATACTAGCATTTGGGCCACTGCTGGGATTGTCCAACATTCCCTTAATGTAACTAGCATCAGTTTCAACCGTTAAATTCCTGCAACCAAAGGTCTGATATTTGGTAGCTCTAAGTGCCATCATCAAACCATACAGTTCTCTCTTTGGTTGGGAAAACCTAGCTTCCCTCTCATTGAGAGTAATTGAACCGAAATAATTGAAGAACTTCCTCTTAGGATTTTCTTCATCTACTTGATACAAATAAAATCCCACAGCATGCCATGAAGTATCCACTGCTAGTGTGATTCCACTTGGGTTCAGGTAGTCAATTGGTCTAAGAGCAGGAGCGTTCTTAATACCTTCTTGTATTTTGCGAACTGCAACAATCTGTTCTTCACCAATGACAAATGGTACATTCGCCGCTGTCAATCTAGTCAACGGCCTAGTGATCTTTGCATAGTCTTTAATGAACATCCGCATCTGTCCAGCAGTGCCCAAGAAAGACTTGATATGCGTTTTATTCTCAAAGTTAGCTGGGTCCCAAGACAGGATCACTTCCGCTAACTTTTCTACTGGTTTTTCTCCTTCATAGGACACTCTGTGTCCTACTACTAAACCCTCTGATACACATAAGTACGCTTTTGGTCCTGAAAAGGTCCCTCCAACATACTTCATGCGCTGAACTATCCGATTTACATTCTGAAAATGTTCCCATACAAATCTTCTTATTCCTTTATTGTCTTGGATGGTTTCAAATGAACCATCTGAAGTTTCATATCTTGTGGCTGGTCCTCTGATAGGAACATCATCGATATATGGTCTTGTTACATGAGGTATTTCATCTCTAAAGATATATGAAACATCTTCATGAAAGATAGGTACAGAATTAGTCCAACCCATTGGCAATTTAACCAATCGATAGGGACCAAAAGGAGTCTGGAATGTAGTATAGTCCCTAGACTTCTCATCTATTAACCTTTCATCATATCCAACCCAAATATCCAACATGCCTAAACATGCCCTTCCTGAAAAGCTAGAAGCAATTTCTGCAGTTCCCGGCGGAATACCTGAGTGTTGAATCGTAACTCGGTTCAAAGCCTCAAGACTATGAACTAAGCGAAGGCTTTTTCCATCTTTCTTTAAAACCATAAACCATCTGGACCGATAAGAGGAAGTAGTGGGTTCGTAAACACCAGCTGCTATCTTATCTTTCAAAATGTTACACACTTCTTCATAAATGCCAGGAGGTATAGGAATATTCCTTTCTACCCAAGGAGTATGAGGCAATACTGGAAACTTTACAGGAGGGAAGAAATCAGTTCTGAAATTTCCTCCTTCTTCTGCTGTCCAAGCAAAACCCTTCTCTTGAGTGAGCATAAAATGATGCAACAATTTTCTTTCTTCTGGCCACAAGAAATCTTCTGAATGATTCTTGTCAATGCCATCTTTTCTTTCCTTTGTATATCTTTCGCCTGGTGAATATTCAGGTGGATGTTTCGACAATACAGGTAATTCCGCAAGCGGATCGCCTGTAATATTCCTTTGAACCCGAAATTCTTCTGGCATTGATGCAAGTTGAGGTCTAACCTTCAAATGCACTGGTTTATACTTTCCATAGACTGAGACCTTTTCCAAATTCAAATTAGGGACCGTTTTATCAACGCCTTTTTCTTTAACTTCAAGTTCGCTGAAGTCTTCGGAACCGCGAAAATCTAGATTTCCACACTCAAAGTCTATGTTATCTCGCCATACACTAAATACGGCATATCCTTTTTCTTCCTTTGATCTCTGAAAATCCTGGACTCTCTGAGATGCAATCTGATCTTCGAAATTAGCTGCATTAGCCAATACAAAAGCTTCCGCCAACTCTTCTTCTCCGAAGTGGCGAGAGTCTGGCAATTTATATCCTTCTATTTTTATGTTTTTATCCTCGGAAAATATAAAACTAACAGCAACCTCTCCTTGATCATCTAGCAATTCCTCAAGGCTAACTGAAAATTTAATGTTTCCGACTTTTCTTCATTTTCGTATTCTTTTCTGGACTTCGCGGAAACCGCATCTTCGGATTTCAGTGCCGGTTCCCTTACTTTCGGACGGATTCGTTTTCCACCGCCTCTCGGGTAAGTAGGGATTGTACATTTCACACCAGTATTAGGACAAGTGGCAATAATATGTTGATCTCCATCCGGGAAATTCTGAATACTCGAATTGGTCAAGGCATCAAACGGTCTACCCAATAATACTTGATACGGCGCTTCCTCAACAACGTGAAGTTGGAGATAGACCGTAATTTCTCCGAACCGGAAGGGCACATTTCTAGCTAACCCTTTAGTTCTTTGAAGTTGGCCATTAGCCGATTGCATCAAAATATTGGATTCCGGATCCCATGTCAGACCAAGTCCAACAGCTACGACCATATCAATCGCAACTATCTGTGATCCGCCGTCAGTGACGGCTTCAACCTCTTCCTTAGAACCATTTATCTCAGGGAAAATGCATCGGAGGGTATCCATAACCCTTGCGACGATTATCACTTTCTTTCTATCTTCCGGAGGTAGGTCGCTGATATATTGTTCTACCGCGTCTTTGTGTACCACCGAGCCTTCTTCAAGATGGCCTCGGGGCTCCTCCAAAATTTCGAAAGTCTGTGCGACTTCAACGTCTTCGATATCGACAAATTCAGTATCTTCGCTGAAGCCTGACAAAATGTCTCGTCCGAGCTTTTCTTCCGTTCCGGCTTCTTTAAAGAACGCATTCGCATTTCTTCTAGGAAGCCTTCGGTTCCTAATCTTCCTCATCAAAGCTTTTTGTAATTCCGGAGAGGCTTTAATAGCATGCTCTGCCGAAATTTCAACTTCTTTCCGCAAAATCTTTTCTGCAATACTATCGACTGCTTTCTGTTTTACCGACTTCCAATCCGTGTCGGATAATGATTCCTTCGGCCTTACAGCCTTTCTGATCTCTTCAGCACGAGTATAAACTACCCTTTCCTTAGAAGAACTATTTTCTTTAAGCTCTTCTTTCCTTGGGAGAGCATAGTCTCTTGGCTGAAATATTCTTTCGACCGGTTTTACACGATCAAATGGTCTTTCCTGAGGAACATCTTCTTCCTCGATTTCTTCAATTCGCGCATTATCTGGGGACTTCACTGAAGTCTCCGTTTTCTCTCCATTTTCTTCTTCCTCCTCTCTCATCTGAGGAATTATATATCTGGATCTATCGAAATTCTTAGGTGTATTTATTACAACCTGCGGTATCAATTTTCTAGGTTCCTCTAGGGTCTTTTTGGTATTCAGGGCTTTAGCATTCCTGCCCTCTCTATCCTGCCCTTTCATCGGATCTCCTAGTTTTTTTTGGCCCATTCAATTTCTTCATAAGAACCGCTAACGCGTGCGACTCATCGCTTCCAATTTCTTTCAACGTTTCTTCTAACGCATACTGAAAACTGTTCACTACGGTCGGTTCTTCTTCTACTTCATACAACATACTTTGAGCTGCTGCAGAGCTTGCGGCCAGCCATCCTCTTTCTTTGGCAATTGCCAACACTCTCTCTGCACGAGTAGGACCGGGTTCCTTCACATTTACAAATGGAAGTCGACTTCCGTCCTTCAACTCAATCTTTCCTTCGGAATTTCTTTTCAAAATTCCATTTTCCAGCAACTTCGCTTGCTCTGGACAGTCCCTCGCGGTATGCCCTTCTTTGCTACAGAACCAACACTGAAGATCATCCAGCCAGTTGGACTTCGCCGAAGTCTCGTTATTATTGCGCGGCCGATCTGGTCGATCACTAGGTCGCTGGTACTGGTTTCCACTACTTTGGTTACCATTATTTGCACCAACTTTTACTAACTTCATGACTTCGAGAAGTAACCGATTGGTATTTTCAGTTGCTTTACTCTGCTCGGAAACTTGGTGTCCAAGTTCGCGAAGTTTCACATTGTAGGTATCCATTGATACTGATACTTTGTGTTCCCATTCATCCTTTATTTTTCTATCCTGTGTCTCCGGCATCGGAGGACGAACATACTGATCCGCTGTCTGTTTCACACCATGAAGTCTATTTAGGCCTTCCGGGGAGACACCTGAGTAAGTATCTCTACTCGAAACTCCAAGTCCTGGTGCATAAACACTTTGAACCATGGTAGCTGACATTGTAATTGCAGCTTCCTGGACTTCATCGATTGTCCAAGGGTCCTGACGCTTCTTGAGCTTTTCTCGAATGTCAGTGTCCCTTCGCATTTCAGACATAGCTTTCGCTACTAAATGCTTTCTAATCTCGTCTGCAAATCTTGGTTCCAATGTATTCAAATAATACGAGACTAAGTCAATATTCGTAATCAGCGGGGGCATAGTATTCTTCAACTTTTTAGCTTCTAAGTTGAATTCTCTATTAAATGCCGCTAACTTCGACGTATGACCGAACGGAATGTACTTTGCTCGTTCACAGACAGCAAGAAGACGCTCCCTTGAGCCGATCTTCCTATCCTGCGCTTCAGGAAATTCCTGAAGCAACTCATCCTTGAAAAGCTCCCAGTCGTAACCTCTTGCAGAGGCAATAACATCTTCGAGCAACTCTCGGGTGGTCAGATCCATCTGTGTCATTGCGATGTTGATCTTCGCCTCATCATTCTCGATATTATTCCATCGAAAATAATCTTCTAGCGCAGTCAACCAAGTTTCAAACGTTTCCGGACGGTCTTTACTAAAGACCTGTAATCTCATCTTATGTTTGTCTCCTTTCAAGACCTCCCTAGCTTCCGCTGTGAGGTCCATCCATGACTGTTTCACTGGTCGAACCACATTTTCCTGTGGTTCTGGTCCTTCTGTATTTACTGAGTTTGCCATATTAGCTCCACTCAATAATTCAATATTAAAATCTAAGTCTCTCTCAAAAGATTGAAAAGGGTCCGAAATATCTTCCGGTTCTGAAACTGGAGTATTCGCTGGAGGTACCGGTGGTTCCGGTGTTCCTTCTCTAACTTGTGACGAAGAGTTTTCTGGATCTTCAGTTTCTTCGCCGAAGTTCCTTATTCTTTCAAAAATAGATACAGCCGAAGTAGTTGCTAAGGCTCTATCCCTTAATGAGGCAAGTCTGAGACTATTAATCTCTTGTTGCAATTGTATATTTTCCTTTAGAAGAGCAACTTGCTTTTCTAATTCTTTTTCCTGTTGGATCTTAGAAATTCGATGTTCGGTTAATTCTAAGTTTCCTGCAGCGCTCGAAGTCTGCGTTGATCTCGTTCTCGAAGTGCTAACTGCTTTTCCCTTATCTATTTTCTTAGATCTGGGTGCAATTTTGACAAGTACTTCGGTTTGATCTCAACCAAATGAACAATTGTACTCCTTAGAAGCTAACTTCTGCGAAGTGTACGGTTTCAAGAATTCTTTCTTTCCAAGTAATACCACCCCCTGCGGTGGTCACCAGATAATAACGCTGTGTAACACCACTAAATATGGCTAGTAAACACACCTCAAGCACGAAGTGCGCAAACCAAAACCACACCAAGAAGAGTATACACAAGTGTAAGGGGTGGAGGTCGGTATTCTTAAGGCTTTAGTTTTCACTAAGAGGCACCAAGAAAGATAGAATATGTGGGGTCTTCGGTTTTATAGTTGTTTCAATCAAGGTTCTTTCACTACAAGGGTGACAATATGATTCACAAATCCCAAAATTCGATATCTGACTTTTCAACAAAGCTTTTACAAGTCTTCGCCGAAGTTCGGTTTCAAGTTCAATATCCAAACTAGACAATAGCAAACCAAATTCAATATAAGTCCAAATTGACTTCAATATCCAGAGTTCAATTCCAAGACAATATGCCAATACCAAATTCAATTGCAATAATCTAATCTATCCTTCCAAACACAGAACACCAACTTCAGTGAAGACTGGGGCAAAGGTCAAATCTCGAGCGAATCCTAGTAGGTGAACTGCGTCTCCTCTCGTAGGTTGCTGGGGGAAATCCCTCTTTCCTGCCCTCCTTATATACGGTTTTTTTCTAATAAATAATAGTAAAAGTCCAAAATGTGTGTGAAACTAATAAATAATAATGAAATCCCTTTCAGTCAAACAGAAACTCGCTTAATCGGGTATAATACAAGAGTTTTATGTGCTGAAGTGCCCAATCGAATATTAAACTGAATATCTATTCCTTGTTTCCTGGTTGCGATGTAGGGACTTGACTTCGCCGAAGTACCCGACATATCCGCATTCTCCTGTTTTTCCTAGGGAACGAGTCCCTGTTTCAGGCGTATCCATTCTTCCTGTTCCTGTTCTATTCCTTTTTGGAGAAGATCTAGCCTCGATCCTAGGCCCTGTCCCCAAGGTTTCCTTCTTGAAATCAAATAACACGTGCACTTCGCTGAAGTCCGTGCTTCCTTGGTTTTCCGAGAAATTCCTATTCTTTCTGTTTTCCGTTCATGAGAATCGGATGTTCCTTCCTTTATCCTTGTTTGGATTTCTATATCCGAGAATTCCAATATCCGAGCAGTCCAACCAGACTTCGTTGAAGTTTCAATAAATTGTATAATAAAATCCCTATGTTTGCTATGAGCATTCCAAGAGTAAGAGGAGGCCTTCCAATACAAGAACGAAGGTTTTTAAACGGCTGCTTCCTGAAGTTCGTACAGTTTTCTGAACTTCAGCGAAGTCTCTCATCTTTCCTAATTTTGTACATTTCGTATGGATAAAGTCTCTTGTAGAGGCTCATGCTTTAACTAGAAGTGCGGGCTCACTCTAGTCCTATTAATCCCATAATTTATAACTCATAAGTGTTAAAATTGTATAAATATGCATTTTTAAGGTCTTTTACGATTTATATCGCGATAGCGACTTCTTTATTCCATCTTGGGAATGAGTGTCGAGCCGAAAATTTGTGAGAAATGCACGAGTCTGTCGCTCCAGAGTCCACAAGTGCGTGGGTATGAATTATTTTGTTTTCTTTGGTGGTTAAGCGAACCGCAATCACAAAATGACGTGTACCAGCATCAACAGCGTGAATAAATGAGGGGGAAATTTTGTAGTTTAGAATGAAAGAACCGTTGGTACGGCGGGTATAGGGAGCATCCGGTGTGGATGCATGTGAACGAGTCCCAACGTTCACCGAATGCTCGGGGACTGTAGGGCATTCGGTTATGCTTTTCCTGAGGGTTTGGTACCCCGGAAACGCGCTAACCTTTCTCTTCTATTCTTTTTCGCCTGTTCTCCCATATTTGGGCAATTATCGATGTAGTGTTCTTTGCCACCACAGTATAGGCAGAGTTTATTGTCTCGACGGTAGTCCCTTTGTCCTTTGGTAAGACTAATCTTCATTCCCTGCTTTCTGAGCTTCATATAGTCGACTTCCATTGCATCACCGTCGGTTTCAACAGATATGGGAGTTATCAATGCTTTGGCGGAATCGCCATTTGATCCCGACGTGTGAGATTTACGCGAATTTCCGACAGAATGATATCCGTTACTATTCCCGTTATATCCGTTTCCGTTGTTCCGCGTTGATCCCGAAAAATTATTTGATTGACCACTACGTTTCTCGTGTTGTCGTTCATGTTCGAGTTCTTCATGGGCGTCATCAATTTCTACACAGAGATCAATGAATCCCTTTAGTTTCTTTGGTCTGTCATCTTTCTTTACCAAGGCTAACCCTGCTTTCACATGGTCCTTTAAGCCTTTCTTGAAGTAATGGATTCTAGTTGAATCAGAAAGATCACAGTGGACCACCATTTCCACATATTTTGATCCATAGGAAGCCACACTCTTGGTTTGTTTAAACACTTCAATTTTCCTGAGCATAGCTGCTGCAAGATTAGGGTCTTCAAAATGTTTCCTGAAGGACTCGACAAAAGCCGGATAATTGTCAAATAAACCTGGTTCTTGGATTTCAACCATGCGAAGCCAGTCCCGGGCTTTTTTGTCGAGGAATAAGGCCCAGTAGTTCGTCATGTGGCGGGGGGTGGGGAGGGAATTTCCGGACAGTTGAATCGCACGGTCCATATCCTGAATGAATTGATTAACCCGTTCCGGTTCTCCAGTAAATTTCGATATTTCCGGAATTTTTGCCACTTGAGTTTTCGGAATGGACTGAGCCTGAAAATTGGTACGCATTTGCTCATTAAAATTCTGGATAGTGGCGAATTGAGCGTTGATAACAGCTCGTTGCTGCATCTCCGTCTGCTGCATTTGTTCGATAGTTCCGCCGAGGCCGGATACGGCATGATAAATATTCGATAAATCCGACCACGTAACCGTTTGTTGAATCGGATTATCAGCGGTAGGATGGAATGATGGGATACTAAATGCCGGTTGGAACGGCAACTGAGAAGTACTAGAAAGGTTCTGTTGATCCGTAGTCTGTTCCGGATTAGGAATGGACTCGGTGTTCCATTGTTCGGGGAGCTGGCCAGGGATAGACATTTTTTTCCAAAAGTAGTAAGGTTTAGGAGTTCAATCAAACTGTGAGGATTCGATCGGGCCGGAATGCGGAAGCCGATCAATCACTCGGAAACTCTGAGAAGAGCCTAAAGGCGAGAAAATAGGGAAGATATGAGAGTTGATTGAACTGAGTATATAGCTAGATACATAGAGACTTATATACTCAGTTAATAAGGAGTCTGATGAAATATATAAGGAGCCCATAGAAACCAAAGAGGAGAAATAAGGGGAAAGTTTAAGGAGTTCTAATCAGGGGAAATAGGAGAGTGCCGAGGCTTGATGGAGTGCGGCCGTAGCCCGGTTCGTGACACCATGACGTGAGGAAGCGACATCTTCGTACCCGTTGAAAAGGTTGTGACAACTAACTATGTAAGTCAGGTTTTTACTTCAAACCAGGAACTCTGCATTTCCGACCCGTGCGCTATCTTTAACTATCTGTTTCCCAGTTCATGCATTGAAGTTGCGCATGAAATCTTGACATGATTGATGAACGTATGATGTGCCCACTGTCAAACTACTTGTAGGGTAGTCTCGTCCCTCAATGTATATATCCTGCCCTGAGACCAGGATGTCAATTGTGTACAATACTTCAGAATAGCCTGGAATAGCCATCAACTTCGGCCCAGGGTATTGCTATTAGCCGCAGCCGTGGGCATGGCGTTGTTGCACTTCTCCACGTGATCGAAATTTTTGGACCTCGAGCCGAGTGGAATTTCAAATATTGCTCTTGTCCACAGCCACGACACCGTTGTCGAGTTGACATTTTCCCCCGTCCACCACCACCGCTGGTACGTGGTCTCTTATCTACGGGAAAGCGAGTTCGTTCAACTTATTCCATCATGTTTCCTTTTCCAGACCGCTCAGAGACCCCAGTACGGCCTCTGACCTTCACTTCAGCTGCCACTCTCAATCACGACGAGAGGACACACATATCACCCAAGATGCTACAACAGATACAACACCCTCAGGCGTCCTCCTCGAAACTGGCTTTGGGCGAGACCACCGAAATCGAATTAACACGCGACCTGATCCCGGAATCCGACATCGCAGATCAGTACTACGACAATATTCTATCACCCGACAATCAAAACTCATCAGCGGTCGATGCACCCGAGTCATCTCCTCCACGCCCTGGTAGTCGCTTGGACTTTAATGTTCAAGAGGAGATCAACGAAGTCGAAGCGGAGGCTCCTGTGCTTAGTCCAAAGCCACCGCGGTTCGAATGGACCAAGAGTCTATTTCAAAAGATTGGAATACATCGCGGCTCTTCTTCTGAGAAGACTAGACACAAACGTCCCGAAATCCGGCCATCCCATCAGGATCCTCTACATCCTTCTTCGTTCCCTTCCCCGTCCCCCTCTACGTCTGCCTCACACTCTGTCGAAACACGAGCACATAGTAGTTTGATTGACGACATTAGATTTACATTATGTGCCTCTGACGAAGACGCGGAAGCAACGGATGGAGAGACCAGTGATGAAGAATCCGAGATTGATCTTGATTCCTTGTCCCTATCTGACTTTGACTTGCAAGACCCTGATGTACGGCCATCATCTGTTACTGAGGCGACCATTGGAGACTCAATCAATCCTTCCGTCCCGTTTATTTCTCCCCTTCCATCGTCTGATTTGGACGAATCTGTCATGACTTCCCCATTCCCTGATTCTGAACACCACCCTAAAGCCATCTCATCATACCTACCTTCCTGTCTCTCTCCTAGATTTCTTTCGAAAGCTCGCTCCCGTGTTACTTCCCTACCCCCTCAGCGGCATAATTATGAAAACAGGGGACATTCTCGGCACGCCCTCATGCACCTCAAATGGTTTTGGGCCACACGGGAAGAAGAATGGGCTGAGTTTGAGAATGCCACACGGGCTTATGGTGGTATTTCCTCATCGCCAGAGCTACCCGCTTCGTCTTTTGCTTCCAGGTTCCCGAAGCTCTTTGCAAGCGCTAGGACTAGGCTGCCCAATCGGGACGCGGAAATCCCGAGCTCACCATTGATGTCTATGCCTCCGATGACTATACATCCGAGGTGGGGTGACCTCTCTGGACTGAAAGATTCGTGGTGTGTTCATATGGATAGGTACTTTGTGGAAGTACCTATCTGGAGAATTAGAAAATCACTGTGGACGGCCGATTTGCAGGTTATGAGTATGGTGCACAAACGACGGCGAGGAGAAAGCGAAGAGTCTGGTTGTGAGGAGGATGACGCAGACACAGAGTCCCTGATGCACATGTCAATGTTGACAGGACTCAGTGACGATTCAGATTTGACATTGGTGGAGAGTGACTGCGAGGAGGAAGCTGCAACCACTCAACTGGCCTCTGTCGGTGAGAGTGTTGAGGCTGTGGCGAGTGGAAAGGAGAAGGACAAATCGTTTTATAACGATGACGACGAGGAACAGGACGAATACTTTGAGGACGTCGACCTCGACAGCCCGTCTAGTTCGTCGTCAGTGGGAGCATCATCTTCTACGTGTCGTTACGTGTCTTCATCCAGCAAATCATCTCTCACATCTTGTTTTGAAAACCCTGCCGTCCTCCCTTCACAACCAACATTCAGTTTTCAACCACCGTACTCTCCCTATTGTTCGACGCCAAATTTGCTGCAGGGTTTGGGACATCCATGGGCAACGAGTTGGTACCACAGGTCGCAACTTCTGTTGCAGTTGTTGGCCAATAGCGCCGAGCATGAGAAGCAGCCATCAGGCCTCAGTTCCGACATAGAATACGAAAAAAACCATCAACGGAGTTTCACGTATGAAGACCTCTACCCGGGAGCCCTGGAAAAATCCACATCGTCCAGGTCTCGGACTGTGTCAGTATGATGCTCCCTCATTAGACCTACCTCCTCTTGAATCATAGTTTTGTATCGTTATCGAGCAACCCGTTACTTTCGGCCGCTGATTCCTTATGGCACCTCCATTTCTTCACCTATGCATCATTTTTTTTATGACCGACATCCAACATTTATCATGTCACCTATCTTGGTGCCTCATCACACTCTCAGATATCCCCCATTCGCTTCATCCTCGCATTCACATAACATACTTGCCGTACATCTTATTAGTTTTACCTCACCCCACTTCTCTCTACCCTCCCTACCCTTACTTCCTCCCCTCTCATTGCTTCTTGTCCAGGTCGTCGTTACTTTGTTTTGTCTTTCTCATACCACTACATGGACTACCTCCACTATCCTCTAGCTAATATATTCCATTATTACTATCATCGTACTGTATCGCACCGGTATTAGGCTGCATAAGGGTATCAGACACACTATGTATCAAACCTGATGACTTCATGACCTTTTTCCCTCTCATTTAGCGTCCTGGTGTAAGGTCAACGGTGTCCGTTGATTAATGTTCAGTACTAGTTGTAGTGACTAGTAGTGGTTTGCGCGGTTTGCGCGGGGCGCTTCCACCTGACTATATTAGCGCACTCGTTCACTTCTCACTTCCATCTTCAGTACTTCTTTTGAGTCCGCCGCCTTCTCCGCTCGTATCTTGAATTCCATCGAAGCCGGCCTACTGCATTTGTCTCCAGAACCAACCGACGCTGTGGGTTATCTCTCCGGCATTTCCCTACCCACAGGAATACTTACCTCGTGCATATCATGGGACAAACTATCCTTATTTTTTGAATGAAGGACGTCACTCATACGGGAGAAGATTCGGGGAGGATGATGTTACTTGGTACGTTGTGCATTTCCTTCATACTTGGACGGACTAGAGCTGAAGTCTCCGCTTTACTAGTTTACCCCCCTCCCCCCCCCTCACAAATTCAGTCAATCAGTCGTCTAGGGTATGGCCGTGGAGAGACGACGAAGGAGGAAGGAGTGTCATATCCACTCAATCAGTGCATATTCCGTCCCCAAGGTACATGTTAACCATCTCATCCTCGTGAAATTGCGAACAAAAGATTCCCGCTCCATTCGGTAACCATGGTCATGGAACTTGGATTACGACAAACCTATTGTCCGATAAATCTTCGGTTTCTGAACGAGTTCACGCCATAAGTATTCGTGTTTCAAGAAGCCTGGCCAGCAAAACAAACGGGATTTCTATCGTTGTTGAACGAGGACACGACCTGCATCTTCGAGATGAAATCGGCCCGACAGTTGTTCTCATCGTCGTACACCTATAATCCTTATCATAATCTGGGAGTACTTGCTTCGCGGATGGTGATCCACTCGTCCTACCGCATTCAAAGTCTCCCCTCGAGCATCATAACGGTCCGGTTCTCGTATATGGCGAAGGGGTGCAGGTCACAGCGTAAGACGACTATAATCACCGAGGAACAAGATCGATGTCGGGAATACATTGCAGATCGAATTGTCGTGAGCCACCGCCGTCCATGGACATACCACCTCGACCCGATCCAATTAACCATGGATGGACGAGAGCGATATGTAAGCTCATCGGAGGCGAGTGTTGTGGCGAGTGTTGATGCTGATTGGCTTTGCGGCCGCGGTACCGTTTTACTCTTTTCTTGCTGCTATTCTTGCTACCACAAATCTATGCCTTTGAGGCTATAGGTAGTACTAGTAAGATGGAGAAACATGTACTTGTCACTAGGCACTAGTCAGCACCTGTCACTATTGGCACCGCTTAGCGCTTGCGGTGTATTTACGGTCGCGTTACCGACAAGTTTCTATCAGGAAAACTATTTTTTCCAAACATAATTCAACCGCTTGTTGATTGCCGTCAGGCTCAGGTGGTCATAAGGCTGGAATATAGTATTTACCCTGTTCATGAACCTGAACCTTCCATGTCTCTACCCTTGGGCAAGGTAATTGCAGAGTATGAACCAAGGCATACCGAACTTGTCCATGCTATCTCAGATGTAGAATATGCATCTGAGGCTTTGACTGCACTATATTCCAAGATAGCGGAGCTCCAGACGCAGGTGCAGGCGGCCAAGGCCAGATTCAAAAAGGCATCAGAGAGGGTGAAGAAGAGGGAAAAGCAGGCAGAGGACTCTGAGAAGTCGTTCAAATTTTCTTTTCTTCGCAGGAGCAATACGACGAAAGGAAAAGAAAAGCAGAATGCCGGAACGCAGATTCAGACACCGTAAGTCGCTCACTTTCTCATCCGTCTCGACAGGTAGCTCATTGGCTCCTTAGAGCATACCTCGAAGCAGTGCAAGAAGAAAGTAAAGAAAGAAATAGACAGACTGAGCTTGAGGAGGCTCTAGCTTCAGCCCAGAACGAAGTGAGTCTATACACCGTCTAACTCTTCCGTCTGATCAATATCATCCATGAAATAATCAATTAGCGAGCTACACTACAGGAAAAGGTGAAGGAATGCGATGCGCTGAAAATCAAACTGGACGCCCTCTACGACCTCATCTTCAATGGGCCTACACCAGGTACTGACGACCCTACCATCCTTCTTGGTTCAACACGCTCAATACAGGATTGCGAAAAAGGTTTTCCCGAAGAGGATCAACTGGAGCAGCAAGTCTCCGCAGCCAAGGCTGTATATGACCGTGTGCACGCCAATTTCAATACCGAAAAGCAAGCGTATGCAAATATTTATCGAGCCGAGAAGATCATTGGGGAATGCAGGTATAAACTGAAGGATGCCCTGCAATGCGCTTCCACAGGTCAGCCCTCATTTTGGTTCCGTACGAAATACATGTGCTGATAGACCGTCCTGTACAGTCATGTTCGCTAGCGGACAGTAAGCCCAAACCGTTCATTTGTGCTAAAACACGGCCTGATCTTTCACCAGTTCTGTGCAGGAAAAAGAAACTGCCTGTCTTGAGAGTGCCCATGACCTAGCTCTTCAGGTCATGTCTATAATTCAAGAAGCCCGACGATTGTCACCTGATATTCGACCACTTGAGAATCTTTCCATCATCCAAGAGTGAGTGCTTTTAAAAAGATTTATCGTGATGCACGTCCCTTACTTATCATGTTCTTCCCAGAGTCCCTTCACGAGCGGAATCGGGGAGTGCGGATGACTTCTATGGTATGTCATCTTTCAGAATCTTCGTCCTACAACTTCCGACCGTTGAACCAGCAAAGCTCAAGAGTGCTTCATCGGAAGTCTCCCGAGCGCGCACACAGGTATCATCCGAATTCCACCCTCTTTCTGCAAGCTCATGCTAACGCATGGGTATCAGCTCTCCACCGAGCGGACAAATTATGCTGGCCGAGCTGCCGTTACTAAATCTGTCGTGGAAGGTGCTGAACAAACGCTAGCTCAGTACAAGGACGAACTCCGCTCCCTTCGAAAGGGAATCTTCGAAAACGTTGCAGAGAAATCGCGACAGCAGTCGCCGCTCAGAACGAACGGCATGCATGGGATACAAGAAGATGACGAGGACCACTACATTGAAGCACCGCCGCCAAGCTATGACTATGAACCCTCTTCGACGTTTGTGTCAACACTCTCACCATCAACTCTCATCATTCCTAACAAATTCGTGCGACAATTACCGACTCCTTACAGTGATGATACCTCGTCCCCGGTGAGCAGCAGTAGCCATATATGGCCTGCAAGTCCTGCTAGCCCGAGTATGTTTTTCTCTCGCTCAATTTCGCAAGTCTTGGTTACTTAATACTTTCTCTTATTTTTACACGTACAGCTGCCTCAATACGGCGAATAAGACCCCTACCACGGCCTCCTGGGACTTGAGCTATCCATTCCTTACATTTCCCCAAGTTTCACATTGTATTACCCTCGATATTCGCTTGCTACCGCTTTCCGTTGTAGCTTTTTTCCCAAGCTGGGTCTTATTGAGGATTTTCTTGGCTCCTCGCTCACTCTCCCTTTCGTCATTTCCTCTATACAAGGTCATAACCTCTTAACTGTCCCATCTTTTTTCTGAATATATCCTTTTTCTACTACGCTCATCAGTAAGCATGGCCGTTTATATAATTCAC
Source organism: Marasmius oreades (assembly GCF_018924745.1). Lineage (NCBI taxonomy): Eukaryota > Fungi > Basidiomycota > Agaricomycetes > Agaricales > Marasmiaceae > Marasmius > Marasmius oreades. The sequence goes on from NC_057323.1 coordinate 4,522,609, forward strand.
CACTACACTGTATTACACGACCCGGAGCCCGACTTGGGCCTCCATTCTTCCGCGCTATCAATTACTTGCATCTACATACTTGTATCTCGAGATCCGTTATGATTCAGAGAACTGATCACCGGTATTTCATAATTTCAGCTTGTGACTTGCAACATTTTGGTTTCGCGCGTCCACCAATTGCAAGATGGAATCATCCACATCTCCAATACCTTGGAATGAAACACCTCTTGGTCAAACAATTACCTATCTTCCAGTTCTTGGCTCTTTTCTATGGCGTAGTTTCCTCTTAATCTCCGGGGTCCTTCTCTATCCAATCACTTACCTCTCAGCGCTCAAAGTTCCCCTCCTCGCACCGATATCAATCTTCTTATACGTCTTCGCACCATTTCTGGTCTTTACCCGAATCATTCTTGATCTCTTCGTCTTCACGCCTTACAGCACTTTCGTATACTTGGTCGACGCCATATATCCAGTATATGTCTTTTGCGGGGTCGCGTGCATCACTGGAGTACTTATGGGCACATTAGGAAGATTCCTGGCACAGTGGGCTACGATGGTGGTTATGGGCCTTACAGATCAGAAGAAAGAGGCAGACCAGGAGAGCTACAGGGAGGAAATTGAGGGTGCGAAGGTGGAATATGGACCCTGAATCGACTGTTCTGGGTGCGTTTTGGATTTGAGGTTTAAAGAACTCTTGACTTAACGACTGTGCTCTATCGTAGACCCGAGCGCTTTGATGTATGATACTGTTTTGCTGCTAACTCGACAGCGTAATTACGGCGCTCCACGCTCGTTTATACGTCTTGACACTTGCTACTGGAACTAGTGTAACTAGTACACCAGCAGCATTTGGTTAAATATAATCCGTATTCCAGGAGTTTAAAATGTACGAATTTATCAATATGTGAGAAAACGAGGAGCAAAAAAAAGTATAAACGTGAGCGAGAGATAAATGTGAACGGGGATGGAGAAATCAGACCATGGAATGATGATAAATTTTGAAAAGAGTGCAAATAAGAATAGCAGTAACGACAGACTCGAGGCGTCCGTTCCTTCACGATGGCCAAGGTGGTTCGCAGGTAGGCAGATAGACAACGGGTCATATAATTCGACAGATACCAAACAGTGACAAGAGAGAAAGAGAGGCGACCACAATGCATGTTGGTGGAGGGAATTGGATATTTCGACTAGGGGGTGTCCGGGAAAGCAATGGGATAAGAGGTAGATTGGCTCATGCCCATACCTAAAAGGGCACGCCTCGTTAGTAACAATCAAATCAAAGATCATCAAGATTTTACGAACCCGAAGTGTGCTATCCCAGCTACCTGTACATAGGGCCATTCCATCGACGCTAACACCCAAACAACTCACACGGTTCTCATGACCAGTCAAGACACCCACACGTTCCCCTTTGAGAGTATCCCACACGTTACATGTCCAGTCATCATAACCACCGAACAAAATCCGTCCCGAGATAGAGAACGCTACGGAAGTTATACCACAAAGGATATTGTCGTGAGTGAACGAGTTGAGTTCTCGGTCGGCGCGAATATCGAAGAGTCGGCAAGAAGCATCGTCCGATCCGGTGGCAAATGCATCACCATTCGGGAAGAATCTAACAAACGCCAGATGTCAGAAGGAGAAAAATGATGGAATGACTGAGTGGCACTTACTGAACAGCGTTAATATCCGATTCGTGGCCAGTGAAGGTCTGTGTTGCGCGGCCGCTACGAATATCCCAAAGCTTAGCTGTGGCATCGCACGCGCCGGATACAAACACGTTTTGATTGGGACCTAGCGACAGACTGTGCAACAAAATTAGAGCGACCTAATATAGCAGAATGATTTGACACGGACCTCATCACGTCGCCAGTATGGTCGCTGAACTCGACTACACGAACACCGGCTTCAATGTCCCAGAGCATGCAAGTCATGTCACCAGAAGAGGTAACGATCTGTCTATCGTTGAGGAACCGACAACAACTGAGGTACCCAGAGTGTGCGCTGAGTTCCCGAGCGCCTCTCACGTTACCTCCGTCTTTCTGGAGGTTGTAGATCGAACAGATGTTGTCTAGTCCTCCACAGGCAACAAAATTACCAGAAGGGGAGTATGCGCAAGTCATGACCCAGCTAGAACGTAAAGGAATAGCATGGACTTTGTTCGTGGTGTATGCGTCCCAGACGATAAGTTTTCCATCTTGTGAGGCAGAGACGAGATGCCTTCGGTCGGCTGCCCAATGCATAGCGTATATCTTGGCGAGATGCCCCCTCAGTGCCCGACGGGGACGCATTACGATCCTAGGAAGAGCATCTACTTCCGCTGCCATAGCTCGCACTGCCATCGAAAGGTGTCAAAGGCTGGTAACTTCAACCACGATTTCAAACTCACAGCTTGTGTCTGCTGATGACTCCTTCTTTGCACGCAACTTCTCCTTCAAACTTTCTGCCTCCCTACGTGCGGCAGCAATACGCTCCTGAATATCACCCTGATTTTGCGACATCGCTATAAACTTCTAAAACGTTCGATTGAATTGAGAAAATAAATGCTCCTCTGGTTATGAAGTTAAAAAAATTAGTTTCACGACGGCAAACAATCATACGAAGCTAAACTCACAGGGAGAAAACGAGAACCAGAGACAAGTAGATGACAAAAAGGAGGCGCCTCCCGTTACAAGACCAAGAAGACAATGACAAAAGCCCCGACGTCAATACTGAGAGCGACGAGGAGCAGGTTGTCACTGAGGATAACGGCGACGGCGACGGTGAAGGATGGGGGAGTGAAGCAGTACCAGAGTGCGAAATCCTGTAACGGAAGTCGTTTGATGTAAATGATCCCCTTGGCTGACAAAGGACGAGATTTCAATCTCCGATATTCCATTTAAAACTCCGCGAGCTGACCACCAATGATCTGTTCCTGAAAATACTCATAGTTCCTTTCTCTTTTATTTTCACCGCATAACTCATCATCTCTCGATGCGTCGTTAGAATGTAAGAATAACCAGATCCCATCCAACTAATAGACATTTTCCCATGTTTCTTACGAGATACCAGTCTCGATGTATGAGCCAATCTTCAGACGGTCAGGAATGGAAATACAGGTGAATTAATATTCCGAAGGTACTGATCGTTTTTGTAGGCTAATCAAGAGTGGTAGATGTGTAAGTCTTGCGTTCTGCGACCGACGATGAGCTCCTCAATTATATCGTAAAGTGAATCGACATAGACCTGCCCCTTAGGCCTTAGGCCTTAGGGGTCTGCTAGTAGGCGACTGCTTCCCTGAGTTTGGACACATCGGTTCCTGACGAAGGTGCATACGCCACTCAATGTTCTCGAGCTCTCGCACGCTCAACACTGATGATCGTAGTGGCTTGACTCAGGCATAGTCAGAATAACGGTATCATCTATCGACGAGGATAAGTGATGTTCTGGCTATGCTCGGTATGATTCTGCAGCGGCTCCCCTACAGGTCTTAGGCTGGCAAATACACTTTGCCGTGATTTTTCGCCAGGTTCTCTATAAACTTCAGCCAGCTCATTTCGTGTCGTGTGGCACTGTCTGCTAATCTTCCCGGGATGCCCTCTCACAGTAAATGCCACTGTGCTTTTTAACCGTGGTACGATGGTATCTCACTCTCTCACTGTTTCCTATCATTGATTCTCGAAACAGATGATCACGGAACGACCAACGGAGTTCAGCAGTACGTTCATATCAATCAAAATTCCATATTCCTACGCTCCCTTCGGTGCGGGATTCATTTGAACTGGGAGTGTCATGAAGAATAACGAATACAGTGTACTCACAAGTTGGAACATCCGAGGCCTGATGAGTCTTTTCCAGTGATCCACAGCAATTCCGAGTCGATGGACCTCAGGGCTTCGTGCTGGAATTTGTGACGCAGGGTTACTCCATTTTTGACAGATGAACCCTATCCTACATATCTGCAACAGGAATGGCGATAACTCCGTGACTGCCATGGATATTAGGATAGGGACCTACAGCGTAAGACATTGCAGTGACCTTCATTAATCCTGTTACCTTATGTCTAATGCCGTCAGCTCCAATCGTCCAGTTTCATTATCTCTGCCCGGTCAGATTCGTTGGTAGCCGCTGTTACGGTTCGAACGCGAAATTTTCGATCAATGCGTCCCGAAGCACATTCCACCTTCCACATGGCTCGTATTGGGGCTTTCGGTGGTGTCCTCTGATACTCTCTCGTAAACCCGGCAGAATTACGCTCTCAGGCTTTGTGGATGAAACTTCAGGATCGTTCGATTGAACGAGTTTGAATATCTCTTATTCTGCAAGTCATAATTTTCGACGGAGCGTGGTGCATGGAACTGCGAAGTCACTTTGGCAAGAGCACGGTATTCTGCGCGTTTCTTCTGGTGGTCCTGATCATGAGACGCCCGGGATGTCCAGAAAACAGCTCAAAGTATTTACATAAAGGTGTTCCTTCAATTGCCTTGAATTAAATCTTCCATTAATGGGGCGATTCTCTATAAGGACCGCATGATTTTTTAGCGCCAGCATCGTCTCCATTTCCATCGATTAGAGGCAAAATAACATCGAGCGCTTTGGCAGTGGGCGGCTTTGCGCACAGACACCATTGAAACATACGCCTCATGCCTGATCCCTGAGAGTCCAAGGTATGTCCTTACTCCGTTCTAACCTATCGTCAAACTTCGATGCATTTCCAAAGGAGCTTTTACAGGGCAGTTAACAGTTACGACTCATAACCTCGCCCATGCGAAAAGAAAACGAACAAAACATCCTGAAACAAAGCGCCGGTTGCACAAGCTCTCGTACCGATTCTCCTTATTCAACAGCATATTCGGAACATGAACAAGGAAAGCTGATAGCAGGCGGGTAACAGTGATACGTGAATTCAGTCCGGATGCACCGATCTACAAGGGCTCGAAATTTATGGATTCCCGCCAGTTTGTCCAGCATATCGAATCAATTGCCGGACGTTACGGAGCTCGCTACCAGTTCCCTAGAATCTCGCTCGTATGGTGATTGACCATGCACATGAGTCAATGACTCTCCCTCATCCAGGCATCAATCTGTTGGGAATGGAGCCCATCCCTAAAGCTAGCTGAAAAAATCTAACGTGAATCAGGACCCATTGGCTATTTATTGGGGCCTCCCGGTCGCTCAAAGCCATAAAAAAACTCCTTTATACAATCCGAGACACATCTTACTCTCTCCAACCCTTTACGTGCTTGAAGATGACTGCGAATGGTGCTACTCGTGAGTTTCTGCATGCTGCATGCCTGCTGATATGGCCCTCAAAACGTCCTAGATCACAGAAATCGACTCAACAAATACGCTCAGGCCACTGGTACCCGTGTCGAATACAGGGATTCCTCCACCGGCCCTGCACAAGCTCCTACCTGGACCTCGAGCGTCTTCTGTGAGTCCAAGTCGACTCCTTATTGCGGTCATTACTGATGAAACCTCGTAAGTAAATGGTTTCCATCACGGTACAGGTCAAGGTGGTACCATCAACGCGTCGCGGGAACAGGCTGCTCTCGCTGCCCTGACCGTTCTCTCCCAACAGTGAAGTGGTCGTCCATCTGTCCTCGAGAATTTCGAGGTGTGAAATGGCTACTACACCACCGGCCCAGCCGAAATTCCATGTTTGGCAGTTCTGACTCCTGAGTCCTGAGTATGCACCCTAGAGTACATGGCGCAGTTCGACCGTAGATTTTTTATTTAATCTATCACCCATAATTCGGTGCTTAATCTACTACTGATATTCGTAACTGTGTTTGAAGGTAGTGATGCCAGTGATTTGCCGTCAACAGCCTCAGAGTAGACTCAAGGTGGCGTGAGGGAAAGTCTGGCCTAGACTCTCATGAGCTTCCCACGCTTTCCTTTCTCTTCTGTCCTTAGAGCGAGTGCGAGTGCAACTTTGGTGATACCCCTCCAGCGTATCGACAGCTGTTAACTTTCACCGAGGCTGGCAACGCCAGGACTTAGTACTTCGGTGCTGCTCTTCCGATGTGGGGCAAGGAACTGCGCCTCGCCTTGGACCAAGACATTGGACGATGCTTTCCTCCCGTAGCGCCGCCTGCCACCTACGGCTTTTGCGCCAGATTTTGTTGATTTGAACTCACGAGTTTCCATATCAGGAAGCTCATTATTAGTTACAGCCGCCGTTCAAGAGATATCGATATCTTCGCGCAGGCCATTATGGAAGCCATCATCGACATCCCGCTACAGCATTCGACACCGCCTTCCACAAGTTCTCGGTTATTTATCAGATTTCTTTTTGTCTAGGACTCGCAAACTAGAAGTTGTAGGTGCAGACACCCTTCACAGCCAGGTATGGCCTCTCATGCTTTCCCTAATCGATATGCGCCATGAATGACCTTATATAGGAAGTTGTGTGCCTGCCTCAATGTTAACTTCGGTGTTCTTCATCAAACTTTCAGAGTTGTTTCGACGATGCATATTACCACTTAGTTTCGTACGGCTCTCCGCCCTGGCATCCTCGTCTGCACCTGAAACTGCACAAACTATTATGCTACCGTGGTTCGAAACTTTCCTGCCGTTCCTGGATACTCCAGCTACGGTCAGGATGCCTCACGTTGTGTCCTTTGTCTCGACAATAGACATCGGGATCTGGCGGATCTCAAATCCCTCCACACTATGCGTTTTGCTGGTAGGTTCGCCCCCTTTCTCGGCCTCAGCTTATTCAGAATGCTTTCCAGCTTGCTACCCGATCGAACGAGCTTCCGTTGGCCGCCACAAGTGAACAATGTGCAATGGAAGCCAGGGTTGCATGTTCGCCGATTTATGAGTTGTCGCCAAAGTAGTTGATCTCCGTCTGCACTGATGCCGACAGCACAGCGATCGTTTCTGAACTTAATGTGCTGTCCTCATTGTACGATAAATCGATTATTCATCGCAACATAAAAGGGTGGAAACTCCTTACTGCTCTCTCAAACTCAACCAAGAAATGACAAACGGTGAGACTAGTTGTACTAACTGTTCGACTATTTCTGACTCCTCTGTAGCAAAAGGATCTGTTGCCCTCAACAATTGTGTGTTGTCTTGTTTTCTCTTCTTCCAAAGACTGAAATTCAGGTATAGACCTCCAGGGCGTTGGGAGGGTGGAATCTCTCTCCTGGGTTCATTCTACAAGTGGTCCAGAGAATGCTCCCACATGGACCTCGATCTGCAAAAGTGGGTTTCAAGACTTAGTGCCTTTCTGCTCAATTTCTTACTGATCCTGATTCAAAGTTGATGGCGTACCCTTGGGTACAGGTAGTGGTCCCCGGAAATACATTGCCATGGACTTGGCGGCCGAAGAAACTCTCAAGGCATTAACAGCCGAAAAGCCTTGAATGACGATCATATCTTGTTGGGATCTGTAATTTTGGACTGATACACGCCATGGCACTCGGAATAACATATGATTAGGACGTTCTTGCGGTCCGAAGTTGTTATGACTCTTTACCCTTGATGGCCTAGAGTTGGCCATGTTATTATTCTCATTCAACTATCAGATTAAGACCTCGACTAGCGTATGATCCCTCGTCAGATATCTCTATCCAAGCTGAACTTTTTAGTCGACTTCGTATGCCATCATCCATCATGTCGCTCGACATGGCCGCCTTGACTGGTCTATCGCCTCAACTACAGGTCCTCACTACCTTCTCTACTCTCTTACGATGCGATCGGGAAACTTCGAGAATGGCCACTTGTAGTGAGCCCATGGGAGACATAGGCTATACGGCGTGAGCACGCATCTACCCCTCGTGGGCTCATTCTCTACGACATTTCATAATGAAACTATCGTCCGTAGGTGTTTTCATGTATCACCACTTTCTTTATTGAACCGCGACAGAGCCGGTTATCCGCTTATCGCATCTATACACTCTCCGCTATCAGGTGTCCTTGGTTTACTGCCGCTATTATTGGCTTCCTCCCGTTCATCTTTTACACCACCGTATCCTGATCCACATTACCCAAGCAATGCTAGTTTCCCGTGAACAGCATGGCAAGTCGTTTACTTCCCGTATGTGCCCTTTTGGGCGCGAAGAAACATCAGTGGGGTACAAAAAGCGCAAGTTCTACGTTCTGCCATTCTCTTAGTTTCATTTTCGAATCTTCATTCTCGAAACATGGCAGGCAGTGAGTAGGAACCACTTCCCATGACCATGCTCGTCGTTCTCATTCATTCTATAGAGTCTATCACAGACCTCAATAACTGTAGGTCGAATTGCTTCTAGTACCAGCTTTGTCATTGATGTGCGCATCCCTAGACTTCCAGGCCCAAGGCATGGACGCCGCTGCTAGAGTCAGCTACGAGGAGTCCTGCGTGGGCCCTTCAGATAAGGCTGTTTGGACCGTCCGTTGCAAGGGTATGTATTCCCCTGCCATGAAATTTCCCGGATTATTTTTGATTTTTATATCTAGTCGATGGGAAGCTTAAAGGAGAAGGTGTCGATCGAACCAAAGCGGGAGCTAAAGATATTGCGGCCAAAAATGCATTAGATGTAAGTCCTCGACTTGAACCCTGGACGACGGTCGCTCTGAATTAGCTAACGTGACGATTTTTTTCAATCGCAGGCGTTGCAAGCGCAAGGCTGAGATAGAGACGGTTTCGGGATTCTGTTTGGTTTCCTCCGTAGTACTAGTAAATTGTGGCTAGTAAATTGTGGCTGATACGTGGCGGACTTCCAATTTGATTTTCCTCATTACGTACAAACTCAAACTTTGTTGCTTTTCTTCTTCATTCGTCTCCTACCGTGCTTCGTGAATGTTCCGACGACTTTCACCGTATATAATGGCATCAGTGGCCGGTAATCAATTTAGTAGTCAAACTCATAATCGTCCTCATCGAAGCCTTTTTTTCCAGGAATAGCATCGGGAATTTACATTTTCCAACCTATGTTTACCACTGTTAACGGTGAACCACCCCTGTAAGTCCAGAATATTCTCGGCATGTACCCATCTCGAGTGTTTACGAATTAATGAAGACAAGGTCAAAAGAATCCCGTAAGACCCGCTGAGGAACACCACAATCAATATACTGTTGGCGCAACCTCCTATGACTCGCAAACCAAGACCGTGAACTAAGTGGCTCATCGGTGATCAAAAGCTGATCCGCTTTGGCTATACACGCTTTACGAGGAATCGGCAGAGTAAGCAGACACTCGCATCAATTATGGGTTACACCTCTGAACTGGACTGAACTGGTTCAAAGACATATATCATTACTTGTCAATGTCCATTTCACTTTTTCCCTGTTCCTCTCGTCTCTCCCAGATCTGAACGGTGTGTCAGTACTGGCCTCGGAGAGCTGTGCCAGAGTAAGCTTACCTGCAAGATGCTTTCACCCAGGAATATCATCTCCTTTCGTGTCTCTTCTACGATGAGATCCTGTATCATGAACCACTTCTCGTCTTCACCTGAACCAGCTCGTAGAAAGACTTTCCAGACAGTGTTTTCCTTGTCGCGTGTTGTACCCGCAACAGATTCGTGAGTTACATTTGCGATGAGATCGTATATTGTCGATTGTCCAGGTGGTGGAGTATCAATATCTGCGGTGTGGGTGCCCGTGAGATGGACATTTGAAAGCAGACAGCAAATTACATACAGTCTTTGAATTCCAAACCTCTAAGGGGAAAGGTAACTATGGTTGGATTCTTTTCTTCGACAAAGACATTTTTGGTGAAGCGCTTAAAGTGGAGAATGATGCAGGGAGGGAGTCGCTGGCATTTGTACCGACGTAACTGTCCAGCTGATTCCTGTACAACAGAACCTTAAGTACAGCACGGGAGAATAGGTTGATGGCCCCTGACTTGGGTCGTCTTGCCGTCAAATTTGGCAAGCACGGAGTTGATGCTGACTTGAGGGATGATGTTTTTCTCTACGGCGTCTTGAAAAAGGGGTGGAGGCGGAAGGTCGACCGCCAAGAACAGAAAGGGCGATACAGAAGTTCTGATATCTGGAGCAAATTCCGCTTGGGCCGGCGAGGATCTGGGCTCAGAAACTGTACTTACCTCTATCTATATCAAATCTAGGTTTTTCATTGTCGCCTGCGTCAGGTCGCATGAGAACCTGCTGCGTTTCGATCCTGAGTTCCCCCTGAAAAGTGGAGAACATCATGCCTGAAAATTTAAGTCAGTCATTTGAAATAGTAAGGTAAGAACATCGTCGCACTCGAGTTCTTTCTCTTGCTACCTCCCATGTCCTTATGAAGGTGGTTCAACAGCCACCCCAAGAATTCGACAGGATCCCCCTGCCGCTCCAGACTGTATTTACCGGCACTCGCGCGGTTGACCTCTTGGAGGAACTCATGCGGACTTACTTGACTCTTGAATAAGCGAGGATTCCAGACTTTTTTTGCTAGGCCGGCGAAGCGCTTCAGCAGCTCCGGCTCTTTGCTATTGAACTTGGACAACAGTAGGTAGTCTCGGAGCGGTTTGACATGAAGAAGACAGTGAATTACAACGTTCATGTGGTCATTCCGTTTAATGTTGTTCAAGCCGACATAACCGGGCAAGTACGATCTTTGTCCGAGATCGTAAGAGAGTTTTACAGGATATGACGGTGAGGATAGCGAATTCGTTACAGATTTGTTGAATATTGGGGCCAGAACAAAAGCGATATCTTCAAGTGATGGGTCGGATACAGGATATCCATCCGGCAAGACATAGACCTATTCCCAGACATGAATCGGCGTTTGAATTCTTCCAGGTGAAGAGAAATACCTGTGTGGTCTCGAGGTTGATAAAAACGTGGTGGTCCTCGTGTATAGAATGGGCGTACGCGTAAGACTTCCTGCCCCGTCCCTGGAAATATTTGCCACAAACGAGACAACCGTATATGTTGATGTTTGACAGCGATACTGAGCATACTTTCTCAAAGTCAAAGTCAAGTACAGCTCGATTTATCTGAAAATTCATAAGCAAAGTCGTACGGGATTGAAAACGCGAAACACACCGTGTCGAGGTACAAGTCAGAGGCTTTGACCTCGTCGGTCACTTGTCTCACTTCTTCTTCTTCCTGCTCATCGATCAGATCACCTACATTACTATCTTTTTCGGTTTTGGCTCTCTTTGACGGTCGATCAGAGTCCTCATGGTCCTGTACTTCGGCGTCGTGATTATTGGGTCGAGCAGCAGGCATAGGTGGGATGGTGATTATGTAACGTTCCACAACTCGCACTTTTCCTTCACCCTCTTGATGCAATTTGCTGCCAGAAGAGCTCTGAATGCTTTTCTGATCAGGGAAACCAGATATTCACGTTCCTTCTCAACGTCTACACCGGTCACACGCCAGCCGAAACCTTCTTTGGATCTGGATCCGACTTTACACGCACTTTTGCGAGATGTCGATATTTCACTCTCTCGCGACAAAATAACCGAAAGTCCATCACCTCGGGAATTAGATGTACTTCCGCCAGAGAATTTGACAGTTACTCCAGATACAGACCAAGTGGAGGAACACGTAGATCTGTTGGGCAGCTTGGAACGGAAGTCACCTGCAGCGGTATTTGGGAGTCAGCGGATTGGAGCCACAGTTTTACCTCTGGAATTGCAGAATTCTATCAATATACTGATCAATGGCGAGTGAAATCTGAACAGCTTGTCGAACCAGTCTCATAAGAAGCCATAGACTCGGACAAAACAATGCTCCATACCGACGCGAGACGTTTATTCGTCAATCCCGAAGGATCCGAGGAGCAATGGAATACCAACTACGACACTCGGTATCGTACTCGCCAGCAGGCGTCAAGGCATTACGAACGGGACGGCACTGCGTTTGCAACAATTGCTCTACCGGCCCACTATTCGGCCATAATGTGTGTCCTCGAACACTTGAAGCACCGCATGGATTCGAGTTGGAAGGTGCGAAGGGTGATTGATTGGGGAGCAGGTACCGGAAGTGGTCTTTGGTGGGTTCTGCGGTCTGATTTTGAAGCCACTTCAAACCGCTGACTGGTGGCAGGGCGGCTTTGCATACGTTTCAGCAGAATCACGACTCAGAGATGGAAGACCTCAAATCATCAAATTCAACCATTCAATCTTACCTCGGTATTGATAAACGGGACGGACTTGTCAACATCGGCAAGCGACTTTTCCGTGGCAAGTATTTCTCCAGGAGAAACTGAAACTGAACGCTGATATTCTTGACCTCTTTCAGGAGTTGATCTCGATAATACCAATGTTTCGTGGCAGCGGTCGTTCCGGGACGATGATAAGATTCCTCGATCTCTCGGACACGATACCCTTGCCTTGTCTGCCTTCAATCTCTCTTCTCTGCCAACACATTTGGCACGCAAAGCGCAGGTGAAGGAAATGTGGGAGAGTGGGGCCAACACTTTGGTATGCAATCCGGAGATACAAAGCACCTTTAATTCAATCTTAAGTTGAGTACAGGTTCTGATCGACCATAATAACCAGACCGGCTTCGAAAATATTGCCGAAGCTAGGGAAACTCTTCTAAGTATGGGGAGGAAGGAAATGCAGGATCCAGCGACATCGGAGTGGCCAATCCGTGGCTCACACGTTGTAGCGCCCGTTTGTACCCTTCTTCTAAACTCTCTGAACCAGAGAACCTAATCTGTGTAAACCAGTGTCCTCATGATGGTGAATGTCCACTATACCATCATGGGTCTTCACGGATTGTCTGCGGCTTCTCTCAGCGCCTGCAGACACCATCCTTTGTTCGGCGCACGAAACACTCCAAGTCCGGGCAAGAAGACATCGGCTACTCTTATGTTGTCGTGCGTCGTGGTGCAAGGCCTATTGGTACAACAAATACTCGTACAGGTAGGATTGGTGCAGTAGGACTGCGACAATTAGAAAAAGAAGCCGAAGCTCGTGTACCCTTCAAGGAGCTGGCGCTTCACAGTGAACATGACCCTGTAATCAAGGAAGAGTCCCAAAAACAACATTTGGCCACTGGAATTCCTTCTGAGCCTTTAGACTTTCAGCCACTAAAAGAACTTGATGCCGCCTTTCGTCAGGAATCTTATTATTGGCCTCGGCTTGTATTTCCCCCACTGAAAAGGAGCGGCCACATCATTTTAGATAGTTGTACTGCTGAAGGTAACGCTCCGACTAGTTGTCTCATGAGGTTGTTGGCTAATATCGAAGGCTTAGGTAAAATTATGCGCTTGACGGTACCAAGATCCCAGGGAAAGCAACCTTATTACGATGCACGGAAGTCTGCTTGGGGGGATATATTCCCCCACGAACCGAAAAATAAACCACAGGAGCGTTTCCAACCCCGAAGTGAAAAGCGTGAAAGAGATGGCATCCCCACCAAAGGATGGGACATCGGCAAACGTCGCGATCATGCCCGTGAGAAGCATAAGTTCAGTTATGAAGTGCTCACGGAGAGTTTGAAAGAGAAGGGAAAGAGGTCGAGGCGTGATCGAGTGCCTCCTTTAGGACGTCGCGGATAAAGTCATCTCTCCAGTGCTTGCATTTGATTCAGCCACTAATTTATCCTGCTCAAAGTCATGATGTATTATAGGGACGCGATATTTCATGGAGTTAATAATCCGATATTCGAATGCCAGGCCCTTGCGTAGAACCCAGGATAACCTTGTTAATAGGAGTGACTGACAAGTTAAGTCAGCTCAAGATGCACCCAAGAGAGTAGATCAACATACCGGGTTTGTTGGCGTCCTTTGAGGAACGAGATTGTGATTCTTTGGTATTACCTGTAGCCTTTTTAACCGACGTCATGAAGTGTCGAAAATTCCGCACGACATCTTCAGCGGGAAAGTGCATCTTGCAAGACAGTGAGTAAGACAATACACCGAAAGGGTGAAAGGCAGGCATACGGAGGCGATGGGCATGTGGATATTACCCTTCTTGTCAGCTTTCCACTCGCTGGTACCCTGAATGCGTTCGATGTAGCCTACGATGTCGTCAGTGACAGTCCCTCGTCGCTCCGAGGGCATGAGGCCCTGTGGACCCAGGAAACGCCCTAAACGAGGAGTTATAGTTCGAATCAAAGAAGTGGTCGACAAGTATGTCGTGGCCCGAATCCTGTTGTTCAAGATCTACAAGACACAGAAAGAAACATCAGTACGGATTCAAAACAATGAATTACACGACGTACTCCGTCAATGAGTTCAGGCCCTCCAACGATATGTGCGCCGGCCTTCTTTGCCTCTTCCGCCTGCCTACCCTCCGCAAAAACTAAGATCTTGTCTTCGGCCTGAGCTTTGGCTTCTCGAGGCAGCTTGAAACGACCTTTCGGAACTGCAACACCATTTCCCATCTCGGTTTTAATATATAACTCATACATGGCCCTTGGTGAGGCAACTTCTACTGCCTGTAAACATTTTAGCGTCAGGACGACAGAAAGACATCTAACGAAAGGACGTACGCGTAATACAGCGATAGCATCCATTAGAGACAAATTTTCTACCTTTGCTGCAGTCAGTGCTGCTTTCGCGGCACGTCTCTTCGCTTTTGCGGCCATAGCCTTTTTGGACGGTATACGGATTTTGGGTTCATTCTTCTTCCTACCAGCAAATGTAGGTAGCGTTTTTGAAAAATTTCGCGTGAATGGATTTAGAGCTGAAAGGACGCCTATGGATCGACAACACCGTCGACTGAACTGAAGGAGGGAGGTGGACATTCCGGAAACTTGCAGCTCAATTGATCCCCCGAGTCGTCGTTCCCAGTCTGAGTATGCCAGTTTCCCACAGCAGACTAGAGCAGACTGTACGCGGTGCACGTGAGAACGGAATCGCGGGTTTGCCTAGAAATGCTTGCGAGCAGACCGACAGAAAGATCGAATCTCATAGATGTGTAAGTGCGAAGCTTCCTTAATTTCTGTAAAATTGACTTGATTACTGTCAGAACATATGCACAGCTGCATTCGACATTATCTGGGCATATTGAAGGGAGCACTCCGCAACAGCTTGAAGACCTCATTACTCCTCGAATTCCTCAGCTAAAATCAGCCTTCAATCCATTCGGAAGGCCTTCAGATGAATCCCGGAGGAGGGTTGAGAGCGGGAGTGTCACTCTCGGTGATGGGGTGGTTGTACGCGTTGAGAGGCCCGACAAAGAGTTCATCTTCGCCATAAGTTCAGCTTTCCAAATCGACGAAATTCAAGCTGTGATAATCTTCAGATCATTCCTGTATAATCAAGGACTGCCCAAAAGAGGAGGGAACGAGGAGAACGCGTCTCTTGTTGAGGAGTTCTTGGAAGCCATAACGCCTTTCTATTATTCCGAACGACTTGCCATCCTACGCGTTTTCATCCCGTTATTCAGGGCAAAGGAAAACCCCTCTGATCCTGTTCATGAGGCTTCTCTCTCTATTTTGCCGCGTATCGTTTCGGATGGCCACACCTTTACGGACACGCTGCTAAAGGAATATGATGTCAAATCCAAACAAAAACTGCCCACCACCGTCGCAAATGATCCTAGGATGGCCTCGCGTTGGGCCAAACAGAATGCAAAGGAACAGTTGGTGATGTTGGAGGTTCTATTCTGGACTTTGTGGGGCTCCGTAGCTTGCGATGGTGCTACTGTTGAAAAAATCTTCGAATCTGCGTATGCCTCGAATTTGGGATCAGAGCAGGAGAATGCAACTCTCCTTCTCGATGATGAAGGCGTTAGATTGAATGAAGATAGAGGGTCTCTTTGGATAATTATCACTATCGAGGTTTTAGAGTTGGAAACCGTTGCCGAACCGACGATGCTGGAAATATCGGATGCCCCCGCGAACAAGGATTTCTATACATCATCTCCAAAATCACTGCAACGAATACACGACCTTGTTTCCTCCCGAGAGCAGCCCCAATTTGCTTGCACATACCTCGCATGGGCCTTTGTTGTTTCGCGAATTTCATCGGCCGCCCTGCAGCTCGGAAAGATGCCTGACTCGTATCGCCCTCTTTTGGAGTCCTTCTTGCCACAGCTTGGCGCTTACTCCAAAGACCGAGAGCCTATTCACGTCTTGATGTCGCGAAAATGTTTGGATCCCAAAGCTGGTCTCTTCCCACTCATGTCGACGCTGTTGACGGCATCACCCCTATTCGTAACTTCTGTTGCATGGAGGACAGGGACCACTATAACCGACCCCAATGCTATTGCCTTTCGTTCTGTCTTCAAAGGTTTTTCATCTTGTTTCTATACAACATCAGCTTTCATTGAACAAGTTTATTTTCACTAGGTCTCCTCGTTGCCCTTGTAGAGCTTGTTGCGGTGGAACTTATTCCCGATCTCGACTTGTTTGTCGACGTGTGGATTGCACTCTTTGGAAGAAGCGAAAGCCCCTCTGTTGCCGGCATTTGTAGCCAATATTGGCAGGCGGACTGGCCATTAGGAATAGCTCGGCGGGCAATATTTGACGTGGCACGATCCCGGTTTCCTGTACATTGTCGGCCGTTAATGTGCCTTTTGCGATCCATGACTGCTTCAGGATTTTCAGACACTGATCCACTGGCAGTGTCAGATCATTCCCAGGCAGCCGAAGGATTGACTCCTGAACGAGAACTCTGCGCGCGTCATGTATTTTACTTCCTCGACAATCTCCCAAGCTATTCTCAAGTGATTCATGCGAACGCATGTACCGGAGCGAATGCCTTGTTCGAGAAACAGATTGAGCAATACAGCTCTACCTCTTCTTCCGCCTTAATATACACTAATGTGTATCCGACAGTACTTCCTGGTGGCAGTACATTACCAGCACGTTCTAAGGGTCGGTTAATCAGTGGAGAATCTGGCGACAGCTTGGTCGTCTCATGGGCCCACGATCACTCCGGTTGGAAGATCCTGTTCGAAATTCTGACTTGCTATGTTTCCCAGCATCGTTCAGGCAACATTCGAGGGTCGAACAGAAGCTCATACCCACGCCCCCGTGATGGAACAGAGATACGCTTCTCCATGAAAGACATAGGGCTCGAAATGAACGGGATAATCACTGAAGCACTTGTCATAGACATACTGGACCTCATCCAGAGCCTTATTCAGGACAATTCCACGCTTGGGGAGCAGCTCATGAAGGCCTTTGAACCCGATCTCAACAATTCCTCTGCGCCCGATTTGGTTCAGCTTACGACCATGATATTAGAGGAAGCTCTTTCCCGTTTGAGCTCCCAGCCCAACGCCACTCTTCCTCATAAGCTCATCACTTCTGCATTGAGTGTTTTGTCGGCCGTATTAGAAATACCAGGCTATTCCCCTCGTGTTTGGATTTATATTCGGTCCGCGTCTAGTTTGTTTGGCTCTGAAAAGAGTCCAGGGTCCACATCTGCAACGCTTGCCTCCGAACGGGTGACAGGGACCTATACCATGACTCTGGCGCTGCTCGATCTCGTTCGGAAGCTTTGTAATGAAGCATCGGTTCACATTGTTCCAGACGATCCCCAGCTTCGCAAACTCAAAGATGAGGTATTACTGCGGGCAGTCAAGTTTGTGCATACGGAGATCTGGGTTGAGCACCTAGGATGGAAATACAGTCGAATCAGTGACCGTTTTGAGCTGGGGCGGCGAATTTCATCGCTGTATCTAAAGGTCTTACGGTTTACTCCACAAGCCGTTGAAGACAGTCCATTTACTCGGCTTAGTAAAGCCATTTTGAACCTCCTACTATACAAGGCTTCGACCTCTGCCGTAGGTCCCTTAATTTCGGGTATTGCATCTGGAACCCATATGCTGGGTATCATGTATGGTTCAAGACGGTTCGGCGATGCCAGAGGACTTGTGCTTCTTTTAGAATCACACCTACGGCTCATTCATCTCATTCTCCGCCGAAAATGCAACTCTGAGGTTGCCGCCCACCCATGCCTCCTCGAACAGGCTCTTTGCGGACAGGTCACTGGTGGCGGGTCCTCTCATGACCCTTATCGGACAAAAGTAAACCCTACAGATGCACTGTGCTCCTACGTGAAACAAAGGGACGCTGGCCATGTGGTGCCACTGGAGGCCACCAGCGTTTTGACTGCTTTATGCGTATCGCTTTCCATGTCGCGTTCATTTCCATCAAGTATTGCTGGGCACATGTCCGACGCTGAGGGCGCCGTTAATTCTTTCGTACGGATCGTACAGCACCCATACGATGAACCTGAGCTTCGCTATGCGGTTTGGAACTTCATGTCCGTTGCAATGGACAAAGAACCTGCGCTCGGCGGACTACTCATTGCAGGACAATTTTACTCCTTCCCTGACTCAAAAGGCAAGAGCAAAACTATAGAGCAACCAGCCTCCAGCGGTAGTCCCGCAAAGGCCATCGATGTGGCTCATGAAACACTTGCCAATTGGAGACAGTTATGGGAAACAAATCCTCAGCTTTTAGCAGCTGTTCTGAAATTCCTTTTCGTCGTGTGGCAGCATGGCCTCGAGCATAAGACTACCCTGGAGAAGATCCGTAAAGACTCCGAGTTTTGGAAACAGATTTCATCAATAAGCGCTTCGGAGCTGGGTCCAATTCCGGATTTCGAGACGGAAACTTACATCCAAATGGATGGCGGGAGGAGATCAAATGCCCACGGTGCAGTGGCGGAGCACTGTTATCGTACGAGTGCGAAAGCATTCGCCCTGCACATCATTGGGCTCGACATTGGTATACACCTTCAGTCGCTACCGAAGGACCAGCCTCCCACAAAACCACACAGTTTTCAGGCTGTAGAGTCCCGTTTCAGGTCACAGGATGAACTGACCGATCTCTTATCAGAGGCCACACCAACCTCTTACGTCCCAGGACTTTATGACGACCTATCAGAATTAATAACTTCTAAGTTCCCGGGTCTCGGAATCGCCCAACTTGAATCTCAGCTGCCAAAAGGCGAGCGTGAGTTCGGAGATGATTTTTCATACTCCGCTTCGTTATTGTGTAGTCGCTTGCAGTCGTATCGAAGCAATCAAGATGTCGTGGGTTTTGTCGAATCGGCGGAAAGACAGATTTCCACCATCAACTTGAATCTGTCGCTCACCCATTCTCAGTCCAGTTTGGTTGAGGCATGGCAGTTCTTATTGCACCAGGTCATACCCTACCAAGCCGGCGATAACTCTCAGAGACGCATTCTTCTGTCAATAGCCTCCTCAATCTCATTCGATATCGTTAGGGAGAATCGATTGGGAGACATGGCGGCATCAGTACACGAGACGAGACTGTCTCTTCTCCGATCTGTCCTCGAATTGGCATGGTTTTTCGACTCAGAACAGGCAGCAGAAGTTCGCACTTTCATTGAGCTAGTTGACAATGTTCGTAACATCGTGCTCAACGAATATCAACCGCCCTCTAAATCTATCCAAGGAATCTGCCCGATACCATTTCATCGTCCACTACTCCAGATTCTTTACTTTTGTGTCAAAGGAGCAAGGAAATTGGTTCGTCGCCAAAAGACGATGGATGGGGAACAACGACAGAAGGTTTCCCTATTGACAGAAGCTACCCTCAATCTCGTCATCGACGGTCTACGGGTATCGTTCATATCCGCTGCTACCAAGATGGACGACGCGCTTGATCAAGATATGGAAATGCTGGTCGCCGTGTTTGAGCAATCTACTCGATCTGATATTTCACTGTCCCCCAGTCTCTGGCTATCACGATGCCAAGAGACCGATGTTATCAAAGCGAGTCTGGGATTGTACACACGCATCGACCTCGTCGGGTTGCATAACCCTCAATCCCTCAGCTTCCATAAAAGACCACTCTACAGCTGCCATATATTATCGTTCCACATGGCTCTGGCAAGCATCCCGGCGGCGGCGGAACGCTTTGCAAACGAGGGACTCCTTTCAGCATATAGCAACAATTTTTTGAGCACTGCAATTAGTACAGGGATGATTGACGTGGTTTTGCCGGAACTTCCAGGGCAGAGAAGTCCGGCTCACCAAGCGTATTGCTCAATGTTGGGGGTCGTGTCTGGAGTGTCTTTGTCGATGGGGAAACATAACCATTACTTCGATCAGGAGTCGTGTGGCCTTGTCCAACTATTTGGAGATCAGATTTGCAGGGCCCTATCATGGAACACCGGAGAGCCAATTACCTTCCCTCTACTAGAAGAGATCGAGCAGACAGTTCTCCTCTTTCATGCTATCGCTCGGAACACTCCAAGTGTGAAGACTCATCCAGAGGTCGAAAACATCATGAGAGTGTTCAGCCCTCTCGCCCTCCGTCAACTCCAACAAATCAACTATGCGATCTCACATCCGAATCATCTGGCCAGTCTGTTTGAGCCAATCACCACAGAGGAACGTCTGTTGCAAGAGCAGCCATCACCCTCTGAAGATCCTCTCAAACGACCGCTGATTGTCCAACTTATGCACTGGTTCTTCAAGTTGTCCTACAACATTGTTTCAACTTTGGCATGTATAAGCAAGGTGGATGCAATTCTCATTGGCGATCAAGAAAATTGGCCGTTGAAGGAGGCGTTGGTGATTCCTGTAAGTGCTTGATTAATGTGTGTGTACGAAGACGTACTCATGGCAGGTTTTAGCACTCGAAAGTGGTATTGGGTGAAACCGCTTCGATAGGAACTCTTCTTGAGCTCGGAAATGCTTCATTGGACATGTTGCGTAACCTCTCGAACCTATCAGCAGGGCAGAGCATCATATCAGTAAACAAGGCGGGTATCCAGCTCAATGTCAAGCAAGGCGTAACGGTCACTCGGAGAAATCTCGAGGTCGTTTTGACCTACACCGTTACCCAGCTCGCGATGTGGTTGTCAAAACCAGACGTGGATGTCACTGCGTCGGACATGGACACCGACGAGCCAATTCTAGATTTACAAAAAGCAGAGGTACCGAAGGACCGTCGCGGACCTCGTACATCACTTTCCCTGGGAGACAGAATCCGGAGAGGGATGACGGGTGAGATGGCTGCAGATGTTCAGAGTTTGTTGAACAAAGCCAAACCGGTCGTCGTCAAAAGTGATACAATCCTCGGAAGTGGATGGGTTGACATTACATCGATATTATTGACGTTCCTTCAAGAACGGGTTATCATTCCAACTTCGTAATATCCGCCGTAAGTTTTGGATCTTTACGGTAATGGGATTTAACGCTGACAAGTTGTCGTACTTGCCTATAGCCTATGGTTCTCATTCCAGGTTTCTGATTCTCGCTGTTATGTTACTTTACCATGTACATGTTTGTCAATCGTACTGTTTTCATAGCCACAAGGCGCAGCGAGACAAGTATCACAGGCTTAATCACGACAGAGAAACGTAGACTAATACTAGCACGGGTCACGATAGTTAAATCAACGAATGGTCTGAAATCGGGTCACACCGCAGCTTGTGGTTACTCATGGGTGCCAGATATCTCGACCAGTACGTGGCATGTGCTATTTATTAGGTCGCCACTTGTCGTCATGATCACCCCTTGATATTATTAGTGCACTCCTCGGGGACGGGTAGAAGTTCTGCGCATGCTCTGCCAACGAGGTGCCGAGCCACCGCATCTCCACATAGCACTGGGTGCGGTTGTCTTTACATTCCTACACGAGAATCATCATCCTGAATTCGATCGGACGATATGGGATGTTTGCCGGATGATTACGAGTTTAGCATTCATATCCAAGTTCCAATCCTCGATTCGGCATTTGAACGCTACACTAATAACCAAAAACATTACTCGATACACCTTCCGTACTTGACGAATTCCGTATCTGCCTTTAACCTCTCCATATCTTCATTTCTTAAACAAATTCCGAGCGCAATTTCGCCATCCCGCGCCTTGGGCATCAAGTATCCGAGACTCTCGACCGGGATAAACTGTGGCCTCCTTACTGACTCGGGTGTTCCTAATCCCAGGCCAAAGTCGAGTTCATAGCAATCCAACTTTGCCCACGAACTGAGCATCAAGTCGATTGATAAATCAAGCGACGCTGTGAAGGAAACGACACTACCGGGTATCGCCCGGTCGATGAAGGTCGTGAGGGCACGGGTATGATATACTAATGCTTTAGAATCCAAAGTCGAACGAAGGTATGATGCGACAACGCCCAAAGGCTTATCAACCAGCTCTTGAACCATAGATGTGTGATAGGTCAGAGTTTGCATAAGCCCGGGGTAGGTTGCAGGAATGCCCAAGAATTTTCGCACATCCACAGCACGAGTGAACGTCGCTTCGCCTGTGGGATTCAAACGAGGTAAGCGGGCACGTATGATAGATTGCCAGACGAAGGCGCTCAACGCGTCATCAGTGGAGATGTAGCCTGAAGGGAGGGTATCTGTCGCGAGAGATTTCAGGCTGGCGAGCGAGGTTGGAGAAAAAGAGAAGTAGGTCCAAGTCGATTTTGGGGGTGCAGAAGCTGCTGCTGAGCCGCTTTTGTCCCCGCCAATGAGAACGGAAGGGGGTTTTACGATCTGATGATCCAGCTCGGTACCCGGTATGTACGAGTCGTCGAGCAGAGGAATGAGGGTCTTGCGTTCAAGATTGCCGGACGATATCTCTTCGGTCGTGAATGGGACATTGCGGCAAGCTTTCGACAAGAGGTGAATAACTTGGCCCTGGCCAATCATATCCATGGCGTTGTGTTGACCAACAATGGTGAGGACGAGTCCGCCGGTAATGAAATTGGCCTGAAGGGCGAAAACTGGCCATTCCGACGCAGCTTCCTCTGGACTTGGGATTGTGTTACGTGGGGCAATAACGGATTCGTCCAGCATACGGAAGGGAAAACCGGCTCTTTGGAGAGCATCCATCGACGGAACGGAAGGGTCACCTCTGAGATCTTTCACGACCAGACGAGGAGTTTGCCCGAATGTCTTGATCTTAAAGATCTCTGAGGAACCCTTGCCTGACGGTTCACTAACCAGTTGTCCTGCTACCCACGGAAAACTAGAAGTAAGCCTCTCCAGACCGCTCTTCAGGGTTTCAATGAAAACCGTATGTGAGGAGGCGTCGGACACCGGAAAGCACAAGCATATTTGAGTGTAAATCTTGAGTAACGGCTGTTGTCCGAGAATGTCTAACGAGACGTCTAGGTCATTTACAGCTGTTCCCTGCATGGCAGACAATGCCAGTTGTCAATACCAGGTCTAACGTCAACTTGAAGTAGTTATAGGACGAGAGTGAATCTGAAGACAGTACCGAAAGTGCCTCCGGCTCCGCTGCGAGAGATGTTATCGGAGGATGAGATGGCTGCAAGAGATCATCGGAGGATGAGATAACGGGAGATGCTCACTCTTCCGTTGTTGTTTTTCCTCAAATTTTTGTTTCCCCTCTCTCGTTTGAGGTAATTTATTCGCGATCATACCGGATTCTTCTACCTATTCTCTTGTGTTCACTGGTCTGGAACTGGCAGGTGGCCTCTCGTCCAGATATCCATCTGGTAGGTTTCACCTCATCTGATGCCCAAACGAGAATAGGTCCATTATATGAATCGGAAAGTACACTACACCCTCCTTGTAAATCTGAGATTTCAGCATCTCAAAGAACAACCAAGTCTCCACGACAGGAACTACACCAAAACACATGCGAGTCATCCAAAAATTGTGGGCGTACATGCAGCCCCTGTGATTTGATACCCATTGCAGTCGACGGTCTCGATCTCTGCGAGAGGCTTCCGTCGTTCGAGCCAGCCACAGAAGGTACTGGTGACATTGACCGTGAGTGTGTTTGCGATGTAGCAACCAGCTCTCTGTCAATCCTGGCTTTCAGCATGCTGAGACTGACTTTCCGTTTATGCCTCGTCTCGGGAGACAAGTTTTGCTCATACGCAGGAGATGTACGCCTAATTATAGCTGATGATGGGTTCAATCTCGAGGACGAGGTGACCGCTGCACGATGCAGGTCGTTGCTATGCTGGCTAGAAGGACGGGAGGGTACAGGTGGTGAACTACGGTGGTGCACGTAGGAAGCAAGTTGACCTTCAAGAGCTGAAACTTGCTTGGTAAGTGAATGAGAGCGAGCTTCAGCATCGAAAAGAGCAGTTTCCAATGACCGTATGTGAGACTGTGCGGCAGATAACTCAAGATCATGCTGTTGCTTATATGATCCTAACATCTCGTCATCGAGGGAGCGGGGAGAGGTATTTGCGGTGGTTCCTACTGTTCCCTTGAGTCGCTGGATCTCTTCGTCTTTGGTGTTTAATTCTTGACGAAGTATCTCGATCTCATTCTGCGCACGCTCTATAAAGCCTTCTCCCTCTGCCTGGAAACAAAGATATGAGTGGACGCCGTAATATCGGTGAAACATAAGACAAACCTGTTCACTGCTCCTCTGCTCCACTTCCTGCTTCAAAGCTGCAAGTTCCTCAGACTGCGATATTGTGAGAATCGTCAACCTTTCGACCTCCTGCAACCTCTGGCCTGCATCCTGATGGTTCTGGGCACGATTACTCTCGAGGGATTGAACACTAGCCAATGCAGAGTCTAATTCTTCTTGCAATTTATCGTAGGCCTTTTGGAGTTCATTCGAGCTATCTTCTGCATTCGTCCGTTCCTTTTCCCTCTCTGACAACATGTCTTGCCATTGTTTCTCCAACATCTCCTTTTCGTCCCTGACATCCTGAAGAGAGACTTCTAACTGTGAAATAACCTGATCACGGTTGCTCAACGCCCGCTCCAACCCTTCCACCATTTCACTTAATTCCAGCTTGGCACCTGTTAATTCGACGATCTTCGGTCGCATTTCGTCTAGAGAATGCATCAGGTTCATGCCTTCACTCTGGAGATCCTTCTGGGTGCGCTCAGCATCTTCCGCACG
This sequence comes from Marasmius oreades, assembly GCF_018924745.1. Taxonomy (NCBI): domain Eukaryota; kingdom Fungi; phylum Basidiomycota; class Agaricomycetes; order Agaricales; family Marasmiaceae; genus Marasmius; species Marasmius oreades. Next base: position 4,547,262 of record NC_057323.1, read on the forward strand.
ACGTATAGCATTCTTCGCCTCGGTCTGCGCAGCTTTGAGATGGTGGGTGCTGACAGCTAAGTCCTCTGCAGCTTGCTTCAGTTTGCCTTGCAATAAAGCCAGCATTTCTTGAGCCTTCCCGACCTCGGTTTCGAGGGTAGATTTCTCTTGCAGTAAGGTATCCTTCTCTGAACTCACAGTCGTGAGCTGTTGTTGAAGTGAATGTTGTTGTTGTTCAAGATCGGAATGCTTGGATTTCCACACATCTTCACCGTCACGATGGTTATTCAATCGAGATTCAAGATCTTCACGTTCGGTCTTCAGATCGGTGTGGGCCTGTTGGAGTACGATACATAAATAGGGAGAGAACAGAACACATTGCGGTTACGTACCCGCTTCAGTTTGGAGAGTTGGAATTCTAGTTCGTCTGCCCGGTCTTGAGTGTTCTTTAACGATGCTTCCAGCTTTTCCGCACGGTCGTCGCTTTCTATTTGTTCCTCTAGCTCTTTCACTTTTCGTTGATGAGCCTCTGATTCCTTCCTCAACGAAGCGATAGTTCCGTTAGCAAGCTGCAACTGCCTTTCCTAGTTAGACGGTATAAGTCGAACATTCAGTCTATTCATCCGGACAGAAAAACATACCTGTTCCCTCGACTTCTCTGTCAACTCTTTCTCCTTGACTTGGAGTACCTGGTTTCGAGTTGAAGTATTTCGCATTTCAGCTTTCAGTTCCTCAAGTTGCACATCCCAATTCCTTGATTTCTCCTGTTCCTGGGCAAGTTGGTCTTCAATGTTCTGCGCCTCTGTGAACACCATCAACAGAGTTGTCTACGTTTGATATAACCCCTCCACTTACTTGCATCTACATCTCCCAATCGTTCTAGTTCCGATGTCAGTGCAGACTTCTCGGATACCAACAGAGAAATTGTTCTTTGCTCGTTCCGTATTGAATTATCCTTTTCAGCCTGAATTTGCTCCACGCGTTCTCTCAATTGCTGTGACTGATGTTGCTCTTCCTTGAGTAGTGACTCCGATTTCTGGAGTTCTAAACAAAAGTTAGCGTCGAAATTCCAGACCGAAACAAATCCACATACGGGTCTTAATCGTGTCCAAATTTTTTACCACCTCAACCTTGGAAGCTTCACTTTTCTCTTTCATTGCTTCTAATTCCCCAAAACGTGTCGTGAGCGTGTTTAATTTTCCAAACGCAGCTTCACGTTCGGACTTGAGTGCTTCCACTTCTGCCTGTAACGAATCATTTCGCGATTTGAGAATATCCAACTCCCCAAGCCCATCCTTCGAAGATTCGCTCTCTGGGCGTAACTCTTCATCGACGTGTCCATTTGATGGTATTGATGTCTGTGGTGGTGGTGAAGTGGCGGAAGTTAATGACAGAGGTGGTGATGTAGGACTCGTTATTGCTGGTGGGACCGGTGGTGGTGATGGAGCTCTGGTCAACGAAGATAACCAGGTCGTGTCTCCTGATGTCAAATCATCGTTTCCGAACCTGAGAATCCAAAGACCCAAGCCTTCAATTCAAAGAAAATACCAAGATATGAGGAACCCATCAACCCACGTACACGTCACTCATATCTCTAGGCTTCTCCTTCTCCACCTGTGCCGGAGGTTCAGACGGCGCTGGAGAGAAAGCTCTCTCAGAACCAGAACCAACTTTCTTCGCCGCCGCAGCTTGACGTTTCTTGAGCTACATAGAGGAAACAGAAAAAGCAAGTCAGTCTTAACAACATGCTGAATTCACAGCTTGGATTACCATGGCTTTTGCTCGCGCTGCCTTTGCAGCACGTTCATCAGCTTCAGACATTTTGCCGGAGGTGTTGGGGTAGAGGGAGAGCTAGCAACTCCCGCCGATCCCGACGTTGTAAAAACGCGCGACAACGTCGCGTGGAAACGTGTAACTTTCTGGCGCTCACGTTCACTGATTTCACTCGGGATAGAGTACAAATGCGATACTGAAACGATATACATGGATAGATGAGCGAACGGAAATTGAGATGTGAATGAAGATCCCTAGAATTGGGTAAAAATGAAGGTACAGCTGTTGCAGCAAGTCCATGAAAGATTTAAAGGAGAGATGCGAAAGAGGTATTGTAGACCCCTGGCGAAATTCGGTGAGAACATATATACTCGTAACTTGCGCATGCAACATGAACGTGTCAAGGTCATATAAATGTCGTTTTCCCCTCCTGTGCTCGGGACTTCAAGGAGAGGTAGACGGAGACGGGTGATTAGAGCAAGGCCTATTTCAACTGAACAAACCCGCCCGCTTTGTTTTGATTGTACGCAGTTTCTGAAGTAGGTCCTGTATCACCAATTAATGAAGGTACACGGACGGAAGAAAGTAAAAATGGACCCACTTCAACTTCCTCTCTGCTGACTGTACCCTTATGCTTCTCAATCTCCAAACCCCCTTCAATACTCTCCAGAACATCTCTGATCAACTCTCTATAGTCAACACCAAAAAACTGCGTCAACTTGGCTGCCTTTCTCCTCCTCATCTGGAAGTACACCTCTTGCGGATCAGGTCCTCCACGGATAGTAGAGGCATCGTCCCGACTCAAAATTGAATCCGCCCGATCTCGTCCACCAAAGTAAAAGTTACGGTCTGAAGGGGATAAATCCAGAGAAATGAAAGACGTTCCAGACCCAGTAACTGGAGTCGGCAATGAATGTCTCCGTTCGGATTTGAATGAAGGTGCAAAAGAGGCGCGTTTATCTTCAGCAGGCTGTTTTCCCTTGTCGTTAGAGGTATGAAATCGTGTCAGCTCTTGGGTATAGTCATGCTCAGGGTCGGGCGAAATTTCTTGATCTGTGTTCCAGTCTATGAGGTCGTCGGGATCAGGATTATTGAGGAACTGATGCAGTTCCGCTAAGGAAGCTTTATCATCCTGTCAATTGCCGACCATTCGATTATGGAATATGGAAATGCAAAATGAAGGATGAGGGAAGATACGTTGTAAAACGGCGAGTGAATCACTCACCCGGTCCAAAATATCATCAAGCGAGTTCAAAGAGTGTTGGTAATGCGAGTACACCACGCTGGATCCTCTGGCCCTCCTGGTGTCGGAGGAAGTCCCACCAGTGCTGCCAACCTCTTTGTCTTTATTTGAACCTTTGGGCAACAACAGTCTTTGACTCTCCGCGGTCCCCGGCCTATTATGTTTCTGTTTTGATTTGTAATTGGTGGAAGAGGATAAGGGGTCAGGGGAGATCGTTCCTGGACTGATATCGATCGTGTTTGCCGGGAGAGCAGAGGATGAGGGAGAATGCCGAGTATGGTAGAGCGTCTGCGGTGGAGCAACACCAAACATCTGGAAAGCAGACAAGAGTGAGCGAAGACCGCGAGAAAAGAGAAAAGAGAACAAAGTACCTTCTCCATCTTCTGTGCCCTCCTGACAATGATGGCCTTCTCCGCATTGCTAAGACCGTCTTTCAACCTATCAAGGTCATCAGACCAAGCAGGGAAAGCTGCTGCAGAGCTACTCCTTCGGCGCCCCAACCACGAGCTGTCCTTTCGACCTTCCAGCGACAAAAGCGCGTCTGCAGGTGATAGAGGTGGCAACCCAGGGTCCTCGATCCCGGCTATAACTAAATTCGCTGGTACACGAGACCCTAAAAAGCGGTGCAGTTTGGCGAGCTTTTCTCTCTTGCGCCGTTTATCTTCTTCTGCCTGTTCCTCTGGTGACATGTTGATGTTAAGGTTTTCAAAGAGGGAAATGTCGTCTGTGCTAAAGGAGTTCGACCGACAATGAGATGGTGAAGAGGTGAGTTGTCTTGTCAAAGATGTGTTTGGTGATGATGTTTCAGGGGAGTGTCGTCGGCCGGCGTGACCATGTGATTGCACTTGGCCTTCCTGGAGCTGGAGCATATCATAGGAACCTGAAGAAGAGCTTGTTGGAAGTCCATTACGGTGATTGTGGGGATCTTCATCAGTTAGCGCCACCGAGGAGCTGTCATCAACCGGAACTGTGGTAACGGTGACTCTATTTGGACGTTCAGCTTCCCCATCTGAGAGGTCCATGAAAGAAGCGGCCGCGTCTTCATCGAACATGGTTCCTTCGTGTGTACTGCTAATTTCGATACTAAGCTCGGATGAACGACGAGAATATGAGGATCGGTTATCTTCATACTCGTCCGTGGCGGCATCGCTGAGAAAAGAGAACTGATCCGGCGAAAGAGGTGTGGAATGGCGTCTACCATTGCCGGAAATGTATTGGGTACCAGGAGGTGGCCACAACGGTGAAGGTTCGTTGGTTCTTGTAATACCTTCAGGTATATTGATATCGCTCGAAACGGAGTGGGCAGCACGGTGATGCCTGTGTTTGGTAATACCAGCGTCAAGCGGCGAACTAGGCAAATCGAGAAAACTTTTCCCCTGTTTTGCCAACGTTCCTGCCGCTGGAGTTTGACCAAAAACCTGGGCGAGCTTTCTGGATTTGCGTACTAGCTCTGATCGTTGTACCGAGTTGAGATGATTGGTAGTTGGGGGTAAGTCGAATGCTGGCGATGAGGGAGACGAGCCTGAATGAAAGGCATTTCTAGGGCGTTTCTGAGAACGAATTGAAGAAAAATCTGGTTTTTGGGAAGTGGGAACGGGTGGTTTGGACATCGTAACCGTTGTCGTGAGCGTTGAGGACAACGCAGCGTGGGAAGTTGCCGCTCGTGTAGGTGCTTTCCTGCTCCTCGCTAAACTTCGCGTCGCCGAGCCTGTCTGTTCTGGTGCGTGCAAATTCATTATTTCCTGTAATCGCTTGATTTGTTCTAGTGTTGGTGCCGGATTAATATACGGATTTGTCGCTGTCGTCAGCTCAAGACCTGGCGAGCCTGAACTGTCCACCGAATCTCCTGAAGTCCTGGGTCTTCTGAGATTTCTTCTGGGGGGAGGAGACAAAGGTTTTATCTGGGGCATGCCGGTGTCTATTGAATAGACACTGGAATGAGGGGAGCTATTACCGCTTGCGGGACTGGTGGGAGACCACGGGCTACCTAGGCTCTTGCGTATCTGTTCTTCATGTTCCAGTAGAGCATCGAGGTTGGGTGAGATAATCAAAGATTTTAAACCTGCTTGCCGTCCAACTGATGATATTGCTGATGTCCGAGCTCTCACTGTTCCCTTTGTCGTTCGAGTTGTCATTCTGAAACTATCAATCAGTATCTCGATGGTTTCTGGCATGTTTGCCACGCACCTCAATCAACGATGTGGTTTCCTTCCTCCCAAAGTCTGTGTCTCCAAAAATACCTCAAGTCCCGAAGAGAAGGAGACCCAGGATCGATTGCCCGTTTGACACCCAACACCAATATATGTATCCGATCTAGTGTGGTCACCTCGCGCGCCGACTACACGCCACACCACTATAACAGCAGCTAACAGCGCCCTGAAATGAAAACTCCCGGCTTGACGACTATCAGAGCTGTAACACCGCCTTGCTTTGGACGGACAGATACCGGTCCGAAGTTCTGGTCTGGCTCGAGGCGGTTGTGGGATTTAGGATGTGTGGACGTGCGTGGATACGATTATTTATTTGAAGGTCTATATGTGCTTCGAAATGATACCCCAACAGCAAATCCATACTGGCTGTCATATGTTCTAGTACTCCGGTTCTCCAATCAAGACGAATACTAGATCAAGATCAAAACTTCGGCAGTGTACACGAATAGAAACCGCGAAAAGCGGCGTCCAGTATTGGCTATTGTCAAGGTTTTTTTTTTCCCATTTGAGAATCCGGAAGGCTCACGTCGTGGGACTTCTGACAGATGTGAAACAGACGATGGATCGTTTGCGGTCAACTCCTGGGAGCCATGCTCAAGCTTGCTTACGACGAAAGTTCGTTCTCTATATGGTCCTGCGAAGTCCAAGGAACTTGCATTGTTGTTCCTAAGTACGGGTAGCAACAAAAGGTGTTTATGGTCAATGGAGTCTGCCTCGTGCATCAAACGGGCGCCCGCCGTGTATTATTATGCATGCCAGAACTTTTTACATACAAAGGATCTCTACACCAGGTCACACGAAGGCAGTCCCAAGTTTCCTTTCAACTCTTGAGCAACTACGCGATACAATCCTTATGAACGTGGTGTGCTTTTTTACTCTCCCGAGACGTTAAATGAAACAGTCGCAATGTTGAAATCCACAGGGTCATACACAACATAATAATTTACATACGACAATCACGATGCTTCCACGCGACTTCGATGAAGCAAGGATGAGGTACCCTCGAATTTCCCAACCACCGTATCCACGACCCTTAATGATTACTTACCCTTCTGACTGTACCACAGAAATGGATGCCACCGCCACACAGCTGGGATGTACGATAAACTGTGGCGCTCGGTATGGAAGAATGGCCCTTGAGTAGAATATAGGCGATTTCATAAACGATACCGTACGAAGCCTTATTCTTCAATAGTCGACGTCTATGGGCCAAGTTGAACGAGTTCAAAAACAGTAAGCTCCTGCTATCAGGCAAGGCGACGCATACTGAGGCAGAAGTTCGGGTGAGATCCGACGACAGTCCTTGTGTCCCGGCACAGATTTGGAGGTTGGCAGGTTTAATTCTGGGTCATATCCCAAGCCATCGAGTGCGGAGGGACGACGGTAACGAAGATATCAAGGGACCCAAACGTCGTGTTTTCGAAAGTCAAGACAAGTGTTTCTCTGAGCCGTGGACAGACATAAACGACTTGACTAAGTGACAGACCAGTGCGGGAAGGGTGACGTCGACGACTAGTAGATTTGGCGTGTTTCATCAGCTGGCAGATTGACAGGCGAAGGCGAGCGATTCTTCTATTGGCATCCCCGCTTTGGAGCTCGACGGCCGGGAAGGGGCTCAGTAAATATGCTCTCAGAATGGCAAGTACCGACCAGGGTGGTGAGTTTGAAGGATATCTCGTGAGTCAGTGTCGATTTTGGACCCACAATCGCCTACAACCTACTCACCCGTAAAACTCGGATATACCTTCTTACCTTTCTGCATCAATTCATCTAGGGAAAACAATCACGATATGTCATAAAATACAAATGCAATGTTACAGTGGTGGTGCCCGAGTGAGTATAGCATGGCAAACAAATCAATGAAACACTCTCCTTCAAGATGTGTGTGGAATGTAAACAAAAACGATCAAACCGTTACCCCGACACCTCTACAGATGCAGATGGCGGTGTCAACAAATCTTCTCTCTCCTTCTCTTTTGGACCAGTTAACGACGCCCTCTTCGCAATCGACTTCAACTTCTCCGACGCCGCCGACGGTTGCTCGTCCGAGGTCGACGACGAAGGTATCGGTGTTGTCATTAAGGAGCCCACATTTGTATCAGCGGAGATGGAAACAGTCGCGGTCGACAGTTCAGACGACGAACGGTGAGCCATACGATTTCGTGGAGGCAACGGAGGGGGTGGTGAACGGCTAACAGTACTTGAACTAGTGATAGGTAAAGATGGAGAAGAGCGGGGTGGGAGGGGCGGTGGAGTCTTCTTCCGCAGTGGGGTAGCGGGAAGCGCAATGGTAGCCGTGGTGCTCGGTGTGGGCGTCACTGATGGAGAATCCAACTGGTCGTTGTTACCTCCACCTTGTGCATCTGTACCACGTGTAGGCGGAGGTAGTTCCATCGCATCTTCCATCTCCTTCTGTGACTGTTGAGGCCCTTGATTTTTACCGAATAGCTTATATACACTCTGTATCCCGGCCGATCCGCCTAAGGAGCTCAACACTTTGCTTTTGCTTTCGGGCGATGAGGACGCTGTCAATGTTGGGGGATGTTGGGGAGGCGCAACGTAACCCATGGACATCACTTCTCCTCTATGGCTCGAGTGTATACCCGGAATGGACATTGTCCTTGCTTGTGGTTGTACAGAGTATATAGGCGGCGGTCCGGTCCCTATGTCCTTGTGCTGACTATTCTGAGTTGAAGACCGTGATATTGGCACTGCTTGAAGATGATCTTCTCTGTCCACAGTACTCATGTGTCGTTGCCCAGCTGACGATGCCGAGGATAACCGTCTCGGTAGGGTGGTGAGGGCAGGAGGTGCAGATGAGATCGAGTTGTCTTCATTGAGACCTGTCCCTGCCGAGTTCCGTGAAGGACCAGGCGACCGAGACATCGTCGAACGCGTTCGTGTATTCGCTGTAGTAAGATAAGTATCATCCTCCACGTCCGCTTGGCTACCGCTAGATCCTTCTTGTCTCCCTCTCCTTTCAGCGACAGCAGCCCTAACATCTGCGTAGCTCGCCCTCGATTTCTGTGCTCCACTGTCGCTCGTATTCCCGGTAGTGCTAGTCGTCCGTGTTCTGGACACCCCGATACCCATCGAGTCATGGTCGGCCAAGTCATCAGTCTGACCGCTGCCGGAAGAAGAGGGCGTGTCCTTCCTCAGACTTCCCCAATTCATTCCCCACTTTTTCATTGCTTCCTTGGCAGAATTACTTAGTGCTTGCTTATCAGCAGCTTTAGCTTTGAAAGCGGTGAGGAATGAGGATGGACTGGAGGGGGTAAGAGGCTTGGGACCGTTGTCGAGGTTTCTGCTAGATGTGGAGTTGACAGACGAGGATAATGACTCTGTATCGTTCTTCTCATTCTGAGCGGATGGAGGGTCGGGCCTCTGTTTGTGTGAGGCTAAAGATCCTCCGTCGCTTGATTCTTGCTGCTGGTCGTCAGAGCCAAAGACGTCACTCAACTCTGCTCGTTGAGGAGCAGAATGTGGCCTAGGAGGTAACATCTCTTCCATCTTCGAAGACATGCTACCACGATCATCCTCAGCACCTTCCGACGGATCCCCGAGAGCGTTTACATCCAATCCTCTCGCACTAGAAAACCAAGTTTTCCGTCTATTTTTCCCGTTGGAGTCTTCGGAAGACGAGACATTGATGGTTACAGGCTCGGAGGAAGTGGATGCAGTGGTAGGAGATTTCGAGAGGTGAGGAGCCACCTCTCCGGGCTCCGACACAACGTTTACCTCAGGTGTGGTTTCCGCCTGCAAACCAGTCTGATTCATAGGCTCTTGAGATGTGCCAGGTTGGGGCGTGGCTCTGAGATTTCGAGCTGCATCAGCCCAGATTCCACCTCGGTGTTCGTACCCCGCGCTTTCGAAGTAAGATATGTCATCCATATTGGGCAACACCACGGATTCTTGTATCTGAATGACCAAGACGTGATATGAGCACAGAGAGCGAGATTGTTGCGGTCACTCACAATCTCCTTTATTTTGGATTCGATCGTGGACAAGATCATCCCCCACGTAATCTGCCTGTCACTGACAATAGGCTCTACCTCCAAAACAATTTTTGGCGTCTGCGTGAACGCGTACCAAATCCTATTGCTTGGCGGACGTTTGACCTTGATCAACATATTACCCTCTATTTCCTTCAGGATAGCGGCCAGGGCGATCTTAACCGTATACTGGCCTCCCCATCCAGGTAGAGTAAGGAGTGCAGTGGCTTCGATAGTAATCCGAACCTCCCCTTTGTACTGCAAATGCACCTCTATTGATGCATCTCCTTCCTTGGTCAACTCCTTCAGCATGGGCTTGCTGAACAAAGGAGTTCGATTGCCCACCGAGACTTCTGTGACAACGATTGACGGAAGGAAGGCCGGCCTTTTCACTTTCGATATTTTCTTCATAAGTCGACCAATGATGAAAGACTCGAGGTGTTGCGTTCGATAAAAGCTGAGGAGTATGCGTCCGAAGAGCGCGTTGAACCATCGCATGGGAATGACGTCGGGTTGCTCGTCCAACTTTGACACGAGTATATCCATGTCCGAGGGTAAGAAGACTGGTTGGAGGGGCGATAAGAGGGGTTCTTGAGGAGGATTATCTGAGGCATGTATCATCGCCAGGTACCAATCCTCCATCTCGTAGGGTGATCGGACGAATATAAACCATGGGGTGCTGGGTTCCAGTGCTTCCTCTCTCGCTGCGACAATTTTATCCTTCTCCAGCTCAATCCTCCTCTCATTCTCCTCCCCTCGTTTTCTCGAGTTGAGATGAGGGTTTGGTATGGTGATCTTCTCTACATTGGCAGCAGCATTAGCTTCTGTATCTCCCATCTTCATCTCCCTAGAAAGACTAGGCATGGCCGTCTCCTCCTTAGATTTAGACTTCGGCTTCAAACAGATAGCGTTTCTCCTTGTGAACAGCTCTCCGTCCAATAAATCCTCCGGGTAAATGACCACATCATGACTACCCAGTTGAATCACAGCCTCACAGTCCGTCATACCTTCGTCTTCGTATAGATATAAAATCCTCCCTTTCAATGCAACAAACCACATATCTTTGGGTCGCGAACGTTTGGGATCCTTCGAACGGGCATCCAAGAAAGAGCGCATGAGATTGACATATCCACCGTCAAAGGCCGGCTCTTCGAACGTTCGCCGAACTGTGAGCCAACCCTTGCGTGTCTTTGGTATGTCGTTCACATCCGATGATACCGACTGTTGTTTAAGATCTTCCTGCGGTTCGTTTTCGCCTTCAATGACCTTCTCTTTGGCGTTCTTCGCTTGTACTTCCTGAACAGGGACCGCCGTATGCCAGGCAAACCATGCCATAAGCACCATGACGAGAGGAATGAATGTAAAGCCACCGAGAATGTAGGCATACAGAACGGCCTTAAAAGACATCGTGCTGGAAAATGATTGGAGGGTGCTGGCCGTAGCAGCGGGGGAGCCTGACCACGGTAGCGCTGAGTGGACTGTCGACGTCTGGACGTCTGGATGATGCAACAATGATCCACGTGGTCAGCGGCTATTTGAGCGCTCGGCAGTGCTGTGAACACGAACTAGAGCTCTAGATACCAAGATAGCCAACCTTTCTTTGGTAAGGTCTAGAGAGCTGTGTCTCTTCTCTAAATTCTAATCTAGTTAAAATACGTTACAATAACCAGGATCGTGGGACAGAGTGCTCCCACGATTATAAGGGATCATTCTGAAAGCTTGTTGATGAAGGTGACCAAAAGGTATAACCACTTACCTTCACACCATTTCCGATCATCAAGACTATATATCTTAGTTCGACAGCCATCGACCTGTTGCATATTGTGCTCGACACCTTCTGTCGCAGGCATACAAACCGATCAGCCCAGAGGCACGCCTCCGTCTCCCGTGATTGTAATGGTCCGTGCACACTCAAGGGAGTATAAAAGCGGGAGGAGGAGAAGATGACAACTCATACTTACCTTGATGGCATAAGCCCCTTCAAGTACCGCGGTTTGTGGGCCGTGGAAATCCTTCATAGCACGGCGACCTTGTCCATACAGAGGGTCTCTGCGGTTTGTATGGGCTTCGGCTCATGCACCGTCTCAATATTTTCCTGTCCTGCTATGGCCACTCTGGCTAGGCAGGCTCTTTTTTTGGCCGGTTTGGGCCGCTAACCCTAATATAGGGTTTATTTACTTGTTTGGTGTACATAGACCTGCCCTAAATAACAAAAATAAAGAATATTTCTCTTCTTGCCCGCATCTGTTCACGACATCCATCAGCGAGAGAAAATACATGATCATGTTCTCAACTTTCTTGACCTCTTCCTAGTATGTCCCACGAACATGTCAAGGCCTCTTGGTTGTCCTCATGGAAATTAAGACACCAGAGGTCTGTTACGTTTGTGGAAGATTGATGTGGCTCTTCTCCTTCGCCGCTGGATTTCGTTTTGAAGTTTGGGTGGAATTCCGAAGGTTGGACTGCAAACGTTCCTGTTAGAGTTGAGTATGAAGCTGGCTTTCCCTTTATGCTCGTAGTTTTGGGACACACATTTGTGGTATCAACAGAATCAATCTGAACTTGATCTGAAGCTGCAGAGAGGATATATTGACGGAGATCTATAACAGGAGGCTCAGAAGAGACTGGATCCATGTACATTATTCACCTTCAAAGCCTTGTTAACAATTTGCACATCCGACAACGCGAGTCTGCTCCTGCCAGACGAATGGTCTGTCTCCTGACACAAAGCGCATGGATCCTGTACGGTCTCCGACTTCTGAGCTACTTTTATTCATGTTTCATCACTGGATGAGTAAGACAGCAGGGCAAATATGTAGTTGATGGGTAAAACTTAGAAAGGAGTTTGAATGTTCAAACAAAAGCGTTGAGAGTGGGTCCAAGTGGGTCCAAGCAGGTAATGGGTGTCAAGTCACAATCTGTCACAGCTGCACCTACAGTGCCAGCTTGTCTATCATTGAAACACGATTGGAACGCGTCCGTTCTCTGCCAGAATCTCCCCAGAAATATTATGGACAACGAGTTGGTTCGGGTATGGCATCTTATCAACGAGTTGAGCGATCAGCTCGCTCATAATTATAAAATAACGAAAACACTCCAATCACAATCAAGTGTTCTGAAGGTCAGCCTAGAATGACTTTTTTGATATTGCCTTTATGACAATCGGGTCTCTGTTTTCAGAATGAATCCGCTCAAATCAGTAGTGCTGGGTTTAATCTGCGACGTTTCAACACCGACATCACCAAAGGTACTTCCATCCGCTAGTCCGGGCAAAAAAAGAAATACTGACAATTCCGTAGAGGCGTTCGATTCTGAACTGGAACGTTCAAATGCTCAAATGCTCATCGAAAACCAGGCCTTACTCCACGAGAATAAACAGCTGAGTTTGCTGCTGAAAGAGTACGAAGGAACTCTTGAGACGATTATGACCAAGTTTCGGAATCACACAGTGCGTACCCAACACTGGTTTGTGGTTACTAGTTCGCTAATGTACTGCTTCTGACATTGCACAGTTGGCTGCTCAGCAACACGAACTGACACTCACACGACACTACGAAACCCTTCTCCTGGCTCGCGATACACAAGACCTCTCATCCGACTTTACATCCGCCATCAACATGCCCAAATCCCTTCACAGACTTTTACTCTACCTCCGAAACTTCATTCGTTCAACGTCCGGCGAGGAAAACCTTGACCCGCCGGATTCGGATAACTCAGGATACTTGGATCCAGGAGAACTGGTTTTTCTCATTGAATCGCTCGAGAGGCGATTGACTAGTGACGACGACGAGTATTCCGAAACTGGACTCTCGTCTGATTGGCAAGTGGACCGGGAACATGAGATAGCCAGGCTGGAGGAGGAGAATAATGAGCTGCGAAAGGCGTTAGGCATCGACCCAGAGGCAATATCGTCTGCGGGTATTGATATGGCAGCCGAGTTTAGACGTATGGAGTGTGAACGGCATCCAATATTGTCTTTGGACAAACACCGGAGAAGAGGAAGTGAACAGAGTTATGGAAGTGGGGATCATTGGGTGGAAAAGGGTTTAGGAGGACCACAACAACCTGGTAATATGGGCTCGTATTGGGACGGAATTGTTAGGGGACCTGTATCCAATCAGCAACAACAACCGACTTACAGCTCTGTTCTTGTCGGCGGAGGAGGTGGAGGTCCTCAACAATTACCTGCTGTATCTGGTGGGGCACCGTTACAACGGGCGGTCGACCTTCCAGGCATGCGGATGGGAGCAGGCGCACAAGGTAGACGGTTAGGGTCGAGTATTCCTCCTCAACGAGGCGGCTGGATGGGGGCTCCTCCAACTCGTGGAGGTGTTACCGGCATTGGAGGCGTTCACCCACCACCCCCATCAACAGGCTTGAGTCTATGGAATCAACCTTCACCAGCTCCTCCCATTACCAATAGACCTCAGTGGCCAACACAGGGGAGTGGATTGGACATTGGCCGATAGTCGCTCGTGTTCTCTACTGCTAGTATCGTTTTCTTGTTTTTGACAGTGTATTTCAACGAATGTTGCTTCTTATCATCTATCTATTGCGGCCTTCAATCAATGTTGACTTTGTTGAAACCATAATCATAAGAAATGATAACCCATTGGCTTTTATAAAGTTACATTGATTCGAGCCAAAGTACAAGAACATGATTCAAGATTCTGCATCAACTAAACTCAATAGATACCAATCAGCTCAATCCTTCCTTTCGTTTTTCACCTTGTCATCGTTAGAAGGTTCATCAGCAGAAGTAGTGGCTCTTCTGCTCAAGGACCTCGGCGAAGGAATAGAAGTGTTCGATGTCCTTCCCTTCCCATTGGTTGAAATTGCAGTAATTCCTGGCCTGGCATCGCCCGACGTTGTGGCTCTACGTAGGACCGATCTTGCGAAGGATGATGAACGGGTAGAACCTTCCATACGCGATTGTTGGACAGCGCTTGTAGAAGTCGGCTTGGCGTCACTCGAAGCGGTATCTTTTCGACTGACCGCCTTTCGGAATGAAGACATATCCTTGGTCTCCCCTCCTGCGCTCGCCAAGGATGAGCTTGGAGCCGTCCGGTTGATGGAAGATTCTGCCCTCTTGATTGCAACGGGACGAGCGATATTGTCCCTCGCTGGGGCACTTGCCTTACTGTCCTTGTTCGACGTGTTCAACGGTCTAGTAGGACTGTCACTATTATTCGTCGTTTGGGAGGGTGGGTTTGCTTTCGCGTCTCTAACAGTGGCAGGTGAAGTAAAGGCAGCCCTGTTGGCAGTCGAGATACCACCACCCGATTCCTTAGTGGACGTGGCTTCGCCCCCTGACACGTTATCCGCAGTGGATTGAACCGGTACTCCGTGGACGTTGAAATCCCACGACGCAGGCAAAATTGCAATGGGAAGGAGCCATGTAGCAGTCAATACTACTCCATTACCAGTATCCTTGGACTCAACCCTACCCCAGGACCAAGCGACGAATGCGCCAATATACCCGAGATACGGCGAAAAACCCTTTAACAACAACATGGCTGGACGGAGTTGTGGTGGAATCATCATGAGCGGGGCCTTATCTACGAGCCATTTGAGAGCCGCGGTGATCATAGCGCCACGTTTAGCGGCGGCGATATGGGTGTTGGACAATTGTGCCATAACTGGAGGAGGTATGAAGAGACGATATCCCCACCAAGTACATTGAACAGAAAGTGTAGTTGCGGAAGGTTGAAATACGCGCTTGGTTTTGGATTGTGGTGTGCTCCGTTCGCTCGGTGGATTATTGAGCTCTGAAGCTTTGTCGGGTGGCGACGTTGGAGGCGAAACAGCGGAATAGTATGAAGTGCTGTCATCGTCCCTTCGATGAAGGTCATTAGGTTTCGTGTTAACTTGAAAGTTGATGGGACCTACTCTAGAACAGATTCTGCTATTTCCGGAGATAGTTCGGTGGTTGGCTGGAGAGGGGTGTAGAACATGATTCCGTCCTCTTGAACCCCATCGGGTGGATCGTCATCCCTTTCCTTCCCTTTTGAGTTCTTCCTGTACCTCATCCGGTCCAGGATGGCCCAGACACTCTCCTTTCCATTCTCGATCCCTCCATTCATCATTGATTCCGATGACAGCAGCCTTGCGAGTTTTGAGTCTGCGATACCGAACATGGAGCGATTACTGTCCGCGCTCCCTTCTGGTTTTGGGGTCAATGTGCCCTTGACTTCAGAGGTAGTAGAGTTACTAGGTCCAGGAGTGGAGGGTTCACTGTGGCTACCAGTGCTTGAACTTTTCGAGGTTGAAGCGAAAGTAAAATTTTCATCGATCAAGGCTTTGATTCTCATGGCCAACGTCGACGGCTCAGGTGCATCCTTTGTGCCGACATCGCCAGAACCATCGGGAGAAGGTGGGACATTAGCCTTTCCTTTTCCTTTTGAGTCTGTCGTGCTGGCTTCTTCTTCAATATCGTTTGCAACCGAAGGCTGTTTTGCCGTAGGTATCGTGAAACCAGATAAACCATTCTTCATCTGCTCCTTCCATCGCTCAAGGTCTAGTTTCCACTTCTCCACCTCACTAGACCAGTTACTCGCGCCTGAGCCGCTATCTGGGGATTGAGAGAGCGACCATGATGCAGGAGGAAAGCCTGGGGAAGCGTCGGAAGACCCGAACCCACTAGTTGTTAGAGATTTGAACCGATGAATGGCTGAAAGTTTGGCATGAGGAAGTGTTGTTGAACTCGTTTCTGTCGTCCCATTTGCATTCTCGAGAGTAGTAACAGGGTCTGCTGGAGGGGCGGACATGGTGGTATTGCAGCAATGCGTCATAGGCCATGTTTCGTCCATTATAACACCACATGTCTCTCTTTATCACGTGCTCAACTAACCAGGCATTCTTGTGGTCCACCTCCAAAGCGTCACAGTTCCTGCAGGCGGGAAACCAGGTTCTGAAGGACTTGTGCACCAGTCGCCGTCTTCTTGACCAAGACGTCCTTGACTGCGTCTCGTCAACTTCAACGGCCTTTGTTAGCCTCGCTTCGAGCTTCACTTTTCTTCGGCCTTAACCTTGACTTCGTCGCCATGCTGCTCCCGTGTAGCTCCAACTTGGACATGCCATTAGTGTTTCCCTCTCGATTCTCTTCGACATGCTCAGTTCTTCTCTGCTTCCTGACTGGATTATGTCTCTTCGCTTGGTTGTTCACTGGCAGTTACACATTGTCCATATCGAGCGCAAATCGTCGTCTTCCATATGACGGTCGTGGCGATATGGCGGACCTGACTGAAAGTCGATTTTGAGGAGGTATGATAAGGTGATACTTCTGTCGGCCGAATGGGTCGGAAGGAGGGTCCCGACGAGCTGCGGAGGAGGGTCGGCGGCGGAGAACCTTGCTCGTAAGGTGGGCTATTGACGTACAAAGAACCCACCCTCAAAGCTATAGTAGGTGCCCGATGTAACGTATGCGACCCGTTAATCCACGTCTGGACTTTCTTATGGAATAGGTCTGCCCAACAAAGGTCATCTTTGATTTCCCTGACAGCAAGAATGTCTTCTTTCAAGTGCTTCCAAGCTGAAGTCCTGATGGTATGATCGCCGCTAGCTTCTAGTGAGACTGTTCGAAGGTCATCTGCCACTATATCTTCTATATAGCTTGTACTCAGTCATTGTCCCTGTCGGCTTGGAATGCTCTCTGAAGATGCCGGAGTTCGTATAAAACCTGCAGTAAGCAAGGCATAGGACGAGTATACAACAACTGCGCCTCCTTTGTACTTCACAATGAGTACCATTCCCTTCATCTCTCAGCTCAAATCACTGTGGCAAGCCGTTACTGGCGACACAGCTGGAGCGAAGAAGACTCAGGAAGACTTCCTTGATGCATGGGAACATCATCCCGGCCAACAAATATCTGAACTGGCCGACAACATACCCATCGTCGGTCATGTCAAAGGTGCAGCTGCGTGAATTCTCTTGGTTATAACTTGCGGTGTGGTAACGCTTGACGCTACAGGTCTTATTCATCTTGCTCTGGGTGAGACGGAAGAGTTTGTCCATTCCGAGGAGGCTGCTACCCGCACGTTAGCGGTGTTAGGAGCAGGTGCGCTCATTGCAGGTACAGGCGGTGCCGCTGCCCCGATTCTCGCTGGCGTTGCTGCTGGTGTCGTCGCCGATGCAGCGATCACAGGTGCGTTGCAGGCGTGACGGTAATATATTTAGATATGTGAATGACATGAGCTCCGCGATAGGTATCGAGTCTGTGAGACATCAGAAGTACGATCCCCAAGGTTACCTCGGAGCAGTTTCCGAGATTGGGTCTGACTGGCGCGGTGGAGTCTTCGACATAGTTGCTCTCGGCGTTGGCGATGCAGTACTGGGTGCGGACGGATCTGTAACCAAAGCGAAATACAAGACAACGAAGGTTAGGAGCGTTTGGATCACAGTGAAGCCATTCCACTAAACTGAATGTTCATTAGGATACCGCGTCGAAGGTGAAGGAATCTTCCTCACCAAACGCGGGATGGTCCAGCACGGCGCGAACAGCCGTATTTTCTCTGGGCCAGGAGGCAGCGTCATTGAGAGTCCGAACATCTTAAAGATCATCGTCCCTCCGGAAGATGAAGAGAAACCCGTCAGATTCAAGCAGCCTGCCGTACTCTGCCTGAATGTCGGAGACCCATCCCGCGCAGAGACATACTACGCGCAGAAGTTGCTTCAATATCGTGAGGCTGTCGAGAAGCTGAGAAATGATCCCAACGCGGCTTCCAGTAAGCTTTCAAATGCCTATCCCTGGCCTCCCCTTACTGATATCCTCTTGCAGCCTCACACCCTACGACATTCCAATTCAAGATCAAGTCCTTCCGCGTTCTCACTGCCGACTCTGAACGCATGTTTCGCGATGTTCCGACGACCGGAGAGCCTAGTCCTGCTGGTGTACGTCGCGTCGACATAACCAAAACGTCTACGTCTTTCGAATGCCCTCAACCTGTATATACGCCGCTGCTGGAAAAGGCTATTCCTGATACCTTCAAAGAAGTGCAGCCAGACTGGCTAGTACACATGCCAACGCGCCTGCTCGAGCACATGAGAGACCATCAGGTCAGGATGATGTATTCGAGTCTTTCTACCACTACTAATATCGTGCCATTATGTGTTCTTTACCAGATTACTTATGGCCGTGTAAGAACTTTCGTCATCGTTGCCTCCAAATTCGGGAAGACGTCCTTGAAAGCAAATATTGCGCAGAAGATCACTGATCAAGAACTCAGTCGACTTCAGCATGGTCCCATCTCGTTGTCGGCTCTGAGTGGTACCGGCATTGACAGCATTGAAGTTCGACAGGAGCCTGTTCGCCGCCTGCGACAGTCGCGTGAAGTCAAATGTGGCCGCATGATTAGTGGTGACACTGCCCATTCCCGACATATGGAGTATCTGGCCGAGTTTAGCGATGGTTCAACGTTCTGGATCCCTTCTCGCAATGTTGCCAACGATCTCAAAATTGAGTTCTGGAACGTGATGACAAGCGGGGCGAAGGAGGTCACGGAGATCGTCAGTTCGGATTCGTCAACCGGCAAGATAACTGTGAAGAGGCCAGATGGGAGCACTGATATTGTTGACCAGACCCACGTGTTCTGGCAGCAGGAGGTTACACCCTCGAAACTCACTGATGCAGAGCTGGACGCGCTTCTCCGTCATGGGCATTTCGGTTTCGACCTCGACGACTTTGTACCTTGCTCGGTCACCATCAATACTGACTGGGCTAAGGTGAGGATTCAGAGCACAGGCGCCGCAGTCATGAAAGACCCCGCTGCCGAAAAGAATGGCGAATATGCGGGTACACATGTCGACACAAGATTAATCTCATTCGGTCAAGAACACTCAAACCGGTTCGTCTCTCGGACCATTCCGTATGTAACCTGCATCGGTATACTGGTCATATAATTCCTGATGCTTTGCACGCCGTAGATTCTTCGTCGCCAACAATGGCGCACTCTTCGACATCCAGGTCACGCATGGTCGTGATGGGAGAGTGTCGGGCGATAAGCAGGGCAACATAGTCCTCAATGTCGCTGGGGTATGTCTGCTTGTCTACCACAAAAAGCTTGAAGTGGTACCCATTCGCTTCTTTCTGCAGGAACGGTTTGTGAGCAATGTCAACCAAGAGAACCCTGAAACTAATCCAAACACCTTCCATATCCGTGAGCGCACATACATGGCTGTACTGCTCGACATACGTTAACATATTGTCCTTTTCTAGGTCCCCTTCTCACAACGCCGGCCCTTCTCACTTTCAAGACGGACTGGGCCGCCGTTGAGATTACTAGCAACAATGCTACGATTGTCACTGACCCTACAGTCAACCAGAACATCTATCAGAAAGTAGTATTCACATCCAACTCAATCAAGCTAGATACCGGTACTTTCGGTCAGAAGTTTGTAGTTCCGTAAGTTCAATATGTCTATGGATGGTCGTATAGTGCAGCTAACGCATGAGAACACGCAGCTTCCTCATCTTGACCCGAGACGAACAAATCGACATCAGAGTCACGCATGGCCGCGACGAGGAGAGATATGGGGATAAGGCAGGAGTCGCAAGTGTGCTCTTCGCTCAGGTGAGCTAGTTTCCTCAGGCTGCGATGCGTAGGCTCTCGTGCATCAATATTTATTTCAATGGCAGAATACCTATACGAGCCCGTACAACCCTAACAATAGCCAGGACAACCCCAAGTCGTTCACCGGCTGCAAGGTTAACAGTGAGTGCCTTTCCTCCACAGGTCATCGATGATTCACATCTGACGGTCGAGACGTAGAACGTCCCCCGGTTGTGCCCCTATGACGCGCACGTAGTATTGTCTGGATGAGCGTGTCTTCGATTTTCTTCCTCAGTGATTATGTTGTATCTCTGTACTTTCCAAAGTAGCCACCAACATCTGATTGGTACTATGTAGTCTGCCAAGAAATTGTTCAGCTGTACTACTGTGGCATTAGGTTCGAAATTTTGAGCTTGAGCTTAGGCTTGTCATTCTGAGGGTTTGGTAATGATGTACAACAAAACCGGTGAGCATTGGATGATGAGACATGTAGTATTAGGGATTTATTTAAATCCTCTTCGGACCCAGTGGAACCCTGGGACCTGATGTACATTATTAACGACGTGCCTACTCAGGATGTAGATAATGGTTAATCACCAAACTCATAGTCCTGGCTCCAGGACTCCACTTCATCTGTTCCATTCCGCACATTATTATTAGAGTTTAAATCCTTCTCTGGACCCCGTAAGGTTCCGAAGGGCCTGACGTACATGTAAAAACGTGCCTACTTTATATGCGCCAGCGCATGTACACGCTCAGATTGACGATGTACCAGCCGTCGGTGCACCGTACCAAGTAGTGATGTGCTCGGCCAGGCTTCAAAGCTTCTGAAGTTTGGTCGGGTTTGGCCGAATCCATATCGACCTGTCTCCAACTGCATGTCTCCCCGAAAGTACAGCGCGAGCTATCCATTACCTCGTCATGTAGCAAGTTTAGTGCTTTCGGGTATTTAAATGTTCATGTCGTGCTGTGGGGGATCTTTGCAACCGCGAGGGCGTACCCTTGAACATGCTTCTGGAGATTTCAGCATTAGTAATTGCATCGTTGCGAGTTCAGTAAAAAAAATAGAGATCACCAATCATGAAAAGTAGAGGCTACATTCCGAATTGTCCTCAGCTGTAAGAAGAAACCAACCGACAGCTGACTACACAATATCTTACAGTATATCATGGTAATAGTATAGTAGAGAAGGGGGCAATGAAAATCAGGAAAATAAGAAAAATAAGAATATCAGAGGAGCAACTAGGAAACGAAGTGGAGCACATGTATTCTCCAGAACGAACAAAGAGAGGGAATGAATGAAATGGAAAATCGTCTTGTGAGCATTTGTAGGTATAATGCAATTATATCTACCAGTGTACGCTCCGACTATTCGTCAACTCTGCCGCCGTAGGAGTCCTGACTCTGTTTTCACAAGCTCTTACGGACGCTTGTTCTGCTGTAAAACAGGGACATGAGTGATGGGAGACTATGGGAAACAACAACAAAGAAAAGTTCACCATCATTGCCATTAGTTGCTGATATGAAGCATTCCCTGGTGCTCCCGCTCCTGGAGGTGGTGTCCCCATCATGGGCGAAGGCATAGAATATGGCATCCCAGGTGGTGGGCCACCTCCAGGTTGCTGTTGCTGCTGCGCAGATTGTAGCAACGCAAGAACATTGGGCGGAAGTGCATTTAGTACCGCAGGAGGAGGCGGTGAGACGATCGGTGGCGGGGCTGCACCGGTCTGAGTGGTGTTTGATGATTGTCCGGGTGGTGGACCGTACATGTTGGGAGCAAGATATGGTGGCTGGTGTCCTCCTGGTCCTGGAGGAGGATAATAGGGATTGTGCATAGGAGTTGCGGCAAGGGATTGAGTCATTTGAGGGGGCACACCAGGAATCGGTGGAAGTGGCGCGGAGCCGGGAGGAGGTACTGGGGGTGCATTGGATGCAGGCTGTTTCAAAGCAGCCAGAAGCTAGGTGATGACAACCATCAATTTGAAGAAGACGACTCGTGTGATGATTCCTCACCTGTTGGACCTTCTTCGCTTGTTCCAGTCTGTCATCAGAAGACTATACCACTAAGGTTAGATAATCAAACATCATATACATTCAAAAGAAACGTACTTGTGGTTGCAACGGGGCCGGCGGAGGCGGGTTGAATGTAGGTCCTGCTGTATTGGTCCCAAAATTGTTGGAATTCGGACCGAATCGAGGGCCTTCATATCGGTCATTAAAGTTATCTTTGCGGTTGCTCCAGTCGTCCTCATAGCGTCCTGCACCACCACCACCACCACCACCGCGGCCACCTCTTCCGCCACCGCGTTCTCGCCCAAAAGTATCTTTACGTTCATAGTCGTCGTCAGGCCCACCGCGGTTCCCACCCCCTCCTCCACGACCTCCACGCCCACCACCGCGACCACGACCACCCCCTCCACGACCTCCTCGTCTGCCACCTTCCTCCCAATTATTGGGCCTGTGAAATATAATGAGCGGTTATATAGATACACGAGAACCAACTCACCGATGCGAGCCTTGAGCGCCTCCGTCATTTACATCCCAGGCGAATGAGATATCCATAACCCCATCTTGAAGACTCTGGTGTCTTAATCGGTCATATGCGTCGTCACACGCCTGGTTCATGAGTCAATACGATATTGCAAGGGCACATCATCAATAAAGACTGACTCGTGTATCATAGAATTCAACATAACGAGAACTAAAAGAGAAATGTTAGACATAGTGTTCGATGATGCCCGTGCAATGGACTCACTCGATACGTTCTCCAACTGGTTGTACCGACTTCACATCACCGAATTGTTGGAATTTTCGACGAACCTCATTGTCGTCAATCATTTGCCCCGAGGGGGAGTTTCTGAGGGTGACTTGTAAACACCCTTGTAACTGCTGATAGGAGGGATCAATGAGTAGCCTCAAAACAGGGACCTGCGGACTAGCTCACACTATTCTTGTCTTCCCCCCGATCGTCCCGAGGTAAAGAGTAATGTACATCAATCTAAAAAGACAGTTTCAAATTTCAGATGAATGTTCCCAACCACGGGATAAGTCCTCACGGGCCGACCACTGATTTCGGAGCCCTGTAACCGCTCTCTAGCGCGCTCTGCAGCCCGTAGGTCATACTAAAGAAAATGCTAACATTGAATTTGCGTCTCAACATTCAAGAGATCCTACTCACATAAGTAACGAAGACCATGCCTCGTGTTGATATGAGATCGAAGAATGTTTTGATATCACCATGCTCTTCAAACAGTCGCCGCACGTCACTACTGTTGGTCTCATACTATGGATATCGGATTAGCCTGACTATCAATGGGAGGCACTTATAGCAGAAAATGGAAACAAGCGTGGTCGAACGTTCAAGAACCTCAAATCCGGAAGATTAACTTGCCTTAATGTTACGAATGAAGAGTGTTCTGCAGGGACGCTCCCGTTGAATACGCTGCTCAATTATTGAGTCATGTACTTTGTCATCTCGATCTTTACGAACAGGCCGACGTATGCGCCCTAGACTATCCTCTTCGAAAACAGTATCATCTATACAGAATTGCAAGTAAAGTGAGAATGACGCCAAGACGAAGCAGAAGATTGAATTGGAAGACGTAGCATATCCACGCGAGGGCTCTGAATTCTCATCATCCTCATCTTCAAAGGGACTCAGCTCCCAAAACGCAAAAACTTCAAGTGATATCTGATTGATTTCACTAGCGAATAGACTGATGGACGATGTCGCCAATAAGGGGGGCATGACAAATGCCGCCTGCCTGGCTTGACCACCTCACCAATAACACCCGTTTTCGCTCACGGGGGAAGCTCAGTGGTGATAGACGAAAGGATTTCAACCACGCGGTGTGCAACTGAACTGGGGAATCCTCACGAATATCGTGGCTGGCTAGATCGTAGTGTGCGTGGTGGGGAATGAAACAGAGCTCCTCCTGTGGCTAACAAGTCTTCAAATCTTATGATTCAAGCCCACCTTCCTGTTTTCCGTAGCCCTGATTGTAACCGTATTGAGAAGAACCACCGAGGTTCTGATAATATGAGTTGGACGAATCATAGTTAGAGTTGTAGCCATTCATGTCCTCTTGGGGTTGATCATAAGCGCTGTAGCTCATATTTCCGTCGTAACTTGCACCCCCGCCGGTGCTCTGGCCATAACCCCCTCCACCACTTCCACCACCACCCCCTCCGCGACCTCTTCCGAAGTTTCCTCTACCACGTCCACCACCTCTGTGGTGCCTTTCAGGACCTGGACCTGAAAATGAGCCACCTCGTTGGCCATCGTAGCCTCCGCCTCCGTATGGATGATGACGATTCATGGCTAACTTTTTATGCTCCTTCCGGATATTGTACTCAGTGACGTGTCCTTTTTGGGTCCCAGTCAGAGAAAAAAATTCTGGGTGTATATCGCGGTTGAGCAGGAAAGAGCGCTGAGAGATTTTCAAGCCACCGAGCTCAACTTAAATGGAAAAATGTAGGGGGAAAGTTTTCCCAGCAAGAACAAAAAGGTTGACGATGAGGGATGGTGGTCCGGAAGCAGACGACGGAGTGGCCATGAGTTGCTGAAAAATCGGATCCGGGTGTTGCCGAGTTTTGCCGCAGTCACCCCACTATACAGCCTCAGTGACGACTAGCATATTGACCACCACCATGGCCCAACCCAAACAATTCCAGTTCAAGCTCGTTCTCTTGGGCAAGTTCCTTACATTTCTCCCTGAATTACTCAAAATTTATCCCCGTCGTTCTTTGTAGGAGAGTCTGCTGTTGGCAAATCAAGGTGAATTCTGCTTCGAGAATGTCCATTCCAACCTTCATTCATACTTTTATAACAGTCTCGTTCTTCGCTTTGTGAAAGATCAATTTGACGACTACCGGGAAAGCACAATTGGCGGTCAGAATGACACTATCTTCTCGTATCTACCCTTTAATGAGACTTACCTATTCCCTGCAGCCGCTTTTCTGACGCAAACGGTTACATTAGATGATAATACTACTGTCAAGTTCGAGATATGGTGTGTACTCGAACGTGTCGCTGATCTGGTAAACTTACTCTAGGCATATCTGTGTCTATCAGGGATACTGCAGGACAAGAGCGATATAAGGTGTGTCATGATGTTAGTGTACCTACGGCCGAGGTACTGACGTTCTTCCCGTCTCCAGTCATTAGTATGTGCTCCTCGCGTTTCACACCCGCATACCATCCTTATCACCGGTATTCATTCTTGTGATGTTTTCAGGCACCAATGTACTACCGAAACGCCAATTGTGCTGTTGTGGTATACGACATAACCCAAACCGCCTCTCTCGAGAAAGCACGGAACTGGATTCGTGAACTCCAACGTCAAGCAGATCCTTCCATAGTCATTGCACTCTGCGGCAACAAATCTGATCTGGCTGCCAGACGACAGGTCACAGAGGAGGAAGCCAAGAAGTACGCAGAGGAAGAGGGGTTAATGTGGGGAGAGACGAGTGCGAAAACGGGTGAAGGTGTGAATGATATATTCACCGATATAGGTATGTTCCGACCTTGAACATCTAGCTGATCATTAAGCACTCACCTCCCTACCAGCCAAGAAACTTCCTCTTACTGCACCACCACCAAGAGCAGGTGCAGCACGAGGTGCCCCCGCAAAGAGTGGAGGAGTGGATTTGAACAAGAATACCTCAGCGCAAGGCCAAGGCGACGCGTGCAACTGCTGATTACTTTGGATGTCGGTACTGGTCTATCCACCCTCCTCTGGCTGCTTCCCACCCGCGCGCATTCGTATTCCTGCTTCTTTCGTGCATCTATCGTACCTTTGGTTCCGTTTATACAGTGGACCTTTAGCCTCCGCATTCTGTCTTTCCATCCCTTCCTACATGTAATATAATAACACTTGACTTGGCCTCACCTATGCATGGACTTACTGGATACTTGTCTTCGCAGACATGTAAAGTGGGATATACACCGTTCATTGCTCTTGGGGAAGATTGAATCGAAAGAAAGAAGCGGGTGGGCGAGTGTGTAAGATAACTGGGAAGCAATGCCAAGGAAAGATAGACTGTACACTATAGATGATACACATAAGCTATAAAGTTCGAGAAATACAGCGGATAGGTGGATGTTCGTTGAAGGTTTCGTTAGATACGCAACTTACGTCCCCGTGTCCAAACGGACGTGACAACCTAGTACATAAAAACCGAAAAATGATGAAAAGATTCATGACAATATAAAACAGAAAAAGCATGAAAGATCATTACTAAAATCCGGCGGCTTCCAAACCTCGTCTGATATCAGCATTTGCGATTTCCGAATGTTGCACCACTTGACTCTTTGCCCAGAACTTGGCCTGCCAATCCTTGGGAAACGTCGCCGTTGCTCGATTAATAAATTCCATCGTCGCTTTATTCTCCGCAAACTTGTAAGGCTTAGATTGTGATCTAAGCATGATCTTGGCGACTTCGTACCACCGTTGCCGCTGAGTATAGGAGATCTTCCACTGCCTGGGGTCCACATCGGGATCTTTTTCGTCCGAGTATTGATCCTTGATATGAACAATGTCGTTCAAGTACATCCCAACAAATGGCACACAAGGACCGTCCGCGTTGAGCTGAAGGTTACGATAAACGGCGAAGTGGCCTGTCGGTTCGTTCTGTTTGGTGAGACTGTCCAATGTGTGTTTCTTGTTGACATGAGCCCATGTAAGGTGAAGGCGAGCAATGACGGTGCTTGAGAGGGCGTTGATGATAGCGCTCATCGAAGCAAAGTTGTTCAAAGAGCGGCATTTCTATAAGCGGGTAACGGGAAGAAAAAATATACTTCAGTACCAGTCACTGATTTTCAGGAGTTGTTTTACCGACCTCGGCAACCTTGATCCAAAAGTCCACCGTATCTGCCCGCCTCGCTAGAACGGTGCTATCCAATACACTGGTCGTCACCCAAGCCGCAATCTTATTGTGTGTTGAACAGAATGTGCCGAGATGCTCGACTGGTTTGCCTGTTTGAGTCTTCGCATATCGTATACACTCCTGCGGGGTAATCTTGGAGTAGTGGTTGAACTCCAACAAGCAAAGCTGTTCGGCAACATCTGCGTATTCCAAGCGAAGTAGATCGTTCTTGGGATCCTTCCTCCTCTTGTTGCCTTTGCTGGATAATGGCGGGAGGTTGTTGGACGGAGTAGTGAAGGTCTAAAATGACATTACATTGAGTGGTTGTAATCCCGGTTGAAGGTGAAATACTTACCAGTCGTTTTATCGACTCGACGATGCGCTGACCTTGAGAAGCAAGAGGGTTAGGGGATTTGATATGGTTGAGGAAGGCGGTTAGGGGTGTCGCAATCTGGGGCTCCTCTTCCAACATTCTACTTTCCTCTAACCACATTGAAAAAATCGTGAGAACCATGGATTGTCTCGAGTGGAGATTCTTTTCCTTCCAGTCCTCAAATTCTGCTTCAGTCAGCTCCGAAGGAGGGTCTGTGCAGAAATGATCGACTAGCATCTCAAATAGGTCATTTGCGGTCATAAATGTTCTGAAAGTTGTGAGGAACACTCTTCGGTACGCTGTATCCTCCGCTGCCCCTTTAGAGAGAAGACATATATGAACGAATGCTGGCATAGGGAGGGGAAACGATGGAACTTACTTTTTGGGTCTTTCACTGGAAACTCCCAGACCAACTTCTCGACGAGTGCACGCTTCGACCCTCTAAGGACTTTTCCATCGTTATCGGTGTCCAATTCGTTACCATATCTGGGCTTCAGGTACCATGGCATATTGGCTTGCATGAGCACGGTGTTGTAATGTACGAGAGCTGCATCGCTTCCTGTCAGCTTTTTAATCTTCTCGTCAGACCTTTTTGAAGCTGAATCAGGAGACTTGGATGTATCTGAACAGTACTGAGTCTCCTGAAGGGGAAGAAGCCGGGGTGGTTTCCTTCGAGATGATTCTGGGTCTACCGGGGTTGTCGACGCGGGCGTTATGAATATTTCGGAATCTCTGGGGGTTGGAGGGGTGAGTTTGTTTCTACAAAGGGAAGGACTTCTCTTCGGAAGTCCGACGGGGAGATGCTGGCGTGGTGGGGTTGGTTGAGGGGTCGCTGGAGAAGGGGTAACAGTACTATGTCTCCGGGGGCCCCATGCACTGGTTTGACTCTGAGGGTCGGTCTCATATCCCCCTTGATTTCGATTTTTCCGGGGAACGTGGTCTTCATAAAGGGGAATACGAGAGGTCGGGGCGGTGTTGTACAACTGTTCGGCCTCATACTCGTAAATCCGCAGTTCAGGACGGACGCTCATTAAACGATCTGCCATTTCCTCTGACAGAGGCTCAACGAACGCCTCAGGTATCCACCCAACTGTATCAGAGTCCCCACCCTTTTTCATAGCTGCCCACCAGCCCGTTGGCTCTGTCCTAACGATATCGAGAATCTCGTTCTTTCGAAAAGACAGATGAATGGGATCATCTGTCTGAAAATCGTACATGCATAGCACGGAACATATGATATCGGAATAGCTGCTTGTTGGGCTGGTATCTGTGCTTAGTCGAGATGATGATGAAGGTGAGCCGGAGTCTGGGGAGGGGTTGAAAACAGACAAGAATGGGGAAGGGTCGATGGAAAGATGTAACGACTGGCGCATGTGAGGCCTTGAGGGACGGTGAGCGGGATGAGGAGGAGGACGTCAAAGGAGAGAAGCAGAATAAGCAGAGTCACACAAACGCATCAACGGCAACCATATAGTAGGTAATCACATCTGCGCCGAGTGCAAAGTTACTTCCGTCATAGTCATGGAAGTGAAATTATCATTTGCAGCAAAAGCAAAAGCAATCCCTCGTAATGGTACAGCGTATTTCAAAGGATATTTACTTTGGTCATTCTACCCTCTCGTCCAGTATCTGAGGTAGAAACGTTGTCGGAAGGCGGCTACTCTCCTCCGCGGGCGCACGCTCAGGATCATTTACCCTTTCCAGGTGACCATCACCAAGGACACCAGGTTCATGACTAAAATCAAAAGACAACGCGAAACGTTCCTACGAATGTATCACCGTTGAGAGCCAATTTGGTCCTTTGTAGTAGTAGATCCCCGATAAATCAGTGAATCCGAGTGATGAGTAGTATGTAGGCTTCCATGTGAACAGTG
Organism: Marasmius oreades; assembly: GCF_018924745.1. Taxonomy (NCBI): domain Eukaryota; kingdom Fungi; phylum Basidiomycota; class Agaricomycetes; order Agaricales; family Marasmiaceae; genus Marasmius; species Marasmius oreades. The sequence continues at coordinate 4,576,120 of NC_057323.1, forward strand.
GTAGCGCCACCACAAGACCTGTACCTGTAACCGCCACAATTTTTCTCAGGTATTTCATGTCTCGATAGGGTAGTTTGCTTGGCCCCGTCACGCGTAACGACTGGGCCGGTATGGAGGCGTGCGAAATAATTGCCGTCGAGTCGGGCTGATCGGGCCTGCCGGTGTCCCTCATCGACATCGACCATCCGCCAATACGGTATACGTTGAGAATGCCCCCATGGAACTCAGCAAAGGCAAAGGTAGAAACTTCCGTCTTCTTTCTTATACGAATGCATTTTTATTTCAACGTCTTAGGTCCAACTTCGGTATTTACTTCAACGCCCTTGCGAGACTAGATGATAACGCGGATCCGAATCTTCTCAACCAGCCTCTCCGTGCAACGCCTCAGAACTTTGCAACAGAAGAAAGAAGCTCAGGCGAAGGCGGCCAGGAGAGATATTGCGTCGTTGATAGAGAGAGCAAAGATCGAGACCGCTAAGGTTAAAGTTGAGGGATGTACGTCCTCGTCCGAAGGTTTCAACACTTGACGATAACCTTGTCGTTCTCCTTTTATCGCTAGTAATCAATGAAGACGTTCATGTGGAACTTCTGGAACTCCTGGAACTGTACTGTGAACTTTTGCTGGCTAGGTTTGGCGTCTTGGATCAGAAGTGAGTTCACACGACTGAATGAAGGTGTGGGTTGAAAACGAAGAAATCAGCGCCCGAGAACCAGACCCAGGCGTTGCTGAGGGAGTTTGTTCGTAAGAAAACCCTTCGATTCTCTTTCGCTCCTCCACTAACCGACGTAACAGGATAATATTCGCAGCACCGCGGACAGAACTCAAAGGTATGTAGTGTTACTCACCAGTATTCTTTTTGTTTCCCGTCCTCGCCGGGCTCATGAACAATTTCCAACCCCCATCTCTACCTCTCTGATCCGGCGTTTTCAGAACTTCACATACTGCGTGACATTCTCATGCACAAATATGGTCGTGACTTTAGTTTGAAAGTGATGGAAAGTCAAGAAGGCGTCAGTGAACGCGTACGTTTGAATTTGTCCCTTTTTTCTCGCTTTCCTTTGCCATTGATCAATACAACCACCTAGGTAGCTCGGAAATTAGAAATCGTCACCCCCTCCTCCGAGCTTGTAGATGCCTATATGACCGAGATCGCAAAGGCCTACAGTATCAACTACACCTCTGCCCCTACACATAGTGGAAAAGGTGGCGGTTCTGGAGGAGAGGGTGATGTGAAGGTAGGCTTCCCAGCTTTATCAGTATGCTCCCAGGCCATCATAACACATCTGCAGGAGGTTGATGGTGAAGAAGATACGGACGAGGAAAATATCAAGCTTCCCGAAACCAAGCCTCCCACGCCGAAATTGCCGGATATCCCACCCACAGAGGACGAGGCTGAGGGAAAGTCCCAGTCCAGCTCAAAGCCAACGACAACTGAACCTCCACCATCGTACGAGGATGATTTCGGTGCTCTAGCGAAGCGGTTCGCGGCGTTGAAAAAGCGGTCCCCCGGTTAACTTAACTGATGCACAGTGGTACAACGCGACAGAGAGCAAGCGTTCCTTTCAATGTATAATGATATGGTCATGGATTCAGCTAACATCATTTCGTGAATTTAGTTCTTGATTGCTAATAAATGTAGTAAGCATACTCACGAGTGGACCCATCGTGATTGGTGAAGAATCAGTGGGCCCTTCGTGGCGACGGCACCGACGCAGTCGTCGCTTGCGTGGGTTCGGCACTATACACGCACGAGGATGAATTCGATATCGATGTTACATGACTCCGCTCCCTCGCACGAACCTTCTTCACGTTTACGAGCAGGTGGTCATCGTTAATGGATTCGTATCAATTGTTCAGTCAATGTCGATCCCCCTCGACTCCCCTTGGTCAAAATAGATCTTCTACGAAGTGAAGTCAGGAGATAAGGAACAGAGACAATCTCCAGATCGCCGGTTTGGTCATTTTTCGCAGGCCCTAGAGCCAAAGCAACTAGACGTTTCCGCCGATCATTCAAGGGTGGAATATACGGGCAAAGCACACCACAGATCAATCCTAATTTAAATACCGCTTGGGCACGCTTCCGAAGCCCGATGATTGGTTCAGCTCTGACCACCTTCGAGGCGCATGATTTTGATGCCAACTGTGCGACTTCGGATTGGTTCTTCCCGTTGACTCCAATTAGCGCACTGGGCGTTGTGAACACCGAGTAGGACACGCCAAGGAGATGAACATGCTTACTTCAAGATCACTAGCTCATTGATCGACTTGAATAAATACAGTATGATGGTCATCTGTGTCCACGCTCTTCGGATATCTTACCTGCATCCACCACCTCCCAGATTCAGTTAGACCGACTCCGAGTCACCACTCTGTCACCGAGGTAACCAGAACATTCAAACAAAGTTGCCATCGAGATGAATTGTCCGACTCGGAGACTACATATATCAAGTTAGGCCCCCGAAGAATATATTGTACGGGTCGAGGCAACCTACAAACAGGTTTCGTCGCCCCCTTACATGCGGATTCCTTTCTACGGAGGCTTCGGAACGAGCCTTGTATAACCTTCTAATGTCTTCACAGTTCTCCCGATTTGAATTCGAGGTCACTCAAAGTTCAATCTTGGTTTACAGCTCTGCTTCACGGCCTTCTCGAATCGTTATTGTGAGGTACTCTAGCTCAAAGCGTCACTTGCTTTATTCCACACTCAAGCTCTTCGACGATCTCACACAAAAATTGACCTTCAAAAGCCGAAGGACAGTCACTCCGCCGAAACTTATTTTTTTATCACAGGGAGCAAACCCGGACCCAACTTACAAGTCAAGGACAAGCTTCGACGTGTATGGATGCTCAATACCCCCTTTCAACTCGTTGCTGAACCTTATTGGGTGTAAATTCCATGTCTTAGGGGTCGAATGCTAGCTTGTTCAACGATTTTTCAGGGCTGAAGGGCCCGGGAGGTCATGGAGTATTGAGTTTTCAATATTACCTGCCATGGCTATAAAATGCGGGACAGTCGTAAATCACTACACGGGACGCTTGCAAGGATACAAATAATGATTTTGTAATTGGCAAGCGCCTACTTATGTATCAACACCATATCCGCTCTCGGGGACACAAAACTCGAGTCTGATGAATTCAAGATGGCGTGATACCATGCTAAGATTGCGAGCCGTGCAGTACTGAGAAATTATATGTATGAGCCACAAGCGAAAGAAAATCCGACCCCCCGAAATTTGACGCTTACCGATTACCTGTCGCCTTCATTCCGTATGAAGTCACAGTGTCCGACGGCAAGGGCAAAGGAGACATCGCAAGGTCATGGGCGGGAAGAAAATTGACATGCCAAGCTGCGGGGATAGATGTGTGGAGAAAGAGGTAGATTTCCTGAAGGGTGTGTACGAAAGCTATTCCAGTCCTGATTGAGTAGTACCGTGCTGACAACATCATCGACGTCAGGTCTAATACTCTCCTCTCTTTCTGATATTTCCTGACGTTCCATTCCTTCGCAAGCTGAAGGCGCCACTTCAAAACGCACCCTTCGTTCTCATGCCCGTAGTCGGAGGAATTAGTGCTTCTTAGCCTGGACACTTGTGTTTGACGGGAGGATCATGCGGGTTGATTGTTACTACTTCAGCGGGTGTCGATGGGGTGGATGTAATTGGTGGTCAAGGCGAGCAAAACACCGCAGAGCATATGACCGTCGTTGAGTATACCGGGGGTCGAGCGTATTATTATTATTATTAGGGATTTACATCCTTCCAAGGATGCTGGGGAACTATCGTTCCCTACGTGACGGCGCTTGGGAGGTGGCTGGAGAGGTGAATTGTGATACATATGTGACACGGAAGAATTATCATGCAGAGCCTTGTGGAAGACTCCCAAATCCGTGGTCGTATTCAGGGTTGACTTTGAGCTGCAGGTGAACGCGTGTAAGGGGAGGCGTAGAAACGGGTTCCTCGTGGGATACGGGGGATCATCGAGAGGACTTGTCAACACCGTCACCGTTATCGTGTGGTTCAGTCGAGCATGGAAACACAATCTTCTCCCACAGTGATAGATAAAAGTGGTCCAAGATTGGAAACATCATGCCAATAGGTGAGGCTTTGAGAACTCGAAATCCATCTACTAGTGACTGCGGAGTCAGTAGAACATGATGTTCATTTCGTGTGAATGTCGGTCAACGACTTACTTGATTCACTTTCAAGCACAACGAACATATTATGACTGTGGTTACTCAAGATGAGCCAATGCTACAGTGTAGATTGTCTAAAACCCTAGCTGTGAGCGAAGACTCCACAGTAAACCGGTAAACTTTACCAGGAATACGGATAGTAGATGAATATTGGACTCTGTCGGCGGAACTAAGAACGGGGATGGTGAGGCTCAGAGTCATTTGATTTGAAATAGGTATTGGACGCCACTGAAACGAATATGGTCCTTGAAGGCGGTAAAACGGGTTCTCCAGTGAAGTTCACCCTCGTGTTCCCAAGACATTGAGCCTCATACTGTTCCAAGTTTAAGATGAAGAAGCCCCGTCAAAAGCCTTATAGCATACCAGGACAAGCTAAAAGCCTGAAAAGCCTCTGGCTAGAGCGTAGGTTGAGATGTGGCCGGTAGTTCTGAATCGGACCGACCGTTCCCGGCTTCCGCTGAACTTTGAGTGGCCGGTTTTCTCTCAAGAACCGCCAAATGAATATTTTGGAGACCGCCCACTCCTATCGTATCTCTGGTGGATACATTAATTCGGGGAATGGGATCTGGTGTCACGGTGCTGGCTTCATTCGGGGACTGAGACCTGAGACCTGAGGCCTTGAGGCTTGAGGCTTTCGTCCAGGCCTATTTGCAGGGAGGGGGTGTCCCAGCGTGTCCTAACCAAGGAGCAATCAAAATCATCCACTGGAAACTTGGCCCTATTCAGATGTACGAGAGGATTCACGGAATTACCGATGTCAAGGTATCCCTACTTCGATTGCATTGAGAACCAGGCTACCAGACCTTCGGCTTCCTTGCATACAAAAATTGAAGCTCTTTCCAAACCAACTGTACGAATTCTTCCGAATAAGACTAGGCCAGATCACCATCCAGAAGCATCGACATCTCTAGCCAAGCACAAACGTACGCCTACTGGGAGCGTTCAGTTCAGGGAGGCTGAACGCTTGCGACTGTTTCATGCTTCCACCTATCACTGTGAGTAAAAGCGCTGAACGACTGGTAATTCGAGCAAGTAGGGTAGTTGACCATCTCTCGCTATCTGGGCGGTCACCAGTCCCCTTCAGTAGATAGAGTACAGGCCTGAAATCCCGGCGGAGGTGAAAAAAGCGTGGGAAGGATCTGGAAGTGGAGGAGATTAATTTATTTCCATTTATAGAAAGTCCGCCACGTTTTCTCGGGAATTTAGTGACATCCGCCGCGACTCAGTTCGGTCCTCTCACCCCGCACAGCATTTACGGCTGTCCTTCCTTTAGTGTCATGCCTCTTGACTCTAGTGGTTATAAAGTTCCCCTCTTTCTTGACCTCATAATTGATTATTTTCTCGTTCTCATATGGCCTGCTATTCCTCTTCGTCATATCATACCTCTTTCTCACCCAAGCCCATCACTATGACCGACTTCGACTTCGACACAGAGGACAGCGACTTATGTTCTACGACGTCGTTTCCGATTTTCAGTCCCCCTCCCAGCACAGCAACATCAAGAACCTCTCATGACCTATCTGTGCGGTCTCCGTCTCCAGATCCTTCAGTGCAGTCAATCACTAGTTCAATGTTGGAGCGAGCGTACAGGCATGAGTATGGTCGTGGCTTCAATAACTATTCGGAAGTATATCATTTACCCGCCGATGCTGAGGAGTTGGACCGTCTGGGTTGGTACAATCGGTCTCCGTTCCACTTGGTCTCAATTATTCATGGTTCTGGTTTCAAAAGACGCGCAACATGAATTGTTTAGAGAAATCATGGGCATGTACGCGCCGTGTATGGACGAAATCATGGCAGACGACACTCCAGGTGAACCGAAAACAATTTTGGATTTAGGTTGCGGTAGTGGAAGCTGGTAACACACACTCTATCGTCCCCTTTGCATGAAATGAACGCCCCTATCCCTTTTTCTGCCAGGATCATGGAGGCTGCTCGTGACTATCCTAATTGCAGCGCGGTCGCCGTAGACCTTGTCCCCATGCAATCACCGTACGCGTTTCCTTCTTTATTTCTTTCTATTCACTGACGTTCATAATTATCCAGGATGTTACCTCCTAATCTCAGGTATCTGCACCAATACAATACTCACGTCAAATGTTCTCACGTCTCATCGCTCACCTTTAGGAGTGAAGTTGACGATATTAACCTCGGGCTGGAACACTTTTACGGCGACTTCAATGTGGTACATGCAAAGCTGATATCATCTGGGGTGAGTTTTCTCATCCGGCTTTCGTGAGACAACGGCAAACATGTTGAATGAACTCCTTAATTCTCCAGATAAAGGATTATGAAGGATTGATACATCATATCAGCTTCGTTCTGAGACCGGGTGGCTTGATGGATATCATGGAATTTGACTTCCATGCATATGATGAAAATTATCGACGTATTGAGGTTAGCACGTCTCACGTTGCAGCACCATGGTGGCCGCGCTGGCTTGCGTTTTTGGAGACTGCTATTCGCAGTAAGGGGGGAAGTGTTGACGCGGCGACTCACCTCCACTCATGGGCCGCAAACCATGATTCTTTTGAAGATGTTGTGTACAGAGAATTTTGGGTCCCAGCGTCGCCATGGAGAAGGGATTCAGATTTCCAAGTACGGATGGGGGTAGCGATGCATGACGATATTTCCGTATGTTCATTATTTTCAGTCCCATTTGGCCTGGGGTTTTGATATGCCTGTGTCTGGACTAGGCTTTCATCAAATCCGGAAGGGCTTTACTTCTTGGAAGTGGAGTCCCCGAACATGTAGTGGATGAGTTACAGCGAAACGTAGAAGCCGAGCTGGGTTCTGCGCGGGGGCGCTACTACATTCGACTCCAGTGCATCTTCGCTAGGAAAAGGCGTACTTGAGCACAGTTGTTCCTTTCGACCTTTTGAGTCTGCTAGATTCTCAGGTGTACATTCTACTCCTAATCTTTTTTTTTGCCCTTACAGCACACTGATCAGTACCATACACGTGTATCTATTGAGCATCTATCATCATTGTCATCGTAATTTTGTAGCTAGCGACATTTATCATTACAGGCCCTCAAATCACTTGAGCGACATCCTTTCAACAGTTCCTTCTTGATACCATTCCGGACTTATGAAAGCCCTGATCGGCGGTGAAGCTGGTAGAACTTACCGCACTTGCCATCCGCCGACTTACGGAGATCAAGGCATCGAGAAAAAACATTTGGAAAACTGGGTAATGCGGGGCGACTTGAGTCACACTACAAGTGGCAACGTTACTTATCAAATCTCAAGACTTAAGTGGCGGAAGTCTTGCATCTTGAAGATTCAAGGCTAAAAGAATGCTCGGGGCTTGCCCAGGTCAATGCGTTAGAGCTGGAAAGCGAAAGCGATATCATTGGCTATCTAAGTGTACACATAGGACACACCTCGACAGCTCCTCGTAAGGAAAAGAAAGAGGAATAGACCAAGGATGGTAGCATGAACCCAGACCGATGATACTGCATCCCACGTGACAGTGTTACTTTTTCCAATGGACAGCGAGGAGCAGATAGGACTCATCAACCAAATCCTGTATCCACGCCCAGAAAACGCGTCGGCGCTCCTGGAGCGGCTCGGGATTGCAAACCTACCTTCAAGAGACGCAGTTCTTCGAGAGATTGAAAACAAATTTTTACTACCTCAGGACGAACTTCCTTCACATTGGTTGCCAAAATATCAGGTGTAGGATAAATCGATTGAGGTTTCCTGTGATGATAGACCGATTATTGACTCTATATTTCCTTATTTTGTAGTCACTGGGAAAGAGATGTCGACGTACCATCACTCTTACCCACAGCCCCGTCCGCACCTCCAACCACTTTGTCTTTTATTCGCGCTGGACTTGAAGGACGCGTCGTGGGATACAGCGAGGTAAATGCTTCTTGAAATCCGAATTGTGACCGAGGCATCATCAAAGTCTTGTTATAGGCCCCTACGCCATCGATGTCGTCTGGCCGGACCTCAACGTCTATGGAACGTGCACCAGGTCCGAGTACCAACTTCGTTCGAGGAAAGTCAGGCTACGTTCCTTTCTGGCCCGGCGGATTGGACGACATAGTTTCCGATCCGGCCATTGCTCTAAACTCTGCCATTGGTGGAAAGAACGGATTACGCACCATCCCTCCAGGGTTCTCCCGAGGACTCCGCTTGCCTGGCGACGACGTCGAGGATGATGTACTTATCCACGAGCTCGATGAGATGCGAGGATCCGGAGAAAATGCGCCACTCGACCAAACGGTGCGTTCTTTCTCTCGTTATACAACTTCCGTCCAGATTTCACAGTTAACAATAGCAAGACCGCGGCCGACACATTGTTCTCGATGATGAGCCGGTATTCTTACCAGCAGGCAATGAGACAGAAATAGACGATCTACTACCAACGACGGTAAGTTCCATTCCGCGGAGTTCCTTTGTCGCAGTTTTCATACCAGGGATTAGAGGTCGCATCTTATCACCGTCAAGTCAGGCAAACGGGGCTCATCGAAGAACCAGAAACGCGATTGGGCACATGTTATCGATGTGAAAACTCCTTTGACGAATTTCCATGAGCTAGTGCCCAACATGGCCCGCAAGGTCAGTATGCTTCTACCAGTGGAAACTACCGCGTATCTCACTGTCCATCAGTACCCCTTTGAGCTAGACACCTTCCAGAAGCATGCTGTCTATCACCTTGAGAAAGGTGATTCAGTCTTCGTGGCTGCCCACACATCTGCTGGTAAAACTGTCGTGGCTGAGTATGCAATCGCACTCGCCGAGAAGCACATGACACGGTTGGTACCTTTTATTGGGTTGCTCTACTTTATTCTGAGTGTGCGTTTCAATACCCCTTCAAATACAATTTTTTTTCCTTAGCGCGATATACACGTCCCCGATCAAGGCTCTCTCCAATCAAAAGTTTCGTGATTTCAAACAGACGTTCTCATCCACATCTGTTGGTATCTTGACGGGAGATGTCCAAATAAATCCTGAGGCTAGCTGTCTCATCATGACCACGGAAATTCTACGAAGTATGTTATACAAAGGTGCCGATTTGATTCGGGACGTGGAGTTCGTGATTTTTGATGAGGTCCACTATGTAAATGACGCCGAGGTACGTTTCGCTTGCGGTTATTCCGTGTTGTTGTTTCTATGCGGTCTGACGGCGGGAAAGAGAGGTGTTGTTTGGGAGGAGGTTATTATTATGCTTCCTGATCATGTCAACATCATTCTTTTATCAGCCACAGTTCCCAATTCCAAAGAGTTTGCTGAATGGGTTGGGTGAGAATCAAAGTTTACTCTGTTTCACGGCAATGCATTGAACCTGACCCTTCATTCGCTTTCGTAGGCGAACCAAGAAAAAAAATATACACGTTATTTCGACTGCCCAACGCCCCGTCCCTCTCGAGCATTACCTTTATGCAGGGCGAGACTTATTCAAAATTGTTGATGCCAATAGAAAATTTCTCAGTCAAGGGTGGGCATTTCCGCCCTGAGCTTTCAGTTCGGCTCAGTCTAAAAAAATCATTTTTGCATAGATATAAGGACGCTGTTGAATCCTTACGGCGGAAACAGGACAAAGAAAGGGAAGCAGCAGGTATACCCCCCGTTCAACGTGTTGGCGCAAGAGGTGCGGCACCGCGTGGTGGTCGAGCAGGCGTTCCTGCACGGGGTGGACGAGGTGGTAGTGCGGGGTCGTCATCCAGAACGATGCATACCGGTGCTGACAAGAATCTGTATGTTCATCTGGTTGCGCTGTTAAAGAAGAAGAATTTATTACCCGTGGTGGTGTTCACGCTGTCGAAGAAACGTTGCGAGGAAAATGCTTCTACTTTGACAAATCAGGATCTATGTACTGCAGTTGAGAAGAGCGAAGTGCACGTTGCCATCGAGAAAGCATTGTCTCGTCTCAAAGGTATGTAATCAACCAGAGAAAGAAGTGGTGCAATTTACCGAGATTTCACAGGTTCCGATAGGAAACTCCCCCAAATTGCTCGTATGCGAGATCTGTTGAGTCGGGGTATTGGTGTACATCATGGTGGTCTGTTACCCATTGTTAAAGAGGCAAGCCGATTGTCGTGGTGTCGAGACGAAATTCACGTCTTTCTTGGCAGCTCGTGGAGATTCTATTTGCTCGAGGACTCGTAAAAATACTATTCGCTACTGAGACCTTCGCGATGGTATGCATTAGAGGCATTTCACTCTGTTCTTGCACTTGACTAAATGCCTCTATGGTAGGGGGTCAATATGCCAGCGAAATGCGTGGTATTTTCTGGGATACGAAAACACGATGGGCGTAGTTTTCGAGATATCCTACCAGGGGAATATACCCAAATGGCTGGTCGCGCCGGTCGCCGTGGTTTGGATCCGACAGGAACTGTGATCATTGTTACGACCGATTCTCTTCCTGAAGTGGGTGATTTTTTGCTTAAGGATGATGATCGGCTGACTATAAACTAAAACTTCAGCAAGGGACACTAAACACCATGATACTGGGAACCCCGGGAAAGTTGTCCTCGCAATTCAGGCTAACGTACAACATGATTCTCAACCTTCTTCGAGTAGAGGCTCTTAAAGTTGAGGAGATGATCAAGCGAAGCTTCTCGGAGAACGCCTCGCAGCAACTCTTACCTGAACAACAAAGAAAGATTATTCAGGTATGGACTAATGGAATATTCAACTTCTTCAGCTAAGAAGGCCTTCTCTACAGGGCGAGAAAGACCTGTTGGCGATGAAGAAATTGGAGTGCGACGTCTGCAACCCCGACATTGAGCAATTCTACGATTTAAACGCAGAGATAGCAGAACTCAACTCGAAGCTTTTGGAAATGTCTTCAACCCATCCTCACGGTGTCAAATCCTATCAGAGTGGCAGAGTTGTCATCTTACGAGATGAGGTATGTGTGGGTCAGATTTCCGATTTGGTAGGTGCTTATTGTGGTCTTTATCCAGCATTTTGATACCAATGCATTGGCGGTATTGCTGAAACCTGGACTTCCCGAGACCGGCACGTCGAAGAAAGTCAAGACGTACTTAGTACTGGGTGTCGTTGACGAAGGCAAGAAGTTTAGCCGTAATAAGGGTAATCATTGGTCTCCATGGCCCGTTGCATCACACTAAGATCACCTTATTTAGACAAGGATCCCCGAGCCATTCCGCCTCGTTGGCCTCCAGAACTCAGGTTGCTCAATGTTGAGAAACCCACCTACGAGCTACGAACCGTCCCGCTTTCTAGTATCGCAATGGTCACCGATCAGGTAATTCAGGTAAGGCTCGTCCGACGCTTCGCATAGCTTGAATGATGATCTAGTTCTGATCTGTCGAAGGTGGATATGAACGCAGTTGTGGAAAGGCGCCGTATCTCCTCGTTGAATCAAACCGTGTCGCGCTTGCTAGATGTACTTTCTGATTGGAAAAGTATTGGCTTCATACCGGAAGTCGCATGGGGGAAAATGCGCATGCTAGAGTTCCAAGAAACTCTGATCGGCAGAGATTCTCTAGTGGGTCGACTGGAAGGGAAGGTTTGTGTTTTGTGTGAACATTTCAACGAACATGTGCGTTTCACTACGAGTTAGTGATTGGTCTGCTGCTAACGATCTTTTCTCATTGTCAGTATGCTGCCACTCATGCGGAGAAAGTTCTCCGTGAAAATATTGCAAACCTAAAGTTGGTTATTTCGGATCAGAACCTGGAGCTTATACCAGATTACGAACAACGTATTGAGGTCCTTAAAGAGCTCAAATTCATTGACGAAAATTCTACGGTTCTTTTGAAAGGTCGTGTAGCTTGCGAGGTACCCGTTACTCTAACTTGAGCATTTGGCGGTATTCACGGGTTTATTCACAGATTAATTCAGCCAACGAGTTGATATTGACTGAGTTAATTTTGGAAAATGCCCTCGCTATTTATGAGCCGGAAGAGGTTGTTGCCCTCTTGTCGTGTTTTGTCTTCCAGGAGAAGACGGATGTTGAACCAGTCATCCCTCCCAAGCTAGAACAAGGCCGAGACGCCATCAATGCCATCAGCCAGAAGGTTGGTCGTCTTCAAGACAAGAATAAAGTAGCGGCGGAGGAGTCACGATCGAAGCTGAATTTTGGACTTGCTGAAGTGGTTTACGAATGGGCAAAGGGAATGGTGAGTTCCACTTTCGCAAATGGGTGGACGCAGGCTAACAGAGCTGACACTATGCAGCCGTTTGAACAAATCACTGCACTGACCGACGTTCCAGAGGGTACCATTGTCAGAGTCATAACACGTCTGGATGAAACCTGTCGCGAAGTCAGAGATGCAGCCCGGGTGATAGGTGACGCAGAGCTGTTTAAGAAGATGGAAGAATCGCAGATCAAAATCAAGAGAGATAGTGAGCGATTTCGTTTTTTCCCCTTCGGCTCCGTAACGTTCACTCACCTTACCAGTCGTCTTTGCTGCAAGTCTGTATTTTTGACTCAAAATGTATTCTGTATTCCATTTCCATTCAAGGAGTAGATCTACAATATTTGTCACCTTGAGGTGTTTTATTGGTTGTGGCGTGAGACTTTTATATGTAGCAGAAGCTCCTTCATGAAACAGACGTGGAGTAGGACTCTTTCCTCAACCACCACAATCTCTGCAAGTTTGATCACAGAGATCTCTTGTTTATTTTCTTGCACTATGTCTGTGACTCTTTCAGAAATCTACGCGATACCTGACACAACACCTGACGAAACCAAGAAACGGAAACGCGCTAGCGACTCGACATCGGATATTTATGATAGTAATGGCAAGACTCGAAGAGTCAATCCTTACAGTGGGTGGCCATTTCACCACTTGAGGCATAATTGATATTCTCGATATTAGAGCTAGGAGATCGTCTTGGTCCTGATCTTGTGAGGGAAATGGAGTTCTACATCAAGCCTGGCGCTATGATGCCAGGTTTCGCGATCCGAAAAGAACTCCAGGAGCGATACCAGGTAGACAGGCGACACTTGTACGATTATTTTCATTCAAGAGGTAATGTAACTCTTCCTCGAGGCCTCTGTTTGAGCTCTGATGTGATATTTCTCTAGGTCTGCGCGTCGCGAAAGAGGATCGACACAGTAATCTTACCCGCAGCCGTCAAGCAAAAGCAAAAGCGGCGGCAGCCACCTCTGGGAAGGTATGTAATTGCTCTCTATGTTTCTCCTCGTTATCAATGCCTGTTGTATAGGACGCTCCTGCTATTACACCATTGAAAAAGTCCGCCCAAAGAAAGGTGAAAGGAAAAGTAGTTCGGCCCGCTTTGGCAACATCCTCTGTCAAGATCGCCTCTAATTCAGTAACCAGAGAGAAAGAGCGCAACGACGAATTATCTGAAGACTGCACAGTCTTTGAAAGCCCTATCTATGCGCGTGAAATTCGTCTTTCAAGCCCAGAACCTGAGCTGGTCTTCACTCTGAACGAGCTTTCTACTTCTGGTTCCGTTTGCCACGAGCTTGAGCTGCAACATTCTTTGCCATCGGATAATCCTCAGTGTCCTCTTATAGGCGTCGATGATAGTACCAAGGAAGACTCACTACCACCAGTCGTGACCTCAACTTCACACGACTTCCCTTTCAACATCAACGATTGGCTCGCTGAGCGCACTGTCGCTGATTCAAGCACTTGCAGCTGTTCACCAGAAATCACCTTGGTTGACGAAAGTGCTGAAGCATTCTCTCCCTCAGAGTTCGTGAAGGAAACTCTCGACTCTCTCGACTGCAACTACGACGATTTCATCAACTTCACGGATGAAGACGAATCGGTTTCTTCCCTTAATAGCGTTCCTGATGTCCCTGTTACTCCTATGATCAAGATGGAGCAAGCGTCCGAACGACAGCAGTTCTATGATCTTGTCAGCGCCTCATTCGACTCAGCTCAACCCGCGATCCAGCAAGCCATTTCAAATCTTTGGCAAGAGGACACAGAATTCCAGTCTACTTCCATTCACCCGGTCAGGTCGACCATGTCCTCGTCTGCCCACCTGTCGGAATGGAACTTGTGCTCGGCTCCTCTGGTATCGGACTCCGCATCGTCTATTGTTTCAGCGCCACCGAAGTTCCAGTCTCCCGTATCTTCTTCGGGGCAGACGGAACTATCGCCTTTCAGTTATCCTTACAATCCCAATCATCACCAGACGGTAACTTGCGTTCGATGTCAGGCGAGGTCTCTTTACTTACTTGAGCATCTTCTAGGGCGACCGATGCGCGTACAGTTACCCGAACGAAAATCACTTCTACCGCAACGATAGATTCTTCGTCCAATCGACTACCCAAGGACCAATATATCAGTCCAGAACATACCTCCCGCGACCAAGCCGTCTCAGAGCCACATCAGCAGGAGGGGGTATCTGAGTTGGTACTCATTTGAGAGAACATCTTTCTGTGGCGTATCCAATCTTCCATTGACATACTTGCGGTTTATACGAATGAACACCCAAATATTACTCACCCCTACCGCCATCATTTTCGTTTCTACCTTTGGATAGTTACCTGACCTATATCTGAATGGCCATGGACACCTTGATCTTTGTTGATACCTCCTCACCTTAGCACCTTACTTTACATCTCGATCAGGATACCTGACTCTCCCCGCCCTCCACAGCCGACCTGTACGCCCTCAAATGAAAATCTCTCTTCATTCTTCTTCGAACAAGATTCGCTGACAGGCATCATGATCAGATTAATCAATATATCATTCATACGACTATCTCTACATACGGAAGTAAAGCGAGAACGAGACACTGATGTATTCGGCTCGAACTAAGAACTAAGATGATACAGCAATTGATGCGGTGAAACAAGATGTGATGGGAACGGCTGGATGGTTGGATGAGTATCACGATATAATACACATGGAAGTCAAGCATGTACGAACGAAAAACGAAAAGAATGAACGGTGCAGTGCAGAACAGATATGAGCGGGCGACTTATATTTATACAGTATAACAAGAAGACTCGTAAGCGCGAATAATGATAGTCTATACTGTGTGAGAAAAGGAAAAGATGACGGCAAACGAAGAAAAAAAAAATCGAAGTTCGGTTGAGGCCTTCCCATTTCACCTCTGTTCGGTAATAATTCATCACCATTGATATCAAAAATAAGAAGGTTTGTCCCGCTCAGGGGCGGGCGTAGATGGTATCGGGGGAGGCGCGGGGTTGGAGGCGTTTTTTGGATTCTGCAAAGGTGAGAAGCGAGGTCGCGTGTGAGATATCGATATCAAGAACAGACAGATGGACTGGTGTTGGATATATGTACTGTCAGGGCGCTTGTATTTGGGGTGTAACAGTAGATGGGAGGGGGAACGCATGGAACCTGTTCCTTCAAATCGGGCGTGGGCTTCTAGAATGGGCACTTGTCATGGGAAAGAGCGGAAATCGGTAATTGACGGGGGATGGGTGTAGTAAGTAAAAGTACATGCGAATCAAGAAGTTGTCAACTCCGTCGCCGTCGTCAAGTCGGACAAAAGGTAAAGAAAGGATTCCTTGCGGGTAGTCGGTTCCGTGTTCAAAGGGCGTGAGAGGTGGCAGAAAAACGTGAAAACGAAGCGAAGCGGGATTCCGTTAAATGGTTCGATATTCACGATTCATCGCGCCCCGAGGATAAACGAAGCTGGTACCGTCTGGAATCATGTGCAAAAAATCTGAAATAAGGTGCGCGTAAAACCTGGATTGTCAAGAAGAGAAAAGAATACGTTGGAACTATTTTTAGTCCGAACGGTCATCTTTGTTATGAGAGGGGGGAACAGGTACGGCAACATTCAGATGTTTGATATCGATGCGGCAAGATCCTCGAATGAAACTGTGGGTATCGGTCGTACTGGTCGTGGGGCATGAAGAACGGGAACGGTAGGGATGGAGCGAGCCGGAGGGTTTGCGAACCCGTTTCCATTCAGGAACGCTGTTATGAAAGGTGCACTTGTAGTAGTGCTTGACTTGTACGCTGGTTCATAAACACCGGTTGAAGTATACGGATAGCTTATACCTGTCATTTGATGACAAGAATATGGATACGGAGCTTGGGTGGACAAAGACGAGGCCACGATTGGTGGAAAATGTGACACGGGGTATGTTAAGCCGTCTATGGGGGAAAGCGGTGAGGCGGATGACGAGATATCCGATGGTGTGTTGTTGGCGTTCCGAACGTCAGCATCATGGGTAGATGTGTCCGAATACACTGTCTCATCACTTGGCAGAGGGTAGAAGGAGTGTAGCCAATTGTTGTCAAAACTTTCCACCTGATACGTGGGTGGCTCGGGTGTTTCGGATTGTTGCCAATGTTCCTTCCCTACAGTCCTCCAGGGGTAGCAGCTATTTTCCTCGGGGTTAGTATCACTGATGTACCACTGTGCCTCGCACTCGGACAAGGGAGTGAAGCTACAGGGGTCGTCGGGGGGGAAACTAGGATGATGATGATGATGGTCATCCATGGGCGAAAAATCATTGGCCGATTGCGAAGGATACTCAGGATCGGAATCAAGCTCCATGTCTATGTCAGACAACTCGTAATTTTCTCCTCCCAAGCCGTAACGGTCCGAATTATAGTCATACCCATCGAGACCCGAGGTCTTCCGTGAGGCTCCACCGTCATGCTGAGAACCGTTATATTGCGGGACGAAATGGCAAGAGAGATTGGATCCGAAGTTTCCTGGGAGTTTGTGTTGTGAACTGGAAGCTTCTGGCATACCTCAATGAGTCCAAGAAGTCTTTATCGAGCAAAATGTTGATCGCACCTAAACCATATGGTGTAGAATATTGCTGGTATGATCTGTCGTCATGTGCAATATCAATGTGGTGATAAGGTGACTGCATCGCGTCCAAGGTAACGATACGCGAAAATTCCGATGGTGGTGGTGGCAGTGGTGGTAAGGAAGAAAGGGATGGAAACTGAAGCCGGAAAGATGAGATGGGCAGATGAGCTTTATTATTAGGAATGTTCGCGCTAAAGTTTCCACAATGATTTGCCAAGGTTGAATGATTGGAACGCGGGTTGGTGGCGCTTTGTAGGCGAGTTACGTGATTTGAACTGTTGCTGCGAGAAATGGTGCCCCCTGATGCAGATGTAGGAGTCTCAGCATAGATGCGAGCGGCAGTGTCGTTGCCACTTGGCGGAACCTGACCGCAATGACCGCGATCAAGAGAGCCAGATTTGACCACCTGTCCCGAAAGCGATTCATTGCTGCTATAGCCTGTCATGAAAGGAGATTTAGGTCCAGGCCGAGGGATAAATTGCAACAAAGGAATAAAGACTTACCTCTAAAGGATTTATGATAGGCCATGGGCACGAACTACCAGGTTCGCCTCTTTCAGTTGTTCTCGTGCGGGGGATGGGGGAGGATGGTGGTCAAAATGAAACCATGAGCTGTCAGTACCTTTTTAAATGAAGGCAAGGGAAATGTGGCGGGCAACAAGATGAAGGAGGAACAATGAAAAGCTAGAAACGGCACGCCTGGATGAACAAGATGATAACCAGCTGCCACGAGAGTTATATATATGACTCTTGGTCCCCTGCTTCCCTGCATGGATTCGGTAAAACGAAGAATGATAATAGCGATGATCACATCTGACATCTCATTCTCAATTAGAAGTTCCGCGAAACAACAGCACTTCGGGCACGGACTGGCGTGGCATGATTACTACACCGGTGTAGTGCATAGCAGAAAACCTATATCCGGAAGATCAGCAGACCGATTTCAGCACTTAACGTAGAGCGCTGCGCAAGTTCTGGCCCAATACAACATATGTCAGGGTCGGAAGGACGAGTTTGTCTTGCCTGATATATTTGCCTCCTCTTGTTTGGTACTGCCTCGGTGTCCGGCGTGCGTATGGCAACGTTTACATGCTGTAGGGAGTCCATCCTTGAGCCAATAATTTGAAAGTTGTACGTAAACCCAACATTTTGGAGTCCTGCGCTTGTTACTTGGATGATGATGGCAGCGTGGAGGCGATGTTTATCAATGTTTTTTTTCGACAAGATCAAGTGGTATCGAACCAAGAGCAAGTCTAAATCTATGTGGAGGTTCGAGTTTCTCGGTCAACTCGGTCAACGAAATTCCAATTCCTCTCCTGACAATCATCCGAATTAGCCCGAAGCGTCGTGAATCATCGCCAAATTTCCAAGGTCCAAAAGAGGACTACAAGGGGAAAAAATGGAGGTTTCATTGTCAAGAACAATGGAGTTCCATATCAAACAGCATCGGAGACAGCATTCTTGTCAGTCTCTAAGTTGACGTTCGATCGAAACATTCAAGCTCAACGCCTACAGCTTGCGCGGCGGTAGAAGCCGTTTCACCGTACCATACAGCAAAGTAGTTAGTGACAGGCTACAGCACGATGAGGAGGTTCGGTATGTACTGATGGTGATGGCGGACTTGACTTGAACTGTCGAACAATTCTGAAGAATAATACATTATATTATTATGCATCTGACTTTGATAGAGGAGAGTCATTGCAAAGGAACGTTGTGTTACTATTGGCGTTCAAGTAACGGGTGGTAGTAAGGCGGCTAGCTCGAGAAGAAATCCTAAAAATTGGTTCAAGAGAATAAACGAACCGCCTCATTAAAGAACAACACCTAAAGAGAAACAGCGGAGGCAGATAAACGACACTGGCGTTGGGAAAAGATCCACCGGCTGATTGATTGAGACCTTCCAACACTCTCCCTGAGTTTTTGGGTCTAACCTGGCTCCAGAGTAAACATACAGCAAATGAGCAGAAAAGAAAGAAAAGAAAAAGTAACAATCAGAGTGAAAGGTTAGGGATAAAGAGGACGAAGGCGAACAAACGGAAAACACACGCCTCCGATGACATTTCCCATTTACTCAGCGATCACCAATCCGCCCATCGCCCTCTCAACACCATCGACTCCTTGGTGTCCTGGCCCTCCGTGGATGACCCTAGGTGCAAGCCCAGGATGCCTCACACCCAACGCAGCACCCAACATCCTCTTCCCAGAATCGCCAATCCTAGGGCCTCCCATCTCCGGGTTCAAACTCGTCGCCAAAATCGCAGGATCAGAAGGAGTCGTGTTTGGATTAGAAACCGCTTCCCCCAAGGACGAATTAATCAACGAGTTCAAGGTCGGATGCGAAGGCAAATTAGGAAGGGTGGGTGACGGCTCGCGTCCGTTCCCATTCCCATTCGGTGTAGAGTATTCGGGAATGGTGATGTGCTGAGACGTACTGTTGGCAATACTTGCAGCTGTTCCATTGCCGTTTCCATTTCTGTTCGAGATGGAGCCTCGGTGAGTTTGGAAGCCTGATATGGAGTTGGATCGACGTGAGGCATTGTTCGAGTTGTTTTGGCCACGAGAATTGACGGTTTGAATGACGTTTTGGGCGTCTGCACCATCATAGGGTTTGACTGTGGCGGGAATACCGGTTGCGTTGTTTATAAGGATAGGAGGAGGGTAGGCAAGTGTATGAAGGTATGCACGTTTAGCTGTAAATTTGCATAGATGGATGAGTACGAGAGAAACTTGCTTATTTGTATATGTAATAGTGTGCGCACTCACCGACTGAAGCATCTTGAAAGACAATCAGCAAGCTGGTGTCATCCCTCCACTTTATCTTAAACCCTCCACTGAGATTATCCCAATCCGAGAAAGCTGTCTGGATATCTTTGGTTTTGAGCTCCTTGGAAAATCCAGTCAAGTATAAGATACGCGTAACAGAGGCTGAGAGGCCTGATAGCGTAGTCGACATTGGCGGTTACAAAAGGAGATTTCTTGAATGAGGAGTTCGGGTCGATGGAATCGAGCCTCTGGAGGACGGAAAACGAGTGCCCGGCTGGCGAGAGTTGGTTAGAAGAGGATTATAGTAAAGAACAGGGATTTCTGTGAGCGAAGACCAAGCAGAAAGCGAGTGGATTTTGTCAAGAGTGATAATACAGTGTAAGCCAACGGTACGGGTCACCTCTATTGTCATTGAGCTGGCTGCCCAATTTTCCCACGCACAAACTTGCCGAACATGACATCTACAGCTGTATCTTAGTCGTAATTTTTTAAAGTACAGGGTAAGATACTGCACAGAAGAACAGGAGCCACCTTCTCCCCTCCCGGTCATAAATGAAGAGCACCCTAGATATGTAAAAACACTGAACGCCTTACTCGGGCTAGTAACAATTGACAAGCCTCATGTAACATGGACAGTGATGGAATTCAACTCTTTGATCAGCCGACCGCTCTTCAGCGTTTCGACATGAAGAGGATAGGAACTAGGGCGCCACAGCACCAAGGCACTTATTGGGATACCTGTACAGCAGCGGCCAATAGTTCCCTCGAACATGCCGAAACACCGGGGCTTCGAGTAGCGGTACTGATAAATAGGTCCCCATTATTGGGTAGAACATAACTAGCCGCAGTCCCACAGTATAATTCTGTAGTACGAGTTTTGAATCAGTTATCTGGTATCAGAGGAAAGTTATGCATCTCACCAATTCAAGTCCGAGTACCGTCGGCGGGCTTCTCGGAACCCGAGACCACACTTCTTGATATGAACGGCAGAATACTGTAGTACTTACCAATATTCAGAGGTGACATGTCCTATGAGTCAAGAAAGAAACAAGCTGAGAAACAGACCGAGATAAAGAAAATGTAAGCAAGTCGTTGGCGTACATCCGACTTTGATCAATCCATGGATGGTTGCAAAAAGGAACTTCTGCGCATCGAAACTCTCGCAAGGATTTGCAGAATGTTTTTCATCGAAGAACATAAACGTAGGTGAATTTGCTCACCGAGTTCAACGGGGAGCCGGGACGTACAATGAGCATCTACCCCTACCTGCCCTCGACCGATCAATCCCCCGAAGACGGAGTTCACGACAACGTAACTCTATAAGAAAACTCATTAGCAGACGTTCGAACACGTAAATGTGAATAATAAGGGTATCAGAGACTTGAATGGTTCCAAAAGGAATTCTGCACATCGGGTGAACCTTCGCACGTTTTTTTGCAGAATGGTTTACATCATAGAACGCCAGTAGAAGAAAAACTGCTCACCAATTGCATCGTGAGTCGCAACCACACGCTATGAATCGCGCCGCCCAGAGATCACATGATTGTCGAAAGTCGTAGTCGCACCCATAAGCACCCATAGTTTGCTGCTCAAATAGAATGACAGAAAAAGAAACCAAGATCCTAGCCGTGCGACCACCAGGAGACTGAAGTCTCGCCAGCTCAACCTAGTGAAGATTTAATGCAGGACGCTCCAGCTCTTAGTACAAAGCGAGCGGGGAAATTCCAACTGAAGCATGTTCTGTGCGTTCGCTAACGGGTAAGGACAACGGAGGATAAAGGCGGCTTGATAAGAGACTCACCTCACACTGACTATGTGAGCTGTCTTCCCAGGAAATTTCCTTACGCAAGGTCAAGATAGACGAACTACGGCGATTCGTAAGAATCAATCACTAGTATTGGGCCTAGAAGATGTATGTTCCAAAACTACGAGTATGAAATCAAATACAGAGAAGTACAACTCATACTCAACTCTAACAGGAACGTTTGCAGTCCGACCTTCGGAATTCCACCCAAACTTCAAAACGAAATCCAGCGGCGAAGGAGAAGAACCGTGTTAATCTTCCACGAACGTAACAGATCTCTGGTGTGTCTTGATTTCCATGAGGACAACCAAGAGGCCTTGACATGTTCGTGTGACGTAGGAAGAGGTCAAGAAAGTTGAGAACATGATCATGTATTTTCTTTCGCTGATGGATGTCGAGAACAGATGCGGGCAAGAAGAGAAATATTTCTTTATTTTGTTATTTAGGGCAGGACTATGTACACCAAACAAGTAAATAAACCCTAGATTAGGGTTAGCGGCACAAACCGGCCAAAAAAAGAGCCTGCCTAGCCAGAGTGGCCATGGCAGGACAGGAAAATATTGAGACGGTGCATGAGCCGAAGCCCATACAAACCGCAGAGACCCTCTGTATGGACAAGGTCGCCGTGCTATGAAGGATTTCCACGGCCCACAAACCGCGGTACTTGAAGGGGCTTATGCCATCAAGGTAAGTATGAGTTGTCATCTTCTCCTCCTCCCGCTTTTATACTCTTTTGAGTGTGCACGGACCATTACAATCACGGGAGATGGGGACGTGGCTCTCGGTTAACCCTTCCCCTTACCAGCGGCCGTGTATGTACTTCACATAAGTAGATTATAGGACCGGGTGACAACTAACGGGGACTAATGCCATAAACCACTGTGGAATTTGCGCTAGGTTCAATTGCCGGAAGACAGCAGAAGATTGATGTGCATCGAGAAAGCATGAGTTTGTAGTGTACATAATGTAAGATCAATATCTAGCCGTAACCGTGAGTTATAAAGGAT
Source organism: Marasmius oreades (assembly GCF_018924745.1). Lineage (NCBI taxonomy): Eukaryota > Fungi > Basidiomycota > Agaricomycetes > Agaricales > Marasmiaceae > Marasmius > Marasmius oreades. Next base: position 4,598,602 of record NC_057323.1, read on the forward strand.
TATAGAATCTTTATTAGTTCATAGAGTACCAAGTAGTCATAGAGATGGATAACCAACTAAAAACACGAAGATAAAGAGAAAGACCATCGCGGAGTTCACCACAATCCCCCATCATATTCCATCGTAGTCCATCTAGTCATGGTCTCTCCCCTCCACGTTCATCCACGAACAACACATCTCCCCCTCCTCACACCTTGGAATTCATGGACATCTCTACCATGACGTCCACGCCGTCGATCATCATCGCCTCGATCAGGAAGAATACCCCCACCACTTCTCAACGCAGTATCAAGTGTGCCTTTCACCGGACAACCCCTTCTAGTAAATGTCTCATCCTGCTCTCGCCCCAAAACACTCCTCCCCATCTCATCCCAAGTCAACGCGAGCATCTTCTCCTTCCCTCCACTCAACCGACCACAACTCTTGGCGAGTCCAGGTTCCCAGTTCTTCCCCAACTCAAGTCCAACATTCTTGGCCGCCTTCAATCGAAGGTAGACTGGATTTGCGACCACTCGAGGGCGTGCTACGGGTGCTGATGACTCTTGAGGATTTTGGAGGCGCGAAAGGGAGGAACGTCGAGTGGGAGAATGTGAGTTGGATCGTGACGACCCTCGTGAGCGAGCCGAAGAACGTGGAGGAGGAGAAGACGATAGACGGGACGAGAAACGGCCTGTTCCTCGGACGAGGGAAGGATGAGAGTAAGAAGACAATGCAGACAGAGATCCAAACTCCATGCCATCCTCGAGTCGCTGATTCTGCCGCAAAGCAACCCGTCGATGTGGAGAAGGAACTAGTGGAAGAGGAGGCTTGAACACCACAGGATAAGGAAGCGGGCTGGGTAGAATCGTTTTGGGAGGATGAGCAGATAATTGAGGAGGAAGTAGCGGGATGTACTCAATCCCATCTTCATCATCGTACTCATAACCACAACGCCCAACACTTCGTCCACGATGTTCGACTATTACTATTTTCTCTCCTTCCGCACTAGCCTCGTTCGACGCCGTGCCGCTTAGAGAAGTGTGATTTGCGGTCGTTTCACTGTTGAGCTGAGCTCGCAAAATTCCCTCCTTCTCTTTTCGCACTCCGCCATCGTTCCTTCTTATAAGGAAGAGGTCAATTTCTGCTTTACTCGCCCTATATCCTGCTGGTTGCAACTTCTGTTTCACCGCTGCCTGACTCCATGAGGTCACATCTCTTCTCCGTTTTGCCTTATTGCGTTGGGGACTCCCTTCATCATCTAGTCCGGTATTCCATGCACCTTGATCATATGACAGCGTGGGTACAGCCCCAAAAACAGTCATATTGATGTACGCTGTTTGGAACCCCTTCGCAAGCTCGACAAATCGAGTCATCTGCCTCGCGATACCAGCGGGACCGTGTATACTGATGCCATCGTTTGCGCAGGCACCAGAGCTACCACGTTTCGTGTTGACCCTTGACCCAACCTCATCACTTCCCTCAGCAGCTCCATCTATCGACAGGACACCCTTCGGTTCGTTGGTATCATCCGGACATAGTGGGCCATCAAAAGCCATGATTGGCGTTAACCCTGAAAATGGGGGGCGGCGGCATGAATGTACAAGGTGGATCGCCTGGCGTTGCTGGGACTCTTTAGCTTGGTGCTGCTGACTAGAGCCGGTAATGGCTGACTTGCGCAACCATCCAGTAACGGTGGATTTAACATTGCTCGTAGGGGTAGATGGACAGACATGTTGTACATGAACGAGACTAACTTTCGATGGAGAGGTGGAAAGGGATGTGGAGAGCGTCGTGAGGTCCGTGTTGGTTGATGACGAGGAGAATGAAGATAACCAAGAGCCGGCGCGGGACGCTCCGCTACTGATGGAGGCAGGTGACGTTGGGGCGTTGGAAGAGGCAGAAGCAGAACAAGCGGCACAGCTGCTAGTGCTGCTGCTACTCCTAATCGAGCTCGACGAGTTCTGCCTAATCGGATGCAGGGGTTGGAGGGTCCTCTCTTTACCCTTCTCGCTCTTCTGACTCTTTCCGCGCTCATTCCCGCTCCGGCCCCTTGCCAAACGCTCTCCTTCCGCCCATTTCACCTCTGTCAATAGAAGCGATAGAAGCTCTTCATTTCGTCTTCGTCGTCTAGCGGTATGGGTGGAGGTGACGTTGGTTGGTAACGACGGATCTTGAACACGCCCTTTGCTTTGGCTTCGGCAGCTGTTTGGACTCTGACTCTGATTTCCATCCATGGACTCCGCACGTGGAGGCCGCGGTCTCGAATCCGGTTCTGTTTCAATCGGAAACAGAGGTCCCCTCATGGATGTCAATATGTCACGGAAAGAGACGGTGATGTTTATCATATCAGAAGCGCAGGATGGAGAGAGTCGTCCTCGCAAGCTTAGTGCCTTGGAGTCTAGAGGTGCTCGGTCTTTATGCGCGATTGTTGAACTAGGAACTGATGTATTGGGCTTGCGTGTTGCGACTTCGACTTCTAAACCATTACCAAGCGTGGGGTCATGACTGGGAGTAATCGTGTGCGAGGAGTTGCATGACGCAGACCCGTGTGAAGTTGAAGACGAACCTGATGGAGGTGAAGTGCCTGACGGTCGTCTTCGTGACGGTGGCGACGGTACTTTGGGTACGGGGAGAACAGAATATAGGTATTTGTCATCGCCAGTGCTCGACATCGACGACGAGGACGAGGCGATACGCTCAATCGAGAGACTAGCATAAGACAATCGAGGTTTGGACTTTGTTGTTACTGGCGATGATCGACAAGAATATCGCGATGTCGCAGTAGCTCTGCGCTCAGCGGCCTCCCTCCGTCTCCTCTCCGTGTCTTCCCATCGTTTGCGCTCCTCTTCTCGTTTCCTCTCTAGAAACTCCTTCTCCTCTCGCATCCTCCTCTTCTCTCCTTCCCAGATCTTTTCGCAATGTAACTCCCACTCTCTCAGTCGCTTGCTTTCTGCCTCCTCCCGTTCTCTACGTCGCCTTTGCTCATACGCCACCTGCAGCCTCTCGCGTTCTACTCTTTGCATCTCTTTGATAACCTCTTCGTCCTCCTGGCTCATGAGACCACCAGCTGGAATGAAACACTCGTCAAAATCCTCGGGTTGAACAGCGGCAATTCGTGGGTCTGAGTCAGACGTGACTTCGATGCCCCTGAGTTTAAGCAGGATAATCTTCGCAAGATGAATATCATCCAATGCGTAAGCGACATGTAGCTGATCCTGAAGGGTTCGAGGTGGCGGTAATGAAGATGAATCGGAACTCGACAGGTTCGCCTGCATGTCAGCCGCCATGAGCTCTGTCGACGACGTTGATGATAAAGAGTCTGTGGGGGATGCGGGGTAGACGCAATGTTGTTCCTCGTGATTATTACTCGTCGTTAAATCTTAGAGAGAAAAGAGGTTCAGAGAAAATAAGACGAGTATTGAAGTGAATATTTGCCTAATATTGGGACTGGAGTCTTCGTGCAAGGAAGGGAAGTCGTGTGCGTTGTGGAAGGTGGTGACGGAGACGTGGTTGTGGCTGTGATCAACAAGGACAAACGGCGCTCCTCGGAAGCTTGCCTAGCCAGAGCGATAGTCGAAATCGTCCGCGAACGTCCGCGCCGCATCCTTTCTCGCTGCATGGTACACCGGGAACCAGTTCGGTGTATATGTATGACAGGGGGTAAGAATGGGAAAATGCTTGGAAGAATCTGACAAATATACAGTGCTACGTATACCGCCTCGAGGCCGAAATCAAAGATCTGGTTCCCAACTTGGTCGCATTCATAGATAACGGTTACCCCGGCTGCTGAGTCCGCTTTCGGTCTGGAGTTCTCTGCTCTGGAAGTTGGTCTCATCGTTTCCTTACCTCCGTTTTCGACCCCCATTTCGCATATAGACCCACAATAACCTACTGCTGCTCGAGGAGACTCATACTGGAGCTTCTGCTGGTCATATACGTTCCGAGATCTCTGGGTCACTTTTGCTATTCTCGGTCTAGCAACAAAGCATACGTATGCTTCACTTCCCGCCCCACGTTTGTTTATCCTTTCTCAAGCCTTTCGAGATAAGCTGCTGTGCCCAACCCGTTCTGCTTTGACTCACTGTTGAATAGATCTGCTTCTGAAACTGCTGTGTTGTGGACCCCGGTCGTGACAGAGCTGGATAGCTGTACCAAGGCTCAAATGATCTTGATACCTACTCGAGGCTTGGCCTAGATTGCTTACAGTGGGTCGTTATAGAGTGGTCATGGTACCGCCGCGTTGAAGATTATCCTCTCGCCACAAACGCCACCCTTTTCACCGAAATTTTTTCGCATGCCGAGCACCTCCACATCTTCTGTTACCTGTCCCTTGGACGTTTTAGGAATCTTTTTTCGATGGCCGTCAGTCTGCCCTTTGTAATTTGGAATGAGACCCTGCGGAACGCCGTCCATCAACTTCTTCTGAATCCCGCCATTGGTATGATATTACTTTGTTCCCACCGTAAAACACGTCAACTATCTTCCTTTCCAGCAGGTTTGCTGTCGATGACGTCCAAGGCTCGTAAGGTATCCACTAGTATGTAGTACAGCACACACTTGACCCCGAGTCATCGATTGCCAGCTCACTCGAACTTCGACGAGCCCCAATTTGATTGGAAATGAGATGTACGTATCCGGATGATGTTACATATCATCAACCTCCATCTGTCCAAACTCCATGTATCCATTCGTGTATCGGTGGCAGGAGAAAGATAACACACACCCGTTTAGCCTGTCCGGGTGTTCCGTACGTCATGTTCTGAAATTAGTTCTCCTTTAAATGCAGCCGATAAGAGGTGTATTTCTGGATGAAATAGATTTCTAATCAACCCCCGCCACTTTGATGGCGTTCCCGCTTTTGTACCTTACTTACTGGACCTTTCTTCGCGTCTCCCACCCTCGTGGCCCTCGATCTCCCTAAATGAACAATTCGTACGGACGCCCCAGGATCTTAGACGTCCTCCCAGGCCCAAGTATTACAGGTCTCAAGCTCTCTCTCAGGTTCCAGATCGGTGACCCTACATACTTACTCTCAGTACTCCTCCTTGGCCGACCTAAGTCCGTTGTCAGTTGTTGAGATCGGGCGCCACTGAAACCCACTGGCATGGTTCGCTAATCACCGGGTCTAGAAGACTAGTCTACTGCCTCACTGGATAAGGGAAGTTATCTGTGTAGTCTTGAACGTTCAGCCCCTTCCAAGATTTCGTCGCCTCGGTAGAGGCTTCCATTTGAATTCTTGAGATGTGGTGTGGAATGCATCGAACCCGAGTTTGACTTGTTACAGCTTGCACAGCACGATACGACACGGATATCCATAAGAGCTGTATATCCTCTGGCTCTGTGATGTCCTCGGGTTAACAGCTGTTAACGCTTGAGTACTGAAAGCTAACTTAAATGAGTATTATTGTCCTGATAACATGGTATACCTGTATAATGATGTGGCGTAACGTTTATTCCTCCAAATTATGTATCCCTATTGAATGTAAGAACGTTCGTGTTGGTGAGACTGGGTTAATTAATTTTTAGTACCTACCGGGCGTTCTAGTTTCTCCTTAGCTTAGAGAGACAGCACGTACAATACATCGTAGCGATCTTACCAGTTCCACATGCCTCCTTTGCGCGGTGTCTAGAACATATGTAGGATCAAGCTAGTAAACACGAACGATTCGGAATAATAATGGACGATTGAGCTGATGTGGACGCTTCACTGAGCTGTATAGATATCAATGATGACAACACATAAACGCGATGACTCCCGGGAGTAAGCCTAAGCTTGCAAGGCGTTGAAGTACTATCCACGGTAGTGTAGTACCGCCTTCTTCTCCTCCCGAAGGTCCAACGCTACTCATCTCACTGGGAGCCATGAATGAGGTGCCAGTATAGACCCCGCACAGTATTTAATCATCGGAGTTCATAGAAGTCTGTACAGTTGCACGAAAGACGCCTAGACTCTTCCTTCGGTCCTCCGCGTATACACCGGTGATGCTGCGAACTGCGTATGTATTCCTGAGATCAGAGTTCTTAGATCTCTGAGTAAGAAAAATCGAAAAGGGAACCTCAGACTGCACGCCGTGCGCAGCGTGTCGTCTGAAGGCGATTTTATCAAGAAACCGTAGGACTCACCCCTGCAAATGTTACAAGGACAATCGATCAAAGTTTGGGTGCAGTTTCGGTCTGGGTTACCGGGTGCTGATACCAAAGATTATCAGGTCGGCTGAAGTAACGTCCCACTGCCTCGAGGCGATCTGACTGATCATCATCTGTCAAAAAACCAATGTGGACCCATACCTTAAGATTTCATGGGACTTGGCGGTCTCTGCCGAGGTCGGACACTCAGTTTGATGTGTGCCTCACTGGAGATGGACACTCCATAGCTCTCCACGATACGTGAGCAGAGTTCTCCATCCACATGATACTTCGGAGGGAGTACACTGGCCTCGAGGCATAATCTCCTTGGACTTGGAGCGCAAGGTATCCTTGAATAATCGTCATATCAGTTTCATATTATTAAGTCATGTTACTGGACACAGGCAAGATCAGGGGGCTCACGAGGACATATAACTGAGCCTTTAATTTTCTCTCATCTATACATGTATTTTCGATCGATGGGAGTCGGGACACGTTGGAGAAAGTAAGTAACTCGGACTTCGGATTCGCAAACGATCGGGAATGCGTAAGGTGGTGAGAAGTCGATGTTTATTTGTCGACGAAACTTGCGCACAAAAGTAATGTCTTACGGTCCGTGAAAACCGGCCCTGCTTCTTGTTTACACGACCTTGCCCAAGACAAGAACAGTCCGAGTGGTGACCTAGCAAAGAGCCGAATGCTGACCGGGATCTAGCAGAGGAAGAAATGACGCTAAGAGGTCGTGTAGGGTGAACGGAGAAGAGCCCTGGAGTCGAGATAACTGATCATCAACTATCGGACTGCCTTGTTCAGGAAAACAACACGATTCTTACATAGTAGTGTCCTATCCATGCGTTTGTAGACGTTGAGATACCGCGGGGCGGCATCATCGTCTAAACCTGATCCTCATCGATGAGTAGTTCTTGAAATGTCTCCAGAAAGTAAGGCTTGAATTCAAGTCTTGAGTCATCACCCCAAAAGAAGGTCGAAAAGAATGTGCTCCTATCCGGATATATCATCTTGGAAAGGTAATCGTCGAACTTACAGAAATAACGACTTCTCCGTCCATGTTAGTGGAAAACTACAGACAAGGTAGCTACGTCGCTCGCGGTGCGCTTGTTCTTCGAAGTCGCAAATTAGGGTAGGACCTTCATCAGACGAAACTGATTGTCCCGAGCCGATGCGCAAAACGGCGGTAAAGGGCCTATGAAGATCGCAAAAAAAGATTCCTTACGGGAAAGAGTTCAAGCGCGGCCGCCTCGTACAAAGATAGTATTCCTTCCATTGGGGTGGCAAATATTCTCGATCTGCGATTGAGTAATAAGTGCTTCTGAAGAAAATCGAATAAAGCCTACTTTGCAAGCCTATGGAAGTACTGTTTCTAGGGTAGACGGCCTTCACACAGTCTATGGTCATTAGGCAGTCGATTCTTAATATCATCCCACTGGCATTGCTAAAGATACAGAGGTGATACGGGAAATGATAGATTTGAAAACGTCATTGCTTAGGTGCGTGGTGAAACTAAAAACCATGTAAGTTGAAGTCGCCAAAAGCCAAGCACCGCTCACAATATCCCGTAACTGTGCTTGAGCCTCGTTGAACTGTTTCTCTAGGTATTTCGACTGGAGGTTCCGTATCATAAAATGCGTTACAACCTTCCAAGGTGGGCTCGTTACCTTCTTATTAAGATTGCTAATATCCTCAGTAATCTCCTTCTCTTGATTTTTGAGGTCTTGTTCCATCTCTTTTCGCGGCACCATCATAAACCTACGACTAGAAGTTAAGAGGAACGTTTCTGGCAGGATTAGCGATCGACGCTCACATCTTGCCGACACCCTTATACATGTTCACATCCTCCTTTATTCCGCTAATTTCATCGATGGTCAATTGGAGAATCCGTTTCTCGCGCTCTTTCATCGCAGTCTGTTGTACTGAAACGTTGTGTGCTTTTTGTGACTGAATTGAAGTTTGTTGAATCTGAAGCAAAATCTAAGCGAGAAAAGGACTTCAGCTAGTTATTTCTTTGATAGACCATCGAATGCACTGTACTTTTCGAAGGGTATCATCCGGCAGGGAAGCCATTGTTGAGGTGACCGTGGTAGTTTGGGAGGATTGTTAACCGCCGGCAAATTTTGACGCGTCCACTAGTTTTTCAACCTCGACTGCATCAACCCATCTCTTACCGTTGGTCGACAATTTCATCCAGGGTTAGGTGAAAACATCCTCAAATCATGGCTTCCCTCGACGACTACGACGAATTCGGTAATTACATTGGTGCTGACCTTGATTCCGACGATGAAGAAGTCCCTACCAACACGTTCATACCCCAGCAGCCTACTGGCGGTGCACCAGCACCTTTAGAGGGTTTTGAGGATGAGCCGATGCAAGAAGAAGTACCAGAGGGTGCTCTTATGGAAATTGATAGTGGTTCGTGATTATTTTTCTAGCAGTTTCTTCTTACCCGTTCAACAGAAGGTCCTCCCCACGGCGGCTTTACTCTCGAATATCTACAGAACCTGTCAATCGTGCGGTCATTTTGCATGAAGACAAACAGTATTACCCCTCGGCTCAAGACGTGTACGGCGCGGACGTTGAGACGCTGGTACAGGAAGAAGATGCGCAACCACTCTCTGAGCCCATAATCGCGCCCATTAAAGTACGAAAATGGACTGTCGAGGAGAAGGATATGCCTGAGACACGGTTCGATAAAGGGTTGGTACTTTGTTGTGAAGAGAAAGACGAGTGATTTACAAGAACGACCCCGGAAACAGGTTCCTGCTTGACATGGCAGCGTTCCCCGAGATGATTCGTAACGTTGCTGTCGTCGGACATCTACATCACGGCAAGACTGCTTTGATGGACATGCTGGTTTTTGAGACACATAAGCTCATATGGGACTCGGACAAACCGGTGCATACTTAAGGAGTCTTTGTTTGTCAACCCTCTGACAGAATTCTTCACCAGACGAGATACACAGACACGCACGTTTTATCTCGAGAACGACAGATTTCCATCAAATCTTCGCCCATGTCCCTCATATTATCGACAACCAAGGGAAAGTCGCACCTTATACACCTTATTGATACACCCGGTCATATCAACTTTGTGGATGAAGTTGCCTCTGCCATACGGCTGGTAGATGGTATTGTCTTGGTTGTGGATGTCATCGAAGGGGTGCGTGTTCCTTGCTCGAGTGTCGCCAGAAGTCTCATATCATCTCATTTCAAGATGATGGTTGGAACTGAACACATCATCAGACACGCTCTCCAGGAAAACGTGAAAATCACTCTCGTTGTGAACAAAATTGACCGCCTCATTTTGGAATTGAGAATAAAACCTGCAGACGCTTATTACAAAATCAAGCACACGATAGAAGAAATTAACACTTTCATCAGGTTCGGATTCTCTCTGATCAATCAGGATCGTATCTCATACACACGTCTAGTGGCATTGACCCAGATCCTGGACTTCGTCTCAGTCCCGAAAACGGAAACGTTGCATTTGCCAGCACAGACATGAACTGGTGCTTCACCCTCACCTCTTTCGCCCAGATGTATGCCGACTCCTTTAGAACGAAAGTTGATGTGCCTTCGTTTGCAGCGCGTCTCTGGGGTGATGTCTATTTCGACGATTCCACGCGCAAGTTTACCCGAAAACCTGCCGACGCAGAACACAATCGCTCTTTCGTGCACTTCATCCTTGAACCCCTTTACAAGTTGTACTCACAAGTGCTCTCAGAGGAAACTGAAACTTTGAGGGAGACCCTTGAAGGTTTGGGCATCAAGCTCAAGCCAGTCATGTATAAAATGGACGTTAGACCTCTTTTGAAAGCTGTGTTGGACCAGTTCTTTGGGCCAGCTACTGGGTTGATAGACGTAATAGTCGACCACATACCCAGCCCCGTGGATAATGCTGTCAACAAGGTTCGACTTCATCCGCTTCTATTATTTCGTATAAGTCTCAGCCCACTTTAGATACAAGGAACATATAGCGGGCCACAAACCTCCGAATTAGCTGCTGCGATGCAGATGTGTGATGCTTCGGGACCTGTGATGGTACAAGTGGCAAAGCTGTACCATACGACCGACGCTCAGTCTTTCAGAGCTTTTGGAAGAGTTTACAGTGGCGTCCTGAAGAAGGGAATGGAGATCAAGGTCCTCGGTGAGGGCTATTCTCCTGAAGATGAGGAGGACATGATGAAAGTCATTGTAGAAGATCTTTGGATGAGTGAAGCTCGGTGAGCATTATGTCGTGCATTCTCCCTAACCTAGCAACTCATTTTTCACGTCAGCTATTTTATTCCTGCCGATGAAATCCCTGCCGGCAATCTTGTCTTGATTGGTGGCATTGATGCCTCCATATCAAAAACTGCGACGTTAGCATCCGTCGATATTCAGGAAGACCTTCACATCTTCCGTCCCATAAAACACATGACGCAGTCGGTTCTAAAGATTGCAATCGAGCCCATCGCGCCTTCAGAGTTGCCCAAAATGCTTGCCGGATTGCGTTCGATAAATAAGTCGTACCCTTTGGTTGCAACGAAGGTAGAGGAGAGTGGAGAGCATGTCCTCGTGGGTACAGGCGAACTCTATCTGGATTGTGTCATGCATGACTTGAGAAGGTTGTTTTCGGAGATTGAGATCAAGGTTTCAGATCCGGTCACAAAGTTCTGCGAAACGGTGTTGGAGACCAGCGCTCTTAAATGCTATGCAGACACGCCGAACAAAAAGTTTGTTCTGTCATCTTTGTCGCAAACTCGAAATTTACCTCATATTTATCTAACAGGAACAAAATAACGATGATTGCCGAACCTCTAGAACGCGGTATAGCAGAAGATATCGAGCGTGGCAGAGTGAACATGAAGATGTCTGCAAAGGATAGAGGAAAGTTCTTCAAAGAAAAATACGAGTGGGATCTCCTGGCATCTCGATCAATATGGGCTTTCGGACCCGATGAAAATGGTCCAAATGTCCTTCTCGATGATACTCTACCGTCCCAGATTGACAAGAAGGTGCTGGGTACAGTAAAGGAACACATAAAGCAAGGTTTCCAGTGGGGTGCTCGAGAAGGTCCATTGTGCGACGAACGTGAGTATTTCCGGTAGCTTCAGCATTAACAGGATGCTCAAGCGCTGTTTTCAGCTATGCGAAATGTCAAATTCCGCCTGCTCGACGCCAGTCTCGCTGACCAACCTATCTTCCGAGGCGGAGGGCAGGTCGTCCCTACGGCTCGTCGCGTCTGTTATTCATCTTTCCTGATGGTAAGTACGACTCGATCCCAAAAACTCCCCTGTACTGATCTACTCGCCCAGGCCACCCCTCGGCTGATGGAGCCGATTTACTACGTGGAAGTACAGGCTCCAGCGGATTGTATATCGGCCGTTTATACTGTCCTCGCTCGCCGGCGTGGGCATGTCACACAAGATATTCCAAAAGCCGGTTCGCCGCTCTACACCGTCAAAGCGCTCATTCCGGTTATTGATGCCAATGGGTTCGAAACGGATTTGAGAACGGCAACCCAAGGACAGGCATTCTGTTTACAGGTTTTCGACCACTGGTCGATTGTGCCAGGTGGGTGTTTGTTCACGCGAATGACTGAGCGTGTGTAACTACTTTGAATGTACTTCTGATGGTGTCTTCTTGCTACTCTGCAGGTGATCCCACTGACACAAGTATCAAGCTTCGACCATTAGAACCCGCATCAGGACAGGCTCTTGCACGAGATTTGGTACTGAAAACTCGCCGGAGAAAAGGCTTGGGTGACCAGATCGCAGTGTCCAAATATCTGGACGACGAGTTTGTGGTGAGTGGGTGTTGATCATCGAGTTGGTTCGAGTACACTCAAAATTTCTTTTACAGCTTGCATTGTCGGCCTCTGGACATGCAGATTTATTGAGTTAATTTGTGTATCTTTTACGCATGTATATACTCGGTGTACATTATGATTATCCATAAGTAAAGAAACGTGCATACGTGTCCATAGGGTAGCTGATCGTGGGAGATTCCCGGCTCAGCATACGTGGCATTTGTGTGTAACCAATATTTAGGGACGAGCTCCTACTACGTACACGCGCATCACAACTCTCCCCAGCCTCTTCTCCTCCCTTTCCTACCTTTTTCGTTGGCCCTTCGTATCACAATGCGGAGCGTAGCGCTCTCGGTCTTCGCCATCGCTGCTTCGGGCGCGTTTGCTCAATCTGAATCAGCTAAACCTGAATTCAAAGTACGTGTTCATTAGTCTGCATTCATGTTCATCGTTCCTCAACAGTGTATACAGCCTACCACTGTCAAGGCTCCTTTTGTTGAGCAGTTCACTGACGACTGGTCCGAACGTTGGACAGCATCGGAGGCTACTAAGAAGACATCTACCGGTGGTGAGACCTTCAGCTACGTCGGTGAATGGAAGGTCGAGGAACCCCTCGTCTCGGTCATCAACAGCGACCTTGGCCTCGTCGCGAAGAGCAAAGCTGCTCACCATGCTATCTCTGCACCTTTCTCGGAACCCATTGACTTCAAGGACAAGCCTCTTGTCGTCCAATACGAAGTCAAGTACCAGAAGGGTGGCAACTGTGGTGGTGGTTACCTCAAACTCCTCGAGGATGGCTTCCAGTCTAGTGGGAAGGAGTTCTCTGACACTACCCCGTGGGTTGTCATGTTCGGACCCGATCTTACTTGCCCTGGAACCAAGGTGCGTTTTGTCAACTGTTTACGGTCAGAAAAACTCTTGCTCAATCTCTCCTCCCTCAGGTTCACTTCATCTTCCGTCACAAGAACCCAAAGACGGGTGAAGTAGAGGAGAAGCACCTCAAACTTCCTCCCAGACCCACCATTGAGAAGTTGACGAACCTCTATACTCTTATTCTCCAGTACGTACAAAATGTGTCGCGTGGTGATCAGGAAGGCTCATTCTAGATTTAGCCCTGACAACACCTATGAAGTCTTCTTTAACGGTGAAAGCGAGAAGGCTGGTTCTTTACTCGAGGACTTCGAGCCTCCTGTCAACCCTCCCAAGGAGATTGACGACCCCGAGGACAAGAAGCCTGAAACCTGGGTTGATACCAAAAAGATCGCAGATCCCGAAGCCAAGAAAGTGAGTTGACAGACAAGTCGAGATTTGGACGTTTATTGACTGCATAATACTTTAGCCCGATGATTGGGATGAGGACGCACCTTACGAAATTCTCGACGAGGAAGCTCAGAAACCTGAAGGATGGCTTGACGACGAACCCATGACCATCCCAGACCCTGGCAAGTCTTCGTCTCGTTATGAGTGGGCTTGTTTTTTCTCATTTTTGTTTATAGATGCTCAGAAGCCCGAGGAATGGGATGATGAGGAAGATGGTGATTGGATTGCCCCTACTGTATCTAATCCCAAATGTGCTGAAGCACCTGGATGCGGTGAATGGAAACGGTGAGTTCATCCCATCATGTCTGTTGTACATGCATTAAACATACCTTTCGACAGCCCATTCAAGGCAAATCCCGCTTACAAGGGCAAATGGTACGCTCCTATGATTGACAACCCCGAATACAAGGGCGAGTGGGCTCCTGCCAAGATCGCCAACCCCAACTATTTTGAGGATCTCACCCCTGTCAAGTCCCTGGCAAAGATTGTAGGTGTTCTACTCGTTCTTGCAGACCCAATTGATTTACCAGTTTTTTGATTGCAGGGTGGTGTTGGTATCGAACTCTGGACGATGACTGAAGATATCCTCTTCGACAACCTCTACGTCGGGCACTCCCTTGATGATGCGAAGGCTCTCGCCGCTGAAACCTTTGAAGTCAAGAAACCTCTTGAGAGCGCCGCAGCGAAGACCAGCACCGATGATGATGACTCCGATGAGGAAGCTTCGTCATTCAAAGATGACCCTGTCGCATTCATCCGCGAGAAGGTCTTCTCGTTCATCGATCTCGCTAAGCTTGACCCTGTTCTCGCTTTCAAGACTCATCCCGAGACTGGAGGTGCTCTCGCCGTTGCCTTATTGACGATATTCGGTATGCTTGGTGCCGTCACTGGTTTAGTTGGTGGGCAGCAGACACCCGTTACCAAGGTTAGATACGTTATGTTTATTGGCTCTATCAGTATTAACGCCTGCGTAGTCCTCCAAGAAGACCGATGCCCCCACCCCAGATGACAAGAAGACAGAGACTACTCCCGTTGCTCCTGCTGGAGGCGACAAGAAAGAAGAGAGTAACCTCAAGAAGCGTACTGGGAAGTAAAACGTCGAACAAAAATCCAGGGAGGGAGATGACGAATGTCCAAGAACTTGAAGGGAACAGAGTTTAAAATTTCAATGACTGTTCTTACATTGGTTTTCTCAACTTAGTACCGACGTCTTTCCTTATTGTTAACAAAAGTTTCGTTACGTATGCCTTACCTAACCCACTTTTCTGTACCGGGATCGAGAGCTCCTTGTTGGGTAGATTTTGGTTGAGCTATCTCCAGACCGTTCCTATTGTTATTTGAGAGTGTACAGTTTGGAATGATACATCAAATTATAATATTCCACTACACAGATTTGCTCGAGGACTAAGCTCGAGTGCAATAACTCTAACTAAGAACACAATGCAATAAATGCACACGTATGGGTAATTCACAAGGAACGATGAATGTTGTCTCGTCCCGCGAGAGTGCACCTCTGTAACACGTGATTGTAATGGTCCGTGCACACTCAAAAGAGTATAAAAGCGGGAGGAGGAGAAGATGACAACTCATACTTACCTTGATGGCATAAGCCCCTTCAAGTACCGCGGTTTGTGGGCCGTGGAAATCCTTCATAGCACGGCGACCTTGTCCATACAGAGGGTCTCTGCGGTTTGTATGGGCTTCGGCTCATGCACCGTCTCAATATTTTCCTGTCCTGCCATGGCCACTCTGGCTAGGCAGGCTCTTTTTTTTGGCCGGTTTGTGCCGCTAACCCTAATCTAGGGTTTATATACTTATTTGGTGTACATAGTCCTGCCCTAAATAACAAAAATAAAGAATATTTCTCTTCTTGCCCGCATCTGTTCTCGACATCCATCAGCGAGAGAAAATACATGATCATGTTCTCAACTTTCTTGACCTCTTCCTACGTCCCACGAACATGTCAAGGCCTCTTGGTTGTCCTCATGGAAATCAAGACACACCAGAGGTCTGTTACGTTCGTGGAAGATTAACACGGTTCTTCTCCTTCGCCGCTGGATTTCGTTTTGAAGTTTGGGTGGAATTCCGAAGGTCGGACTGCAAACGTTCCTGTTAGAGTTGAGTATGGAGCTCAATATGCCTTTATACTCGTAGTTTTGGAACACACAATCATACAATACAATACTTATACTTTAGATTTTGACTGTTCAAATGTTCATGTCTTACGACGCCATCTAACCAGGAAGATGTGGTATTGAACGTATCATGACCAAAGCGGAATGTATGCACAGGACTCATTAGATAAATAATGAAAGTAAGTAATTAACGCAATAGTGAAAGAACTTCATCGTCGCTTGGAACCACGACCGTCATCCAGGCTAGGTGAGCTTCGACGTTTTCTGACAGAGACATCAAGGGAAATTGGAATGAGCATGATAAGAGAGAGAAGGATTAAAAAGGGACATACCGACTGGATCTATCTTCTGGCTCTCGACTAGGTGTTCTCGTCTTTTCTCCTCGATCTCTGTCTCTGTAGTCTTTTTCTCTGCTATCTCGATCCCGATCACCGCCATAATCCAGACCATCTACAGCAGGCGCATTTCCGTCTCGGTCCTTGTATTTGTTTTGATTACGCGGACCAGTGGGTACATTTGGAGGGAGTGGCGAGGCGGGTCGTACTGGTGCAACGGGGGCTGTGGATACCATATGGTTAGACAGGATAAGAGGTAAAGAAACCATGTTGCACGTACCACCCTCGCCAGGACCATACATTCCTCTGCCTCTGCCTCTTGCTGGGAATGGTGTCACTCGTCCACGCCCACCCACCGGAACCGGTGTAACGCCTCTTCCTCTTCCAGAAAACGGTTGTGGTGTTGCTCCCCCTGGCCGCGCACCAGGCCCCGAGACTTGAACAACATTCCCTGCTGCGGGCCCAGCGGGTGGTTGACCTTGTTCCATCCCAGGGTACATCTGATTGTCCTATATGGCGAGTCAGTACGTAGACGTCTTGATACCTTTACCACTGACCTGCATTCCAAACTCCATTCCCATTCCCATTGCACCCGAGAACCCACCTTCTTGCATCATACCCATACCTCCCTGCTCAGGCGTACTGTTTCCCGGCATACCGCCACCCATACCGCCGCCCATACCACCGCCCATACCACCGCCGGGGACACCCTGGGGTTGCCCGTCCATCGTCATGCCCATTTGACCCATACCCATGTTCCCCATGTCGCCATTCATACCCATGCCGGCCATTGGGTTCATCATCCCCATATCCATCATGACTCCCGGATTCATCATCCCTGGATTCATTCCCATATCTTAAGAAGAGAAAAACAATCCATTTCGCACTCAAAACTAGGATAAAGAAAAAGGACACACCTACACCCATTCCACCGCCCCCAGCACCCGCCACAGCCTGGTTAATCTGGTTCATTTGGTTCATCATAGCAGATGTCCCCGTCATAACCATCTGTCGAACTTCGGGCGGTAGAGCCGCTAACTGGTCCTCTTGCATTCCAGAGAAATTCTAAACCATGAATACGGGATTAAACATATTGATGGTCTAAAAGGTGGGAAACCGCTCACCAGGACGTTCACTTTCATTATTCCAGCAACGTCTCCCATCTCTCTTCTCCTGTAACAATAAGCCTCCCAACTAATCTCATCGAACCCATAGTTGAACCAGTCACTGATATCGGAACCGGCCCGCCGCCAGGGCTTTTCAGACATAGCTCCAATGTCGACCTCGAATATGGAACGACCGTCCAACATACCGGTTTCATTGGGGTCAATTTTGGGATGCGAAGGTGGAGCTATTGCGGGGGGTAAGGTTGATGGATCGACTGCCGGAACATCCTCAGAAGAATCCGGTATTGTCGTTATGAAAGAGGCGGGCACAGAAAGATTTGATGATGAAGCTGCGATAGTCGAGGATGATCCGCCAGCGCCAGGCAGAGGTTTAGAGGGCGTTCCAACCGCACCCCTCTGCATGGGTGTGTATTCGGTCGTGAGCGTCGGTTGAGATGCTATGAGTTTAATGAGACAAGAAGGGTTTTGATAGCGTGTTTACCAATCACCTTTTGCTGGTGTAGGATGCGAGGAGCTTATGTTTCGGTTTTGGGAGGCACGTTGGGCATTGGGACTAGTTCGGAGGAAAAGGGTAAGCACTCGATACACTGTAACAAGTTGTTTTGCACACCGAAAGTCCACTGAACGTGGAGCCCGTTCAGTATCAATGATAATTTCAATCTGCGATGGTTTCTGTGAGTTTTAATCAAGTCCTTGTACCATTGAACACTGACATCTTCATCCTCTTCTTCTCCGCTTTCCTCTACTCCTTCTGCATCTGCATCTGACCCATCTTCCGGTGTTGACTCCTGCTGTGGCGTGCCAGGAGATACTTGCCGGTCATGCAGAAGTTCTTGAGCTTCAACCTGGCTTTCTGCTGCAGCTTCCAATTGAGAGACGATTCCGTTGGTGGCGAGAGTGTTCTCAACGGGTTTTCTACACCAGAATTTGACTTGTGTGACCAGACGCGCAGAACCTCATTTGATCGAAACTTACGGGTGAGAGACTGAGGCTATCACAAGCAAAAAACGTTTGTTAAATGCATATTCATCATTGCTGAAGGAATTACAGGGAGAAAAAGTAGGAAACGACCGAATTTCCTCTCCAACAAGGCAAAGTAATGACCCTCACCAGCGCTACTCGATGTTGGTTGAACTTGCGTTGGAGTCTGTGGTTTAGTGGAGGCTCCGTAAAGATATTCGTCGTCGTCGTCCTCTCTGTGGACGACAATTAGCGTCAAACTTAAGCACAAAACGGAGGGAATTCCTTACAACATCATGGTTTTTGGCAGAGGAAGGAGTGTGACTGTCACATTCATCGTGACCGACCGATGTTTTCACGACTATCATCGTCCGCGTCGGCGAGCAAAATATCCTGGCCGCCGTCGTGGGTATCGAGGACAACGATTCGGAATTACGCAATATTGGTCAAGGAGCCAAATCCACTACCAGGAAAGACATATCCACGCGTCTTCTCAGGCAAAAAACTCTTCCAGTATAAATGGTATACCCGCATTCTTCAAGAAACACGCGATGGTTCTCCCCTCATATTCCTCCACCACGACAGTTTCTCCGCGAATCGTCTCAAGAAACTACGCAATGATATCGGTGCAGCTGCTAGAAAACACCATGCAACACAGCAGAAAGCGTCATTAGATGCACCTCGACCTATCACAGAGACAGACCTTCCCACTCTCACCGTCATCCGGACGGGCGTTTTCGGTGCTGCCTTACGCGCCCAGGAAGGTGTCAGTTTGTCTGACATCGACACCATGCTGAACAATACCCCAGGGAACTATGCCGTTCTCCAACTTCCTACTCTCGATCCCCCGTATCTTTCCGCCGTCCTCCGTGCCATGGACCGCACTGTCCCTCCACGTCCCCCAAAAACACCAGAAGAACTAGCGAAGGAACTTGCAGCTAGAAATGCTGACCCTGAAACACCAGGTCGAAGGGTCAAACGTCAACGAGCGCAGTTGACCCCCGACTTGAAGGTGATGGGTGCACTTCTAGAGGGCAAAGTCTTCTTACCTCAGGGTGTGAAGGATGTTTCGGCCCTACCTAGGTTGGACACTTTGAGGGCACAGATAATTGGATTATTGTCCGCTCCAGGTGCACAACTGGCTGGTGTCTTGAGTCAGGCGGCTGGTGGTCAACTGGCAAGGACATTGGAGGGGCTCAAGAAGTCGTTGGAGGAAGAGCAAAACGGAACGACCGCCGATCCATAGTATGTTATACCAATCTAGAGTGTTTGGGGTAGTGGTATCGTACTGATTCATTAGTAGAAGTGGATACACATTATAATGATCCATTTTTTGTTCTATTGTCGTACTAGTGCACCAAGTCACTTTTCATCTGTATCCTTCAGACAAAACTCCCATGTTCTATCCTCTCCGCCTTCGCCTGTTCTACCCGCACCGTGTACTCTCTCCCCTTTCGTCATCCGGTGCTCATATCCTTTCCATAATCCACGATAGAAAGCAAACGAACGCAAGAGCGTGTATTTCGGGTTTGGCGGTGTACTACCTTGCTTTGGGGGCGGTGGATTCTTTGCAAGCTTTGGAACGTCCCTGGACAGAGGGAAAACAACATATATCGACACTAGGCTTACAATCGCAAATTTGCAGGATACGTACCACAAGGTGTAGGGAGGGACGTTTCGTAGTGTTATTAGGACCGTTCCCCTCGAGCCTGCGGATGGTAAATGAGTCAGATCCTCTTCGTCAGAGTCCTCGTCCTCGTCATCATCCCTTCGTTTTCTCTTTTTGCCCGTTGACGATGTGATATCGGGCACAGGTCCCTCCTTTAGTACCTTGGCTGCAGATCTCAAAAAACCAAGAATGAGTAATTGATTAGAGAGGATATTTCTATCCTGATCTGTGATGCCTTTCCCTGAACAGAACAGATTTGAAATAAATCCATGTTTGCAAGGTTGAGAGAATCAAACTGACCAGCGTGAGGGAAATTCCAAACAACTTTATCCCACTTCCTCAGCTCTTTTCCTTTCCCTTTCCCTTTCCTCTTCGCCAATACTTCGAGTTTTGCAGCATCAACTCCAAAAACGACCTCGACGCCCTTCGAACGAAGGTCTTTTACAACGTCTGACGCCTCCGGATATTTCGCGTAGCATTCTTCTTCAGTGTCATAAGCGGTAGCTGTAACATTGTTCGGTGGTAACTGGGCTAAAAGAACAAGAGATAGATGTTGGTCATGGGAAGCGTTTGAGGACGACGGAGAAGAAGGCGTCGACGAAGATGATAATGGTGATTGGCATGAAACCAGGGCACGGGCAAAGGAAAAGTTTCCTTCACCAACCAGAAGGATCGTATCTGTCGGCAGAAAAGGAATGGTTGGACGTTTCGGGATTTCTTCTACTGCTTTGGATTTGCCCTTTTCACCGTCCTTCCCCGCTTTAGGTTTGGCTGGTGTCGGATTCTGGTGGTCTAGTTTACGTTTCTTTCCTCGAGCTCGGTCTTCTTTTGCTTGGGCAACCTCTGCTGCATGGGCCGCACGTTCTTTGGCTATAAAACGAGATTGCTGTGACTGTAAGGCCACCTTCAGAGACTTTCCTGGTTTTCCTCTTCCTTTAGCCATACCAACTTCAAGGGACCGGAATTGAGAGGACGACGGTCGATGGAACCTATTCGCGCCGATAAGATAAGATAGAGATCGCACTTATTTGATCAACATTCAACATGATTCAAGTAGGCTTAAGCTAACCTCATAGTACTTCTCTCGGTCGCTTCGAAATCCGGGTAGAATGTACTTGCTTCTGTCGTGACTCGTATACGCAACATACCTCAGGAGATAGAGTTTCTCTTCAGTACGTTTATAAGCTTTTTGTTAATTTCCGTTCTTCTAACTCGTTATTCCCTTCTCTGTAACCACCATTCCTTGGGTGGCGGATACTAAAGCTCGGCCTCTCCGGATATAAGGTGCTATATGAGCACAGCGAGCCACTTTACTCAAAACGAACGGATCCACCGTTGCTCACTGACTCCTCGCCGATTTCCTCAGACGTGAATAATGAATCCGATGAGCCTAGGCCACCGACTGAGGTTGAGTTCCGAATTCATTACCTTCGTTAAACTTCCCGACAGAACATGCTCTCACTTTTGGTTCGGAAACGAACTCTGACCCAGGTCCAAGCTTGACTGTCATCTGGACCTTGGCAGACTAGTGATGGTACTAAGGCCTCTGTTAGATCGATGAGCAACAAACAAGAACGAAATCTCTTCATATCCTTCAAGACCGGGATGCTAACGTAGTTTCCAAAGTCGAGAACAATGACTCGGAGGGACCTGAGGTTGGCGTACTGAACGATTATCCTTAATATGAGGCAGCTGTTCCATTTCAAATATCCGGATTGAATCGTGAAAGGACCTGGAGGGATGATAGCAAGAATTTGGCTGCAAAGTTCCTGGACAATGCTCGTGATTCAGATAAGGAATCATTGAAACTTGTTGAGCCGTTACAGCACCTCACGGTGGAAAGCCTCAAATAAAGAAAGAGTAATCAGTTTTCTGGAATGTTACCTGCCTCGCCACCGTCAAGTTGTCGAGACACGAGGCTGGTGAGTCAGCTGACTCAACATTTAATCTTTCGACCCCAATTGCTCACGTACACTAATATCTTCCAGACCCAAATCCCAACTTCGCCACTCGCATAGACGAGAATAACCTTGACTTCATCAGGAAATGTGCACTTTAGTGAGTCCAGGCTCTCAAGAGTCAAGATCTCAAGACTTGTTTAAAAACTGTCGTTACCATCAGCTGGCAGATGTGGTTCAGAAGTGGCGTGAAAACGCACGAAAAAGGCGCCATACGTCTTAATGACTCACTGTGTCAAAGAATCCCGAACAGAAGTTGTAGAAAAATACAAGACCGCTGTCAAAGCTTCGAACTGGATTGTCTTCGACAGATCGAACTCCAGCTCATGAGAACCCATCCAATCAAACTCGAGTTGCTAATACAGTTGCATATGCTTCCGATCCTCAACACCCAAACAAAATTTACCTTGTGTTTTTCATTACATGGTAGGCGCTTTACGAGCTACTTCCGTCGCTACCATATCGTTCCTGATGACGACCATTCCATACTTCTCGGAAACCTTGAAGGCACCTGATTCAGAACGAATGCCTGGTATAAAAGGCGATGAAGGCAACGAGCAGCCTCACTCCAAGCGAAAACCATGGATTCCGAAGAAGCACAGTCCAGTGAGTTGGGATTAAAACTTGTGACTGCTACCGCTGCTCACTCACACCCCTCCACCCAGACCCCAACGCAGATCTGGTAGTTGAGAACGATGACTCGGAGGTTTCCGTGCTGGCTGAAGTTGTAGAAAATTACACTTCATACGAGACCGCGGTCAAAGCCGCTACGAATTGGATCATCTACAATAAATCGAAGCCCGGACCTCATGACAAGCCTCTTCCAATCAAGCTCGAGTTTCCTTTCCAGTTGTATCCAAGGTGTGCCACAGTTTCTTATAGATCGAGAGACGCCTAGCTGACGGACTGCTCGAATTCAGCAAGGCAAACAAACCTCCAGGCATCAACGGAAAGATTGTCGGTAGGGGCATTTGTTTCTCTGAAACTAGAGATTTAATGAGCTCTCCACCAGGCATTGGCATCAAGAAGACCATCACAAGTCGACCCATCGATCTCATCCGTCTCGATTACGACCCGACGAAAGGCTTCCATTTCAACGTATTCGGATTGAATCGTGAAAGGACTTGGAGGGACGATGCCAAGAAGTTGGCTGCGACGTTCCCTGTCCAAACAACGGATCCAGATGCGAAGCTATTGGAGCTCGTCCAGCCGTTGCAGCTCACTACGGCGGAGAGGCTCTGGGATGCATGGAAAAATGGACGTCAGCCTTGAGGGACAGAGTGGGAGGATCAGGAATTCTTGAGTTGGTACTTGAAAGATGTAGTAAATCAAAGAACTCAGGAAAACTGAAGACGAACGATGATTGTGCTCCTGTTGTATCACCAACTGAAAGTACGCCGGTGACTCGAGGCCGGTTATTAGGTCCGTTGATTCGCAGCAACCGTGTGATATCTAGCTTAAACCACGACTGTTGTGATTGTAAGGGCACCGGATCCTCTTCATCTCATATCGAACTTGACTGGAACTGAGAGGGGAGATGTTCGGTTGACGTCGATAAGATGACGATTCAAGTATACTGATGCACTTCCATTCTTACTATTTCCTTCCCATTCTATTCAATGAATCCCGTTACTACCTTCGACCTAGCACCATAGCTTCTAGTTCTACGACGCCGCTGGTTTTTGGCGGCGTATCATACCTCTAGACGAAGCTGTTGCTTCTAGGCCGCGTAGCCACCGTTAATGCTATCGTTGATGACCATTCCAGTATGCTTGGAATCCTTGAGTAAGGCAGCCTAGGATCCATTAGGATTCACTTCCCTAGGTATAAAAGGCATTGAGCACAGCGAGCAACTTCACTCAACCTAGTGAAAAACATGGATCTCGACAAAACAAGCATTGGACAGTGAGTCTTTGGTATCCCGCAATTGCTCACTTGGCTGGTATAATTCAATCCGAATCCGAATACAGCTCCGAGGACCAAATCAGCAGTGATTCGGAGAGGTTTACGTTCGCAGTACTGGCTGAAGTTGAAGAAAAGTTCGATTCATATGAGGACGCTGCCAAGGCTGCGGTGAATTATATCATCTACAATAAAACGAAACCCACACGTCAAGACAAGGCTCTACCAATCAAGCTCAAATACGGTATGCACTTGTACCCAAGGTGTGTCTCATCTTTCTTTCGAGCGATTGAGAAGGCGCCTCGTTGACGGACTGTTCAAACCCGGTAGCAAGGCAAACAAGCCTGAAGGCATCGAGGGAAAGATTGTTGGTGAGTACATTGTTTCTCCCCCCTTCCGGGTTCGAAGCCAGAGAGATTAAACGAGCGGTCCAACTCAGGGATTGGCATCAAGAAGAACGCCGACAGTAAACCCATCGATCTCATCCGCATCGATTACGATCCGAAAAAAGGATTCCATTTCAACGTAGTCGGATTGAGTCATGACAGGACCTGGAGAGACGATGACAAGAAGTTGGCTGCAAAGTTCCCGGACACTGCACCTGATAAAGATAAGGAGTTGTTGAAGCTTGTTGAGCCGTTGCAGCACAAGGACATGACGGCAGATCACCTCTGGAATGCCTGGAAGGATGGGAAGCGACCATGAAGAGCATGATTAGAACTAGTAGTTGGATTTACTGAAAGACGGTCTGCAAAAATAAGTCGAAAAGAAATAAAGTCACGTTTGGAATCAGGTCTAAACGGGCAAACACGCACGACACACCCATTCCGCGGGGGGGCATAGTGAGTGAGTGAGAACTACTGCTGCTCAAGCGCTCAAGCTTCAAGCTCGCTCAGTATCTTCACGCGGGCGCGATGAGAGGCAACTACCAGGCCTGGATGGTTGTTAGCTGCCTGCTGATCGGCAGGTAGAGAAGGGTGGATAAATCAAGCTGCGGATAGCATTGTTGGATAACAATACGTTGCGCTGCCACTGAGGAGTAACAAGGTTTGCTTGTGCTTGCGTTAAATGCGATTGTGGAAGTTGGGTTGAAGTGGAAGGGGACGACTAAGAGCAAGTTTACGTTTAACACTGTTAGCAGACTCGATGCCGCACGAAATGATAAAAGCAGAGCCCACTATGACGGCAAGGGTGGCTCTCCACATATTTCTACCGAGTTTGAGAGAGAAATATATAAGAGTAAACCATACTTGCTGATCCAATATGTAGACCTTCTACATGTTATCGGAGAGCTGGGTATCTGTGGTGGGGGTGGAATGACAGGAGTGTATGTAGATGGTTTAAGTATGGTGGGATCATAATGAGAAGTGATCAACGCGCTCCCGACTAGACGATCCATGGACAAAGCGCAGCTTGAGCGATTAGATACTTGCGACCAAGCGGACCAAGCGGTAACGACGTTCAGCAAGACGCAAAGAGAACTGCATTTTGGTCCACATCCAAAACATACAAACTGTAGCCTCTAGCCTTGAGCACCATGTTCAGTCACTGAGGTCGTTTTCCAAATCATCGCTGTCTGCTAAGCATTGTGCATATGCTTCTAAATCAGAATCCTTCGACATTCGTTAGAAAGTTATCGTCGGAGGACTTCAACGCTCACCTGATCGTCAGAGAACGCCTCTGGAGTGTCGGCTCGATTGTTGGCGGCACCTATACGAGCCGACCGGTGGGGCATGGAGGTCAACTTGTATTTGTTCGCTCGTTTCAATCTAAAAGAGGCCATAGCATCCTCGCCGAGAGATGGTGCACCCATTTCTTGTGTCGGAAGACTGCCCTTTGGTGAACTGGGTGAACGAGACTGGACAGACTGATCGCTTCTATATCGCAGTAACGGGCCAACTGGCCGGTGAATGAATTCTGAGGTGGAACGCTCCTTTTCACCACGGGTTTGAGGACAACCTCCAACGACATCTTCCGTAGGCCGACTCGTCTTCATCTGAAACCCCCCGAGTTCCCTCTCCTCCTGCGACGTTCCTATGACATCAATCCTCACACTCCCCTCCCTTCGAAGATAGGACGCCCCCGACTCAACTTCTAGCCGAGTCTTTTCTGCATCTTTTTTATACTTCTTTTCTTTCGCTGCCCAATCCCTCATCTTCTTGTCTTTCAGAGTGCAACCTTGGTTCGCAAGTTTATCGGCAGCTTCGTTCCCCTCCGAACCGGCGTGGCCCTTCACATACACAAGCTTTACTGTCTGTCCCAACATCTTTCGACACTCTATTAGTGTATACGCGTATGAAATCAACTCGGAGTTAAGAACAGGATGACCGTTCGTTTTACGCCATGGATTTCCAAATCTATTCCAGTTCTTTACCCATAGAGTGAGGCCTGGTGTAGATCCGTCAGATAGTGCGAGGATCACTCTGAGTACGACTTACAGTTGATAGCATACTGAGAATCGGTTTTGATGACAAGTTTCCGGTTCACATCGATCGAAGTTTTTTCAAGTACACGTACGATAGCCTATGATGAGGGCGAAACTTGAGTATATTTGATGAACGTAACAAAGAACCTACTACGAGTTCCGCGCAATTGTTTGTCTGTAAGCCAGGACATCTCTCGCACATGTTTCTAAGATCATCAATGGATTGGGTGAATTGCAGGAGAAAAGAGTTTTCCGGACCTTTTATCGTCATGCCCCCACCACACTCCTATACCCGCCACAGAAGCACCGGTACCATTATTTTTGCATGCCCCATCGCAGTAAACAACAAGGTCCTCATATTGTCTTGTGGGAACAATGGTAGGCGTGCGGCCTTCCCTTTCGCGTTCCTTACCATTTCCCGGTAAACTACGGCGTGCAAGTGGATAAGGATCTGCAAAAGAGTCTTCTTCAACCTCCGTTGGAACATCTTGTACGAAATCGCCGCTCCCTTTATTTCCGCCTAAGGCGTTGGATGTCTCAATGAGATTTTTTGGTGCATGTGCGCGTCTTTCCACCACCATCGACGAGCTTGAAGTAGCAGTGGCTGCAACAACGTCTTGAACATAGTCTTCCGCGTCCTGGCGCACATGAAATTTCTTGAACCGTGCTCCTACGTAGCCGTTGATTTGAGCTTTACAATCCTCCCTGTTTTTGTTGTAATTTGGCAACGAGTTGCAAGCCAATCGAACTCGTACCAACAGATGAATACTCCAGCTTTCCTTCCGTACTTGACAGCGTAGAAATATTTCTTCTTCTTCGCGAGCTCCATGTCAAGTTTAGAATTATAGGAGAAGCTGTGACGACTGGAGTTTTTTCATAGACAGATGCAGGATGGTCATGGTCATTCACTGCGGTCAGGGCGTGAGAATCTTCTGGTGAACGGCTCAGTTATAACCTCAACCGTTGAAATAAGGACAGCTGGGACATTGAAGAAACTTGCACGCGTTTCTCGCGTCGCTGCAAGGTCTTGACTCTTTTCCTCGTCTAAACGTGCAAGATTTTAGAACCCCGTCTTTTTTCTCATCTCGGTATCAAACTATTCTATGACAAGACTGATACTCGATGCAGTTGTGATTCAGAAGTCGAGGAGTTTCGAGCCAGAGTGCTACTCAGACAGATTTCCCGATAGACCGTTGAAGAGGAGAAGAGGATTGTCATGTCTTAACCCAGGATCTCGATGTCAGTCGAGCACGACAGGCTCACGGGTATGCTTCAGTATCAGGTTTTTGTTTGGATGCCACTAACACTCACTCAAATGTATGTCAGTTGAGGAAAAGGTGGATAGATAGCGATCGACGTCAACCTGGTGCGCTGCTCAAAAATCCTCGTTTCAACTGCTTACGATGCTGTTATTGCAGAATTTTGGACTGCACCTTTGGATGCCGAACGGGAGACGGTTGAACTAGTTCTACCAGGAGAGACCCCTGAGGATGACGATCTCGACCTCGCCAATGCTCTCACTGACGGGAAGCCGGTTAGGATTCTCAACCAATTTCTTTTCTATGATGCGAGGAACTCGGAGATGGTACCTCTCGACACTATTGAGCATGGCTCCGACGGTCAGGTCGAAGCAGCTGGCTTTGTCAGTCCATGTTTCGAAGAGGATGAACTCGAAGGAGACGAAGATGACATCGAGTCGGACGAGAAGTACGTTATCTTGGGAGCTATATTCAGGTTTTGGATTGATTACACCGAGGAAGAGGGGTATGACCGTTTGCTGTCTTCGTAGCCTCGCTCTTGACCCAATGACTCATCTCAGGTTGATATGGATCGAAACCCAGTACGCCTGGTACATTTTGAAAAACCCGTCCGAGGAATACTCCACGATTCATGAAAAATTTGTTAAACCCCATCGTATCTCGCAATTCGTGTTCAGTTCGGCGATGGAATTCCCAGACGAAGAGTATCCTTCCCTCATTAAACGTTTGGAATTTGAACACACCTGGTCCGAATGCGATCTCCTTGAATCAGTAAAACCGCCTTCCTCAAAATTATTTTACCTCTCTGAACGGCTTCGTCTAGGTACCCACGATTCGCCAGGTGCTGCGTGAGACTGACGAGGTCCCCATTTTCTCCCGCGTCATTCAGAGAATCCTACCTGGGACCTCCAAACAGCGGAAGTTGACTCGTGATACACGGCCTCCCTTCCGACGAGCTGGGAGCACTCGCCTTGATCCCAGCAAACATGTTAACCCTACACATGTTACTCCGTTGATGGCAGGGCTCGCGGAAGGGCTTGTTCGTGAAACTCTCCAGGTAGTAGGTCCAAAGCCATTATCAAGGGGTCAACAAGATCAACGACAGCAAGAAAAGCTTACACGGTTTTTGGCCAATACTAGAGAAGAGAATAGGCCGATCATTTATGCAGATCAAGATATGATGGAAACGGAGGATGACCATTACAGGTACTATTCGAGAGTAACAGTGGGCGAGGAAGTGTTCAATGTAAGTGGAGTTGCCCCCAGTCGTACATCTAGACTTATCATTTGCAAAGGCCGGGGACACGGTTTTGACCCTTCGGCATATGAACAACGATGAAAAACCTCTGGAGCCCTTCCACATCCTCGCTGACCACTTCTGGTATCAAACCCCGCAAATCAGTTCGGTCAGGTTGCTGATTGTACTTTTAGGTTCGCCATGATTGTATATATAAGAGAAGATAAGCAGGTGCACGTGCAGTGGTTTAATCATGGATCACACTTTGACCTAGGTGAACTTGCCCATCCTTACGAGCTGTTCCTCGATTCCACCTGCGGTGACGTTCCTCTTGTTGAGCTTGCTGGCAAAATTGAGCTTCATTACATCATACCCCCAGCTAATAAAATACCCCCCGATGAGTTTTATGTTCGGTCTGTCACTTCCTTCTTGACCAGTATAGGATCTGATGCTTCTGCGCGGCTTCAGGTACTGCACGCGTTCGACAACAAACGGATCAACTACAACATCGCCTTCTATAACGTCCCTCGATCGAGCCGGACTCGATCTTGCAACCGCTTTATCTTGCATTCCACCACCTCAAAATTGCCGAGTCTGCGTTCAACGTCAAGATGACAGCGAAAAAGAACAGGTGAAGGTCATCGGCGGTGGCAGCGGCCTAGTCTATCGCGATCAAACCTTTCACCTTCACGACTTCGTTCTTTACCAATCAGCTAATTCTAACACTATTGGACCGGCCAACATCGGTCAGATCGTCAAAATACGCTGGAATGCGAAAGGAGTGTCTGTAATTGATTTGAAACAGATCGGAAGGATTCGTGATGTCGTTGGATTACCTCTTGAACAAATGAAGGATGAGGCGAGTGCCGCGTTGGTTTTATACCATGAAGTTCTAACTATTCCTCACAGCGACATGTCTTCTTGACTCCTGTAATTGAAAAGACTGAAGCAACCAAGCTTGTACGAACTTGTGTCATATACCCACATGTTCAGATACCCAAAGATCGCCTGGACGATTGGCTCGGACTCTCTGATTACCATTTTTTTATTGAATATCTATTTCCCTCAAAAGATCACCCATTGTGGAAGGACAGGTCAAAACTTCGGTCCCCGCTGTTATCATGCAAGAAGTGCGGAGACGACAATCTCGAGGCTTTCCAGATTCATGACGGTTTCGTTGCATGTCGGGAGGGCAGTCGCCTGCCAACACTGGACCTATTTGGTGGGTGCGGCGCGTTGGGGCTTGGACTGGCAGGCGGAAGTCAGTCACTTCGCATAACACATGCAATCGAGATCCTTCCCAGTTCCGCGAAGACATACGAGTGAGAACATGGCTATTGCGATATTCGTGACTTTCCACTCTCTTAACAGTTTTTTCTCCAGAAAGAACTCCCTAGATACGAAGGTGTACAATCAATGTGTGAATGTCATGCTTAAGTATGCGATCAAGAAGCACAACGGCCTCGCCGTAGAAACCCCAAAGCAGTTGTTTGACGATATGATGGACGTTCCGCCACCACCAAAACCAGGAGATGTGAAAGTGGTCGTCGCTGGGTTCCCTTGGTAGGTCGAGCATATGTCAAAATACGTCAACTATCATGGTATTGATGACTTTAACAGTCAAACTTTCTCTCACCTGAACCGACACAAGCGTGAAGGAAACGTGAAGAGCAATCTCGTACTGAATGCATTATCATGGATCGACTTCCTTAAGCCCGATTTTTGCTTCCTTGAGAACGTGCCGGGATTTATTGATGAGAAACTGCGAGTTCCGATTACCCAGAGATCAAATAATATGCAAGGCCGGATCGAGAAGGGCTACCTCAAGCTTCTGTTGCGGGGACTGCTGGACATGGGGTACGTGTTTTTTTAAAGCTCTGAGCCCACTTGCGAACATCACCGTTGTATACTTAGGTACCAAGTGCGACATGGGCTTCTCCAAGCAGGACAATATGGTGCGCCTCAGAGCCGCCTGAGGTTCTTTCTTGTCGCGGCAAAACGCGGGCTCAAACTACCCGAATTTCCTTATCCCACGCACTTCTTCGGCACCAACACACGGCCATCCTCCGTTACCTTCCTCAAAGACGGTCTTCCTCATCATTTTGTTACTGTTGGCGACGCTATCAATGACCTTCCTCCTTTCGATTGGTGGGTATCGTTTTGGTTCCAAACTCCGATCACAAGTGCTTCATCTCACTTTCGTTACAGGAAAGACCCGGATTATAATGAATTCTCGCACAATCTCAGGCGGGAAGCTGAAGAGAGAGAACGAGAGATACCTTCCATCGAGTGCAAGGGCTCACGTTGTGGATTCGATGCGGCAGTTGAATATAATCACCCCCCACACACGCGCTTTCAGATGCAAGTACGACAGATACCTACTACGGACTTGCAGCAGTTCACCAAGGTGCTGGGAGAAGTACATGTTCGAAGGTCCGTTTAACAACCATAATCTGTCCGATACTTCTGGAATCTGACGGACTATAGAACAATGCAAATCATATTGACTCGAGACGGGGACTACAGAGGTGCGCAGCGACGGTTGGCATGAATCGTTTCTCTGTTGTCTGACCTTCGTAGATTTGAAGAATAGCCTTTGTAGCTTTGAGATGTTGAATCCCTGTTCGGCGTCTGCAAGAAAGGGCTATAAATCAGGCATCGGTTGATTTTAATTAATCCGCATCTGATATCTAATCCTTTCGATGGATAGGCTTGTACGGACGCCTGGACGAAGACGGGTACTTTCCCACGACGGTTACAAATATCGGGCCAACAGCAAAACAAAGCAGGGTCCTCCATCCTTCTGTTCGTGTCGCTCGAACTTTCTTGATGCTCATTTCCTGATGTACACAACACGATTAGTGCAAGCGCATGGTCACTGTCCGCGAGTTAGCCCGCTCCCAGGGATTTCCCGACAGTTTTGTCTTTGTTGCTCTTGACGATAATGTTGTGACGGTAAGAAACATTTGAATTATGCAAATGCGATTGTCTCAAAACCATCCTATTATTTATTTCTTTGCACATAGATGGTGAGCAAGGACCCAAGTCCACCTTGATTCTGGCTGATCTGCCCTCTAGCACCGTGAAATTGGTAACGCTGTGCCTTTCCCACTTTCGATCGCCCTCGGCAGAGAATTGCGGAAAGTTTTACAAGAGGAGTGGGCACAAAATCACTATGACCTGACTATTGACGATTCTGACGACGAGATGTAAACAACGCGCTGGAAGATCTGAATGTATTAAGATCTTTACTGCTCTTGTATCCGTTCCCCATCCATTACGCTATCCGTAATCCTAATTCTCCAATAAAGCTACTAAAGTAGGATATTCTCTGAAACGTTTATGAATGGCTGTTTACATTGCTATCCAGAAGCATTTTTGTTCCAAGTTTAATCCTTCAAATCGTCCGATAGATCGTCATCGTCCACCCATGCCTCCGCATATTTAGCAAGATCCTTAGTCAATGATGAGACACATGGAAGGGAATATAAGGGGAGTGCGAACTTACTTCATGATCGAGCTCGGGAGGGTTTTTGATTGAATCCACAGGTGAAGGTGCACTTGTATCCCCCAAATCACCAACTACCTTTGGCTTTGTAGTACCATCTTCCGTGATATCAGGTGCCGCCTCGGTATATTCGACCTCCAGATCCGTAGTCTTCTTACGCGCAGAGTCCCCTTTCGCATCCTCTGACATAGCCTTAAGTGTTACTCGATATCGCATCTCTTCCTCAGGCCAGCTTCGTTCCTCCACGGGCCCCGATAGAGTACCGAGATTCGCCAAATAGTCGGCACCTTCGTTTCCTTCGATGCCGGCATGCCCCTTCACATACACCAGTCTGACCTTCTGACCCAATGATATTCGACCTTCAAGCAAAGTGGCAATATATCGAATGAGTGGAGCGTTCTTGACAGGGTCCCCTCCGGATTTCTTCCAGTTGTTGTTGCGCCAATTGTGTAGCCACGAGTCAAAACCTAGAATGGCCGTTGAACGCTAATATGGCATTTGTCAAGGTGCATAGATAACATACACTGGATGGAGTAGTTTGAATCTGTCTTGATGACGAGGCGGCGTTTAGCATTGATCGGAGTGGTTTCAAGGACTCGAGCAATAGCCTGTCCGTTCCCTTGTTAATTCGGACAGCTTAAACAGAAGACTCGAGCCAGTACAAACAATCAACTCTGCGCGATTGTTGGTCTGTTCTCCGGGACAGCGTTCGGCAATGTTACTGCGCAGGAATGAAAACTGAGAGAACCTGTCGAGATCGAAAAACGACCGAGACGCACCGAGGATCACCATGCCCCCACCAGACTCCTACGCCAGCGACCGAGCCATCTTTGCCGTTACCCTTGCAGGCCCCATCGCTGTATACGACCGAGTCCTCTTCATCTTCAACCTCGTTTCTGGAAGGCACTCTCTGCTTCTTGGGCGCAGACTCACCACTTCCATGGTCAAGTTCCAAAGTGCGCTTCTTGGAAGTAATTGTGGACGTGGAGTCCGCGGTAGGAGTTGCCGATGTAGAATTCGCAGCGTCGGAAGCTACCATTTCCAGGACACTGCCAGATCCAACACGAAGGAATTGCTCAGCCTCCTCCTGAGTCGCGAATTTCTTGAATTTGGCACCGGTAAAACCCTCCACTTGAGGTTTACATTCGTCCCTAGGGGCGCGTAAGAAACATATCAGCAGCAACAGATAACCTATGACCAACCAAGTCATGTAGATTCCTGGGATTCGACCAAATCGAACAGAGTAAAAAGCAAGGCTCTTCTTTTTTGCCATCGTGCTTTGTACGGATAACGTCGTATGGAACGTGCGTAAAGATTCGGGAACGCGTAATAGTCGAATACAATTGATTGGAAAGGTTGAGTTTAAAGCTCTGGTGAGTACGAGCTTTGAGATGGGCGAAATGTTGGTCGAGGTTTGGGAAAGACACTTGCAAGACGCGTTCAATGAATGCCTGTTTGGGCAACCTGAGCGTCTTGTCCTGAACCACCTAGTACGTGCACTGTGAAAGTCGCGTTCCATCGCGCTTAGGAAGTAGTCATCCTGAACCCGTGCGTGCTTTCGTTTGCACATATATTCTTCAGGTAAAGTTGACCTTTTGTGCTATGGACCGGAATCAAGTTTTCCACGTGCTCCTTGATTTAACTGTCATAGGGAATGGCGATCCCGACGGTATGGATAATAATTGTTTCCTTTGATTTAACTGCACAACACAAGCCTACCACTATCACAGGGTTTCATGACTTTTCCCGTCCAAAAGTTCATACCGTAACGTTTTCTTTGGCCACTTTGATCAGTTTTTATGTGTGACGCATTTGGAAGCGTGAGTCGTTGTTTTATTCAGAGACAGGTTTTCCTTGTCTGATTGGTTTTGACAGTGGCTGATAGAAAATGGATCATTCTCAGTTTCATAGTATGTCCTTCTTATGGCTGTTCTTCTGTAGAAATAATCCATTGACAACTCGCAGCTCATTTGCTCTTGTGGCCAAGAGGGTGCGCACCGTCCACTCCTACCTTGGGATTACTATTTGACCAGGCATACAACCTCATACAACTATGTAGCTCTCTCCGATATTCTTCGCGGATATTTTTGGTGCTAATCAGATATAAAAGACTCGATGCTTTTTTGTGTCAGTGTTCTCGAGATTGTCATTTGTCGATTTGACGAGTTGTTTACAGAGCGCAACGCCCCGACGCTGCCCAGTTCACCAGGACCTTCTTGCTAGTAGAAGATCGGAAATTGTCAAGTACGTGAACGAATTTCTGGGATAGTATCTCCCAGATTAGAATAATTCTGATTATATCCCCTGCTTCCAGGGCGAATCACATCTGCGTCGAATTGTAAGTCTATTGAATTAATGCGCTAGACAAGAACTGAGGATCGAATAACCAGGCGATCTATTCCGTCACGACTGGCGCAGCCAGGTTAAATATACCTCCCGAAGCTATGGATAAGACTTCTCGTACTGACGAAACCTATGAACAGCATTTGCACGATAATGGCGTTGTAACAACTCTAACACTCCCAGGAACTCATCGATACTGCTTGCTGTTCTTCTCGATGCTTACTCCCAGTATGTCAAGCCGTCCTCGGTCCACGCTCGAGCCCTGTTGTCTAATGACTCCCCAGAGCATTCCAACTTATTGCTCGGTTTGTCTTTTTAAGCCCTGTTTCTGAGCCACTTCGGCATTGCGCAAATTTGAACATTCGAATATCCACATACGCTTCTAGTGCTGTTCTAGACACTTCCGGTGGTGTCTTTTCGCATCCCCAGTTCACTACACACCGTGTCTTGTCTGATGTAGATGTGGGTAGCTCCACTGGGCTCCGACACATCAGACCGCGAGACGGGGTCCTTTTCAAACCGTTGAGGAAAAATAAGGAGTATACGACCAAAGTAGACCAACGAACTGAAGTGGTGCGAGAGTTACAGGCGACGCTATCGGTTGTCCTGTGAATGCATATTGCTCGATATATATGAATACTTATACTTTCGGCCTCAACGGGGGGCTTGTGCTCGAACCGTCTAGAGAAAATACTACTTAGTAGTATCTACGCCGATAACGATCCCGGGTATCCCGCCGGTCGAAGTACGCCGACGACGAAGCAATATCCATGGCTCAACTAAGTGAGCGCCACCCCACACGAATCACCATCCCCGCCGCAGGGTGTGCTGACTTGAAACTTGAACGGAGAATATCTTATCCAGTGCGTCGCAAAATGCCGCACACATCTCTTCCGAGCGCTACAGGGAGTCCGGGGTGAGGACTCGTTTAGAAATCATCATAATGATTCGGTCTTTTTTCACATTCGAGAAGGGAAGTGACCGCCGTCAACAGAAGGCAAGGGTACTATATAAGGACGCTACTACTCTGAGGTCAATAAACATCCAACACCGAGACCGTTAGCAGTTAGATTCAGTTCAAACATCTTCTTCAGTACACAATGCGCTTCTTCGCTACTCTCGCCGCCGCCGCCACTTTCGGCTTCACTGTTGCTCAATCGGAGGCTGCACGCTTCGGTATTGTTAACGTCAATCCATCCACCGTGTCCTCTGGTCAGGCAAGTCCATCTCTTGTTAGATATTGGTGTTCCTGTGCTCAACCCGATTTCACTGGCAGACGATTGAAATAACCTACAATTCCACCGCCGCCAGATTCCAGCCTAAATTTGTCGACCTTTACCTTCAAGGACAAATTACTCAGGAGAGGCCTACACCTTATTACCTCCTGTCACGCAATAGCTACGGAGCTACCGACAAAGTCCTTATCCGGGACGTCACTGAGTTTCGTTGATGAGATAAAGACGTTGAATGGATCGCTCAATCTTGATCAGGTTCCCCCCGTTTCCGATACTGGAGCTATCGGCTGGAACATTCTGGCCTTCATCACTTACGACAAAGACGGACGCACTGAAGTCGGCGGGACTTCCACTGGTTTGACGATCAATTAGACGGGTTTCGGGGGGACAGCCACTAGACAGAATCTAGATGTCGTGGTCTTCCTACCGGTTTCAAAGTACTTAGTTGTGTAACTGGATATCTGACAGTGATGGTCAATTATAACGTTTTCAAGTCGGAATCTAGCTTAAGATAACAAGTCGCACGTCCCGCAGAGTTTTCTTTCCCTTTCACAATTAGCGCTTGTACTCCGAATGACCTCCTTGTCTGAGTCGTTGGGGGCACTGGCGGGCACTGGTACTGGCAGAATCAGCATCTACGTAAAGATAGACAAGCCAGATCGTATCGTTGGGGGCTTGTCAGCCAGGAATGGTTGGAGTAGCTGAGGCGAGGTATTTGGCTGTTTGTTTCATTTTCTCAGGAAAACTGCCGGTGACTGCCGCGCGTGACGACAGCTGTGGGAAATTCCGAAATTCCACGCGCTACCATCTTCTCGGAAAAACCACTGACAATCGCAAAACTTGGAGCTTGGAGCTTGGGACCTGATAGAAGAGAAGACCTTCAGATCATTATGGCTCATGATACCTTGAAGCACACGGTCCTTTCAGCCAACCGACATCCTATTTCGAGCCACACCTCAGCAGACCTAGTACCATCCGAGGTTCCCGCTCCTAGTATAAGTATAAGTATATGGCATATGTGTACTAGCTTGACCGAGCTCTGACGCACCGAATATGGGCTTTAAACCATTAAAGCTGGCCATAGCGCTGACATGTTTGGCCCATGTTCAAGTCCAAGCGGTAAGTTCAAGTAAGTTCGTATGTTTCGCATTCACTTAAAATATCTGTTCGTACAGGCCACGACGATGTGGTTTAACAAAACCACGAGTGTGTTGCTCCACTCTTTCAGTATAAGTAATAGCTGACGCTCAGCTTGTCTAGTCATTCCAATTGGAAATGGGCGTCTCGGTGCTGAAGTATTTGGGCAGGTCCCTAATGAAGTCTTAGTCCTCAACGAGGTCTCTCTCTATGCTACTACCTCCTTCTTTTTTTTGACACCTGATGATAAACAGGATCACATCTGGTCTGGCTCTATGAATGATCCCAATAACAAGAATTGCCCGCGGGCACTTCCAAGCGTTCGGGAAGCAATATGGTGAGTTCAAGGTTCAATATGAATGATCGTCCATTTTTGTTATTCACGAGATTCTATACAGGAACGATGATCTCGCTACCGCACAAAATACCGTTGATGCCAGTTGTATGGCCAATCCGATCAGTCAACAAGTCTTCCAAAGTACCGCCACCTTTCAACGCTTCATACCCGTTCGCTTATATATACCTCTGACAGCTGCCGGGAACTTGACCTTGGCATTCCCGTCTGTCACAACGTCCTCTATTACTGCCTATAATCACACGTTGGACCTTGCAACTGCTATTGCGACTACGACCTACACAACACGAGATGGTGTTCAATTCACCCGAACCTCATTCGCCAGTCACCCCGACAACGTGATTGTTATGAAGATCTCCGCCAATGTTACCGGGAAAGTAGGATTCGAAGCCAAGTTTACCACACCCATGGATACACCTGTGGGCTCGCTTCCTTGCTTAGAGCTCTTCATGCCCTATAACTGACATTCCCTCGAAAGGCATTCTCTGCAAGCGGAAATTCATTGACTCTAACAGGGCGTGGAGTGAAGCACACACTTCCCGTTTCTATCACGTTTCTTGCCCGCGCAGAAATCTCAGTTGTCGGCGGTTCAGTTCAACCTGGAGGAAATGGAGATACTCTCGTTGTCGCCGGTGCAAACGAGGCTGTCATAAGAATTGCCATTGATACGAACTATGTCCGGTATAACGATATCTCAGGCAATCCTGAAGCGAAAGTTTCGGGAACGTTAGCTGCGGTGAGGAACAAGACCTGGCAGGAATTGAGAGACGCACATGTGGAGGATCATTCGGGGTTGTTTGGGAGGGTTGATATTACTTTAGGTGAGAGGGTTGAAATCCAAAGATCTCATCCTATTTCAACTTTGTACTAACAAGCTATGCGTCTTTTCCAAAGGAACACCCACGAAATCCACCTATCTACCAACCGACATTCGGAGGACCCTCCCTGGCGGCGCTGATGCAGACGCGGATCTGTTCGCTCTCTATGCTCAGTATGGGAGATACCTGGGAATCGCCTCGTCTAGGAAGACAGAACCTTCCAATCTTCAGGGAATTTGGAACCAAGAAACTAATCCCGAATGGGGAAGGTCAGGATCATCCTCATTCTCGTCCAATAATCAGAGCCTGATTCTAGCCCTCCGGAAGCAAGTACACGTTGAACATCAATCAACAAGTGAGTGCGAACTTCCGAGTCTGCCATGAACAATACCTGATTCTGGCTTCTAACTGTGTAATTCTTGTTGATCCAGATGAACTCGTGGCTCTCAGAGCCTCTCAACATCGCGGAAACCCTCGATCCTCTCTGGAATCTCATCTCCGAGCTGGCTGAACGGGGAAAAGTTACCGCTCTTGAGGAATACAACATCACACGAGGTTGGATAGGCCACCACAACACGGGTATCTGGCGAGATTCCGCCCCAATCGATGCTGCGTATTACGGGATGTGGCCTATGGCTCCAGCGTGGTTAATGCTAAATGTGTACGAACACTACAAATTTGAGCCAGACAATGTCGACTGGGTCAAGAACTTCGCCTACCCCCTGATGAAAGACCTATGCGAATTTTACCTAGATTTATTAGTTGTTGCGCCGAAGAACGTTGAACCTCAACAGTATCTCGTGACGAATCCAAGTATGAGCCCTGAGAGTGGGATTGGAACTTACAATGGCACTCAGGTGTCGTTAAGCTACGGTAATGCACTGCTCTGGTATCTGTTTCGTCCGACGTACTTAACAATTTCATGCTTTAATTATTAGGATCGACAATCGACAATTCGTAAGTGGCTCCCCACTGCTCTCACTTTCAACGGTTTCACTCTTTTGCACAAACTGGCAGACTCCTTCGAGACTTGTTCAACCATACCGTTGAATTTGCTACCCTGCTGGGTGTCGATGGGGATTTTTCAGCAAACTTAACGTCTACCATGAGACGGCTCATGCCAATACGCATCAATTCGAAAGGTCAAATTCAGGAATGGGGTCGAGATTACAATTCAAAGGGGTGTGTATGATCTCGCTCTACCGGTCTCTCATGTCGTCTGCTAATCGTCTGATATCTTGTTTATTGCAGCTCCGACGCTCACATCAGTAACTTATATCCCCTGTTCCCCTCCGCTCAAATCGACCCACGCTTAAACACCACCCTCGCACAAATCGCCAATGTTACGTTGAATGGCCGGGGTGATTCATTTAACGGATGGCCAACTGCCTGGAGAGCGAACTGTTACGCGCGGTTGTTGGATGGGGAGAAGGCGTATTATTTCATGAAGAGGCTGTTGAGCCTCTACTCGTATGACAATTTGTGGTCCGCCAACCTCGTGTTCCAGATCGATGCAAACTTTGGTGAGCAATTACTGGTTTTTCTTTGTGCAGGCAACAGGTTGATGTTCGCCCTCTCTTTTTTCTTCTTCTCGTAGGTGGTGCGAACGCTGTTGCGGAAATGATTCTCCAAAGTCATAATGGGGAGGTCCACCTCTTGCCCGCTATACCGTCTGCTTGGGCTTCGGGGAGCGTGAAGGGCTTTAGGGTCAGAGGCGGGTTCACGGTCGATATGACTTGGAGCGGTGGCAAATTGGAGAACGCTGTGTTCAAGAGCACATCGGGGACCGCAGCTAATGTGAGATACAAGGACAAGGTGGTTCGATTGAACCTTTCGAAGGGAGGACAAACGACGTTGGGTATTTCGGACTTTTAAATCTTGTTTAAACCTTCTTATGAGTTGGATAAGTATCAGCTCAGTTTATGACAGATGAACAATATATTTGATTCCCGGTTGTTTACGGATACCAGGACAGATGGTGGTGGATGGTGGTGATCATCAAGAATGATTAGCACGGCCAAACCGTCAGTTCCACCGATTCATGATGGACCACGCTTAGTTTCACTCGGCCACCTGAGCCATATGCA
This sequence comes from Marasmius oreades, assembly GCF_018924745.1. Taxonomy (NCBI): domain Eukaryota; kingdom Fungi; phylum Basidiomycota; class Agaricomycetes; order Agaricales; family Marasmiaceae; genus Marasmius; species Marasmius oreades. Next base: position 4,638,322 of record NC_057323.1, read on the forward strand.
TGCAGTCCTGTTTGCAATCCAGTTGATTAGTAACTTAATAGTTGAAGAGAAGTCTGACGGCGCTTTGAAATTTGGCGCGCGCTCATAATTTATGCGATTACCAAATATGGCAAGATGTAAAGTGGTTCCACCAAAAAAATGTCTCGCTTTAACACATACCATCCCAAAGACTATCCAACTCTTGTCTTTCCATTACCTTTCGGACGTTCTCCGTTATGCATTCCTCCTCATACGACGTCCTGATTGTAGGTGCGGGTATCGCTGGTTGTGCTCTCGCCCATGCCCTCTCGACTATTCCGCGAGAAAAGCCTCTTCGAATCGGCCTTCTAGAAAGATCTCTAGACGAGCCTGACCGTATCGTTGGGGAGCTACTTCAACCAGGAGGTGTGGCTGCACTGGAGCAGTTGGGACTTGAGTCTTGTGTGGAAAATATTGATTCGATACACCTTGGGGGTTATTGCGTCGTGAAGGACGGCGGTTTCGTTCATATTCCTTATCCCAATGGCCATCGCGGTCGAGGCCTACATCATGGAAGATTCATCATGAACTTGCGAGCAGCTGCGCAACGGGCGAAAGGGGTAGAGGTCATTGAAGTAACCGTAAATGGACTACTTCAATGTGATGCAAAGGGAACGGGAAGGGTTATTGGTGTCTCTGGTTCGAGGAAGGTTGGACAGGAAAAAGAAGTGGAGAAGATGGAATTCTATGCCGACTTAGTGGTCATTGCCGACGGATGCTTCTCGAACTTCCGAACTCAGGTTATGGACCAGCGAGCTCTCAAACCCGTCACAAAAAGTCATTTCGTTGGTCTGATTCTCAAGGATGTCCAACTTCCTATTCCACAACACGGGACTGTATGTCTGACAGCGAGCAACGGGCCCGCCCTCTTATACCAGATTGGCACAGGCGAAACGCGAATGCTTGTCGACGTCAGGGAGCCCCTACCTTCCGACATGAAGGTATCTTCACTTCATCTGCCTTTTTGAGCGTGGATGCTAACTTCAATCCAGGCTCACCTCCTGAACAGCGTGATACCCGAACTTCCGAGCTGTGTCCATATTGCTGCCCTCGAAGCAGTCAAAAATGACCGTCTAAGGCGCATGCCGAATTCCTTCTTACCTGCCGTCAAACAAGGTAATCCCAGATTCTCCAAACAAGGTGTTATTCTTGTTGGTGACGCATGGAACATGCGACATCCACTCACTGGTGGTGGAATGACGGTTGCTTTTAGTGACGCAGTCATCCTTCGGGATTTGCTTCGAGAGGTTAAAGACCTCAAGGATTGGGACGAGATGAAGGGTGTTCTTGATTGTTGGCACTGGAGACGGAAACCCCTTGCGTCCACGGTGAATATCCTGAGTGTCGCCTTATATGACCTGTTCGGTGCAAATGGTATTTCTAGAGTTTCCGCTCCTTCCATCTGTTCGTACTGAACCCCGCCTTCTAATCTAGAGCCAGAACTCGCTATCCTTCGAACTGGCTGTTTCAAGTACTTTGAACTCGGTGGTGAATGTATCAATGGACCCGTTTCTCTACTTTCCGCGTGAGTTGTTTTTGATTATACTTGAAAACGGAAATTCTGACTCTTCCTGCCGCAGGATTACCCCGTCACCTACACTCCTCATATATCACTTCTTCGCTGTCGCTTTCTATTCGATATGGGTTATGTTTGCCCACCCACGGCCTGTGCAACTTCGTAAGGATAACAAACCAAAATTAGTCGCGCCATCAATAGTGGAATATCCTTATCTTGCTTTCAAGTCCATCGTGGTGGTATGTTTGAACTTTCACGCTAAAGAGTCTGACTTTCTGACCGGCTTGTTCTGACAGATATGGACTGCATCAGTCGTTGTCCTTCCACTTATATGGTCAGAGATTCGATGGTGGTCTCCTGAGGAGAAATCACTTCGACACCGACCAATGCTAATGTTGGTCGGGTTTCTGACTCTACTTTATCTCCTTCTATAGAACCATTTATTTAGAGGATACAGTACCACCTTTTATTGTAAATATCTTTGTCGGGATTCTACGGGTCCCTATAATCGAAGAGGAATAAATAAACTCAAAAATATTGAAATGCAAACATTTCAGAACTCTCAAAGTTTGCGGGGATGCTTATCTATCTGGACGTTCATTGAAGAAAAAAAGATAATAAATTATAGCTCTCGAAGAGAGTTAAGCCCAAAGATTAGCAATGCGGCGTTGACCGTACCACCCCCACGGAATCCCCTAGTAAAAGGCGAGGGGATTGTTGGTTTGTGGGTGATACTGCCGCTATTATGACTGTGGAAGAGATCCGGCCTGACGCTAGCGATTCTGATTGCGTTACACTCGCGCGCAGGCCGTACCACTGCGGAGCCAACTTGCAATCTGCGCTCGCTTCTTTCCAAACCACGACCACGATGACTTTATCAGACCAGGATCGGGAAGCAATAATCAAGGCAGCATTCGAAGGTAATATTATTCTTTCGGTTCATGGCTTGAACACACTGCTACTTATCTCTCTTGCCCTCCAATAGCGAAGGAGTTTTCTTATAGTCCATACTCGAAGTTTCGCGTCGGTGCTGCTTTCCTTACTGCTGATGGATCTATAGTCAAGGGAGCTAATATTGAGAATGCTTCATACGGTGCGTGTATGGGGCTATATATGTGCTCGATAAAGCCGTAGACAGGACTTGGTCACTCAGGGGATCGATCACAGGTGGAACCATATGTGCAGAGCGGACTGCTATCGTGAAAGCTGTGGTAAGTCGAGAAACTTCGTGGTGATCCCCAAGCCCCGTCGTCCTTGTTCGGTCCGTGAAGATGAACTGAGCGAATGCTACAGAGCGAAGGCATAAAGTCGTTTGCGGCTCTTGCTGTCGTTACGTGAGCGTTATTCTCTATTGCTACCTCCCGCAGTCGATAGAGGACTCACGAGCTGTTCATCAGCGATGTCCCATCTACGATATCACCCTGTGGAATGTGCCGTCAAGTGATACGCGAATTTTGCGGTCTAGATATGCCTATATTACTAGTCCCGAGCAACTATCCAAACAACGAGAAGGAAGGAAAGGAGGGGTATTCCAAGGGCGGGGTTCGGCTCACTTCTGTTGATGAGTTACTTCCAGATAGCTTTGGTCCGGAACAGCTCGAGCTTCCGAGAATTCCCTAACGATATCCGAGTTGGTAGTAAGTAAACTGCTGCGATTCAAGGCTAAATTGATAAAGATGTATCGAATATTGTACAGTATTTAAGATTGCACAGTGCACTACGGTCACAACGCCGCTGCACGTTTTCGGAAAAGGATCTCCACACGCCTGGAGGCAATCGCATGACCGGAGAAATCATTGCGTTCCAGCTTATTGTCTTTCTCGTCCAATTTGATATCGTAGTTCAGTAAGGTATGGGACACCAGTGCTTTGAGCTCGTTCACGGCAAAGAAACGTCCAGGACTTTAGAATAGAACGCGACAGAACCTCAACCAAAGGCTCCTGAAGGGGGATTGACAAGACAGTGCGTACCAGGCATGGCTACCAAGCCCAAAGTTGACGAAGGTCAATTCGGGTGTCACCATTTGATGTTTAAGACTTTCCCCTTCCTTTTCCCTCATACGATAGAACCGGAATCCATCAAATTCGGATGGGTTGAGATAGTTCTTCTATTTCCGTATTTCTGTCAGCAATCGCGTATATTTCGACTATCTCGAGGATTTCATGCTTTACCTCGTCGAAGGCCGATGCGAAAGGAGCTGTTACCATAAACGTTCCAGCGGGAACCAAGACTCCATTTGAGAAAATAAAGTCTTTCGTGGGTTTACGGAACACACCGACTTGGATAGAGTGTATATTCATCGACACAACAGAAAACAAGAATAAACAGCTTGAACTCACAAGCGCCAGAGCTAGAAACCCGATGAGACTCTTTCAAGAAGCTATCTAGCTTTCGCATCTTTCCCATTGCCGCTTTGGTCCACCCATCTTGCTCAATGATCTGTTCCACCTCTTGCCGCAGAGGTTCTATGTATTCTGGGTAGACCACGAGATGAACGAGTGCTCTAGAGAAGGCCTTTGGAGGTAGGACGTGTCAATGTTCAACATTAAAGATTCGGTATATGTTACTCGGCTTCTCACATTGCTCTTCAAAAGAAATTTGCCGCACAGGTTAGCAAGGAAATGCATGCTCAAGGCTTGTTCTTACCGTTGTGTGAACAGCTGCAAAATTCGCGTTCAGCATACGACGAACGAGATTTCCCGGCTTGAGCCGCTCTTGAACACCTTGAGCACCTTGAATGAGCCAGGTGAGGAGATCATCCTGCAGCATCGATTGAGCAGAGATTCCGGTCTTTCCAAAAACATGTGTAATACCGGGCAGTCGCCGTACGTTTTGTCTTCTGCCTCTAAACGCTCGAGGATGACAGGAACCAGGTGCTTTTCGGCACGTCGGACACATGCAGGAAGAGGGCTTATCAACCGACCCACGACCCTACATGCGGCCTTCCAGAATTAGAATTGTTTAGGTTCTACTAGGACAAAATGTCACCCACGGTTGCAATAATTTAGGAAGGAGGTTGAGCATCATTGCTCTAGAGAATACTTTGGTTGTGTACTCGATGTTGAGAGCCTAAAGGGAGGACAGTTTCCAAGATGTCCTTTCTGGACACTAAGCAAGCGTTGTAAGCATACCAACCAATCCTCGCTACGGCCTATAGTTTGAAGGAGATGTAAAACCGCACGGACTTCCAACCTCACTGGTACGCACATAACGGAGCCCCAACAAACACGCGATTGCTAGTCCTACAAACGATAGGTAATACCTTCTTCAGCACCGGTATTTTGGTCCAGTCTGATGAGATCAATTGGCCACGTTTGCTGCAATTGGAAGACTGCGGACTCACCACGAGTCATAGGAATCCCTTCGAACGCAGCCACCATTTCTTCGTACATGTCGCTAAATTTTGGTCCTATACTCCTTGTGAGGGTGTTTTTGAAAATGAAAACATGGTAGGGGTCGACGCGGGTTTGTCTTCCAAAGAAGAGTTCAGTGTGAAGGAACTAGATAGGATATTGATAAGAATGTCTTCAACCTATACCTGAAACAGACTGCTTACGTCTTGGAACGCCGCTCTCAATGAAAGCTGCTCATCTGTAGCCTTGCGTATATCCTCGAGCATATCCGGGCCTGAAATCACCACCAGCCATCTATCTGGTAGCGGTATCTTGAAAGCTCTTCCTGGATACTATGCAATGATGATAAGAAGTCAAGAGCAATAGTTGCAAAATTCGAATGCTGACGTACTTTCTCGTACCCTTCCTTGATGATAGCACTCACCCTGCGCAAATTTCGGAGCCCAGAGATGTAGGAAGGCAGATAGTAGCTGTTATCGCCAACCGTAGGGATTTCGTTCAACTATTCAACATCCTCAGCAGCGCGTGAAAGTCAACCTAAGCAACCATGCCTTAGCCATCCACAAACGATATCGATTCCATATGGGTAATAAGATCCATGCAGCTGCAAACAGGAGAATAAAAAGATTGAGAGTTTTTTCCATCATAGTAGAACACACCAAAGAAGGTTCATCGAAACGTCGTGATGGATGTTACTGTCATAGTATAAGTCGGGCAGGTCGATAACCGGTTGCCGGCTACGCCGGCGCACGTGCTGGAACGTTTAGCGCTTGCCAGCCGGCGCCTCTCTGGATGCTATGCTGATTGCTGATCGTACGCGTCGAGAATAGGAGTCGAAAAAGTATTGCAAGAAGAACGATAATACATACTACACAACAGCGAGCCCAGCAGAATTATTAACATGTAAGTAAGAAATAAAATACAGCAGAAATGGAAAAAGGGAAAAAACTACGTATCAAGCGCCAGCAGTCCCCCTTCCACCACGATTGCCTCCAGCACGCCTCTTGCCCCCTCTACCTGATCTCTTGTTATTCTTCTTGTTCTTACATGTATCGCAAAACCAAGTACCCGTAGGGACTGCCTCAAGAGCAACGCAATTCAGGTGGAACTAAACAGAGGTAGGGTCAGGTTCGATAATCTGGAAAAACAGGCATACAAAAAGGAATCTGCGCACCCATTCAATTTCACAATCTTTGCTATCACACGCAATCATTTCTCCGAAACTAACACGATTGCAGAAACAGTATGGTTTGTCATCCGTTTCCGGATCAGCTTCGCCATCATCTGGTTCGTTCGGGGGTTCTGATGCTATCCCATTCGTGACGGGGGGTATCGCAGTGAGGCCTGCATAGCCAGCGCCATTCCTCGCGGGCATTCCTGGACCTTCTAGCTGGTTTCTCGATGCATTCCAATCGTTAACAACGCTAGGTAGGGGTGGGTGTGGTATTGAGTGACCAAATCCGTTTGCGTAGGGAAGAGGAAGAGATGGATGTGAAGAAGATGGAGGTAGATGGTAGGCTTCTCGGCGAGAGTTGTTAGAATGGGAATTGATATGATTGGGTGTTTGTTGCCCATACGACGTGCCATTAGGAAGTTGGTCGTTCTGAGAAGGACTTGTACCACGATACGCAGATGAACGAGCTCGTTTGTTGGCCGAGGCGTGCGAGCTGTTTCCATTGGCTACTCGAGGCGCATCAAGCTGAGATGGTCCTCGCGATGATGACCCTTGATGTTGAGACGGTGGGGGTACGTTATGAGAGGTGACGGAAAGGGTTGATTCGGCGGGTGAAGCTCCGCGGTCCGTTCTAAAACAGCATTTGAACTTCATTGATCAAGGAAAGAAAAAAGAAGTACGCACTTTTTTGCACGAGCCCCGTTCCGAGGCCGAGACAATGTAGCTTCGGAAATTCTCTCCTTCCTGGGTGTCCTACCGTCCCCATCATCATCTTTGATAACCCGCTTTCTCTTCGCTGGACTTGGGTCTGTTGCGCTTGTTAACAATGAGCCATAGGCAGCTCTTCGTCGCCTCCCGTGTTCGAGCAACGCGACTGGCATGTACGACTTGGCGGCAACATGGGGGTATGCAGTGTGTCTGTTGAGTGTCGTTGCATCGAACTCTGGGACAAGGTCTGATAATGACCGAAGATATGCGGTGTGGGCTTTGAGATTGTCGGCTGCTTGACAAGCAACTCGAATCTTGTCCTCATCCCCATGTTTGAGCCTCTGAGCCTCTTCAGCAATTTCCGTCAGAAGCCATAAGCGTTCTTCCTTCAACCCAGTACCTTTCTCAATCATTTGAGTCAGGCTGGTGATTTTAGCTGTAATGGATGTCATCGAAGAAGAGAGGACTGCATCGAGCTCTCGTAGGTCTGCAAAATTGCGGGAGAGATCTATGGGAAGGGAGTCGAGGGTATGGGTATACTCCGAGAGAAGAGAGAGAGAGTATGCAGTGTTCACCGCACTAGATGACGAGCTCGCGGATGCTACCAATGGAGCCATCGTCAAGGACGATGAGCAAGGACGGACGGAGAAGAGATGAGGGAAAAGTTCCCTGTCCTGGACTTTCGGGATGGCGGGCCGAGATAACCGGCCTTTGCGTCTTCTTGACCACCATCACCCCGCTGGACGATGAGATGGATGAACCATCGCGTCGCACGGCAATGCTTTCTTTTTGATAAACGCTTCAATAGCACACTCTCTACTACTCCTCAAACTCCCCCGACCTCTCGTACCGTCGTCATTGAAGACTTACCGAGAGGTTTCAGACCTACTTCAACTCTTCTGCGCCGTATAAAAGAAGGCACAGTAGAGGAGCTTGATTACGACCCCCACAATCAACGGGTTTATCTCAGCTTTCTTCACCCGCAGCCTGCATTATCCGTCTACGAGAGATTCAAGGCCGGCAGTTTGTCTCTGAGATCCGGGCGAGTGGACGGGCAACCAGCTCCTGTCCGAATGGGAAAGCCAAAACCTCTACCCGTAAAGCTAGTTGCAGGCATTAGTGACCAGAACGCCAATCGCGTACTAGTAATTGGATTCCAGGCGTCCAATGTCGATATTGAAGCTATCAAAGAAAAGATTTTCACGGACGCCCGCAAATTTGGTAAATATGGCGCACTGGACGTACAAAGTCGGGGAAGGAGCGTTCTGTTTCGTGTATATTTCTACAGCATAGAATCAGCGATGACGGTGCGTGCATGACGATTCATTGTGACTCTCCAACCGCATTGTCCTAATTCTTTTCGCAGGCTAAACAGCACTGGTCTGAAGACCGGGCGTTCGCCAAAGCAGGAATATCTTTCGCCTCTTACGACCCTTGCGATTTCATCCTGTTTTCCCATCACAAAAAGCGGGATGGTCTATACGATCGGGTGCTTGTCAGGAATCTTCCCGTGGACATGGGCATAACCGGAGCGATTTTCCTCTTACAGCCTGAACTTGGCCGTTTTCGTAACATATTCAAAGTCGGCGAGGGATCCTATGTACGCAGTCCTTTACCCCTCTGCATTCGAGTCGTAAACTCATAAAACGTAGGCCATCACATTCTACAGCCATGAAGCTGCATCACGATATCTTGATGCTGCCGCCTCAAATTATATACGAGAACCGGGGATGGAGAAAATCGAAGCAATGGCACATGGGAATACGGATGCTAAGTCGAAACGTGTTTCAGACGCAGCTCAACTGGGTGCTACAAGAACTGTCGTCTTGACCGATATCGACGATTATCAGCGGTTCTCGCAAGACCGCGTCCGAGAAGATTTCAAGGCATTTGGAGAGCCTTATCACACGGCATGGAAGCCTGAAAGGCGAGTCTCTTTTTTGGTCTACGTTCGGTTCCGGTCGTTGAATGTTTGTACTGTGTGTGGCTAGTCGTGCGATGCATATCACTTTCTCAGACATGGTGCACGCGAGTCGAGCTATCCACCGTATCGAGTCCAGAATAAGATCGGATAAAGCCTTCTCCGATTACGTGGAAGCTGGGCTGTCCATAACGTTTGGACCAGAACCAGACGCTCCACCGTCTCCAGCGCTCGTGGAAATAAAACCGCTGCGTCTCAAAAAAGGGAAGATTACAACCGATATGTGGGTCTCGAATTTATCCTATTTCTTCGCAACTGACTTCTACCTATCTTAGTTCGACTTCTCGACGATCACCGGTTCAGAAAAGCACCGCTGTGTCATGACACTTGTGATCTCATGTAAAGGGATTATTGCCGTGTAGTCTATCTTTAACTGCTCCATTGTCCCCGATGTTTTCTCATCCTCGAGTTTTGATTCTCCAAAAGAGACGCACGTTTCTTGATCCCACTTCTCTCTAGGACAACTCAATGTCCCATCCTCACTCTACCGGAGAGGAGGAGGTGGAACTTGACACTGCCTCTACGGAGGCGAAGCTGATTTTCGCAAATGAGAGAACGTTCCTCTCCTACATGTATCTCTTGGTTTTGCTAGCAGGGATCTCGCTTGGTTTGTTGAACTTTGGCGACAAAGTAATGAAGATTACTTCTCCTTTCTCTTTGTGGTCTCCAGCTTACCGTGTCAACAAGGAAGCTCTAATACTTGCTACCATAATCGCCGTTTTATGTGGGTAATCCGTTTCCCTTGTGGTCTGATACACTGCATACGATGATTCGTAGCGATATTGGGTATGGTCTATTACCTTGACGTATACCAGTCTCGTGTAACGGCGATAAGGATGGGTGGCGAGGAAGTATTCACGGATAGGACAGGACCTGTAAGCTTGATTAATGGTTCTTGCCGAGGAGGGTTTTTTGTTCATTCGTTTTACTATTAGACGTTTGTAGTCCTCGCACTCTTGGGTCCGTCTCTGAGATGCTTTGACTTCTACACATATCCGTTACTGATTTCTGCGTCGTAGTGGCGGCGATCACCAATTTCATGATGCAATTCAAAGAATCATAGGAATTCGAAGGAATCGGATTTAGTTCTGATGGACTGTTGAGTCAGTTTGAGTTTGTACTACTCCCGCCTCTTTTGTCTTTCATATTCCTCTCAATTGTGTCTTCATGTACATGTCACTCATACACCCCTAAGGCTGTCACAAACAATTCAAATAAGGCGGGCACAAAAGGCAGAAAATACAATTATCCTGCGAGACTATGTACCGGTACAAAAACAGAAAGAACAAACCCAACTCATAACTGATGCTGATGTGGAAATACAACAAGGAGCAATACCTAAAATACAGAAAGGGAGATATTTCTATGCTGGATGCGATATACGTGTAAGTAATGATGATGAAATTAGAAAACGAGATGATTCTGCAAGTGAAAGCAAGGGAGCAAATGGAGAGAAAGGGATGGAGGTATACCGGTGATCAACACGGGTTTATGTCCACAAATAGTCATGAATACGTCGACGACAGAACTCTTCCATCACCTTCCCGTACGGCCAAAACGTCGTCCTTCATGGTAGAGCTTCGTCACGAATCATATCAAATCTTGTGGCGGCGGCATAAGGTAGTCGTTAAAGCACGCATGAAGTGAAAAGGGAGGGGAAAGTGATCGGTTCACTTTCTTGACCTAAAGTTCTTGGAAAGCGATCCCTGTAGCGGCTGGACTGTCGCCTGTGATGGATGGGGGTAGCCCGGGTGTGATGAGGACGGTTTGAAGGCCGCGGCGTACATCGTATGAGTATCGCGGGGGGATTGGTGAAACGACGTGAAGGCATTAGGAGAGGTGATCCCAGTGGGGAAGAAGCCGTACGTTGGACTGGAAGGTGGGTTGAATGTGTAGGAAGACATGGATGATTAAAGCGGGTATTTGAGATAGGTGAGGAAACGAAAGAGGGTCGTTAAAGATGAAGTGGAAACGGTTAGGCCTCAGTGATGATGCGGTGTGATGGAATGGGAGAAGGAGCCAGCTGGGGAAATCAGTAAGATTCCCGGGCTATATGAGGTAGAACAGTCTTATTGTTCTTGACACAATTAAGGTGAATGATTACACCCTGTCAAACAGCGCGTATGGGTTTGTGATGATAAAGGTGTATCCGCGTGTTCAGTGCAGGAAGGTCGAAACGTCCCGTTGCTGTTCTGCCCTCCAAGCCCGCCAGTATTTATATTGGCCTAAAATCCAAATCCACCTAAAATTCCATCTCTGGCAAGTATAAGGAAGTGGCCTAGATAGGAAGGCGCTTTTAGTCCGGAAATGGAAATCGTTGTAAATATTGCGAGACACGAGACTTCCTTACCCGGAGAAGTTAAGCTAGTCAAGCATCCCCCAGCGGAACATGAATCATGGATACTTGAATCAGGGATGCTTAATGGCATTCATATCTCATATCACAAAGCATTCAACCGGGGCCCTTGGTCAACCGAATTTGCGACCAACCGTGCATAGCAGTCAAAGTAGAATTCGAAAACTCGGCAGATTCGTCAAAGTGTTGAATAGTGCTTGAACCGTCTTGATGAACCCAAAATTCAAAAATGCAGGGCCAGTAGACCTGGATGACTTTGGCGCTTCTTGATGAAAAAGAAGAATGATCAACAAAAATTATACTTCACGCACCTAGACTTGATCCTGCCTTTATTCTATACATGACTCAAGGCTTGAACCACATGGACCCTTCATATTTTAGTTCGGATACCCTGTTATCGAGACCGGACTAGTACGGTTCCGCTGAACAACCAACCATTGAATTAATTTATATCCAATTGATAGATTGAGTGTAGTCAAAGACGAGTGTCCTCTGCAAGATCTCTGACACTTGATGGCGCTGGGAACAACGAGAGGTTTCAGTTTAACGCCTTGCGAGGCCCCTCGGTATCGCGGATATAGTATGTGATTGGATTCTGACAGAAACATCAGTCAATCGAGGCAATAAAATGCTAGAGTGGTTCAATGCGCGACTTTAGATCTTGAGACCTCATGGGTTCGAAGCTGGGACCGGGACACAGACACCAGTAGGAAACGATTGCATTCCCAGCGTTGGCCAACGAGACTGGCGTACAAGCCCAATATGTGATTGATGAAGCTTGAAGTTGGAAACAAGGCGCGCCTCGCCGTGTGATTATCCCCCGCATGTATCCGAGTCAATCGAAAAGCTTGGAGGCGTCTGAACATATATATATGCCCAGTTGGTTGTGCTAAATCCCGTGAATATAGTTTCTCGATAAATCGGAGTGGCAGAAATCGTTGTCCGTTGAATCTAGCACGTTCGACAAGGGGCAAAATACCCAGCTAACAGGTCCATCCATTTGAGTGGCAATAGTTCATCACTGAATGGAAGCGCGTGGAGACTCTAGACGTGGCTAGATACCTTTTTCGGTAACCGTAGTCGTGTCGCGAGATTAGCGCCAACTCCTCCACCACCTGTTCCTCTACTCTTCACTTCCACCAACTAAATTTCTCTCGTTCTCAAACATTAAATACCAGTCAATATGGTAGGTTTATCGATCTACACATAGCCTTACACTGTCGTCCTCAATACGATCGCTACCTAGCCTACCGAATTCGAAATGCGTCAGCGAAACGCCAAGTTTGCCAAAGATGCACGGGCAGGCAAGAAACCAACACATCAGTCAAGAAGCGAAAAGCTAGCAAAGCAAAGCCCAATAGGTGCTTGGACTCTGGGAGTCATTCTCTTTGTCGTCTGTGGAGGAGGTATGGTCGATTTTACATTTATGTACCTCAACCTCGGCTGATCATTCTTGCCTTGCCAGCATTATTCGAGCTCGCAAGATTGATTTTCGTGCGGTGATGCGATACCCGAGAGAGGAGGGTGGTATTACTTATCGCTTTCGCAATACTGGATCAGCTACCTGGTCAACGTTATGGACCCCAGGGGACCCCATTGTATATCAGATTTCATCACCCTTTATTCAAGTAACACTGAATGTTCCCCACACATCCCGAGGAATACCGTGACCACAACCATCTACGTGCGCTTCGTCCTCAAACATGTCGGTTCCGGAAAGACAAAGTATAGGAGCCCTCATAGACAAATCCACGTCGATATTGTCTGCATGTTGAACATCTATTAACCCATCAAAGCCTTCTTCTGTATCTCCAAACGCTTCCTCATCGTCTACACTTTCTCCAAGCTTGAGTTCATCGACCTCAGCAAACCTCACAACCCTGACTAGTGACAAGACTGTCCCGACTTCATAAATATCAGAGAGCTCCATTCCAAGTCTGTAAAAGTTGCATTTCCGAAATTCAATTACGGTGACAGGATGTAGATACATTATACACTGCATAGGAGTACAAGGAGTCGAGTAACACAGCCCAAGTCAAGACATGAGAATAGGACATATCAGGAGGATGACACAACATGGCCAGCTAAGTGGGTTATGAGAAAGGAAAGCATTGCAAAAGGGATCAACCTAGCAACTCTGTGGCTGCAACCAGTGAGATCCTTTCCGTAGGTGTTGGCGCACTCAAAGCCTCACCAACCTCCTTGAGTAAGAAAATCCCATCGACCTCAGGTTCCAGAGGAAGAAATTGGTGCATGTAAAGAAGCACCTTCCCAGTAGCCCACACGTCTACCAAACATAAATCAACAACTTCTTGTTGGGATTCAACTTCTGGGGCAAGCCATCCAACGGTCCCGAATGGGTAACGGACACGACCAGGAATGCGTTGTGAAGATCCAAAGTCAATAAGAACAGCACCAGGACTGCTCAGAACGCCATCCGGTATGCAAATGTTTGCAGGTTTAATGTCAAGGTGTACCAAGCCTGCATCATGTACAGCCTGGATCGTTGCAAGGAGGTCCTTGGCTACCCGAAGGGGGTGTGGTACTTTAGAGGATAAGTACTGGTAGGTGCTGCAGTACCACCGAAGATCGGGACCAGCATAGTAGGTGAACAAGATATTGGTGTCCTTCGCACGCATCACGGGATGATGCGAGAGGATCTTCACGGTTCCAGGAATTGCTTCTAGATGCGCCGTGTGGTTAACCTCCTTTCCGGAAGCAAGTTTCGCCATTGCAAATGGCCTGGCATCATCTTCGGATCGATGAAGACGTAATATCTGCGAACAAAGCATCAATGGAAGTACACATGAGGAAAGGGAAAGGAATACCCCTCCGAGCTTGGGAAGAGTTAGTCTGTTGACGATCTCTTGTAGTGCAGATGTTAGGGAGCGTGAGTTGAGACGGTAGATTGTGTCATCGTCTTCTCCCAACCCGCCATCGGACAACGTGGCGCTGGCTACTGATGAGGGCGAGAGGGGCACCCAGGCTGGCAACTGCGCAGCCATATCACACCTGTCCACATCAGGTTCGTTAAGCCGACGACGCTTTGATGATTTGGAGTCCGGATCAGCTTGACCTCCGCCTCCTGGAGGGTGACGATCACCCCCATCTCCGGTTGGGTAGTGACCTCCACCTGCACCACTAGTTCCACTGCCTCCAACGTCACCTGCACCGCCACTGCCTCCGTCATCCGAGCGGGTCGTCGGGTGTTTGGAAGATTTTGCGGTCTGAGTGAGTGCACCACTGGCTTGGGCGGTGATTACGGGCTTGGCTCCGGTAACACTGGCCTGAACGGTGGCGAATAGCTTCGGTTGTCTGCTGACACAGCTACCGATGCGACTTAGTAAATTAAACATGACGTTTAGAAAATCGGAAGCTCCGTCGGGTCCCTTTGCTGTCTCATACTGGAAGGTCTGGACCTTGAACATTCATCAATACACCATCAACATCCACAACTCATGGACCTACTGGACCGTTGTCGTTGGAGGGTGGAACCTGAAAGATAGTAATTTCGGTGGATTTGAAGATGTTGCGGTCGTAGTTGATATAAACAGCAACTAATAGTATCGTTTCGATGCGGTTGGGGACTAGACTGAAGCATTTCGCCAGTGAATTGAGGAGCAGTAACATTTTGCACCTGTCCGCGCCCTTAGCCGCAGAATCCACCTCTAACCAGTTTACCAGCAACTTTTCATCGTCGCCGAGTTTGACGCGTACTTGCGCGTCGGGGAAAGGCGAATATTGTTTTATGCATTCTTTTGCCGGTACATGGACTTTGACGGTGATGTTTCCGGATGATTGTCTGTCATTCAAGCCACTTTCAGCAAAAGGAAAAGTGATGAAACTGGAGGTAGCTACTTCGCAGGGATGAAGAACCGATTATCACCGGAGACAATACAACTCAGTATGCGGCGAACCTGGAATTCCTGAGGCCAGTGGATCCATTCCGGATCGAGAGTAATGTCCCACAAGAGAGAAAGCACGCGTGGTGGGAGAATATTAATGTCTCGAAAGTTCGCAGGCGCGGCGGATGTTACGTCGTAGTCGACCACAGTCAGATGTTCGAAATCGGGGTCGACCGAGTTCTCAATCTCGTTTGCCTGCCAGATAGCTTGCTTGCAACGGAGCTCCCCCCAGCCTTCGGGTCTTTCTTTGAGTGCAAGGATATCTCGCATGGTCTATGGCGTCTGGGTTAGAGCCAGACATATTCAAGTAAATATATGCGCACTTTTGAGCTGGGTATCTTGATCTTCCCATCAATGTCGATGCCCCAGTCCGCCAATATCTTCTTCTTCTCCTCCTCCCCCCCCTCACGGACATCATCATCGTGTACGAAGTGAAACTGCTTCAATATGAGTGGCTTTATGCCATTGCGTCGCAGGTCACCTATATTAATAGTCTTTTCTGAAGTAGCTCCGAGCTCGATGGTCAAGGCATCGATGATTTTCTTCTGGAATTCAGGCCTCATTGCGTGCAGAGGGAGCGGGGAAGAAATAGAGGATGGTCGGATAGCGTAACGTAGATTTTAGCCAAATCTTAGCACATCTCTCTTTCTGGTGATTGACGTCACCCCGGTTGTTCACCTCTTCGGATACATTCACCTGATTTTTTCCCCGACATTTTTTGCGAGTGCAGCTGTCAATCGTAAGGTGCGTTGCTTCGTATTTACGTTGTACTATACTTATAGACTCTCCATTTTCTCTCTGATTTAATTTGGCTCGTGCCTCAGGAATTCACCGACGAGTTCGCTACAACCGAATATCGCCTCAACTATCATCGAAGGACCTGCACTTGACATTGCAAATACTTTAGGCAACTTGAAATCGTCGTTTGGGAAGTGACGGCGTGTGGAATTCTCGGACGTGGATAGTGAACTTAGATCAGGACGGCGCTACGAGCGACTGGGAGGAAGAGATAGGGAGGGTGGGGACAGGAGGCAAAGACATTTATTGTCGCCAATGGCTATGGTGAGGGGTATTCCTTGCCCTGTTCCTCTGTATGATAAGCTAATGTGCGTTGATTCAAGTCATTACCAATGACACAACCAATTGGTGCTTCGTCCCCATCGCTTCACGCACCGTCACCTCCACTAACGTCTTTCCCAATGGACTCTTTTCAACGTTCCCGAAGCAGACTCCAGCATGGATTGGAACACTCTAGACCCCCACGACGACGTCGGCTCGAGCTTCGAAGATCTTGGCCGCAGGAAGAGACAGTCAAAGTTATCAGCAAGGCTACTCTCGGCGATAAACGATGTGCTCCCTGAAAGACCAGGCCCCCTCATACCGGATGCAACCTCTGGAATGTTAGCAAGCGTCGAATATCTGAGAACGCACCAGATGCACCTCCAACACTCCATTTCAACTATGCGGTATCAAGCAGACCAAAGCAGTAAAGAAGCGACAGAGGGAGAAACAAAAAACGGCGGATAGCAGACCTGATAATCCCACTACTAAGAAGACGCCATGTGGTGACCGGACGCACCTCAAATGTTGGTCGATGAGAACTTGATGGCAAGTCCTGAATCAATTTTCACCTCGTAAATAATCTCTGTCTCTGTGGGTTGTTGAGTACAATCCTGAGGCAAAATTGGAAGGTTTGGGGGGTCGTTGATTGAGTAGTAGGGTTAGGCTGCAACTGAGAATGCATCGTGAGCAAATCTTCTCGCTCTTCGTAGCCTTCGTTCTCACTCCCAGAACACAATAGTTGGAAGGAAATGAGTGCTTTTTGCTGTTGGAAGGGACGAATGGATGGCGGTTTGAATAGCCTGAATTCTGTACATGAAATTTTCAGGACGTAGACTCAAGAAGCGAAAAGCTAGCAAAGCAAAGCCCAATAGGTGTTTGGACGTTGGGAGTCATTCTATTTGTCGTCTGTAGAGGAGGTATGGTCGATTTTACATTCATGTACCTCAAGAACCTTGGCTGCTCATTCTTGTCTCGTCAAGCTCGCAAGATTGATTTTCGGGCGGTGATGTGATACCCGAAGAGAGGAGGGTGGTATTGCTTATACTTGTCGCTTTCACAATACTGGATGACCCCAGGGGTCCCCACTGTATATCAAAATTCATCACCCTTTATTCAAGTAAGACTGAAAGCATTCCGCGAAGTCTTCTATGTTCCCCATACATCCCGAGCAATACCGACCACAACTACCTACGTGCGCTTCGTCCTCAAACATGTCGGTTCCGGCAAGACAAAGTATAGGAGCCCTCATAGACAAATCCACGTCGATATCGTTCTGTATCTCCAAACGCTTCCTCATCGTCTACACTTTCTCCAAGCTTGAGTTCATCGACCTCAGCAAACCTCACAACCCTGACAATTCCATTCCGCCAACTAGTTCGTGCGAGTCCCCGTCGACGGACCAATTGACCAATGCCTTCCGCCCAACCTTCCTCCCATTTCGCCTGAATCGTCTCAACAAGGGCTCTGCGAGCACCAGCATCGCGTACAGCAGCATGTGACGGAGGTAAACTCAACTCGGTGGCAAAAGAGCGCATGGTCGGAAGTGAAGGTACCACCCGCACTCGTTTCGTGGACGAACTCAAAACTACTGAGCTCGTACCTCCCGGTTGGCGAGGCCCTCGAAATTTGTCCTTCTTTGAGTCAATCGGAGGGAGCTGTGGTGTTGGTGGGGCATCTTCCCTCCTTAACGATACTCCCTTTCGACCCTTCCTTGTCTTCCTTGTTTGTGTTCGGACATTGGAAATCGACCCTTCTGTTTCACCATGCCCCACCTGACCCCGTTCGTATTCTCTAATCCGCTCAACCCACTCTTCCACTTTTTTCTGCTGTTCTTGCGCCTTGACCACTCCTTCCAAAGCAAATGATTTCGCCAACGCGGCCCAATCGCCGCATTCATTCCTGATAGCCAATTCACCCGGTAACAGTGTGCACTTGTCCATGATGAGATGCTCTAGTGATGGATACTTTGCGAGGATACTGGGAATATGTGAGGCAAGGATAGATGAAGTAGATATGTCAAGCAGTTTAAGACACGGTGCTGCAGAAAGGTGTGCCGTTTCGTGTGTTTATTGACGTCTAATCCTTTCGGCTTCATCTTCTGAGTCGGAATCGGTGTCTCCTCCTCCTCGAGAAGGGCCAAAGGACGGCAGATTAGGTGGGGGGGGGGGGGGGTGAGTAAACGAACGGCTAACCTTCCGGGATGGCGGAAACGAAGGGAGGTGAGAGATGAGCGTATGGTAGGGGATCGTAGGAGGATCGGTAATGCCGGTTCGATCTGGAAGAATACGATGGGCTGGGCAAACCCTAGCTGGTTTGGTCGGGATAAGGAAGTGGATGTTGCTTCTTCAAACGGGTCTTGGACTATGCATAGTGCTGATAGTGTTGTACGCGGCCAACGAGAAATCGCATATAAAGTACTGTCGAAATATGATCCCTGGAATTAAAGAACACAACGGTGGGTTCCTACGTGAGACGACTAGGTTGTTGAAGTTTTTCTACCTCGAGGAATTTATGATATGTAGCCTTCTGCACGCTAATTCCGGTGCTATCAGATGTTGAGTGCAGAAAGGGGGCAGAGAATGCACTATGGTTTGAACCGCAATGTCAGATTTTGTAACTTTTCCAGACATATTAAGCGCCTAGCGCCGTTCTTCGTTCTAGAAATGTCGAATAATTCCTCAAGATGCTGAGGGGCGAAGTTCAACGGCCCAATCCATAGCGTCAAGGAGTCAAGTTTCGGTAAGAGATGGACGACGTTCAGCAGGACCTCCGCATCCACATCCCAGTATTTCAGGGTGAAGGTGCGAACTGAAGAACATGCATTCTCTTCCTCTGAAGACCGGCGCAGACGGTGGTAGAATTGGATGAGCCGGTTTGTGTCTGTGATGCGGATATTGCGAAAGAGGCTATGTTGAGGTATGGAAGCGTGTGGAAGAGCTCTTGTCAGAGAAAGTACGCTCCGCACGATATGATCTGGAGGAAAATGGGATATAATCGAACTGTAAAGCTCTGGCGGGAGTGTCCCCAGTGACATTAGAGTGGGAGGAGATCGACGTGAGCTAATGTGACAGTCACATTAGATGCACAAAGAGGACCAGGGATGCAGGATAATTCACAGAATTTGACAGGTCCAGGTAAGGAGAAGAAGGGAAGGAAGAAGAGACAATAAATTGAGCACACAACCATCATACAATTACTCCTCCATAGCATTGCCATCTCCATTGTCTCCCTTCTCCTCTTTTTCCCTTTGCTTCCCTTTCCCGTTATTTTCCAAATCCTCAATCCCCTCCATACTATCCGCCTCCAATTCAGTTGGATCAACCTTGACCTCAGGACCCGCCCATACCCTCATCGTTGGTTGCCAGACCATCACAACGTTGTCTTCCGATACGCTAGCAGCAGTCCAATTCTCTCCTTCTCCAGGAGCCCAACATAAGTCAGTAGGCCGAGAGGTATGTCCTACAAAGGAGCAAAAAACGATGATTCTCCGTTCGAAAATGGTTGAGCAACAAGCCCTTCTCACCTCCATGTACGAACAGCAATTCCGGCGGTCCATCCTCTTGGTCATCAGGCGTCTGCTCCTGTCCAATCAACGACAAATCCCAAACGTTTATTCTTCTATCACCCGCTGCCGATGCAAAGATTGTGGGATTGTGTGGTGACCATGCCAAGTTGAGAACTTCATCTGCGTGGCCTTCAAAGACGTGAAGTTTCTTGGTCGGTTGGCGAATATCATGCAGGGCCGCGGTCTGCGAAAGTGAGGATGAGAATAAGTGACATGTAGAATGTCTAATGGAGGAGTAACAATAACCTTGTCGCCACTTCCCGTAGCGATTAGGTGCTCAGACGCAGGACTACACGCGACGCAGAGGACTTCCCGATCGTGAGCTTGAACTTTGGTTACCGGCTCACCCGGCGTTCTTGTATCCCAACTGAGCAAGGATGGATAAATAGCACATCGAGAAAAAAGACGCGTAGACGCACATCATGAGCATTTTATCATCACCAACGCTGGCAAAAACAGTCCCCTGTGTTGCATGCCAGTCAACATCCTATATGAAAAACATACGTCAGACGGTGGGTGGTGCAGAAACAAGTTAAAACTCACCCCAACCACCGACGAGTGGCCTTTGAAGACAGTTGTTGGCTCGATTGAAGTCTTTGCTTTAGTGTACGAGTTGACATCCCTGTTTGATGTCACTCGTTACTTAAACCAGGGTTGAGCACAATAAGTAGGCTCACCAATGACACACAGTCATATCTTCCGACGCGCCCAAGACATGACCAGACTTCGTGGGATTCCATGAAAGACCGTATCTGAGCGGCAAGTTCGTTCAGAATAGGCCGATACAAAGTACGCGTGAACACACCCTTCCCGCTTCTGTCCAATCAGCCTGATATCTGGTTTGCATACCCCATCCTTCTCTGGTTCACTTGGATGTTTCGTCCGATCAAAAACAAGTACTTCCCCGCTAACAGCTTTCGTAGCAATCAAATCCGGGTTTTGAGGCATGTACCTTGCGCGATTGACTTCTCCTTCATGATTAATTTTCTGAATGACTTGAATTCTGGGGGCAGGTGGGATAGTGTGTCCCCCAAGCTCTCCACGCGTATCATCGTAGTCGCTACGAGAAAGCTTTTGTGCAGAGGCAGACGAATCGCGTTTGGGTATCGATACAGTCGCGATTTGGACGTAGTCTCGTGCCTGACCAGAGGTATGGGTGCCGAGGAGAAGACGATGGATTGAGTATGATTTGTTGGGCGGCCTGGATATTTCGACGTGATTAAGTTTGGTCTACAGTAGAAAAATGTGATTGAACAGACGATTCTTTGTCCAGAAACCACTGGCATGTCAAGGACGGCCAATCAAGAGCATGCGTAATGACTAGATCGTAAAGATATGGCGCATTTTTTTTCCTAGTATTTGTGAGCGAAATTGAGACTGAATGATATCAGTGACCCACCAGACTTTATATTCCTTTAGGTTAACGCAGCGAGAGTCAGTGACAAGACAAAAACAACGAGGCAAGTAGGACCGCACTTCATTGATTATCTTGTTTTCCTCCTCAGCACCCAAATCATCTTCAACCTCCTCGACTTGCGGTTTCATTTTCCTTGGAAAGTATGATTTCCGCTAACTGTAATAATGATGGTAAGAGGCAAAAGACGCGACGAAACGAAAAGGACGCGTTCAGAACTTCTTCTCACGTTCCACTGCAGCCAGCTCAGCGCGTAGGTTGGTAAAGCATAATGATATCTTTTTATCTACATGTCATGCAGAAGCTGAGAGGCCTGAAAAGAAGCCCTCAACACAAACCACCACCTGAATGGCTGGTTGTGCAGCAAAAAGTTACTTCAAAACTCCTCTAGGTGTTTGAAAGTCCAGTTTGGGTCTATGTGATGATAATAACGAACGAATGCAGAAGGTTGTAATGTATACATGGCCCGTATTAGGCAGCGTCGTGCTCCCATTTTATTAACAGTTTTTCCAAGTCGAACCGAGGATCTTCTGGATCTGTTATGACTGGAAGGTGAAAGACCATGAGCATAAAGCTGAATGGCAGTCATATGTAGAGTATGATAGCTACTCACCACCATCGTTGGATGACGTTGGAGCCTGCTTCTTTTTCCATGCCTCCTTGGCCTGGGCTATCAAATGCTCTCGTTCGTGTACTGCATTTTGGACCTTCTGCGCATCGTGAGCTGCCTGAAGTGTCCGTCGGTGGTAGAAGCCGTAAAAGACGCCGGTGAAGAGAGCTGTGTAGCGGGCAACCTACGCAAGGCGTTGGCGATCATATCGACACCAAATTCCACAACAAGAACAAGAACTCACGTTCAAAGTTTGCGAGGCCATGGTCGGCAACTGGTTATTTGAACACTCGGGTAAGATAACGAGGTACCTGGACCTCTGAGTAAACTGTACCAAAAGCGAAACATACAGTAATAAGTGTGAGCACCCGATAATAACTGGCAACAGAATTGAGAAACTTGCCTGGAATTTGGAGGGAAAGGTGGAGGTCACCGTCCAACGGAGGAATTCGGTATGCTTATGTAAGCAGAGCGTCAAGTCTTCCGCCGTCCGGACGTCCACCGACTCTCTCCCAGCTATCACTGTTGCTCAGTGCAAGTACAACGTTTTCGACCTGGATTTCCACCAGAGCCAGGAATCTAATTATCTGAAGTATGGCTAAGCCAAGTCCATAGTATCATTGCGTTTTCGTGCGCAATGAGAGAATGAGGAATGGTGAGTTTATTCTGCATCTAGAATGGAGTGTGTCTACAGATACCCGCATTTTCATTGGTTTAGTCTATACTTACTCAATGAAGGAAGGAGTTTCCCGTACTAAAAGGACTAAGGAACTGCCGGTCACAGGCACAAGCTCTATTCTCTACATCTATTCTCCATCATCATCATGTCTCAAACTCAAGCTGTGTATCATGGTGGATGCTACTGCGGTGCTACTAGGTTTGAGGTGTCGGGAAAGCCGATTATCAGTGCTTATTGTCATTGTACGTTGTGTCAACGACTCACCGGTACGTTCGAACTTTTAGCTTTTGCCCTGCCCAGCTCATTCAACGTTCAGGGTGCCCCTTTGTTCACACCATTCATTTTGATCCTCCTGCCTTTCGTTGGACTCACGATGGCGGCGAACAGGCCCTCGAGCTTTACAAGGTAAAGGACAAACCGGCCAAGCACCGATATCGATGCAAAGAATGTGGTGCTTGCGTCGCATCCTACCATGCTCAGCGCGATCGATGGAGTATCTGGGGCGGTCAATTAAAACGTACCCACGAGACAGGTCAGATCGAAGGTTGGAGAGAGATGAAGGCAACACACCATATCTTTTACGGAACCCGTATGCTGGACGTGGAAGATGGCCTTGCGAAATGGGAAGGCTACGAGAATACGTCAACCCGTTTAGGCTAATTCGGCGGGAAATGATTGGAACTTAGGAGCTGGGGAATAACAGGATATGAGGATCATGTGGACTGTCTACGACTTCCTAGTATAGATTGATAGAAGTCAATTTTCGATAGTGTTATGCAATGAGGCTGCCGACATATAAAAGTATAAAAGAGAGGCGCCAGTTACACCCTTCTTTTACCTCGAATCCGAAGGATTAATGCCAGCACCTAAATACAACGGTACAGCGGGGGACGCCGTGGGCAATGTGCTGCCCTTCCGCGTCGGGCCCTGGGTTTCGTACGAACCGCCATCATCTTCCCATACCTCGACCTTCGGTGTCATGGACGACGATGTTGACATGGATGCACCACAAATTTCCACTTTACGTGATGAACAGACCCCTCCACCGCCAAAGGCCAACAATCCGAGATTCAAACTGAAGCTCGTAGTCAAGGACAAGACCAAGACCATCACTTCTTCCGCTGGAAAACCGTACACTGGTGATGACGAGGAAGGGGAAGAGGAAGAGGAAGACCAGGAAGACCAGCTCATTGACGATGATGATGGCCCTATACCTGCTGCTTCGCTCTCCTCAAAACGAAAGGCTGGAACAGCAGCCCCTGGCGGCTCTGGTAAAAGGAAAGCTCGCAAAAGTGACCACGGTAAAAAGTCAGAAGTTGGTGACGGTTCTGTTCAAGGGAAACCGAAGGAGAAAGTAACTCAACAACCGGGTGCGCCGAATCTTGCACCTACGATGTCCTGGTTCCAAGCCAATCCAATTACTGAACAACTTGAAGATTCAGGAACAGAAGGACGGATAAGCATCTCTCATGAAGATCCAGACGCACCTCTTGCCTTGTCTGCAACGTCAAAGAAGAAGGGAACGTCAAAGAAAACCCCATCGAAGAAGGCAAAGACATTATCCACGAAGTACGTGTTCTTTTTGTAGAGTTCTATTTTCAACATTCAAGGTCTCCTAGGCTTAAGCTACGAATGCCTCAGATGCCCCCAGAAGATACGGTCAGTGAAGGTAGGTTCCATTTCTCTTTCAAGTACTTCTAGACCTCAATGTGGCTGCAGGGATGACTGGAACCGCCGCTTCTTCGCCAATAGGCATACACATCGATGATTCGTACTCTCCGGAACCTGAGGAGGCGAATGCATCATCTAACATCCCTATAGAAACCTCTGAAAATACATCCACCGCTCAAAATCCCGAACAACCCATCAATCTCGAAGAAGTTCCCGTCCCAATTTATCCTTTACCGACTAAACCTTTCCCAGTTCTTCCGCCTCCTAAAATCAGCTCAGGTTTTGCACCCAATATCCCTCTTGATAAGACCAAGACGAGAGTTCGACACTGGCGGGTCGCAAATCGGGAGATACGAGGTATCGCTGGCGGGAGATGGTTTACACGAGCTTGGGTTGGGGAGAAAGAATCGGAGTTTGCGACAGTCTTGCTGGCTGGAAAAGCAACCAATGTAGCGAATGGTGATGGAATTGGGCCTCCATTGGGGAAGATAGCCGGAGGCGGGCATTCAGTTTCTGCACCACCGGGTGGTAAAGGATCTAAGAAGAAGGTTACCAATTCGTCTAGATCTGGGTCTTCTGTGCCGGAGGCGAATGGCCCAGTCACTGCAAGTGTCCATGGTCCGTCTAAGATGAGGATATCTCAGATGGCTCCTCCTCCCCCACCCTCCAGTGAAGCAGGGGATATCGATATGGTTGTATCAGCGGCATAAGGCTGCCCATTCCTTGATTACCTTACATACTTGTATAATTGCATGGGACTAATATGTTTACACTGTAAAGCTACTTGCTATCGGAATGTTTTGCACCTCAATAGACCTACGGCTAGGCTTCATTGTTCAATATTGAAGATAAATCGCTTCAGAGGCATTATTCTATTGTCGTTTCACATCGTCCCGACTGAACAAAATATTGGTGTGATCAAAGGCGCCCCTGGTTTGCTTGAGTGCATGAGTCTGCCAAGGGTCCACCGCAGAAGAACCCAATTGTAATCCAAGGATCAAATCGAGTCAATTAAACTGATTTCAGCCGTTACCAGAAGCTTAACCGAACTTGTGCTGGTTTCAATATTCAGCGTGATTGAACGCCAGAGGAAGAGCAAGAGTTTCTCCTGGCTCCATGTCGAGCACTTTTGTTCTACTCCCGAACATTCTGGTTTCACTTTCAACACGCTCCTTCGTCCACAACTCTCTCTTCAAAACCATAGAAACAAAACCGCTCATCGTGGTGATTTCATCATGTGTTCTCAACCAATATCGAGGCGAAAGCAGCTGTACGACTTCGACGTTTTTTGGGGAACCGAAATTTATCACGCCGCCTAAGGCATATCAACTTCTTTATTGAATGTTGCGTAAATACGGGAGATGCGTACCTAACAACCAAGGCATCTTGACGACATTCCATCCCGCAACGAGAGCGAAAAGTTCCAAGTCCTCTGACTTTCGCCTAGTCGTCCAGGTTTTCAAATCCTCGACCGGCGTTCCGTGGGGGGAATAAATTATAGCGCCTTTCCCTTCGGAGCTGTCGAGCTTTGAAAACACGAAGGTAAGGGAGCCGTGTAGATACCCTTGCGCAAAGTCTTCCCAAAATGGAGCAGTTGTCGGTAGAAAGCTCAGTCGGACATCTAGTTTCTCCAGAAATGATCTTCTCGACACTCTATTCGCCCGGTTGTCTGCTTCAACAATTCTCTCGACAATCCCCATAGACGCTGGTTCTTTCTCGATCTCGTGAACATGCTTCCTACCCCAAGTTCGCAAGATCTTCGCGGCTCTCCGGAACGCAAAAAACGGAACATCCTCGTCTACCCCGTCGATTGTAGGTCGATGCAAGTGGTCACTGTACCCAAACGTAATGATGATTCCATCGACCTGTCGGTTTTGAGCTGCCAAAAACTCTTTTAACGATTGAAAATCCGAAAATTGAGGTTGTTTGGAAGTAGGATGAGCCTGTCGAAGCCAAAGTCGATGGACCTGAACGTCTGGTTCGGTGAACCACGGGTCTAGGAGTAAAGTAACAGAATTTTCGTCGTCAATGAAGGCGATAAGCCAGGAGTTGTCACCCGTTAAGTGATGGAGGTGGACCGACGGATGTCGGTTCATGGCCTGGCGCAAGGCCGAAAGTCTTGGTCAGCATCCGGCGTGACACTGGGCCACTGCACCCACAAGCACCTACAAGTTAAAGTGATCCAACGGCAGTTACACTCGGAGATAACATGATACTATAGACATTGATCAGCGAGCTCCTGCGTGATCCCGCGTTCAACACCTTGCCCGAGTATCAATGCGGTTTACTTATGCTCACATGGTCCATAGAAGATTCTTACTACATACTCCTCCAGGAAAAACCCAAAGATAGTATCATGTTCGAACGTCGTCATAGGTCACATCATCAGTTGTGTTATGAGGGTGTCCAGAGAAAGTCCTCAAGTCAGTATTCCTCAACATTCGCCACGATGGACCCTAAGGCACCAAATGCAAAACTCAGAACAACACCCCAATATGCGATATACCAGCGCGAAAACTTCTGGAGGGTCAACGACGGAGAAGTTCCTCCGTTTAACACCGGTACTTTCATCACATCGTATTCCATCCTGTCCTTATAATCAATCTCCACAGATCCCGCTAAACTTGAAGCCTTAGCCAAAACCCGACTCACAGAGAACGGCTGGTACTATGCCTCCTCTGGTGCCTCGCAATCACACACCCATCTTGTTAACCGCCAATCTTTCTATCGTCACCGCATAATCCCCCGCATGCTTGTCGACACCAACACGCGCGACACTGCGACCACGATCTTCGGCCACCGAGTGCCCGCTCCAATAGGTTTTGCGCCCATCGGTATCAACAAGATCTATCACCCCCTCGGTGAGCTCCCCGTCGCGAAAGTGGCAGGGGAATTGGGTTTGCCGTACTGCCTGTCAACAGCCGGAAGTAGCAGCATAGAGGATGTCGCAAAAACAAACGATGAACTGGGAAAAGGAATTCGATTTTTCCAACTCTACATGCCTCATGACGACGAGCTCACTATCTCCCTTCTTAAACGCGCCGTGGACTCGGGATTTAAAGCATGCATCCTCACGCTGGATACATGGCAGCTTGCCTGGCGCCACGACGATGTCAGTACTTCCAATTACGCTTTCTACCGCGGTATCGGTGCCGACTTGGGGTTGTCGGATCCCGTGTTTCAGAAGAGGTTGAGGGAGAGGGGGATTGATCCAAAGAAACAGCCAAATGAAGCTGGCGCGGCATGGATTGATAATGTCTGGCATGGGCGAGCCCATACATGGGAGAAAGTGAAGTGGGCGATGGGCGTGTGGAAGGAGATTTCCGGGGACATGCCATTTTGTCTGAAGGGCATTCAAAGCGTGGAGGATGCGAGGAAAGCCGTGGATATTGGATGTCATGGGATTGTTGTGAGCAACCATGCTGGTCGACAAGTTGATGGTGCGGTAGCGAGTTTGGATGCGTTGGAGAAGATTGCAGAAGGCATGCCTCTCTTGTCCAAAAAGTTAGAACGATTATTGATTCCACTCAAGCGGTCGGAGACAGGACATACATTATGTTCGACTCAGGCATACGCAGCGGCTCCGACGTATTCAAAGCCCTCGCTTTGGGTGCAAAGTTCGTCTTTGTTGGTCGATTGTGGGTATGGGGTCTGTCCATAATGGGAGAGACTGGCGTTCGTCACGTCATGAAGAGCGTTTTAGCTGATTTCGACATTTTGCTCAACGTGGCGGGATATCGGAACGTCCAAGAAATTGACAGAAAAGCTATCGGTAAGTAGTCAGCCAAAAACCTCAATATCTGCTGATGAAGTGGCAGAATCTGGCGAGAAACATTACTCTTTGCTCCCGGAGCCATTGATAGCGAAGTTGTAGCGACCGAGATGCCATGATTCGAGGATGTACATAGCTTTGTCCACCGTTCACAAGCAATTCTCTAGCTCAGAACTCAAATGTCCGAAGTTTGTGAATTTGGACTTTGAGTTTTACAGCTCCGAGAATGAGAATTTGAAGAATCAGACCCGGCCAATAATTCTGTAGTTTGTCCCCGATCAGACTTCTAGATGTTTATCTTGAGGTTTCAAAGGTATCTCGTTGGCTCGAGTATTCAATACATTATAGTCTGTAGAAATCAATCAGAACCCGAATTCAAGAATTTGTGAATACATAGGATACCGCAGTCATTGACATCTCCGCAGCGACCGCTATCCTGACTTCACCCTTACCTTCAACGACAATTACGAAAGCCATTTGGCCAGAGGAGACGATGGACCAGGAGTCTACGAAGAAGGCGATATCCACGCGGATTCAAGAGCGAGCAGGTGAACGTGGTTAGCAATCAATCAGGGTCTGTTCACATCCTCGGCAACTCATTTTCCATGCAACCGTCTGCGAAAGCAGCGGCAGCACAACAGGCTGTTTTGTCGGATCCCAAGTACAAAAAATACACGCAGCAAGTGGAGAAATGCCTCAACTCGTTCGATAATGTCCATGAGTGGGCGGATTGTATAGCCTTTCTGAAACAGCTGCTGAAGGTGTCGTGCTGGGTCCAAGTTCCCTGGATTAAGCGTGCACTGACGGCTTTCTAGACGTTCCAGTCGTACATGCAATTCAAGGAGATACCACGGAAATTGATTGTCTCGAAACGTTTATCTCAATGCTTAAATCCTGCACTTCCAACAGGCGTTCACCAGCGCGCATTGGATGTCTATGCTCACATTCTCGCGGTTCTTGGGGTGGGTAATCCAGCTCAGAATCGAGAGATTCATTTTTATCAGTTTATTCTAGTCCGAGGGATTAAAGCGCGATCTACCAATCTGGTCGTCTGGCTTGTTTCCTTTCTTCGAGTATGCTGCAACTTCAGTGAAGGTGCGTGTTGGGACAGGATATGGGCTTCATGAAGACCTTAACAACACTCCCGTAGCCCACCTTGTTAAACCTGTACGACACCCATTATCTTCCTCTTCAATCTGGTCTTCGTCCCGTGACAAAATCATTTATTCTGGCTTTGTTGCCCGGTCTTGAGGAGGAGACAAGCGAATTCTTCGAAAAGGTGTGTAGGAACCTTCTAATTGGACTTCATCTCCTCAAACACGCGTTTTAGGTTATATCTTTACTTGACCGATTGTCCGGAACCGTTTCTCCCTCCTTCTTTTTCCAAAACGTCTGGCTAGTCATGTTAACATCCCCTGCCTCTCGTGGTACAGCCCTCAACTTCCTGTCTCGCAGACTGCCACAATTACACGGACTGGAAGACATAACGGGGGTCGTCGGACAAGACCTTGGTTTGATGATACGCGCATTTGCTGCAGCGCTTGAAGATGATAACCTACTTGTCCGACGCAGTGCTCTCGATCTGCTACTTCAATCCTTACGCGTGGATAGCAATACCATAAGACGAGCGTCAACTGAAGATCGTGCGATCATTATGAGAGCAGCTATCAGTGTCGTACTTCGCCGTGACTTGTCCTTGAATCGTCGGTTATACTCGTGGCTACTGGGTCCGGAAGAGAAGAGCGATCGCCAGATCGAGTTCTTGAAGACGAATGCCTTGGATTTACTGAAAGGCAGCCTCAAGGTATCTAATTCGAACGACTACAGGACTTTTACTCACTAAAATATAGGAGGATATGTTTACTCCATCCGATGAATACAGTGAATCAAGGCCATTCAAGATCCTCATATCACTATTGGATAAATGGGAGATTGGTTCAGCTTTGACAGAAGTGTTGATTTACGATTCATTCAAAGCAATCAAACGCCATATGGAGTCATCGCCAGACGGGAAGGAAGATGTTCGTTTCGCCCGACTACTTATATGCTCGAGCTAATAGATTCCAGGTGGCCATGACAGCTAGTACGTTATATGAAGCTGCTGAGCCACAAATGATCTGGAAGCAACTCCTTTCCGCTGTATTTGACGACATAACTGGAGAAAGCGAACATTTCGAGGTAAAATAAGTTTCTTACCGACGATTTGATGCATCTCAAACATAGATATATTAAGGCAATCGACATGGTGATATTTGTCCTCACAACTTTTACTCAAGATGAAGAGATACAAACCATTCACCTTCCCCTAATCTTCACAGCTATTCTCGACCTAACATTGGTGAGTCTTCTTGATACTGGCGTTGATTTGCAATTCAATTACTACTGTAGATCCATCTGAACAGCAACAATTCTCGGAAAGGACCAACTCAACTATTGCAGCGAACACTCTTTCTCCTTACTACTATGCTTCGACAGATTCCACAGTCTGCTCTTTTGAGTCGACCAGAAGTTACTAGCGGGATACAGAAGGCTAGTGTGTCACAACGACCCTATGTCTTTGCATGCACTTTCTATGGGATTAAAGCGACTGTAACTGCGCCTGAACCGTCCGGATCCTATTCGAAACCGTTTGGGTCTGCGTTCGAAGGGTTGATCAGTCTCAGCATGTCTCTATCACACAATCTAATCGAGGCATCTGCGAACCTCAACCTGTTGAGAGAAGTCTTTTCGCAATCATTGCTACTAGTTGATAGGTTGGTTGGAAGATTGAACACAAAGATGACACTATGTTGGGAGCCACGGAAGTGGTTGGCTACCGTTCTGGACAATCTCAAGCATGAGGTGAGTCTCCACCTCATCTCATTGGTCGTAATATCAATTCTTTTTAGTCTGCGAATTTCACAGTAGTGGACCGAATCGTCTCTCTTATCGTTGCTTTACAACAAACGCAGGGCTTAGAACCCAATTTCTCGATTGACGAACGAGCCACAATGTCCAAGATGGTCACCAGGCTAATGTATTATCTACGCCCAGATTGTGCAGCGTACCATCTGCGGGCCGTGAACCTGGTCTGGGCATTAGAAGCATCCATTCCAAGGCCACATGTAGAATCTATACTAGCACAAAGCATGGCGTCTCCAGAGTCGAGGAATGTTCAAGAGACTTATGAGTCATTTGGTGTCCTTTGGAGGTTGACTGGTCGGTACAAGTTCGATTGCATAACTTCCTCCGTTAACGATGCTTATGAAGAGGACAATCTTTTACCGGGTTTCAAGTTCAAGGTTCCGATGATGATTATACTCGACACGCTGAAGAATGAAGATCCGGTACTACGTCGAATAGGAGAGACGTGGATGCGTTGCAATCTGAGGTCCTACACTCGGTAAATTAGCTCAGGTCGTTTCAGCGCATGATAAAAACTCAAGTCGTCCAATTAGGGTACTTGATCCATTATTGTTTGACCTTTTGGATCCATCGATACGACGAACTCCGACTTCAATGAAGGTTGGCGGAAAGGAAATACAAGGTTTCCTGTACGAACGTCCTTTGGACCAGAGATACGCGCGTCACCTCCTTGATATGCTGCTGTCTATCGTCCAATTTGGGAGCCAAGTTTTTGCAAAAACCGCCAGAACAACCCCCATCAAGCGTTCTCAGCATCCCGGACTCGTTGAGAGAGTTGAAATGGGTAAATCTTGGGCATCGTAAACGAAAGGAAGGCCGGCTGATTTCTCTTTCCCACCCAAAGCTGGTTTTCACGAGTCAGACGCTACCTACCTCGATGTGCTGTTCGAAATCTTGCTGCAGTACGTTGTGGCCGTTCGTTCAGACCTTCCAATATCAATGATGTTATAGATTCCTACAATCGGAACCAAAGGCTTCTCTGGAACCCACTATGAATCCGTACAACGTCACCATTCATTCAACAAGTATAGATCTCCTGCAGGCAATTGTGTCTCGTGGAGAGCTCAGTTCGATAGCTGTGGAGTCTATCGAAGCTGTGGCCATCGGAAAACTATATTTCTTTGTCCATCTAGGAAGACTTGACCTCCAAAATAAGCTGCTACATTTGTTGCACTCAGTAATCTCTGCCTCGATAGCCATTGACAACCGGCAGCATAGACAGAGGCTCACAGATACTTCGGTCGAAAGCCATAATTCTACAGATGCCGGCGATGCACCAACACGCAACTATTCGGTCAATCCTCTTCTCATCCAGACATTAGTTGATGGAATAGCTGTTCCGACAAACCGATCGATCCTGCAACAATGGCTTGATTTCGTGCTCCTAGCTGTTCCTCAACTTCAGCCCTTTCTACAGGCCTTGGTTCCTCCTTTGAATGACTGTCTTTGTCGGCAACTTCTGCTGTCGTTAAGAGGTGTCCTCGTGATGTCGTCCAAAGGCCTCGAATTTACAGGAGATGACTCCTCTACGGCGACGGACGCAGAGTTTTTCATGTTACTCAATGCTCTTGAGCGACTTGTGTTATTGGGTTTAGCTTATCCCTCACAGGAGAGTAACTTTGACGATGATATTCAAGTGGCGGAAAAACCTACGGAAAATACCAGCATTCTGGGATACGTATCGAATGTCTTCAGCTCGGACGGCGCCCAGACAACCAACGAGGACCAACTGACGGCATGATCCTTTTATCTCAAGCAATGTGAAAAACCATCTGACTTACCCTCCTAGCCTCGTTCCCCTGCATATCGTGCCTTACATGAAGGCGTTCGAGTTCTTTATTTAACCTGGTGTACACTGTCGTGGACAAATCCTGACAGTCCATCATCAAGGGATGAATCCCTTTCTCTCATCTACAACAAAACACGATTACGTTGTCGTCGCGCACTTGAGCACATATTCCGTGTTCAATCCGGAGAAGTGTTCGAATCTATAGTCGAGTGCTGGAATACAGAGTTTCCCGTGAGTGACCTGCACTTGTCCGTTCATTAACAATTCTCTTGACTCGATTCTTGAAGGATTTTATCTTTTCTGCAGATGCTCCCTTCGAGCTCGTCGATGTACTGATTGCAAGTGCTCAGAATGCCGTTCACATGATCTGTGAAAGTATCTCTCTGCGGAGCACTGGGATCTCAGAAAGAAAGCGGCAAATGGTCAATCCTGATCTGTAGGTTTCGCCCTTTCACTTTAATATTTAATCAGCCTCTCAGAGTCTTGACAGGAGCGATCTCGTCCTGTTGAAATTCCTCGAACAGTACCTTCGTAGGCTTGAAGGGCCACTCGCAATACAGGTGTGGGCTCGGTTCTACCAGCTCACAAAGGAAATCGCTGGAAGTACGAAGGAGCTGAAGCCGCTTACGTTCCCCGCCCTTCGTTGTGTGACCGTCTTGGCAGAGAAGGTCACCCAGACGACGGCGATGGAAGATAGACGGATTCGCAAAGACCTGCAGGTAGGGAATTAAATGCGCACACCCTCATGTTACGCGTTGCTCACGTACCACTCCAGGAAATTTACGCAAAGCTTCTTGACTCCTGTGTGGCCTTCGTAGGAAAATCATACGATTCTGGGTCTTGGATTCGTCGGACTGCCAAAGAGGCACTTGTGGCCAATGGCAGAGACTCACCCGCTCTTCGTGGAGGTAAATTTCGATATCCTGGTGCTAAGAAGTTTTTTAGTGACGTTCATGTAGAAACGAAACTGGATGAAAAGTTGAATGTTACCACGCCGTCGCTTACAGTTGATGCAGCCAAGCCTGGTCCGCCTCTTGATCTTGTTTCTCAAGTGAAGTGTTACCTCTCGTCGACACCTTGGTCAATCTGACTTTCTTCCTTGGCCAGATCACCGATTTTCTCGCTCTCAGTGTCCTTCCGAGTCTTCGACGCTTCCTCGTCGACACCGACAAAGTTTCCACTTCATGCACCAATATTGCTTACTATGTTGTTAGTCCGTGTCTGAGGGGGAAATTGCGGTGAGTCCTCGTATGTATGGCTTCCTTTCGTAGAACTGAGGTTCCTCAACAGGCCGCTAGAGGTTGATTCCACGACTATAGCGATCATACAAGAAATGACCAGGATACCGTCTGCCTTCAAGGCTTGGAAGTCACCGGTCACAGAGCTGCTAAACGACAACAGACTTTTTAGCTGCACTCCCGAATCAGCAGAAATGTGGAAACCCATCATCAAATCGCTGTTTGATTCAGATAAGACGGCTTTTCCCGAACTCCTCAGTAATGTCCATTCGCGTTCCTAACAAGAAAAGGCAATTAATTTCAGCCCTCAAACAGGCAAAATAGCGTCGGCCCCTTCTGCCAATATATTCACCAACAGGGAATATGAGATGCTTCTTCGTTCTCTCAATCTTCGCAGATTATCACTGGTTTTACTTGCAGCAGACAAAAACCACTACCTCACCCAATTACCGTCGATACAAGAGAAACTCGTCGATGTCCTCCGGAACGTCACATCGCCAGTTGTGCAAAGCGAAGTTTACCTTTGCATTCGGGTGTTGTTGTGTCGCCTTTCTCCACATAGTCTAACGAGTTTTTGGCCTGTGGTTTTGACAGAACTAGTAAGTGACTTGGTCGTGTCGTTTTGTCTACTAATGCGTAGCTTCTCCCAGTATCGTGTTCTCGAGCAAACGGTCACTGTATTACCAACGGATGGCGCGGAGGACCTTCCATTGATTCTTTCGGCTTGCAAATGTCTAGACCTCTTGCTAGCGCTTCAGACCGAGGAGTTCCAAATGTAAGAAAATTGTTACCGTTTTAGACGACATGCTCTTAAACTTCCATTCTTGCCTTGCAGACATCAGTGGATATTCATAACGGATACAGTTGATGCCATTTACAGACCGAATGGTTGGGCGCCTGAAGCACTGATGGATCAACTGGCAGAAGTTGCTGGGAGTCTACCGAGAGTACGTTTTTTGACTTCAGCCAATCCGCCTTCCAATAGCTGTATTAACTATGCTTATCTCCAAAGACTACCTCGAACGCCGGACCGAGTCCGGCACACAATCTCTCGTCCTTTGGGAATCAGCGGCCAATGCGAAGGCCAATTCTCAATTCCATACATCAGATCGACAGCATCCGGGAACTGATGCCATTCTTCTCGAGCGTCAGTATGTCGACGTACGAAAGTGTGTACGCGAGTTACGCGAACGTTGATTGGGATGTCGTGGAAAGAGGGTTACTGGAGGATATGTTTGATGGCCGTTAGCTGTGTATCTACGTATGTACATACCCAATAAGTATTGTCCCTCTCACTTTTACGGTACTCGGTCGGAGTCGTGATTATGGACCTACTCGGACCCAGGAGTCTGTAACCAGTAACGACGACGAAGTCGTCGTCAAAGTGCCCATTGTTTTCACGCCTCCTAAATACGATCCAATCTGTTTGATGTAAAACCACATCCTTGTTGAGTTTGAATGTCCACCCCAGGAATGAACCTCTGTCCAAAGCAATGGTCTCCATTCAACTTCAGGATTTCAGGATGTGTTATCAGGGGTTTCACGTTAATTCTGATGGTCCATATCACATTTAACCAAATTTACATACAGAGAAATATTTGTAGAATAGTTTACTGAACTACTAGAACCACTTGTTACTATCCATCATTTTCTTCACTGTCTTCAAGTTTGCTGGCTGTTTGCTGAGTTTGCATAGGTGGTCAGTCCAACAATAATCATTTGAAAGACTATGAGCTTACATTCATTTCAGACACTTCTCTGTGTCTGTTGCAAGGTTGTATTGAGGCCTAAAAAAAGAACAGGGACCACTGGTGTATCTTTGTTTCTAAAAATGTCTGTCAGTTTGAATCTGTTAGAGTACAATAGAAAGAAACTCATGTGTGATGATGATAGTAAATTGCTTACAACAGTCTTGAAAGGGAGAACCACTGTGGCATGTATCCACAGAATATGGCGCCCAAAAAAACCCATCCTTTCAGAGTCAAACACCCCCTCAATGCAAATCAGCATGAAGGTCATGGCTGATGCAGTGAGGAGATGAGCTGTGGCGAAAAAGAAGGGGGCCTTGAGTATGAGCATGAAGATGTCATTGAGTGATGAGTCAGGAAATGGGTGTGTCATTCTGGTGCCCAAAACTAGGAAAACCCGGAGGGATCAGGACAGCGAGTAACAGAATTGCCAGAAAAAATAAGTACTTACGAAAATGTAATGCGATTCCGGTAAGGTCGATGAATGCCGCAAGCCACTCATGTGGAGGGAGTTTGATGGACAGTGGTGCAAGAACGACTACGAGATAGAGAATGTATATAACGACTCTGGTACTAATCGCCGTGGAGTCGGGGGTGAAAAGGAACTGGCTCGTCCAAAGCGAGACGCACAGAAACATGGCGGAAGCCGTCCGTATCCACAATTGTTGGGCAATGTGCTTCCAGGTGGGCCAAGTTGGCGGCGGCACGTCGTTGTTGGCGGTGTGTTGAGGTTCCATGATAGAGATATAGCTTGTGGATGGGGGTTAGGAAGAGAAACGATAAAGTTAGGGGGTGCTGTGCCCTGTATTAACGTCGACCTCCTTTTTCACATGATAGATAGTACGACATCAGTCGATTTTCGCGTCGTACGGAGCCTCGATGTCAAAAAATCTACAGGGAAAAGTAGTTTCGAATGAAAGAACAAATAACAAGTGCTCGCAAAACAACCGTGATACAAGCATCAGCAGAAATGCACGGTTATCATGAGTGTTCACGGATACAGCTAGGATAAACTCATCCAAGTCGACGCGAAGGCGTTGAGGATGGAAGCAGGAGGGAAGGTGGGATTGGTGTGCCGTGCAGTCCCACACTTGCTGGTAAACAGTGCGTGCTTTGAGGAGGGGGGCATATACCCTGGACTGTCCTATCCGGGATGTACCAAAAAGGGGTCTCATTTTGGCCGACACTCCGATCCTAATGTACATAAAATCACCCAAATTAAGCACCACCTACGATCTCTGGTGTGCGTAAGTGGCCTCGTCGGTAGCCAGGTCCGATCCGTATGTACATAATAATGGGTCGCTAGTGTTGTCCTGGCCGAGGGTAAGTACCGGACCGTTTTAATTTAGAAAAATTTGTAAAATAATCAGTGGTGTAGGTGTGAGGCTGTATCAGTAATGGTACATAAAAATGGTCCAAATTTCCCACCCCAATCCAAATGTACCAAAAATCTGCCCAAATTGACCCAAAAATCTGTACCAAAAATGGCCCAAATTGGGGGTCAACGGATCGGACATGCTCCTGTGCTTTGGGGTGAAGCAGGCACGTGTCGGTAGGAAACCCACTTTCCTTCTACTCGAACAAGAAATCGTTGTTCCATGTTCAGAGTCGTCGCTATGAGATAAAAAACAAATATTTCCATTTTTTATCCCTTTTACTATATATCTGTCATGCGCAATGGGGTGTTCAGTCCATCTCCTCACCGCCAGCGTCCAGAATGCCAGTTCCAACTGATTTATCACCATACGTTCCTCAACTTCTCATCAATGTCTTCAAGCGCTACACAACCTGCTATATTCATCGCCTTCCGTTGGAAATCATCGTGGACTGGATAATAATACATCTCTCGATTGAGGATGTCATCAGGTTGAGACGGGTGAGACGAGCTCCGAGTCTTAACGTACTTCGTTCATTGCTGAAATCTTTGTTGAAATAGGTCGACAAGTCCTTCTTCCTAACCACTCATGACCCCATCATCTGGAGGCGCTTTCTCGAACGGCTAAATATCCCAATACCTCCCATTCGTCCCAACTTTCGTTATACGCTTGAAGCTACCGATTTCGAGATAGAGCAGATCGTTACTCGAGCTGTGTGTGCAGATGATAACTGGAGAGGGCCTACCCCGAGATTGTTGAGCAAGGAAATCGTATCCGCGTTCCAGCAGGTATTGGAACTCAAGCTTCTCCCCGGTGGCCGTTACTTGGTGGCATCTATCAAGGATGTCCTCAGTTATCGGTTTTGGCTCTGTATATATGACCTTGAAACTCCCCACGGACTTGGTCAGGCGTTGATAGCGAGGAGACTGGTTCCTTCGAAAGCGTATAACATCCATGCGAGGTTCGATATGAAAGGAGGGATTCCGGGAATCACGATTATCCTCTCTGTCAGGCTTCCGAAGGACAATAATTATCATGGGTATGTTTCACGATTCCTCTGTATTGTACAAGGGTGTGGTGCTCAAGGGGGTACCTGTTATAGGCAAGATCCAGCGACTTGGAGTTCAGAAACCGACGTTCGTCCCCCATATCCACTTGCATATGAATTGTGGATCGTTCGGACTGCGTTGGGAGATCTCGAACGCCTGTCAGATCCAACAATGGACCACGGTTCACCCCAGTTTGCAGAAATGGTGAAGGGGTTGGCCGAGCCGCTTCAAGTCGACTATATTTTTGAGGCCGACGCACCCATAGAGAATGCGTCCCTTTTCGATAAGGATGGTGTTTGTTGGGGCAGTTTCTCTGTTCAGGACAAGATCATTATTCACGACTTGGACAAGGAAGAGACTACATTACAAACCATCCGAGATCCTTCATTTCCGTACAATGTGAGCACATTATTCCTCTGCCTCAAGTTGCCCTTGTGTTGACTCTCGTCTATGCAGGAACATCGTATACGTGCTGTTCGAGTTTTACCTCAGCAGAATCGAGTACTTGTCGTGCGCACTGTGTTGCTAGGGGAGATAGTGGGACACGATTCTCATCTTATCGAGGTTTATGACCTCCCGAAAAAGGACGATGCAGCTTACCTCGAACATCTACAAGCTCAAAATGTACAAGAATTCCAATTTCCTCGTCAAGTTCACCCAGTGGACCGAGTCTACATTGAAGGGAAAACTGTCACCAGCTTCCACATATCCGATTACCCGACTATCCCTCGAGCCGTTGACCTTCCACAGTTATACGAACGGAGAGACAACACTGCCTTGACACCCATTTCGATCTACGCTCGGACCAGGGGTCCTCTTGGCATATTACACTAC
Organism: Marasmius oreades; assembly: GCF_018924745.1. Taxonomy (NCBI): domain Eukaryota; kingdom Fungi; phylum Basidiomycota; class Agaricomycetes; order Agaricales; family Marasmiaceae; genus Marasmius; species Marasmius oreades. Next base: position 4,677,044 of record NC_057323.1, read on the forward strand.
GAGATATTCCCTATCATGGATCCACTAACTAATGAATGGCAGTACGCCCTCGACTCTGTCATCCCACAAACTGTACACGAGAACGAATCAATGGATACGCGTGTCATTCCTGGTATATCCCGTTCGCTGATTTATACCGTTCCCGGCGACGACCGTACGAGTCATCCCAAACTCCTTTCGTTGAGAAGATATTTCAACCCTCGATATGCCCCCGATTCTTATAAACCTTACGCTGTGAAGGATCATCTTCAGGTTCCTGTACTTGGGAAGGAGAGGTTCCCGACTCCCAAATTGCTTTACAGATCCTTCGTTGCGTGTGATCCTTCATATAACGGAATCACCGAGAGTGGGGTTTCAGCGATTACTTGGGATGAAGGTACGGGAAGGGTGTGTATAGCTGCGTTGGAGGATATGAAGATTGTGGTTATGGATCTTGGGAAGACGGTCGTTTGGTCGGACCGGAGGTTTGGGGATTGGCAGAGGGCGGTGCAGTTGTTGAGGGAGTCGCAGAGGATTAATTGGGCGTCGCAGGCTGAGACGGGGGTTGGGATGGGGTCTTTGTTGAATATGTAAGATGAAGGTGTAATAAGACGGTCATTTGAACCTTTAATTGATTCCGCTAGCGGCGATAACGGTACCTTCAACTCTGAGGATCTAGTTCCCATGTCATTGGCGGATGAACAACACCGTCACGACGAGGTTCGGGAGGGAAAAAAACTTGAAAGTGCAACGAGTGAGTCCATTCAGGCCCAGGTATGGGTGAGCGTAGTACTTGGACTTGCGGTACGGAAATGGTGGGCCAAGACAATTTGAATTGCACGATTATACTCAATGACTCCCTTTGCGTGCTTCATTGCCAGCTGGCCACGGCACCATAAGTACATGAATAATTGATGATGAAAAAGCTAGTTATATGACAGCGAAAACGGAGCGGTTTATCCTGTCTTGAACCTAAATCGGATGACACCTCACGAAGCGAAGGTATACGGACAATATAGTGACTTAGAAATCACCCCAGCTACGACGGAATTTATACTGAACACGGTCCTTATGTTAGCCCTTAGTGCAAAATTGACTGAAGCCGGTGATCGAAACCCAAACTCACCTTATACGGTAGGTTTCTCCTCATTTTATCTTCTGCCTTTATAGGTCGTTGATATCCCGCATCTCCAGCTCCCCAATCACCTTTGCTTTCAGCCTCAGCTTTGGCATTTCTGAAGCGGACAGCAGGATCTTGCTTCTCCGGTGGTGTCACACGCGTGACTCGTGGGTTCGGAGCAGTAGAAGGCTCCTGAGGCCCTAGATCAGGCTCGACTTGCTCAGCATGTGGATGTTCAGGGATTTGGTCCTTGTCAGACTGAGAGGCATCTTGAATGGGTTCATTAGGGTGTTCTTGATGTTGTTCTAAAGCTTCTTCGACTGTGATTCCTTGGAATCTAGCTTCGCGTTCGACTTCTTTTCGTTCGATTGCTTCGTGTTGGGCGAAATGTTCAATGTCTTCTGGGTGATTGTAGGATTCGTCGGTTTGAGTTTCAGGTGTGGAATGGAATTCCTCTGATTGGTTTAAACTCAAGGTTAGAGTGAAAGTAATACACGAGGAGATGGGATTGCTTGCTGACCTTCATGGTGCAAAAAGAATTCTGAGACGTTCGGTATGAGCTTGGCACGCTAATGGTGTTTTAAAAAACGACATACCACTTTCAACGTCGTAATGATGACCTTCTGCTCCAAGATGATCGAAGTTGGGCAAGCCGTCCAGCCCTACGATTTCAAACTCTTGAGCAGTTACACGCCCATCCTTGTTTGCATCCAACACTCTCAGAACTTCTGTTACGATTTGATCTGCCTTTTTCTGGTGTTCAACGTCATCCTGTGAAATGAAGTTGTAAGCGATATTGGGAAAGTGGGTGTGATTCTTATGTACTTTGGATTTCTTTTGTGAGTAGACATGGTGGACTCCGTAGACGGCTTCTATCTCTTCTTTATCCCAAAACCCGTCTCTAAAGTTTACACAAAAGTGAGATAACTTGAAAAAGCGGGTGGTGGTGACGAACGAACCTGTTTAGGTCATGAAGCTGGAAGAAACTGCGCAGGTCGAACGAATCGCTGATACACTGCTATTAGAACGTGAAACCAGTAAAAGTTGATAGGCTCACATATGGTGTTCCTTGGCCATCTGGAAGCGAAAGTTATTCATGAATGAGAAGTAACTGAAAAAGGCAATCATACATGTCTGCGAGCATATTGCTGAATGGTTTCGCCTTTGTCTGGGCCAGAAGATTCATGACCTCCATGAGCGAATGCCAGTGAGATGAGGTAGAGTGAAGTGAATGAAGTGAGCGTTTTCATGGTTAACGCTGCTCGGCAACGACGAGGTGGCAGCGTGTCAATGCGTTGATAGGTGCTTCCTTTTTTGGGTAAATGTTCCCACCTCTTCAAAGGATGCTACCCGAAACAACTCCCAATCGCTTCATCCGTGCACCAGTCGGGACTCGGATGACAGCCGGATTCGACATACACATTGGCCAAGCTTCCACCAAGCTACAGCTATCTTTTCCGGTTCCGTTTCCACTGACTCGAGTTAGGTAAGTTTATACCGAATGAGCCGGGTTTAGTGATACGATTTTATTCTATTTCTTTAAATATTTTTTTTTGCAGCGTGGCGAGGACTTTGATACTTGCACAATTTCTAGAATTCCCAGTGGTTTCGCCACGGCACGGTCAGCCTTTCTGCGGCTCTCTTGAACTGTTTGTACAGCGTAGCTGGCCAATTCCATGTATCAAAATAAAGTCGCGGTTGATTCGGAAATTACCCGCTTTCTCTGCCGCCGGGAATCGGTTTTAGCTTCAAAGGCTTTGAACCTCCGCACGGATTTGATGACTCATGAGAGGATCTCCGGCCTCCGGATGTCAGCAAGTTTTTTTTGGGGTTGGCTCATGTTGCATATATATAATGTAAACTAATTCCTGATGGAATCCCTAACCGATCTTCCCTCTCCTTTCCCATGGCTGACACTCCTGGCGACAATGCCACTCTATACGAGCAGTCGCATTCGGTTGACGCCAATAACGAACCCAACGGCGGCAGTGTCGACGTCAAGCGCGCGGAGCAGCAGTTCGAGCAGCTCTCGCGTTCTCTTTCCCGTCGATTCAGTGTCAGGTCGGAAGGCAAGAGGATAAGTGAAAAAAATTCAAACACCGACCGTGATATAGAGAAATCGTCAGAATCTGAGGAGGACGACCCTTTCGATCTACGTGAATATCTTACTTCTTCCAATGATGCCAACCAACAGGCAGGAATCCGACACAAGGTAACCTCGGAATCTCATCGTGCTCCCGCTCACTCTTACTTTGCAGCATGTGGGAGTTACCTGGGAAGGGCTTCAGGTCGACGTCGTTGGTGGTGCTGAAAACAAGTTCTTCGTAAAGACATTCGGAAGTACGTATTTCCAGGTCTCCATTTATCTTATTTATTTCTCATCATTTCCTTAGACGCAATACTTGGCTTCATGCTCTCGCCTATAACGTTAATCTGGAGTCTGTTGCAACCTCTTTTGCCACTGAAGAAGCTTCCGACGAGAACTATTTTGCACAAGTGTGTCCAGTTGTATTCGGGTATCACACAACTACTCACATCTTTTCATCAGATCCGATGGGTACCTGAAGAGCGGCGAAATGTGTCTGGTTCTCGGTTGCCCCGGCGCTGGATGTACCACCTTCTTAAAGTCAATCGCCAACCAACGGGAAGACTATGCCGACGTGTCTGGAACCGTCCTGTACGCAGGAATAGATGCTCGGGAAATGGGCAAGTTTTACAAGGGTGAAGTCGTTTACAACGAAGAAGGTCAGGGAGTTCCCCTATCGAGGCTGTTCAGCGCTAACATTCATATATTCACCTCACCATTCAACAGATGATCGTCATATACCTACTCTAACCGTGGGCCAGACATTAGGCTTTGCACTTTCGACGAAAACTCCGGGTCCGAAGGGTCGATTACCCGGTGTCTCCAGGGAAGAGTTTAATGAGGAGGTTCTACAGACTCTCCTTCGCATGTTAAACATCTCGCACACCAAGAACACACTGGTTGGAGATGAATTTGTCCGTGGTGTATCCGGTGGAGAACGTAAGCGTGTTAGTATCGCAGAGGTGATGGCTACTCGCGCTCGTGTGCAGTGTTGGGACAACTCGACGCGTGGTTTGGACGCGTCTACTGCTCTGGACTACGTCAAAAGTTTGCGCATCATGACCGATATTCTTGGCCAAACCACATTTGTCACACTGTGAGTCCCGACCGATCTGGTTTTTTTTTCCCCTTCAGAATTACTGATTGAATTTCTCCAACCAGTTACCAAGCCGGAGAGGGCATTTACGACTTGTTCGACCACGTCATCGTACTAGACAAAGGTCGTCAAGTATTCTATGGCCCCCCTACTGAGGCCCGCGCCTACTTTGAAAATCTCGGTTACAAGCCCTTACCCCGCCAAAGCACTGCCGATTATCTCACTGGTTGCACTGACCCAAACGAACGGCAGTTTGCTCCCGGTCGCTCCGAATCCGATGTACCTAGCACCCCCGAAGCTCTCGAAGCTGCGTTCTTAAAGTCCAAGTATGCTACGATCATGAAAGAGGAATTGGAGGAGTACAAGCTCCTGATGGAGACCGACAAGACTGATCAAGAGGCTTTCCGTGTGGCAGTAGCGGCTGATAAGAAGAAGGGTGTGTCGAAAAAGAGTCCTTATACTCAAGGCTTTTCGGGGCAGGTCATGGCATTGGTTCGGAGGCAGTTCACCCAGCGATTGCAGGATAAGTTCCAGTTGTATACTAGTTTCGCATTGTCTACGGTATGTTCTCCCGCCTTATATGCTCCCATTCGGTTCTTTACCGGAGGCGTTGTTCGTAGGTACTCGCACTGGTCCTTGGTGGCGCGTTCTGGAATCTCCCCACAACATCTGCTGGTGCTTTCACACGCGGTTCCGTTATCTTTGTCGCGCTCTTGACAACGTGCCTCGATGCTTTCCAAGAAATGCCCATGCAGATGATTGGACGCCCTATTCTCTACAAGCAGGTCCGTCTCTAGAAATACATATATATATATATTCCTTCTCGTGCTAAATATTTCTCCGGTACAGACAAACTACGGAATGTATCGTCCAGCTGCTACCGCTCTCGCCAACACACTAGCCGATATCCCATTTTCAGCTCTCCGAATCCTGATTTTTAATATATGCGTGTACTTCATGTCCGGTCTCACACGCTCAGCGGGAGGGTTCTTTACGTTCCATCTCTTCAACTATCTTGCGTTTTTGATGATGCAAGGGTTCTTCCGAACGTTTGGGATGTTCTGCGTCAACTTCGACTCAGCGTTTCGGCTCGCTACATTCTTCATCCCGAATTTGTAAGTGACTTCCAGTTCAATTATCCGGTTCTGGTATTGATGCCGGTTCAGCATTCAGTATAGTGGATATACGCTTCCGGTTGGTAGCATGAAGCGATGGTTGTTCTGGATCGTGCGTAGTTTTGACAGTCTGAAACCAGTCGGTGGTATATTGATTTTGATTGATAGTACTATATCAACCCCATATCGTATGGTATGTCTTTCACTTGCATCCGGTTTCTGATAGGACCTTCTCATCTCATCATGTTATTAGCTTGGCAAGGAGCAATGGAAAATGAGTTCATGCGGATAGACTTCACTTGTGACGGTACCTCCGTCGTTCCTCGTAACGTTGGCCCCATTACAAAGTATCCGTAAGTTTCCAGTTCGGTACACACATCGTAATGTGATTGTTCACAACACAAATAGCGAAGTCCTTGGACCTAACCAAGCTTGCACCTTCTTCGGAGCCAAAGATGGGAGTAATATCATCCAGGGGTCGGATTATCTCGATGTTGGGTTCGGGATCCACGTTACGGACCTTTGGAGACGGTGCTTCCTTGTTCTTCTCGGGTTCTTCATTGCGTTCCAAATCACTCAGTTCATCGCTTTGGAGTATTTCCCTCAGTACAACCGGATCTTTGGTGGTGGAGTCTTTGCCAAGGAGAATGAGGAGACGAAAAGGCTGAATCAGATACAGAGGGAGAAAAGGGATGCTAAGCGGTTGAGAGCTAATGTGGATAAGGAGGATAAGGAACAGAAAGTTGAGGAGGCAGGGTGAGTTTTTGATTTGTCTTTGCTTTGTGTTCAGTGTGTTGATGACGTTTAGCAGCGACCAACCGTACAGGAAGACTTTCACTTGGGAAGCGCTCAACTATACTGTTCCTGTTCCCGGAGGCACTCGAAGGCTATTACACGACGTTTATGGCTATGTCAAACCTGGTTCTTTGACCGCTCTCATGGGTGCTAGTGGCGCAGGTAAAACGACTTGTCTCGACGTTCTGGCTCAGCGAAAGAACATCGGTGTTATCGCCGGTGATGTTCTCGTCGACGGTCGAGCCCTCGCATCCGACTTTGCTCGAGGAACGGCTTACGGTGAGTCACTAGAATGAATCTCTCTAGTCAACTACTGATGAACCCTCATTTCAAAGCGGAACAAATGGACGTTCACGAACTAAGCGCTACCGTTCGAGAAGCCATCCGGTTCTCAGCTTACCTCCGTCAACCTGCCGAAGTTCCAATCGAAGAAAAGAACGCATACGTCGAAGAGATCATCGAATTACTGGAGCTTCAAGACCTCACGGAAGCACTGGTCATGAGTCTCGGCGTCGAAGCCCGTAAACGACTTACCATTGGTGTAGAATTGGCCAGTAAACCCGAGCTATTGTTATTCTTGGACGAACCTACATCCGGACTCGATGCTCAAAGCGCTTGGAATCTCGTTCGGTTTTTGCGAAAATTGGCGGATCAGGGGCAAGCTATCTTGTGTACCATCCATCAGCCTTCCTCTCTGCTCTTTGAGAGCTTTGATCGCCTCCTATTACTCGAGAGTGGTGGAGAGACTGTTTATTTCGGCGATATCGGTGCTGATTCAGCTTTGTTGAGAGAGTATTTTGCGAGAAATGGAGCACCTTGCCCACCGAATGTGAATCCTGCAGAGTTTATGCTTGATGCGATTGGTGCTGGTGTTGCTCCTAGGATTGGGAAGCGGGATTGGAAGGATATTTGGTTGGATTCTCCAGAGTATCGGGCTTTGTTGAAGGAGATTGCTCTCATCAAAGAGCGGGGACTTGCTAGGGTGGATGAGAATAAGAAGAAGGATGTTACATGTGCGTTTTATGAGGTCTCGGAGGACCTTTGTGCTTACTAGGCAACTCACTTTAGATGCTACTTCTTTCTGGTATCAACTCAAGGTCGTCGTTCAACGAAACAATTTGGCGCTTTGGAGATCTCCGGACTACATCTTTACTCGGTTATTCGTTTGCATGTTCATCTCGCTTTGGGTTGCTCTGTCCTTCTTGAATTTGGGACATTCTGTTCGGGATCTCCAGTTCCGGATATTTGCACTGTGAGTTTTCTGAATGGTTTCGGTTCTTGATTCTTGAAACTAAAACCATGTATTAGGTTCTGGGTGTCCGTTCTTCCAGCTATCATTATGACTCAAATTGAACCGATGTTTATCCATAACCGACGTGAGCATGATTTCGGCTGGTTTTCGATTCCCTTGAGGTATTGACCCACTTAACAACAGGTATATTCATTCGAGAGGCGTCTAGTCGTATTTACTCGCCCTACGTCTTCGCTATCGGCCAGTTGATTGGTGAAGTGCCGTACAACATCCTCTGTGCCATTGTTTATTGGGTTGTTATGGTGCGGTCGCTCGAGGCCTGTATTTGAGCTATAGTGCACTAAACATGCGTTTACAGGTCTATCCAATGGGCTTTGGGCAAGGTACTGCCGGATTAGGCGGCACAGGATTCCAACTCCTCGTCATCATTTTCGTTGTGTTGTTTGGTATTTCCCTTGGCCAGCTCATCGCTGCGATCACTCCTAGTGTTCAAGTGGCAGTTCTTTTCAACCCATTCCTTGGTTTGGTGCTTTCGACGTTTGCTGGTGTGACGATTCCGTATCCGACGATGAATCACTTTTGGAGGAGCTGGTTGTATCAATTGAACCCCTATACTCGCCTGCTTTCTGCGATGTTGTCGACGGAGTTGCAGTAAGTTACTCGTTGCTTTTTTGATATTAAACAGCTTGCTCATATCATCCGTCCTCGTTTTTTTTCAGTGGTTTGACCATTAAATGCAAATCCGACGAGTTTGCGGTGTTCAGCCCTCCCTCTGGACAAACGTGTCAACAGTGGGCCGGTGAATTCGTGAGCGTGTCTGGAGGGTATGTTGATAACCCGAACTCGACCGATTCGTGCAGGTATTGTCAATATACGAAAGGCGATGATTTCTATACGCCGCTGAATATCAGTTTTGATGATCGGTGGAGGGATGTGTTCATTATTTTTGCTTTCTTTGGTACGTCTACTTTCTCGTACATCTTATGTGTCTTTTGTGCTGATCGATGCCTTGCAAAATAGTGTTCAACCTCATTGCGACTGTGATAGCGTCGAGGTTGCTGAGGTTTGCGAAGCGGTGAACGTTGACCCGTTATCGGTCAAAAAAATTATTTCTTATTTCGTTTTGTTCCATCTACCTATTCTATGACCACTCGCACGAATCAGGACGTGGACGTTTTTTCATGAACTCGATTTGGCACGTAATGATTAGATTGTTTCTCTTCACGTCATTTACACATCCTACCACGCACACCATTCCTCTGATGAAGTAATCTAGATTTACATTTGCATTTGTATATAGAACTGCATTCACTATATAGTAGCGCTAGCAGAACTAGCGTAAAGCTTAACTTTATTGTGAAAATTTCAATTTTTGAAAGGACATGGTGGCCAAAAAAGTTTGACGAGGTTACCATAAACGTCGAATAAATTCCCTTTTGAGGAATAAGATCAGTGAACGGAGTCAGTCGAAGTTTGAATTTCTCATGACAGTGATCGCCGGTCGCGAGAAGCCGCGGCTACCACGCGTCACAGCTAAGCGGGGATGCCGGTTACGACACCGTGACATCCCTGTCTTCCCTCAGAGAGTGCTCCTTGGACGCGTTCGCCTGGTTGCACCATTTCACCTGTCCGCAAGGTCTTTGAGAGCAGACTCCCATTCGAGAGTTGGAATTTCTTTATCGATCATGTTTCTCTCGGATACTACAAGAGGAGGCAGGAGGAGGCAATCCATATAACAAAGGGCTGCCATGAGGCGGCGCTTGACATTCACTTTAAAACCTTGAAGCTGCGGTTTCTCCACTTTTTTCACAACCACCATCTTCCATCTTACTCGAAGCAACAACAACATGATGGACCTTGAAGGTCTTCAGAGTCTTACACCAAATGAAGATACCGCTTGTGATCTTGGATCGGACGAGAATCTGACCAAGGCAAACACCACTAGTGCCTCGACAAAAGCATTAAAATTCTTTGATAACAATTGGTATATCTCTGCGAACACGCATTCGAGACGAATGGACCTCATTGGTGACTACGGAGGAAAAGAATTCTTTGTAATTGAAGGTAAGCTTTCGGTCAACTTCCGAAACGTTTCACGAGTTCACTATCGATCTTAATCCAGGGGACTCGCTTCTATCAATAATCTTGGACGACTCACAACTAGCACTAGGACGCGATGGTATTTTCTTGTTTTGTTCTGAGTTCACCCTCGCTCACAAATTATCAACGGCAGATCCTTCATTCCAAGTTCTCCACGCGTACTTTCTCTTAGAGAAATTAATCTACGAGTTCCAGTCACGGGACTCGAATTTTTCCGTCGTTTTCTTTGAAGGTAAGTGCTTCAACGATATTGAAAAGTGATATCATGTGGATCCACTTATACATCGCATCATGTTACCTAAGAAAATCAACATTTTTCCGTCAAAACGAGTCGATCGAGATTTCAGAATGCCTCCCGATTACTTGCACGAAAGATGATGTTTGAACATCTACACAAACCGGACCTTGGTCTGGATGTCAAAGTCTTTCAGAATCCTGGCGATCCGGAATGGAGGGCGTTTTGTGCTCACTCTCGGGTATGCGTACCTTCTCTGTCACGATTGCGGTTCTGATTTGGTACTTAGCCGATGTTCATCATGGTTCATGATGGAGGGAGTGGTAGTACTTCAGGAGAGCTCGACTCCGCAAGGCGAATCATTGCGAGACGTTTTCTCTTTGACATCTCTAGGTCTGGACTTGCGTTTGCCCTGATCAATGGTGCCGAGTATCGAGACTCATCGGTGTGTATTTTTGTGTCAGAGTCGAGTTCGTATTACTTAACAAAGAATCAGATTATCACCTTTGTCTTTGAAAGTAGGATTTCTGTGCAAGCATTGACCCTACCGTCTTCTGTCGAGGGTGCCTGTCTGTCTGCCAGCAAGTCTCTAGACAAGGCTCTTGGTTTACCCCAAAACCTTCCATTGATGTTTGACAGGAAACCCTCCGTCGGCGCTTCTTTGGGATCCCTGATTCGTAGCGATTTGAAGGACTCGCTTCCAGAAGAGTTATTTCTCTTCCTTCTTCATTCCATCCTTCTTCCTTCCATTCCCGTTTCCTCACGGGCCCGACGACTTCCCTCATTAAACACGGATCTGACGAAAAGTTTGATCACCGTTACTTTGCCATCAATCTATGGACTGCTGGCGTCATCATCTGGGCGTTCCCCCGATATCGATGGGCGCGTTTTTATGGAGCTGATACGTTTTTTTGTAAACGGAAAAGGATCCCTCCGGTCCTTTCCTACCCATGTTGTCAAGCAAGCTCAAGAGATTTGGGACTCTAACCATGGACCCCCTCTCAACTTCCCTTCCTTTGTCAAGGTATATCAAAATCCTAATGTAAACGGCGGTCACCAAAGACAGAGGAACCGACCTACGCATGCACTGCTTCCCTTCGAGAATAAGGTATTCGACGTCGCCTTAACATCGGTCAAGGTTCGCCAATCCGATATCGATAAACGGCTGGTTTCCATTTTTGGCGATGATGTCTTGGTCATAGATACTCAGCATTGGCATAACAGAAGCAAGTCTATCTTGCCTTCGTATTTGGGTGGAAAGACGAGTCAGCCCGCTGATGGATGGGAAAGAAGTCGGTGGCTGAGAAGAGAGCAACGAGCACAAGCTACTCTCCAGCAGCAGGCTGCTTCACTTACCGGGGCATCAGGAAAAATGCTGCAGAAGGTCATCATTCCATCCGTTGGGATTAACCATCCCCGCGAGTCGAAGCGTGATGGTGTCGCTGGCACCAACGCGAAGCTGCACGACAAGGTACGTGGTCACTGTTGTCGCTTCGGACCCTCTGTCTCACTCTTTTTCCATAGACCAAAAAAGGTTCGGGTGCCGACAAAGTTCGCGCCAAAATACAAGCGGAGAAGACGAAAAAACTCGAATGCGAGGCAAGCGACTGGTTAGCTAGCAAGCTTCGCGGGCTCCACAAGGATACCTTCGACGAGCAGTTGGCGAAGTTGGAGGACATCAAACGTAGTCACAACGCGAATGCGACTTTCCCTCCGATTGCGGTACAGCTGCGGGTGTACGAGGTGAACCTTCGTCTCAAGCAGTGGGCAGGCTTAGGGCGAGAAGTGAGGGATCAATTCATTGTCTTGATACTTCGGCTATTGCAGGAGATCAATGCTCTTGATGCTCCGGTATCTGGGGATTGCTCCAAGTTCCTCAGTGACGTTTGCTCTACTCTGGGGTTTTCGGCATGTTATGAAGCCTTGATACCTCAGATAGACAAGGAGCGACCGACTCTACCCTTTAAACCTATCAAGCTCTTGCATAAACGAGATGGAGACTTGGTTCATCCTTTCATGAAAATCGAGGTTCCCCATTACGAGTGGCAGCTCGAACATTTTGGTGATTTCATGGACCGTTCGGTGGATGGTGCTCCCGACACTAGAGTCTCCTTCACACCCGATGGATGGCAGAGGAAAATATTAGATGCCATTGACAATCACGAATCTATCTTGGCACTGGGTATGCTGTTCTTTGCACTGTCCCCATTACTACGAAACTAACTCGGTCTACTTAGCTCCTACAAGTGCGGGGAAAACGTTCATATCCTTCTATGCGATGGAAAAAGTTCTACGCGAATCTGATAGGGGCGTTGTTGTCTACGTCGCCCCGACCAAAGCATTGGTAAACCAAATCGCTGCAGAGGTTTACGGTCGTTTTAGCAAGAATTACAAAGGCAATGGTAACGTTCTTCCTACGTACGAGAACTTACACCTATACCTGACGCTCATGATCTTAGAAACATTACTTGCTGTTCATACACGAGACACTCGATCTGGAGACATTCAACGAGCGCAAATCTTGGTGACGGTGCCCGAAATGTTCGGAATTCTTCTTCTTTCACCGACTTTGGCGGCAAACTGGACGGGACGTATAAAAAGGTAACTTCATTAACATGTGTCAACCCCGACCGGGTGCAAAACTGAGCTGGTGTTTAGGATCATTTTGGATGAGATTCATTCTATTGGTCAAGATGAGGGCGGTACTGTTTGGGAACAAATCATCCTTATGGCACCGTGCCCAATCATGTACGTTCTATATTCCACTCCACATCCAAACCACAACATTGATATCACTACAGAGGTCTATCAGCCACTGTCGGCTCCCCTGAAAAGTTCAATACTTGGCTGGAATCCGTTCAGGTATCGCGTCAACTTGGCCACACCTATGTCCACCATCCGCACCGCTACAGTCATCTTCGTAAATATTTCTATAACCCTCCGAAGTCGCGGTACGTCTTTAGGGGACTCGAAGATCACACCGACTCGCAGGGTATGTGGTTCATACATCCTTTATCTCTCCTCGACGTCCATTCAACGTCTATGCCTTCTGATCTGGCTCTGGAGGCCAGGGACTGTTTAACGCTTTACAAAGCCCTCAAGTCTCGTTCTTTGGTCCCTGAAGCCTTGGAACCTCACAAATTCTTTTCCACCGTCAAGGGGCTCATTTCGCAGAGAGATGTACTCCGATACGAGAAGGGGCTGAAGAACATCTTATCTGATATAATTAGACAAGAACGAAAAACCGACGACGACGATTTCACCACGGTGATTTCAACATTGGGAAATCCAAAATTGAATAAGAGCGAAGCGGACCGTGGCATGAATAAAAGGCAATTCAAAGACAATTTTCTGGTGCTCGTATGTGATCTTCACGCTCAAGATAACCTGGTTCGTTCTTGGTTTTTTTCTAGCTGCTTCAATGAAGCTTAATTTCTTCGAAGCCCGCAATTTTCTTCTCCTTTGACCGGACGGAATGTGAAGACATGGCACGGTCTTTGACCAACGCCCTCACTGAAGCGGAGAAACAATGGCGGGAGACTAGTCCTCAATGGGAAGCTAAACTCACGCAGGTGGAGAAATGGAGGGAACAGGACAAGGCACGACGACGACAACGTGAGCGTGAAGCGAAGCAAAAGCAGGATAAGGATACTGTACGGGATGATTCGTCTTCCACAAGTTGGGAAGCTTCGTTCGATGAAAGCGATCCTTCGCCCGACTTTTCATTCGCTGGACGCTTTACCGGCACGAAGCAAGATTTGAAACAACTCTTTTGGAGGTTGAAAAAGTGGGGAAAGACGCCAAACTGGGCGTTGAATGCGCTGAAGAGAGGTATTGCCGTGCATCATGCTGGAATGTCCAAGATGTATAGGACAACAATAGAGAGGTATGATGTCGTTCTGGTTTTCCCGCTTCCAAGCGCGCCCTCACGTGTTATTTCCCCTCTTAGCCTCTTCCGTCAAGGATTCATTAGTGTGATGATTTCGACAGGAGAGTTGTTACTTCTGATGTTGTTTACCCTGTCCTTATCAAGGCCATTCTTATAGGCACTCTCGCTCTTGGTATCAATGCACCAGCCAAGACGTCCGTCTTTATTGGCGATTCCCCCTTTTTGACAGCGTTGATGGTGAGTGAAGAGAGTATAATATTGGTGGCATCTGTCACTCATAACTCGATCTAAAGTATCGACAATGCGCCGGACGAGCGGGTCGACGTGGTTTCGACCTTCGCGGTAACGTTGTATTCTACGGAATTCCATATTCCCGTGTGCAGCGTTTGGTCCTTTCTCAGCTTCCGGACCTTGGTGACTCATTCCCACTCACCACGACTCTCATTCTTCGATTCTTCAATCTCTTGGTAGGCTCCGGCAACGCCGAATTCTCTGTAAATTGCATCAAGAGCATTTTAAACCTTCCTCGAATCAGCCATCGTTCGGAGTTCGGCCAGGACCAGCTTCTCCATCACGTCCGATTCAGTATAGAGTACTTGAGATCTAGTGGACTCTTGAATAGAGAGGGCCAGCCAACGAATCTATTTGGGATGGCGTCACATCTTTATGTGAGTCCATTGTCGTTGCCTTCGTAGGGCTCGCCGATTGCTCATTCATCCTTAGTATACCGAACCCAGCAATTTCGCCTTGGTGCATCTTTTTGAAAGCGGTATTATCCACAACATCTGCTCCGGTTCAGAAGTTGAAGCCGAATCTGAATTACTGCTCCTCCTTGCTCATCTATTCGGCAGGGTCTATATTGCACCGAACGCAGCTCAACCAGAGGCCATAGCCAGGCTTCGAAAGATTTATCCCTCCCATATCATCCTCCCGAACCTTCCGGTTCGCGTTGGCGAACAACTCCGAAAACATGACCAGAAAATATTGGAAATCTTCTCCGGTTACGCAGTTTCCTATGCCAATGAGCATATGCAGTCTACCATTGACAATGCTCTGCCCTTGAGTGGCGTATATGCTTTCGATCACCAGTTGAAGTCCAATCCTTTCCTCGATCATCTTGCTCAGACCTCCCTTCAGCCCGTCGCTCGTTCTATCTTTGCTGCCAACTCGGGCCTCGATGACAACTTTAGAAGCGTGAAAGACCTGGTTCATACGGTTCGAAAAGGGATCCATCTACACGAACACGCAATCCCCTCGATGATGCATCTCGTTGCACACAGTGACGCTGAGTCTGCAGAGATTCCGGAGCATCAGCTCAATGGATATCTCGTCGATTTTTATAGCCATGGTCAGGTTAGTACTTTAGCAGCAGCAAATGGCATCCGGAGAGGCGATGTGTGGTACCTGCTCGAAAACTTTGACTTGGTTCTCAGGACGATCAAAGCGAGTTTGCAAGAGCTTTTGTTGCAGCTTTCGGTGGCTAGAAATAAAAATTCCGATGACGGATCTTTGCAAGATGGATACGAGGGGGAGGAAGGCACCGACAGCGATGATGATGAAGGGGAGATGGTAGGATTCAAACGACCGCCCGGCACTGCAGAGAGAGATTGGAGGGTTTATAAGGTTGTTGAACGAATTTTTGATACGTTCACGAAAAGGTTCCGTGACATGTGGGCGTAGATCATTCAGCCTTGTAGTTACTTCGATGCATAATATGATACTTCCACCGTGACTCGCGAGCAAGACGTCATTATCCAATCGAACGGTGATATGGTTCCTCTCTGGACTGAGCTAATTCCTAGGTCTGGAAATGATAGGCCGGTATCGCGTCGACGTTCGCGCAAATACATGTGGGCGTATATCATTCAGCCTTGATACAGATTCTATATTTCCTTTTGATAAGCACCGTTATCTTGTACCGAGCTCGCTGTGCCGCGGTTTTGCTCATCGGGAGCCTTTGAAACAAAGATGTTATGGGCGGAGGTTGTCAGCGATCGCTTGGGATGAAGCTACGGGAAGGGTTTGCATTGCTTCGGAACGGGATATGAAAATTGTAGCGATGGATTATGCAAAAGAATCCACCTAGTCTGAGAGGAGGTGGCAAAGAGCACGAGAGATGGTGCTTTCTAAGGATGAAGGGAGTGGATGTGATGCATCGGCGCGGTGGTTCATTGAATAACTTGCAATTCTTCAAAAATGTGTACTCGCTTATCTATGGGCGTTACAACCAATAACATACAGCACTCTAGATGAAATTACCTATGCTTTAGAATTTATATACCTAAAAAGCGGATTAAGTCGCTGATATTCCAAGAGAAATGACGTTAATGAACGCACCTGGTCCTCGGTGTAACCAAGGTCCTTCAGTTGACCAGCAAGCTCTCCCTGTTTCATTCCATCCTTCTTTCCAGCTAGAGAAGCGACTTGAGGAGGAGGTCCTGGAGATGGAGACAATGAAGTAGGGGCCGCAATAGGAAGCATACAAAAACTCACCACATATGAACACCTTGACCTTCTCCTTCAAGCTAGGAGGTGCGACGTGCTTTTGCAAAAGCTCCTTGCCAATGAATCCAGACGGTCCCTCCCATCCTTGAGGGGGTTTATCAAGGATGTATACAACATCAAACTTGTTCGGGTGTTTCTTCTTGAGGGCATCGAGCTCAGATCGGAGAAGAATATCAGCTTCAGTGACGTTGGAGAAGAGTAGAGTAAATTTGGTGGTGTTGGAACTGTCGGCTAGAGCATGGCTAACGACTTGGTAGAGTGGAGTGCTATGAGCGAATTTGATTTTAGGGAACCGGGATGTAGCTCGGAATTCGTTTTTCGACTAAGGAACTTACATCCCACTTCCACCCCCGATCAATGCGACTTCGTCGAGTTCATTCACTGATTTTTGAAAATCGCGTCAGAATTCTGTGATATTTTAAAATTTTACCCGGGAGAAGCTGTAACGTACTTTTCCATGGCCACTTTGGGATTGGACCTTTAATGGCCAGTGTATCGCCTTCCTGGGGTTCGTTGAGCTCCGCTCGAGAGTCGAATAACGATTGGGTATCATACCTTGAGGGAGTGGATATGCTTTGAAGCATTTCCTTGTTCATACTTCTTGACAAGAAGTGTCAACTCTCCGGCTTTGTCCGGGGGAGAGATGGGAGTATAAGGGCGAATGATAGGCTTGCCGTTGGCGTCTTTGAGAGCCTCTGGGTCAGACGACTTGACCACAAGACAGGAAGCAACGGGTAGCAACGAGGCCTCGTTATTGGGTAGTTCAAAAATGAACCTAAGAGATTATGAGGTCAACGGTGAGGTCAGTGCTATTGAGATAGAACACGGACTCGGATGTATTGTGGTTGTACGGAATGACCTTTTTCAGCTTGAAATCGATGAATTTCTCTGGATTCAAAGGGCTCTTTTCTTGTTTTGGTTTCGCGGACGATTCAAGATATACATAAGTACCAACTCCTACCGTTCCCGCGCCAAGGAGATAGAAGGGCAAGTTGGACTTTTTGGCTGCCTCTGGAGCCGTTGCATACGGACGACGTGCCGTTTGCAGTAGCTGGGACCTAAACTGAATCGGATATTAGGGAAATTTTCACGGAGAATTGGGTAAACAGACGCACCAGAGAACGAGTTGAGGCAGTGGCAAGAAAGGACATGGTATACTGTACTGGAGTGTAGGGAAGCGACGGCCGTCCGACCGTGACAAGTCCCAACCGTAGAAAAGTTAGCGACAGGGCATGGGTTACCCGTGACGGTCGCCTATTGTAGCGACACCGTTCAAATGTCTGCCATACTTAGATAACAATGGCTTGTGAAGGCTCCATTATGATTCAGCTACGACTTAAGACAGAATAATTTTGAATAACTACAGCTTCTACAGTAAGTTCTGATACAGTGATGGCAGCGACGACAAAAAAGCAAGCAACTGGTCCACCTCAGCATCTCATCGAGAGAATTGAGCATCTCAGCTCGCTCATGCACAACCTTCCCGACAATCTCCCACTCAATCCTCCTCACACCGACTCTTCCTATCATTTTAGTCTTGACCGCGACGAATTTGAGGAACGTGGAGTCCTCGGGGCAGTTTCTCGCACATTGGAAGTCTGTTTTGGACAGAATCGTGATGGGGTTATCGAGTTTAAGGAGAAAGGAATGAGGTTGACTCGAGATCTGCCAAAAATGTTGAAGGAGGCAGTGAAGGAGATGTCAGTATTCGACCGCGAAGTTTTTGCAGAGGCCTGGATTGAGAGGTTGATACATGATGCAAAACGAGTTGGTGCAACTGCAAAGAAACGTAAAGCCGAGGAACCAGCTAGTCAATCCTACAAAAAAGCACGACCCAGTTCAATCATTCAATTGGACTCAGATGACTCACCAACTGAAATGTCTGATTCGGAACCCCCTCTACAAGTGTCCATTGCTCCACATCCCAAGCCCAAATTACCAACCAAGCAGACAACTCTTCCATTTGCCAAAGACACCCGAACTGAAGAGGAGAAGCAGGAGGAGTGCTTGAGGAATATGAGGCTGGCTAGTCAGAGGATGAAAGATTGGAAAGAGAAAGAGAGGAGGAAGCAACAAACAAAAGTTGAACGAGAGCGGGAGCTGGGAAGATTGCGTCAGCAGAAGCACCGGGCACAGAAAAAGAAGGAAAAGGAAGATGATAGAGAGCCCGCCAAGTCAAATATGAACAGTGTTCTTGCGAAAGGTGCAGCTGCCGAAGCTGCAGGATCTTCTCTCAACCCAGCCGACATTCCCGAGCTGTCTCGTGCAGGATATGAAGGTTGGAGGAAGGAGAGAAATGGTTTCAAGAATGGGGCAGTCCAGAAACGGGCACGACGTACAAATTGGTTCCATCCTTTTTTGTGGGTTCACATTGAAAAAGCCATGATAAAGGCAGACTGGAGTCCGTCAGGTGCATTGACGATTTTAAAGCAAGAACAGCCTGCAATTTTCGGAACGATGCATCGTGGTACACTTGGGAAGTGGAAGGAAGTAGGAGAGCGTGCTTTCACGGCAACCACCTTGCAATCCGTATCCAACCGACACACTCTTCTTGGCACTGGGCGTGTCGGAGCTCTTACCAAACACAAAGATATTGTTGACGCAATCAAGCACGCAATCATCAGCCTTCGGACTTCGGGATTAGCTGTCAATGTTGGCATTGCACGTTCTATCATGCTGGCCATTATCAAAGAACAAAAACCTGAGATTCTCAGTGAACATTTTGAATGTTCGGAGCGGTTTGTTCGAGATTTCCTGCAAAGCACTCTCAATTACACAATCCGAAAAGGCACTCGAGCAGCGGCACACCTTCCAGCCGATGCTGATGACCAATGTGAACGCACCTTTTATCGCCTCGTTTATCCGATGCTCTGGGATAATATTCCCCCCGAACTCGTCGTCAATGTAGACCAACTCGGAGTATATATTCTTCCAAATGGTTCAATGACCTATCACACAAAGGGCACCAAACAGGTTGACATTGTTGGGAAGGAAGAAAAGCGTGCTTTTACGCTTCTGGTTGCAAGCACTCCTTCTGGAGATTTCCTACCATTTCAACAGGTTTGGGGTGGACGTAGCAAGCTCTCTCTCCCTTCCAAAAATGCTACTGGATTCTCAGAAGCTCTTGACCGGGGTTTTCATTTCGCATTTGCAGCCAGCGAGTCCAGTCAGAGAAGCCATTTTAGTACACTTAAGACGATGAAAGAGTGGGTAGAAAATATTCTGGTCCCTTACATTCAAGGTGTTATTGAGGCCAACGACTTGGATCAAGATCAAAAGGCCATCCTTTTTATTGATGCATATCCAGTTCATACAGGAAAAGATTTCCGAGTTTACATTTACGACGACCACCCTAACATTATCCTCATCTTTGTGCCTGCCAATTGCACGGGAAAATTCCAACCTGCCGACGTCGGTCTTCAACGGCCAATCAAACACTCTTTGAAGCAGGAACTCTTTCGATGGATGGCAGGTGTCCATAAAGAACAGCTCGCTAATGGTGTTCAGGCAGAAGATTTCAAGCTTACAACTTCATATCCAGCACTACGAGATGCATCTGTCGCTGGAATTGTGAAGGTTTACGACTGGATGAAAGGGCCAGATGGACGAGATCTTATTAAGAAGGTGCGCTCTTACCTCTGTTTCGTTTCAGTCCAACACTGACATCTCCGATGTGTCACTTAAATCTAGACATGGGGCCGTTGCACTGCGAAAGGCTTCAACCTTTCAGCAGAATGCTTGACAAGTAAGGAAGCCCGGACTGCAATGAGAAAATATCTACAGGAAGACCCCACACTGTATCAGGAAATTGAGAAGAGATGTGGGAAGGTTTTTGGCGTCGAGTCGGAGGATCATTCTGACGATCTTGATACAGGTGAGGATGACGTTGATGTTCCTCTTGAAGAGGTCGTCAAGGAGACTCTGGGAGAAGAGAGAATGGGTACTACTTATATGCTGAATGGGGACTCTGGTCATCTCGAGAATTCAGGTGACATGGAGAATGTATGGGCATTTGATGACAACGGGAATCTGTGGCGTGAAACTGGTGCAGTACCAGTAGAAGACGATGGGGATAAGGAGAAGTAGTATATAGTTTATGGTTTTTTTTTACAGTTTTTTGAGGAATATATGTCACGATTTTTGTTAACGACGACCCCTTCGTTATCCGTTACATCCTGATATATTAACGACACGACGGGGCCTCCGTTACCGTGACCGTCGCTTCCCTACACTCCAGTACAGTACTGCAGAACGGCGGTTTTCGGACTCGTATCTTGTTCGGGCCGTTCGTTCCCGCCCACACGGGATCTGACGTCGACACTGTATTAGTAATCCCTTTCTGTCGGGTTACTAGTGTAAACAAAAATGAAGGGAGAAAATTGAGGATACCTACAAGTTAGTAGTAGTAATGTAGTAACAGACAAGCAAACGATTGTGATTACAATTTGGAAAGCGTGGACGCGACAAGGCCGATAACGCATTCAATCGTGATCCACACCATTGGCATTGTTCCTGTTCCCTCATTGTCAATCATTTCTCTTCTGGCCACCATCTCTCACACTTGTTCAGAGGCTTTCAAGACTAAACATTCATGTCCTTCGTCAAACTCTCCATATTTGGCACCTCCTTCGAGGTCCGCAACTATCCTTCAGGTTGACGGTTGTATGAGCTGACAGTCTGTCATCGATTTTATCACAGGTAACCACACGATATGTCGACCTGCAACCTGTTGGCATGGGTGAGTGGCCACATCTCTGTCTCATCCAATCCCTAATTCAATGAGGAAACCTCTCGATAGGCGCATTTGGACTCGTTTGGTGTGTACATCTGCGAAACGACTTTCGTCAGGAGATCAGACCGATTATGGGCGACCTTTATTCTCTAGTTCTGCCAAAGATCAGCTCACTGGGTCATCAGTCGCCATCAAGAAGATCATGAAGCCGTTTAGCACGCCAGTATTGAGTAAAAGGACTTATCGAGAACTCAAATTATTGAAGCATATCCAACACGAGAACGTGAGCCTCAGCTTTGTTCTTTTCGATGTCTTCCGGAGCAAACATACCTCTTCGATAGATCATCAGCCTCAGCGATGTCTTCATCTCACCCCTCGAAGATTTGTGGGTTGTCTACTTGCCGTCGACAAGGACTTGACTCAATCCTTTTTCGCTTCCCGAAGATACTTCGTCACAGAGCTTCTTGGAACCGATCTACATCGATTGCTCACATCGCGGCCTTTGGAAAAGCAATTCATTCAGTATTTCTTGTACCAAATACTGGTACATCGTTTAAATTTGGTTTACGCATCTTACTGTGTCTGACTCATGTTTATTAGCGTGGTTTGAAATATGTTCACTCTGCCGGAGTCGTACATCGAGACCTTGTAAGTACCTTATCCAGGGGCGGCACTCACACTATCGGGAAGCCTACTCTCAGTGGATTTCGTTCAGTATCTTATCCCATCCCATTCAGAAACCCAGCAACATTCTCGTGAACGAAAACTGTGACCTAAAGGCAGGTCAACTGTTCTGTCCCCTTCATCCTTGCTCTCACACTGGTTCAAGATCTGTGACTTTGGACTCGCCCGAATACAAGACCCTCAAATGACAGGCTACGTCTCCACGCGGTACTACCGAGCCCCAGAAATCATGCTCACTTGGCAGAAGTACGACGTAGCAGTGGATATCTGGAGCACTGGGTGCATATTTGCCGAAATGTTAGAGGGCAAGCCTCTGTTCCCAGGCAAAGACCGTAAGTTTTAGTTTGGCTCACCGTATATCCATTCGACTAACCCTGTCTGGATAATCAATAGATGTGAACCAGTTCTCTATCATCACAGAGTTACTAGGTACTCCGCCTGATGACGTGATTGAAACGATTGCGAGCGAAAACGTGAGCTTGGTCTACCCCTTCTTTCTATTACAGCCTACCAACTTTGCCCAGACCCTGCGTTTCGTTAAGAGTTTACCAAAGAGGGAACGGCAGCCATTTAGTCAGAAACTGAGAACAACAGACCCTGATGGTGCGTAGATCCTCTATAGACTGGAAGAGACCACCTACTGACGTCCTTCCCGCTTGGTCTTGACTCGTTCCGTAACTGCCGTCATTATTTTGCCACTACTTTGGCGAATTGCAGCTTTGGACCTCCTCGAAAAGATGCTCGTCTTTGACCCACGAAAACGGATAGATGCCACCAAATCACTCGAGCATGAATATGTTGTGCCTTACCATGACCCCACAGACGAACCGGAGGCGTCGGAAAAGTTCGATTGGAGTTTCAACGATGCGGATTTACCTGTCGACACGTGGAAAGTAATGATGTACAGTGAAATCTTAGGTGCCTTTTTGTGCTTCTTTCCCGGTGCTTCCTATGTTGACTCTAGATAAGATTTCCACCAAGTCTCCGATACCACGAATGGAGCGGGTACGGGAGTACCAGAAGGCGCGCTCGCTGCCCCGGAAGAAACCGCAGGTGCCACAGCCGTAAAAACCGAGGCTTGAGCAGCGATGGCGACTATCGAAGGAAAGAAAGCAAAGAAGAAAATCTATGCGATATTGTTACTTTTCTTACGCCCGCACCCAGCCATTTAACTCCCCCCCTCTTGGGATTTGGATCTCTCGAGATGGCCTGTAGTCCTAGATTCCTTTGCTAATTACCGCTACCCCTTGAAGGTTTCTTTCATGCAATACACGAACTTTCTTTTGTTTTATGTACAGTTTGGCCAAGTGCTCTAATTCTACTTATCTTTCATCTTGTTCCCCAAATAGTTGTACTGGCCAATACAGAGGTTATTCGATGTAATACACGCATATCGAATTGTTACCAAAATTCATAACCTACTAGAAGAATATATGCTAGCTCCAACACTAAAGTAACCTTTCGGCTACTTCGGAAATACCGGCTCGCCATACATCGTATAGCCCGAGATCTCCAAGACTTTCAAATCTAAAATCCCCGTCTTCTCCGTCCTGGCCAACATCTCTCTCTCGTATCCATCTTCGAATGGCGCCTGCCACGGGCAGTGACATCTCATCTCCAGTACGATCAACTTCAGTCCCTTGATACTTTCCGGGAGCCCAGCTAGAATACTATCGAGTGCGTCGCATCCCTGAAAATCCGAGAATAGGTCCCACGTATTTCTAAGCTGGGGCCAGACGATATAAAGGTGTTGAAGTGACGAGATGAGGTGGATATGGGAGAGAACTGTCAGAAGGTTGGGGAGATGAAGTCGGCATGCGGTAACCGAGAGAGTTAGATGGGTGAGCGCAGTGAATGACATGAATTGGGGTTCGACGTATTCGTCTCGCACTGTGAAAGCGAAAGGAGATGTTAGTTTCGTCCGATGTGTTTTCTTCTTTCCATGTGCCAGAAGGAGGGGGGGAGAACGAAAGTAGACATACCATATTTCCCAACCTCGAAATCGAGGTGAGTTATTGACGAGCCGACAACGGGCCAAAGGTCTGCGTAGAAAAAGAGAGCTCCAATGTCGCGTATTTTGACGCGACTGAGTGTCGTCAGGTCGAACAGGCCATTTGGACGATTGAACATGGCGGAGAAGAGAGGGAAAACGCTCATTTGGCCGAGTTCTAATGTAGAGAGTTTCGTTGGTTGGGCCATAGTCGTAAGTTTACCTCCTGTTGTCCTCTCCAAGTTCGTCGTGGATTGCTCTATATCGTTTACATCGCGTGCTGATGGGACATTCTTTAAGACGACTCCGATGAGAACCAAATGTCGAAGGTTTGGTAATTGAGCTGTATGACGGAGGAACGTCCAGAACGATGGCGCATCCCTGAAGACGCATGAGTCAATGACTATCGTGTCCAGTAAAGTATTCCCGTTGAGTAACTCCGGTAAAACACGTTGCATTTTCGGAGAAAGATTGTAAATAGGAAACATGAACAACACAAGTCGCCGCAAGTGATTCATCATGCGAGCTAGCTCCACAAGCCATGGTTCGGATGAGCATACCAGTCGTAAAGAATACCGGAAATCCAGAGTGAGTTTCTGGATGTGTGCGATCAAGTGGGGTGAAGAATGAAGGATGTCAAGAATAGACTCCGTATCTACAATACGGTGAGGTGAAGGAGATGTCGAGATCAATGTTAAGTTGTTCTCTTCGACTGGGAGCGAGATAGAACGAAAGAGGTGGTGTCGAGCTCTCGGAAGCCAGTCCCGGCAAACAAGACTGCAAGTCTTCAGGTCTAAAAGAGAGTCCCCAAACTGGTCGACAATATGCTCGATGATCTCCAGAGGAATGGTTCTTTGGTTGATGGGCGCGCTCATCTTGGAGAAGCGAAAAGAGCTCCATTCACAGCAGCTAGTCCATGTTTTTAGGGCAAGGCATGCAACGAGTTAGTATTGCCGCAAAGCATTCCACCGGCCGCGCGTCCGAGAGAGAACATGAACCTTGATAAGGATGATAGAGTAACCTCAGCGATAAAGCACATGTCTTCTGGGTTTCTTGTCCGTGGTGTACTTGAGTGATCATGAAGTCAATGGCGGCCGCATCAGTGGTGGCTTGAGCTCGTCGCTAATGGTGTCGAAGGCCTGGATGAGTTTGACGCTGGACCTGGCGAGGTTCCAGCAGGCGTCATTGAGGTTCGATGTGGTTGAAAGCTCTGACAGCGTCAGTACGATAAGTTAGCCTTGGATGAATGAGCCTTAAAAGACATAGGGGAGGACCGCCGTGTTCCCACGGTGTGAGGATGCGCGACAGTTGCCCACGCCACGAAGCGCCCGAGCGCCCGCGCCGCTGACTTGCTTCAGAATCGAAACGCAGCTGCGAGTTGGAAGGCGCGAACCATTTCTAAAACGGAGACGCGAAAATTTTTACCAGTTTTATGTACGATTTTAGACCCAGTTGTTTATTCACACTTGCTTTGCCCATGTGGCCGACATGCCTCCAGAAGTGACAAGGGATCTTCATCGTAACTCGGAAGTCGGGAGTGAGGATTATTATGCATTTCGGACGAGGGAGTCAATAACAGCACTGAAGGCCTTCGTGCTTTAACCAAAACTGGACCATGAGTATTGCAAGCTTCACCCTACAGGCGCGTGGTTCTAAGAGCCTTACTGATTCCGATGACTGCAGGCCCCAAGGGTCCCTACCCTCGGAGCTTAGGGATTTTTTATCATTGAGGTCATATTCCAGGGGTATGGCTACGCTCGGTCTTCTGAATGTGTTTGACGAAGTGTTCATGGGGTAGCAATCCCTTTCCACCCTTCCTCTCCCTCCTTCTTTGGATTAACTCTGCTTGTGAACGGAACGTAACCACCTCAAACGAGTAAATATGACGTTACCTCCTACATGATATCCCACAAACGACCAGGCGTTGCAACGAGAACGTCAACTCCTCGATCGAGTAATTCGCCTTCTGTTTTTGCGCAGACATCCCACCTACAATCGCTGCAATGTTAATTACCGACGGTGGTTTCTTCCCGAGCGGTTGAGACGTCGGCTCTTTAGCTCCAGGTGTTTCCTTGTCTTTCCCTTTCCCTTTATTCGTTTTATTGGAGTTTAAACTCGGGGAACACTCGTCCTCTTCGTTGATATTGGTACTCGAGGAATTCAGAGCCATGTTCAGATGTGAATCTTCGCCCGACATCATGTAACCGTCCAAGCCATACGCAAGGGATTTACCGGATCCCTGAAAAGTAAACGCATGAGAATCTTGAAAGTTGTACAGGAGAGCATTCATACCGTCTGAGCAACACCAACGATGTCACGCCCTTTTAAAGCCAATGGGAAAGACTTTCCTTGTATTGGCGTAGGTGATGAAAATGTGTTTTGAGAGAGGGAGCCTAATAGTCGGGGATGTAGGGCGAAAGAATGGCATCTTGGCAGAAGTTTTTATCTGCTGTACGGCAGTGAGAGGCTATCCGGAAGACGATGAGGCGTATGATTACAGTCGAAATGCACTTGTTCCATCTCGACAGGCTCGTCATCGACGGCATCGTAGGTTCAATCCCTTTGAGAAACGAATAGAATATACCAGTTACATTGAACCTGGCAATCCTTCCTCCGTCTCCCTCTTCGTATGAAACCTCCACGCGCTCTACTTCCTCCAGTTCGAGTATACCATCATCACCATCGATTCCGGTCTCCAAGGGTCGCAAACTAGTTTTCCAGGGTAAGGTGGACGGATTTCTGATGCTTTTTCGAAACTGAGGATCGATTGAGAAGTAGGCCTCTTGAGCAGACTGATCATAAGAGCGTAGAGAGGATCCTTAATTAGAGGAGCGCGTAATTTATGTAAGCGTTGGTTGATTACAGTCGTCCCAAGTCTTATAATTAGCTCCAGCTTAATGATTCGAGAACAGCGCATCCTCCGTAACATGCACATGCCACAGCGACTGCCACATTTCATCGTAGTCACTGAGTACCAGAAGTTCGACATCCTTCCGATCACTAAACAGAATGTAATAACACTTGTAGTTGCTGAAGCGGTCCTTCAAGAACTACATTCCGTACTTGTTGACGCTGTGTTCACCTGAAACAGTAAATTGCAACGCAAATACAGAGTTCTGCCGGTGATTCACAATCAAGGAATCGAACGTTGCTTGATTGTGAGCATAAGGTCGATAGTAGCCCAGCTTGCTGAAGTCAATGGATTCAACTTCATTGGATTCATAGTACCGATATACCCTGAGAGGTTGGGGGTCATGAGTTTCGGGGACGGCTTCGACAATGCCTGGATCGGAACCGATGAAAAAGTATTTGTCGTTTCTAGACTCTTCGGGGGTGGGTGTCGTGAAGATGGTGTTCTTTTGCGGTTGTAACCTTTTTCCACGCTTGCGCAGCTGCGTTACCTGCCGGTAACCCCCCATTGGCAAGTCCCCATGAAGTATATCCTCCACAAGATGCCCTGCGGCGCCTCGTGTCCCCGAAGCTGCGTTGAACAGTCTATACATGTCCCGGGCATGTAATTTCCAGTTGGTAGAGAAAGTTGCTTTTACGAGACCAAAAATATTTCTTGTAAGGTAATCGACTGTAGTTCGGTTACGTTGAGCATCCGGATATACACCAAAGGTGCAATGCGAAAGACTGTCGTCGTTCATGTTCGAATGTTTCATCTCAATAAACAGTTGTTTGAGCTTGTCGAAAGTGAGTAGGTTAATCGTGGACTGCAGGTCATGACAGTATTCGTCGGGACGAGCGGCATAGGACATGATAAGGCGAGGGGATGGCCCATATTCCTCCACAAATGTCGTCGCTTGTTCATCTGTCAGGGCACTACGCCAAAAAGGCCAAAGAGGCCGCCTATGCAAGATGTGAGAAGACTATAGTAATAAATAATAGACACAAATGCGCACATCATTAGCAGCTCTGGTAACGGACTGGGCTTCATGAACCACTTATAGGTGAAGGTAGTCCGCTTCTCCGTCCACTCGAGGTGAGACTTCCGTGGGGAAGCCACTTGGAGTACCCGTGCACCGGAAGTCAATATGTTGCGGTGGGGACGTGTGATGTCCTGGTTTGAATCGACAAGAAACCAGACATCCTTGGATAGGGGGCGTTTGAATTCATTCATTTGGATCTCAGACACGCCCTCGGCGCACCAATAGGTAAAGCAGTCGGGTTCGATCTGGAGACAAGTGGGAAGATTTCGGAGGAGACGTTCTACAAGAACGTAATATAGAAAGACGCTCTTCCCTGCCGACAATGTTATTAGGAGGTCATCGTAATCGTAGCAAGACTTACCGATGCCGGGCATCCCACAGACGATAAAGGTAGTATGGGGGCATATTGGATCGGACCAGTCAGTGTCATCGAGATCTGGGTGATCGATATCCATTTGCTGGTCTTCACCTTCACCTTCATCCTCAGAAACCGGTGGCCTCCAATAAGAGTCCTCCTGTGTAAACTTTGTTTTGGAGGGTGTTTCTCCGACAAACCAGCGTTTTGCATCGGAAAGAGCGGCTCGATATTCAGAAGCGACCAATATGCGTTCTTGGGCGTCTTCAGTGAGTGGGAAGAGAACTTTGAGGGATTGGTACTTTTGGCTCGGATCGACATCCTGGAAAAGGGCGCTGCGGTCTCGATGTTCCCAAGCTACTTGATATAACTCCCAGAACGATGATAGTTTCATTTGAAATCTCTGCTTGAATTTCTTCACCAGCTCTTCCCACACCCTTACTTTGCCTTTGATTTGCTTGTCGTACCGGTCCATTGCTATGCTACCTGCAACGAAGAACGTTCGGAGAGTGATAACATAGTCGTCGGGAGATTTGGTGGAAAAGCGCAATAGAGTATCGATGATGGAGATGAAGTCTTCCGACTTGGTGGCCTCGCCCGAAAACCTCGGAATTTTTATTTTTTGCATGTCAAGCTCCATGAATGGATGTTGTTCCTCTGCGCTTAGGCATGGAGGTGAGGGTTTCTGGATCGCGAGTTATTTGCGTCAGTTTTTGTGTTTGAGGAGGGACCAAAAAGGGGTAGTGTACCTAAAATCACCCAAATTGAGCACCACCTACAATCCCTAATGTGCGGTTGTCCTGTTTTCAGCCTGAGTGCTACTTACCTTGATGAAATTCTTTGACTTGTAGTAAGCGATATGGAGGTTTACACCTTATGAGTCTGGCTCCGAAGATGGAGAGGGATTAGCTTTCCCAATCGTTTGTTTTGACTTTTTGAGTTATGTACCCAAAATTGACCAAATTTTCCCTACCCGATCCAAAAACCGACCCAAAAGTATGTACCAAAATGGCCCAAATTGGGGTCAACGGATCGGACGTGACGCGTGATATCCAACCTTCCTCCGCTCGTTCTCAACTCGTTTTGGCCGTTTCCCCAGGCAGGGTTGAACCGATGCTAGCTTTTCGAGAGAAAGCTGCACAGGCTAGAAACATATCATTCTCAGCGCGATAAGGCTGTAGCCCTCAAAGAAACTTCTATCTGGAGACTAACCTGCATTGCCCAATCACCGTCCTCGTCCAACTTCCGGAGAACAAAGACAACCCCCCTCAAGTGCGGCACCGTTGCAAACCAGCCGCCATGTGTTCTCACTTGATATATCTCCGCGAGCGATGAGAAGAATCATGAGTCACAAGGACTTGATACCGTCATACTAGTATCTGATGGGCTTTGGAAGGCTGGGAGAATAGGATCTGTCATGCCAAACTTCAATTGAATCTTGATTGAGACCGGTTTTCTCTCTGGGCGGAAAGAATAGCTTGACACCGGGTTCAGAATAGACGGAGAGGTGGCTTGGAAGTTCTCTCATAAATGGCTTATGAATTTTTTACGCTTCCTTCTCTTCCCCGCTTCCTCCTTTCATGCCCCCTCTCCGGCCTGACCTCGACCTTTCAATAGGTGCGATAGAAATCGCATTGAACATTTCGGCGTTTCTGGCCGGATGTGCTACTATTCAGACCTACACATATTATCGGAAGTACGTGTGCTTCACTTTAGTCTATACGAACCTAATCTGACTCTTATCTGTAGCTTTCCGAGTGACCGACTGTTCATGAAAGTCTTGGTATGGCCCAACACCTTCTGAGACTCGCTCGAGTTGCTGATCGACATCCCTCTTATAAAGGTCGCCACAGTCTGGTATTCTTCGTTTTTTTCTACCAAACCACGTACAATTCTCAAAGCTGTGATAGGTCGCTTGAGCTGGGAAGTTATATCACCTCCGCACAAACTGTCTACAAATACGGCATCACGGAATGGGGGAAACCTCTGGGACTCCTACAGCCCTCAAAGGCTTTAGTCGCCACTGTTTACCTCTCTGGGGTCATTGCGCCCATTGTGGAGGTGGGTCATAGTTTAGGGCATCCGTGAGGCTTCAAACACCGACAATTCTCAGACATTTTATCTCTATCGCATCTACAAATTTGCAGGCATTAGAAGCCTGTATATAGTTGGATTAGCTGCTGTCATAGTGTGGTTGCGATATGCTGGGTGGATATTGCTGG
Organism: Marasmius oreades; assembly: GCF_018924745.1. Lineage (NCBI taxonomy): Eukaryota > Fungi > Basidiomycota > Agaricomycetes > Agaricales > Marasmiaceae > Marasmius > Marasmius oreades. The sequence continues at coordinate 4,707,131 of NC_057323.1, forward strand.
CCATCCAGATAGACCAACTAGGCGTCGTCGACGGTCGATTTCAGGACCAATGGTCTTGGCTGGTCATCGTAGAACTTGCAGTCGGGGCTTCCATGGATGCGGCGATTAGTACCACTATTGTTTGGTTTCTATGGAAGAAACGTAATACCGGAGTGACCAGGTCAGTCTCAAAATCAGATGACCGTTTTTCCGCATTTCATCCAGACACGGGAATCGTAACAGAACCACAGTTGTTATCCATCGCATAGTCAGATGGACGGTTCGTGAGTCATTCCATTTCTCTTTGAAGAGTGATCATGACCGAGTTCTTTTCGAATACTTGCAGAAACGGGGCTCATAGCCAGGTTTGCGAGGATCTTCTTCTTTCATTCGACTCTTGGCAGCTAAATAGTGCATCCAACCTATAGTGCCGCCTTTCTGGTAACTTTATCAACTGCAAGTCGCCTCTTTCTGCCCGGATGCTGGTTTCTAACTTAACTCTATAGTTCCTTGCGATGCCTGATACCCGTAAGACATTCTTCCTGAATCTCGAACGACAACTGTGCTTTCATTGACGTGTTACTATAACAGTCATCTGGCTTGGCATCCTCGCTATTCTATCAAAAGGTATGTCTAGTAATCTTTCATTCGTTCAAATTACTAAATGCTTGTCGTTTTAGTCTTCTCGAACTGTTTCCTCGCCTCGTATGTTACTGATATCTTCTGCTGATTGACGGTTCAACAAACACTTATCTTGGCCCCTCAGTTTGAACGCACGGACAACAATACAAGAGGTTACCAACAGACCCACAAATATACCGCTATCTTCCTGGGGAGAAACCTGGCATACCGTATTACCGGTAGCCGATGTGAGGGTGAGAGATTCTTCCACGGGCAGTAAGCATCATGGGGATGCCAACGCATTGAATCACTTTTAGAGCACACTTTCCAATTCCGGTAGTCATCCGCCCAGATTTCCCGAGGACTCTGTTATCGATATTCATGTATCGAAAGAGATAATTCACGGACAGTGAGCTGGGACAAAGGACTTAAAGGAACATCAGTCCGGCACTGTACGTTAACTTTCGTTGGTTGGGATATTTACTACATTATCGGGTCCCAGTGTCCTGTGCTCTTCCAAATTGTAGCTCTATTATTGTTACAGAGAGGTGCAGATACGAGGATGTTGATGTTGATACAGAAAGGGTATATGTATAAACGAATAAATCCACCGTCAGGTTTTTTCAGGTCCACGACGCAAGGGCGTCAGAGGAATGGACGTGGTGTGATCATTATAATTCGGTGCCGAACTAGAACGAGCCTGGTTGACAGACCTTTGCCTGCCAGTTCGAAATACTTGTTCATAGAGCGGTGGAAGAGAATCCTCATTTTCTGCGCCATCATCCTCTTCCAAAATAGGCCCCGCATCTACCTCTCGCCGTCTCTCGCGCCGTCTTTCTCGCCGCGCACGGCGTGATGACGATTGGTCGCTTGACGATGTATTTGAGCTATAGGTACCCGAAGACGGGGGATCATATGAACCCGTAACCGTGGAGGGCGAAAGACTGGAGGACAGGTCGGTATCTGTGCCTAATGTGACAGTGGCAGGAGTGGGTCTGATAGAGATCCGAGGGCCTTTCGACGAATAGGCCTGAACGGGGAAGGGTTCCACATGTGTAGGCTGAGGGGGAGCGGGAGGGGGGATTGAGCCGCCCATTCTCCTCCTCCGATGCCTTCGGCGCAAACAGAAAAGACCGATGGCGATCAGTATCACGGCTGCGCCGAATCCTCCTACAGCACCTCCAGCGATGGCTCCGATAGGTGCCGAGGAGCTTGACGAACTTGTAGCGGTCGGTGCGGTCGATGTCCCCGGTCCAGGGTTTGAGGGATCTTGAGTGACAGTACTAATGACGGCGGGGGAATCGTCAATTAATATCTCGAGGTCGAAGCGATCTATGGTAAGTTGGGAATTCCCCAGAGGAGTGCCTCGTGTGTCGTTCTGGTTGGTCAAAATGACGACGTGTTGCCCAGGGCTATCGAAAACTCTTGAGTAGAGAACAATCTAGTGAAAAGGCTGGCATGTCATGGATCGCCAATGACAGAGAAGAGACCAAATTTTACCGGTGGATTGGTTCCATCATCTGTGCTATTCAAGCCGTCAACGGGTTCAAATCTTGGGTTATTGGGATCACAGTCAATGCAGATGGCGTAAAGCGCTCCGCGTGAGCGAGCTATTCCATAATAATAGAAGGCAATTGCAGGTTGTGGAAAAGCTGCCAATATCATCAGTTCAGAGAATGGTCAGAATCCAAAGTCAATTGTTTACTCACTGAAAGTTACATTGGCTTGTGGGTCATTTGAGCTCGACAGGGTCCCCGTCTGGTGAACACTACTAGCATTCCATGTCCCATCGTGAAACCAGTTTCCTGCATACTTGAGTCTGTCATCTCGGTCATCGAACGTGATATTTTTGTGCCGCACACTCGAGCTCATAGGAATTCAAGATACTGCTAGCTGTTGACAAGGGGAAAGGAAGATTCTGATGGTTGATACAGCAGCCAGACGGGGCCCATATATAAACCAGTTTCATATTGTTGTGCCGCTGATGATGGTTGTACTGAATTGAGTCCTGCATTGAGGTACACCCTCAAATTTCTGTTGTCGACGCCCATCATCCTGGACCGGTACCGTTACATCGACTATTATGAGGTTCTTTGCATTGCGAGAACCTCTTCTGCAACAGAAATAAAGACTGCATATCACAAAGCATTACTGCAGAATCATCCCGACAAAGCAAAAACAGCCACGGTGAAAGCGGACATCGCAACCATCAAGATGGCCTATGAAACCCTCTCATTGGCACAATCAAGGCTGGAATATGATTCAATGCTAGATGAGCACAAGAAGCCGTCAGCTACACCACGACCCGCTCAGGTTATCTCTCTAGAGGAATTCGAAGAGGACGGAGGGATATGGCACCACCCTTGTCGCTGTGGCGGTAGTTATTCGGTTTCTGAAGAAGATATGGAGAAGAATATACATCTGAGTGGTTGTGATGGTTGTTCAGAGGTCGTTTGGGTAGGTTTTGAGGTCTTGGAAGTCTTGGAAGGGGAGTAGTTCCTAACTTCCCGGTGTGTTATCTCTTACACTACTGATGATCATTAGAATTTCTAACGAAGATCGCCTCAATCTAGGATCCGGGATGTACAACCAAGTCTTCGAGTACCAAAATCATTGTCGGCGATTGGATTTGCCTGACGCCGACTCATTGGACCACAGATTCTCGACGTTTTCATCGAAACCTGATGTTGATCAATGTCAACGTGTCTGTCACCATCTTTCTCGTTGTCCGAAATGACGAACACAGCTTCCTCCATTCTCATCTCTCACAACCAAAGGACATTGCACCTTTCCATTATCCATTGAAGCAGAACATGTAATCCAGAAAGCTCCCGTCGATTGAACTTGGACATTTAGGTTGATGTGAGATGAGTTCGAGATCATTGCTGCAGGTCAAACAATTGTACTTGGCGGAACCGAATATGGAGACACAATCTACAGCTTACTGCGAAACTACAAACTACTTTGTTCTGATGCAAGGCTTAATGGGATATTGAGCTGTTCGGGATCCAGGTACACGTGCAGATTTAGCACTCGCCAGCCAGGAACGGAAACATACGATTTTGTCTGCTAGTTTATCATCCAAAGGCTTATAACGATGGTCCTCCTATTTCTAGAGCGCGTAAACAGTGAAGAGTCGAGTCTTGGGCTAATGAATATAGAGCTAGTCCTCGTAGTTGCTTATGGCCTTGTACCAAGCACGGCACTAGATCTTGGTTACGCTTACTGTAGATTCTGATCAAGGGGTGAGCAAAGCACACGCGCTTTCTTAACATCGATACTCCCGCATCACCCAGCACTCATATCCTCCATTCATCTCTTATGCCCTCTTCCTCTCATCCATTGAGAAATCACATTGTTGATCATGATGTGGGACAAACTTTCAATAAGTTCGCACAAATTCATCAAGCTGTCATCCAATACACCCTTCGGTGATGCATCACGAAAGACGCTTCGCCACGAACATGACACTCTCAGTGCTCTTTGATTCTGGACCTCTAACATTCCATGAGCAGCGAAAAGTACGGTGTACTCAGCTTGAAAGAGCGCCTTTCCTTGGTTGCCTGCATTCTTGAACTTCGTTCGTGCCAACGCCGTTGAATCCTGTCGCCGCGTGTACTAATTTCGAAACAGCCTTCACAGTCACTGCGCGGATTATCACCTCTATCGGCGCTGCTCATAACAAATCCAAGTCGACGCGCCGTGTACTTGGAGATGCAACGTTCAAGTTCCTCGGGGATCGACTCAACTACCACCAGATCCAGTTCGTCTTCGGCACATCCGTCAACGTTTACGAGAGTTGGGCGAAAAGTAACAAACTTCCCATCGCTGTCGATGATCTTGGGGATACGGGTGGACAACTGTTCTGGATCGGCTCGAAACAGCTCGACCGGGTGGTCCTATACATGCATGGTAAGCTTACTTAGCTGAGCATTCCCGCTTTCTGCGTCAAGGCTCATCAGAACACACAGGAGGAGGATTTGTTGCCCCACTTCAAGACTATATGTTGGATTTCTGGCGCTCTGTTCAGAAGACTGTAGAAGCACAGAAGGTAGAAGTAGGTTTTGCCGTTCTAGCGTATAGTAAGTGATACTCGTTTCTATTTTTTATTGCTTCTGACGATCGAATACAGGTATCATCCCTGACGCTGGATTCCCTCAGCAGCTGCGACAGGCTGTTGAAGCCGTCCATCACCTTGTTCGCGCCGGAGTTCCCATGCAGAACATCCAGATCGTTGGCGACTCCGCTGGCGCGAACCTCGTCATGCAACTCTACTCCCACATTCTCCATCCTCACCCCGATGTTCCTCCCTTGTCCGTTACCACCAAATTCTCCAGCATGTGCCTCATTTCGCCTTGGATCTCCATGCTAGGCGAGGGTGCTTCATCCTTTGAATCTGCGAAGAGCGTCAACGACGTTATGAACCCCAAGACCTCCCGTGCATGGGGAGCTCGTGTTCTCCAAGATGTACCCGACGCCTATCGCCCATACGTCGACGCTGTGAACGCGCCGAGTGGTTGGTTCAAAGGTATGGATGGTATTGTGGATCGTATCCTCGTTATCGTTGGAGACGCAGAGTGCCCATACAACTCTACGGTAGTGTTCGAGAAAGACCATCTTTCGAAGCATCATCCCAGCGTGACGCTGTTCACTCAGGGAGATGGTGTTCACGATGATCCTTTCATGGAGTTCTTCGCCAGATCGTCTAAGCATGGTGAAGCAGCCAAGCTGATCTGCGAGTGGGTTGCGAGTGGATGAAGGCTTGTATAATCATCGACTCATTCGTCGATTTTCATATTTATCGCTCTGGTCATCTTCCTTATATCCTCTTGCTCAATCCCAGTTATAGTTGCGGAAATCATTGTATAATCGATCTCTTAGTACTGTCGGTACTTTGAAATCACTTCAAACATTTTAGTCCTCGTTTTCGACCCTCAAAGCCTCGTTGACCGCCGTTTTACCTCAACAGTCATTGAAACACCTTGCGAAAGCCCTGGTCAAATCAGTTTATTGCACTATATTAAAACATTGCTAATGTTGACTCCGGGCTCAACGAGCGGCAGCGCACCACAACAAAAAACCAGATGCAGCACACAGCACATCTGGTGCAAGACGCAGCACACTAAGCTTAAATACAGCACACAGACTCGGAAATCGATTTCCGAGTGTGCTTCGCCTCATGTGAATATGAACACGACACGCTCTCACCGTGCACGCCAACCATCATACACAACACTTACACACGACAACAATACCAACAGCTACTTGACTGAGGAATAATCGTCAGTGGTCCCTACCTTATGTCCAGTGGTTTTCGGAGATATTTCCCTTTTTGGAAGGTATCATAGGGTTCCGGACTTAATTACCAGGTTAGAATCCGTGCGTGGGAGCTTGTAGGACAGTACATCTATTCGACAACCTGCGACACCTCATCTTCACCCCCATCATGCAGCTAAGATATCCAGCGTCCATTCAGGCTGTTGTCGATAACACTCCGACTTCGGTCGCAGAGCTAATTTCCCAGATTGATCTTGAACTAGAGCAGGTGGCAGACCAGGAGGCTATCACCGAGTTTGAACGGACGAGTGCCATATGGGCTCAACACCAGGCGCCTCTGAATGTAGCCAAAGGTATGTTTTTCCACATCCATCCCAACAACCCGCTCAAATAACCCTTCAAACTAGTTAGTAGTTGGTCCATCCCTATCAAGTGGAACGGCAGAAATTTGCTCGACACCGCACGTCATACTATCCAATCTGGCAAGTTTCCCCCGACGGAATACCCCATCCCAGAACACTCGATATACTTCGCACAACTCGCCTTGCACGTCTTCGTTTACTGTCTCTCAGAGTTCCAACAACTGCACGGGGCCACCGATACCCCTAACCTCCTCCCCCACCCCAGCCGTTGGTCAACAATCTTCCCAGCCTACCCAACCCTCGAGACCTACCAAGACCGCCTCCTCAAAGGTCCTTCGGATCTCTTGGTCAAATCATACTACCTGAGTGAAGATAACAACCCCGGAATCACCTCGTTGTTCACTCTCCCATTCCTTGCGATCCTTCAAGAACGGAGGAACGACCCGTTGTTTGTCCTAGCAGTCCACATGGAGGTGTTGTCTTGCGCCCGATATACGCCTATGCATATTCCGAGGTGGGTTTGGGATGGTAAGGTGTCTAAAGAGGATATGGACGAGTTTCTCGCACGCTCGGCAGTGAGGGAGTGGTTTGATAGTCAGCCTGTAGCAGTGAGGGAGGAATGTGAGAGGCTTATAGGGGCTGAAAAATTCGTCGCGAGAGAGGAGAGGTTGAGAAACGTGAGGCTTGATCGGAAGCTTGGTCTGAAACTTTGGGCTAGAGAATCATACTGCGTGAGAGCGGGGTAGGAGAACGACGAGTATGTATGAAGTCTTGGAAGGGGAGTAGTTCCCAACTTCCCGGTGTGTTATCTCTTACTAGTGCAACTGATGCGTAAGACTGATCATCCCTCAATCCAGGATCCGGGATGGTACAAGCAGGTCTTCGAGTACCAAAATCATTGTCGGCGATTGGATTTGCCTGACACCGACTCATTGGACTAGAGATTTTCCGCGTTTTCATCAAAACCTGCAACGTCGATGTGTCTGTCACCATCTTTCCTCTCCCGTTGTTCGAAATGACGAACACCGCTTTCTCCATTCTCATCTCACAACCAAAGGACATTGCACCTTTCCATTATCCATCGAAGCAGAACATATAATCCAGAAAGCTCCCGTCGATTGAACTTGGGACGTTTGGTTGATGAAGTCAAATGAGTTCGAGATCATTGTTGCAGGTCAATCATATGTAAACTGGTTTGGCGTACTTGGCGGAACCGAATTTGGAGACACAATCTACAGCTTACTGCGAAACTACAAACTACTTTGTTCTGATGCAAGGCTTAATGGGATATCGAGCTGTTCGGGATCCAGGTACACGCGCAGGTTTAGCCAGATGCCGGTGTCGTCGCGGTTGCCAGCTAGGAACGGAAACATACGATGTTCCCCAGTTTGTCTGCTCTCCTAGCCAATAGAATCGATTCCTACTTTATCATTCAAAGGCTTATAACGATAGTCCTCCTATCGTGGATATTCTAGAGCGCGTAAACAGTGAAGAGTCGAACCTTGGGCTAATGAATATATAGCTAGTCCTCGTAATAGTATTTGCTTATGGCCTTGGGGGGAAACTCTGATCAAGGGGTTGAGCAAAGCACACGCGCTTCTTAACATCGACTCCCGCATCACCCAGCACTCGTATCCTCCATTCACCTCTTACACACTCTTCCTCTCATCCATTGAGAAATCTCATTGTTGATCATGATGCGGGAAAATTTCGCACAAGTTCATCAAGCTGTCATCCAATACACTCTTTGGTGATGCATCACGAAAGACGCTTCGCCATGAACATGACAACTCTCAGTGCTGTTTGATTCTGAACCTCTAACATTCCATGAGCGGCGAAAAGTACGGTGTACTCAGCTTGAAAGAGCGCCTTTCCTTGGTTGCCTGCATCCTTGAACTTCGTTCGTGCCAACGCCGTTGAATCCTGTCGCCGCGTGTACTAATTTCGAAACAGCCTTCACAGTCACTGCGCGGATTATCACCTCTATTGGCGCTGCTCATAACAAATCCAAGTCGACGCGCCGTGTACTTGGAGATGCAACTTTCAAGTTCCTCGGGGATCGACTCAACTACCACCAGATCCAGTTCGTCTTCGGCACATCCGTCAACGTTTACGAGAGTTGGGCGAAAAGTAACAAACTTCCCATCGTTGTCGATGATCTTGGGGATACGGGTGGACAACTGTTCTGGATCGGCTCGAAACAGCTCGACCGGGTGGTCCTATACATGCATGGTAAGCTTAGCTGAGCATTCCCGTTTTCTGCGTCAAGCTCATCAGAACACACAGGAGGAGGATTTGTTGCCCCACTTCAAGACTATATGTTGGATTTCTGGCGCTCTGTTCAGAAGACTGTAGAAGCACAGAAGGTAGAAGTAGGTTTTGCCGTTCTAGCGTATAGTAAGTGATACTCTTTTTTATTTTTTATTGCTTCTAACTATCGAATACAGGTATCATCCCTGACGCTGGATTCCCTCAGCAGCTGCGACAGGCTGTTGAAGCCGTCCATCACCTTGTTCGCGCCGGAGTTCCCATGCAGAACATCCAGATCGTTGGCGACTCCGCTGGCGCGAACCTCGTCATGCAACTCTACTCCCACATTCTCCATCCTCACCCCGATGTTCCTCCCTTGTCCGTTACCACCAAATTCTCCAGCATGTGCCTCATTTCGCCTTGGATCTCCATGCTAGGCGAGGGTGCTTCATCCTTTGAATCTGCGAAGAGCGTCAACGACGTTATGAACCCCAAGACCTCCCGTGCATGGGGAGCTCGTGTTCTCCAAGATGTACCCGACGCCTATCGCCCATACGTCGACGCTGTGAACGCGCCGAGTGGTTGGTTCAAAGGTATGGATGGTATTGTGGATCGTATCCTCGTTATCGTTGGAGACGCGGAGTGCCCATACAACTCTACGGTAGTGTTCGAGGAAGACCATCTTTCGAAGCATCATCCCAGCGTGACGCTGTTCACTCAGGGAGATGGTGTTCACGATGATCCTTTCATGGAGTTCTTCGCCAGATCGTCTAAGCATGGTGAAGCAGCCAAGCTGATCTGCGAGTGGGTTGCGAGTGGATGAAGGCTTGTATAATCATCGACTCATTCGTCGATTTTCATATTTATCGCTCTGGTCATCTTTATATCCTCTTACTCAATCCCAGTCATAGTCGTGGAAATCATTCTATAGTCGATCTCTTAGTACTGTCGGTACCTTGAGGGTCGCAAACGAGGACTAAAATGTTTGAAACGATTTCAAAGCCTCGTTGACCGCCGTTTTACCACAACAGTCATTGAAACACCTTGCAAAAGTCCTGGTCAAATCAGTTTTCTCGCACTATATTAAAACGCTGATTCTGGTCGTGATTCAAGTTTTGGGACGACCCAAAGCCCAAATAAACTCGCAACTCACGAGGAAAATCCCTAAGAGCGTCTCTACCTGGAATATTGGGAGTGCGTAGCCTCCATGGGCCATGGCGGACTAAACTGATAGGCGGTACATCGAAAACAGATCCTACCAGGAGGCTTCGCTACACAAATTCTATAGTATATCCAGTTTCAATATTTACAAAAAATAATTATTTAAGTACTGACGACCGGCTCACATCTTAAAACATAAATACATTGTCACGGTGCATTCGATGACCTTAAAATAAAAAGAAAGTGGTATCTACGAGTCCGACCAAAAGAGGGGGGGGGTTCAAGTTAAGGACCCAATGCGTGCGTCCCATTTGCCACTGCATCTTCGACAAGCTTAACCCTCTCCTGGCTACGAGGAGTGAACTTGCAAGGAAAGTGTTCGGGGTAACTAAAGCAATAATCAGCAATAATGATCGAAATGAAAATCAAAGGGATACGAACCGAAGATGCGTCGCATAGTAGGCGGCTGGAGGAGGAATACAGTTTCCGTCCTTGTCCGGGACAGGGCTCATCTCATATACGAACAAGAGATGGGCAATGTAAAGGAACATAGAAGCTTGTGAGAGATGCATTCCAGGACAGATCCTATACCCGGTATTGTTAAAGGGCCGGGGGATATCAGAAGAAAACTTTGATACACACCTACGACCGAATCCGAACGCTAGAATACTAGGATCACGTTCGGGGATGTTGCCATTGGTTGTCTCGAATCGCGAGGGGTTGAAGACATCGGGGTCCTTATGGACTGTTGGATCATGGTGGATGGCCCTGTTGCATCTGAGTAAGTCGCCAGAGCGGAAACGCGAAGGCGATACATACCAAGCGTTAGCCATGATCCACGTTCCCTTTGGGATGCGATAGCCTTTGTAGACGTCGTCCTTATCCAAGCTATGGGGGATGACAGGAGCGAGAGGATTGATTCGAAGGGTTTCCTTGATGATATAGCTGATATACGGAAGGGAATCCATGTCACCCATATTCGGAAGACGGTGAGTACCAACAACACGATCAATGTCTTCTTGGGCACGACGCTGGATCTCGGGGTATCTGACCATCATGAGGATGAAGGTACGGATCACGATCGTCGTCTGAGGTCAGAGTCAAGAGAGTGTGATGTCGAAGATAATAAAAAGAGCTTACCGTATCAATTCCGCCTGCATACAGACTTCCGGCAGCGCAGATCAGAGCGTCTTCCTCCGATGGAGTGGGATTTTCTCCGAAAGCGGCGAGTTGAGATGCTGTCCATGAAACATCTTGAGAGCCTTCCGCCTAAAGAGCATGTCAGAAAAATCATGATCAGTTGGTAGAAATAGAGACGTACGAGTTTATCTTTCACGCGTTGATATGGTAGGCGGACGAGGTTCATCGACACTGTTCTCGAGTCGCTTCCCCACTTCTTCCAACTGGCGCCGGGGAACCAGGAGGGGATATAAACCACTATCAATTGGGTAATTAGTGGTTGGCCTACCTGCCTGTATGTGAAAGAACTTACTGCTGGGGAAAGAGTCAACAAGCCAACGACCCGGCTTCGAGGCCTCGGCTGTGATGTGACTGAGGGACTCTGACAGTTGAATCCAGGGGTCATTCTCTGGTTCCGTATCGATACCGTAGGTTAATTTGAGGATAACGGAGCCGACGGTTCTGTGAACGCGTTAATAGTCGTCCTGTGTACAAGGAAGTAAACTTACATGCGAATATGCTGAGCATATCTGTCGGGAGTCTCTAGAATACGGAGGATGGTTCTCAAGGACCCGAGCTCTTGCAGGGCGTAGGCATTCTTTGAGGCCTTGGGATTCATCCAGCTGTGGACGATCTGCCGGGTCTTTTGCATCATTGGCCCGTATTTAAGGAAAAGCATCGAGGTCCTTTCGCGCCCGACGAGCTCACCGGCCATTACCTAGATTCCAGCAACCCTTCAGTCTCAGGAAGAGTTGGAGGTTATAAGTAGAAGGTTGTCGTGACTCACCAACCGGGGCTTGGTGCTGTAAAGAGAAGAACGTTTCTCGAACAGATTGAGAACATCCTCGAGTTGGTTGAGGACGATGAACTCTCGGCCGAACAAGTGCATGTAAATAATGGGTCCTGTGGGTTTCGATAAGTCGAGACTATGGTGTAGTTTATTGAAAACCTTACCGTAACGCTCAGTCCATGAGGCATAGGTCTTGTAGGGCTCCACAGGCGGAAGCTGATGAAGATTTCCAATGAAAGGGAGTGGGGTTGGTCCAGGAGGGAGAGAGGCAGTTGCCTTCCTGTGGCGGAAGTAAAAGAAAGCGACCAGGGTGAAAACTTGAAGTGCAAGGAACGCGGTATTGAGCATTTTGAAATGCAAAAGAGTCAAAGGTGGCTGAAAGAGAGCTCTCAAGTTATAAGAGATTGTGCTCACAAGATTAAGTCCAAGTTTACACACCACGCACAGCTAAGAATGAAGATAATCATCCTGACGCGGGAATAGCTGCCAGAGACCCTGATGACGCCTTCCTTATGGCGTGCAGATTGTGGCGCGCAAAAACCCCCAGGTTCAATCAATCAAATTCTGGATTTTTGATGCTGAAATGTGCACCAGAGGGTAGCACGAGCGGTGGTGGCCACGAATGATCATCAGTAGGTGAAGCAGGTTCCTTGCGTGATGAACCGAGAAAGAAACGCAGTCTTTTCGATTTAACTGCCAAATGAACCGGGTCGTAAACGGTTTTATTGCAGTTTGGACCGCAGAAAGTCAAGTCAAAGCGTTTTCTAATCGAGTGCTGTGGATGCTGTAAGATGAGTCGCCAGCGTGGCAATGGAATTTCACACACAATGTCACACTGATTATCGGTATCTTACGCACCCACCGGTATCAACAATTGAACAACAAAGTACTGTAGGTACTGTAACAATGATAAGTTGATTCATTCCCAACTTCTTTAGCAAAGTGTTGGGGTCAGAGAGACTCCCTTAAAGCTTCTCATTCTTCCCCCGCTAAACACACACATTTTCTGTAAACATGCAAGTCACTACTCACATCTGTAACCCCAAGCCAGCCTACGGACTACAAGTCACCGCTGTTCGTTTCGTCCCCCAGAACCCCAAACCAGATGGAGCCATCCTCATCCTCGCTCATGCCTATGGGTCCCACAAGGTACTGACATTTCCTTCGGCAGCTTTTACGTCGCTAACATACGTCTAGGAGACTTGGAAGCCTTTGATCGAGCATCTCTTCCAGCTAGCCGGTTCTAACGGGGCTCCAGTCAACATCGCTGAAGCTTGGTCTATTGGTACGCGCGTGTTGTGACTCGTAGATCTAGAAGCTCATGCTCAAGTCTCTCAGAGTGTCCCAACCACGGTGAGAGTGCCGTCATTAACGCGTCCGACATCGACAAGACCTGGGGCGATTCCTGTACGTTGTGCTCATTTGATGAGATGCCTTTCTGACGCATTAGTTTCGTAGGGGATGGATGGGAATATCCTAAAGCTATGCTTGCCTTCATTAACTCGAGACCGGCCGGTATCAACTTCTATGAAAGAGAGCTCATCGCTGTTGGCCATAGCCATGGAGGTAATTCGCTGTACGTGCACCATCCGTCGGCGAATCTTGAGTACCCGCTAACTATAGATATTCAGCGTCCTGCTTCACGAGTTGCAACCCAGACTTCAATTCTCATCGTTCATCCTCATGGACCCCACTCTCGGGCGAGAGTCTCCTGCGAAGGATCGCATGCAACGTATTCTCACTCATCTGACCTGGTGCAAGAATGACACATGGATGAATCGCAAACTTGCCCTCAAGGAACTGTCTACTCAGCCCGGTTTCCGTAATTGGCATCCTGAAGTCTTGAAGCTTTACGTCGTGAGTCAACGTCATTGCTTGTCCGTTTCCGCGCCTTCTCAACACTGAATAGGCTCATGGTCTTACCGAGCACCCAGCTAAAAAGTATCCCGATCCTTGGACGTTCAAGGGGGTTACGCTCGCTTGCAACAAGCGCTATGAGACGGTAGGCAATCTCAATACGACATTTATTCGCAGTATCTCAACTCTATACAGGCTTGTTACCGGGCCGATTCTCATCACCCCCGTGCATGGAACGTTCTTCACGAACTCTATCGTTGTGGCCCGCCTGTCCATCTGATCCATAGTCTCCAAGATGAGTTTGAGTATGTATCATTCTCAGCCACCGTCTTCGCATTTATCATTCTTTCTCCAGTGGCTCGGTTCTCAAGGAAGAACAGGCTGCCGGCGATCCCGAAAGCTCTGCAAAGCCCGTCAGTATTCAAAAAATCAGCAAAGGGGGCCATATGGTGTGTTCTGCTGATTGTTTCGATGGGCTCCAAAGATCTAACTCTCCAAAGTTTGTTCAAACTATGCCAATCGAGACCGCCCGTGCGATCTGGGGTGCTATCTGTTATTATGACATTCAAGATCAGCAGCAGAAGCAAGTCGAGGTAAGTTACTGTCGCTCTCTTCAAAGCTCAAGTGATGATCTGATCTGACAAAACCGCGGCAGCAGCCTGTGGTTATGGCTAAGCTATGAATGATGAGAAATTCAGAGGTGAATGTAGATCTGTTATCTGTGATTTATGGATTTCCGGAGTCGGTAATTGTGGAATTCTTCAATTCATCCCATACATAGTCAGGGCCATAGTGACTCTATATTTATCACTTCAAAGCCCTGCGAGCGGTTAATATTGACGATCATTTTGGAATTGAATAGCCCGCCCAATATTGAATATTTGAATCCCCGGGATCATGATCATCGAAAGTCGATCATCGAGGATAGTCCGAACAGATCTGTACATCCGAGGTGTCGCGTGGCTGATAGGCGAGCTCCCGGCAAAGCTGTGTCCGATCATCGCCGAAATCATTAGTAGATGATCTTCTAAAAATTCAACCAGATTTTTACCAATGCTTGGTTGATGGTTGCAATTGGTTGATAGTCAACCTTTGTTGGCCGCCAAAGGCAGCTTTGCGGGCTATCTTGATGATGGGAGGCAAATGGGAGGTGAGAAAGGTTTAGTTATTACTATGCTAATCTTTATTTGGATCACATTTTGATTATCAACGGCCCTCGCTTTCTATCAAAGTGACATCTCCGTGCTTCGAATCTCCTTGCGAACGGTCAACCGGTCACTCTCCGTTCTATCTCCTCTCCCTGCTTCCGTGACATGATACCCAGCTGACAGGTCACAGCCCTCCCTCTTCAACTCCCTCGACCACTACCAGCCCCAATCACCCTATGTCTCCAAAGTCCATCCTTATCACTGGGTATGCTGCCGGTTGCCTGCATGTATCGTACTCCGACCGACTAACCCAACCCGACTAGCTCCAGCGCAGGCGGTCTAGGTGGCGAGCTCGCCAAACAGTTCCATGCCAGAGGTCCGTGGCAACTCAAGCCTTAGATTACTCTACCCGTGTACTAAGCCTGGTGTGGATGTAGGGTTCTTTGTGATCGCCACGGCGCGAAATCTCGATTCTATGCAGGAGCTCACAGCACTTGGGATCACGACTCTTCAGCAAGATGTCATCGACGAGAAAAGTATTCAAGTAATCAAGGCAAAAGTCACTGAGCTCACGGACGGGAAGCTTGATATTTTGATCAATAACGCGTACGCATTCAAACTTTGGACCTTGTATCCTTATTCATCCTGTTTCAACACAGTGGCGTTTGTGGGTCTCGTTCGATGAATAGAGCAGGAATTCTCTCACTGACATAAGTTACGTCATAAGCATATCCCTACGCAGCAGCCGATATATCTTTGCAAACTGCTCGGGCCGTCTACGAAGTCAACCTATTCTCCGTCATGGCCATGGTTCAAGCATTCTTACCACTTCTGATCGCCTCTGGCGACGCGAGGATCGTCAATATGGGCAGCACAGCGGCCGTTGCTCCTGTCCCATTCGGATGTGTGTACAATTCGAGCAAAGCTGCACTTCACTCGTACAGTGATACACTCCGCATCGAACTTGCTCCGTTCAAGTACGTTGTGAATTTCTCAACCGTGCTGAACCCCTCTTCTCACTGTACTACGATTAGTATTAAAGTTATCACGGCGAGTATTGAACTTTTCTATACCTGAAAAACTAATGATTGCTGGCTACAGATTGTACCAGGTCTGTTCACGAGCAACCTAACAAAACCGTGGCATCGTGTACCAGAAGGCTCGATCTATACACCCATCGCACAACAATATAAAGAGCGCCGGATCGAAAAATTCACAGGTCTGGCTGCCTTGCCGGTCTGACAAATTCTCTCAAACTACAACTGATTAACATTCACAGATGGTGCCATGCCCCGCGATGAGATCACTCGCAACATCATAGACCAAGTTCTAAAGTCATCTCCACGCGCTTGGTACTGGGATGGTACTAATTCGTGGTTGATTTGGTTCCTCGGTACATTCGGCGGGAGAAAAGCATTTGTGAGTGGACACCCAACGTCTGCATTGGCTCTGAATCCTGGCTAACCTCGCATGCAAGGATGGAATTTTGAGTCGTAAATTTGGTTTGGCTGATCTTGCTCAGATACGCCAGGCAGAACAGACGAAGCGCTCAGCTTGAAAACGGGGAGACTGAATAGTTTGAATACAGTAGACTTAACTCTTATGGATTAATCTTATGTGGAATATGATCTTATTTTTGTATTCTATAATTCATAAGGAAAACCGCGCTTTGAAAGAAGCCGAAATTCGATATTTTTGAAGTTAGGATCAGGTACTTACTTCTTTACGTGAAAGAATCGATACTAGTCGTGGACGGTATAAACGCTAAGAAAAGAGGCGTAGTCGAGGGCAGGAAAGCGAGCGAGCTTGAGCGTGTTCGCGTTAGTTGTGAAGAGCCTGAGAAGAGCAGCATGGTACAAGTTATAGACAGCGTTGAAAGGTACGAGAATTAGGGCAGCGAGACTTGAAGCTTGAAATCTGGGCGACGTGCACATGAGGGGGAGAAAGACGTGGAACACCTCCAAAGCAGAAAAGTCGACATCGCGAACCTATTTCCCACGGGCCTCAGCTTCTTACCATCATGGCCGATCTGGGCTTCGACATTCCTAACTTCAACCACAAGGTCGAGTATTTTCGAGAACTGCTGGAAGAAGAAGGATGTACTATCTACAATCCCAAACGTCACCCGGCCATAGAACTCATGCTCTGTTGCTGGGGGCGTGGCGAGCTCCTTGAACGAAACATTGGCACAATCGAGCTCTCTTCAGCTGGCTCCTTAGTACTACCGCCCTTTCCTAAGAGTGGCGTCATTACCGTTCAATCTGAATATCTCGAACTTGAAAAGCGCATAATGTACCAGTACGCTTACGACCATGCAAATCCAGGCGATAGACGCGGGGCCCTTATTACTGGGATGCCTGGGATTGGTGCGTCGGGTTCTCCTTCCATCCGCACGTTTCTGATCCGATGGTTCACACAGGTAAATCAGTGTTTCTTCTATATCTTCTAGCGAAAACACTAGCTCGCAAACAACCGGTATGCATCCATATTCAAGATCGGACATTTGCCATTCTTGGACCCGAAGCAACAGATGTGTATATTGTTCCAAACTCTTCTGAAATCTTCACAGATGAAGTTCTGTTCGACATGCTTTTTTTAATAGACATGAGCTGGAGCGATGCAGACAATCCCGGATTTATGGACACATCGAATACGTTTTACCACGTTGGGGTGTCTACCCCGAACCGGTTAAAACGACTCCATACTTGGCAAAAGGAGCTTTATATCACTCCTCTCGTGATGAACCCACCCGATGTTGCGGACGTTGTCAAAATGTAAGCTCTCGTAACATTCTGTGATGCATGTTCTAGTCTGAATGATACTTTAGCTTCATGCACACCTACTCCGAATCAGGGCTTACAGAACAAAAAATGCAGAACTTTATCCGCCGTTTGATTCAAACCTTCAATATGGACCTGCATCGTTTCAAGGCCATCTTCACTCATCCTCTGTTCCAGTCAAACAGGTCCGCCGTTTTGGCCATGGAGGTCGATAGCTTCGTGAATGACGTCCGGGCCGCTCTTCTATCTATGAAAGCTGAAGACGTCGTTTCGCTGATAAGCGCCGGTTCAGACTCTCCTCAGCACTTCCATCGGCTTATTAACACATACCGAAGGCTACCGCCGACTGCCTTGGAGCTTCTTCGTCGTGACGATATGCGACATGAAGTCCGGTCTCCCTTGGTGGTGAACCTAATCTGTGAGGCGTGGACAAGCCAGGCCGACAAGATGCGGACGGTTATGGCGGCCTTACTTAGCTCCGAGATGAAGATGGCTGCAGCTCTTGGCTGGTTCTTCGAAGCGGAAGGACACACTCATATCGTTACCAACCAGAGCCTCAACATCTACCCGATGGCCCAGATGCAGGTTGGAAACAACATCTGTCTGAATCAAGATCACAACGTGCATGCCCAACCTATGGAAATCGGTCAACGTGTCATGAAGTTCTATGACTCCACATCCGACCCTTCAACGACCCGTGAGCGGAACGCTTATTATGTCCCCATGCAGGTCAACAATCCTCTCTTCGACTCTTTTCTGGTCGGCGAGGACTTTGGTGCTGCGTTTCAAATGACCAAGTCAGGCACACACAGCTTCAAAACTAAATACCTCAAGCTACTTCAAAATCGGATGGAGGCGATCTGTGGCAAACGACCATCTACCTTTTATTTTGTCTTCCTTATACCGAAGGGCAGGAATCTCAAGATCCGTATACCAGATACCCGTGTAACTCGGGTGTTCAAGTACTATACACTACCCCTCGCCTGTAAGTCACTGAAATATCAAGACCCCGATGAGGTGAAGATCATGTTGGAGCAGAATGGCATGGGTGGTATGCTGGATGAGGTGGAGCCTGAGGATGATGAATATGTCGAGGATAGCGAAACAGTGGATGATGGGGAGGTAGTCATGGATTGATGGATATCACCTCGAGAGGATGACTCTTTTCTTTTCTTTTCTCCCAGAGACTTCCATTTACTGTATCTTAATCGATCCGTGGTAATCCGTACTTTCGACCAAGAGCAATGAAGCTACGAGAATGAAAAGAGGAATATCTAATATGATTTCTTCCATGGGTACAGAGCAAATATATTAATGCATATATTAATGCCAGTGCTGCCACAACCACTCAAGCCGCCTTCTTGCCCCGTGCCAGACGCTTGGCCAATTCGGTGATTCCATACATTCGTGACAAGATAAAATCCTGAGAACGGCGTAAGAAGGTGCATTCGAATGAAAAAGATGTTACGCACGAATGTTGACCGGGGAAGGAACATGCTAATGAACCAAACAGTGAGCCAGTTAGCACCAATCCACAAGTGATGCTTCGGATTGGGTTTGAGGATCTCGGCAGTGACTGCTCTCGCAAAGACGTCAGCCGGGATAGCCTTGTCTATGTTGATGTCGGTAGAATGAAAAATAAGAGTAAATAGAATGTAGAATATCCTGACCCTGGAATTCATCTATTCGTTTTTTCTGGTAGATTTCCTTGACTGGTTGATATATGGAAGTTTCAGGAAGTGTGACCGGCTTCATGATGTTGGACTGCACATTTCCAGTCAGGATCTTCATCCGTAGTGAGCGACGAAGACTCGAATCGGGTGACCAAACGACGCACAGTTATCACTTTGACTCTACTCAACCGGTGAGGGTGGGGATCCGCAGAAATCGATTGGTTACGCACTTGAATGGAGACATCTCGACGCGAAGGGTGTCTCCGAATGAGAGAAGAGCAGCCTTGGACGAGTTATAGACGGCGTTGAAGGGTACGGGCATGAGGGCAGCCAGACTTGATATTTGGGCGACACACGCGTCATTGGATGCGAGAAGGAGGGGGAGAAAGACGTGGACCATCTCCAAAGCGCCAAAGAAGTTAACATCGTACAATTGGCGAACACGGGCCATATCCAGGTCGAAAACAGAATACGGATACGCTAACAAGAATGAGGACAAGTGTAACGTGGGCAGAGGCTGTTGAGTCTTACCTAGTCCGCTTGAAAACCGGTTTCTCAGTACAGGTGAATAGAGGAAGGGTTCAACAAACTGACGCGCTATTGACAAGAATGTCGAGCGAACCTCCGGTCTTTTCTGCGATAGTAGTCTTCAGGTCTTTAATGTTCTGTGAGTTTGCAACGTCCAAAACGAAAGTTTCAATGCCGAGCTTTGCGAGGGGTTCCATCGACTCTAGCGTACGAGAACAAGCGAACACCCTGAGGCCTGCGAGAGCTTAGAAGCAAATAGAGTGACAGACTGAGTAGCTGTGCATACCTCTTTTGTGGTTCTCTTTCGCGAGAGCGTAGCCCAGACCTCCTGTGGTGCATCTAAACGAGTTTTCAGCATTATTCAGGCTCAAATTCCGGGGGAATTGCTTGCCCAGTAATGAGGATGGTGTGCCGAGTCATGGCCGTCGAGGAGCAAGGATGGAACGTGGCTGGAAGCTCACTGCATTGGCAGCGTCTTATGGCTGATTATTCTTCAATTCAAAAGTATTAGCATAGCTGAGATGAGCGGCTCGGTCCGCGTCGGTTCATTTCATGGATCGCGATGCTTACCTAAAGGCACTGAAACCATCTCCGGTCTTTTCACCACTGCAAACACGGATATCAGAGCGCGCCCAAAGAAATGATCAGAATGCTGCCATCTTCATTTTAAAGGCTTCCAGAATCAGTCTTGTGCCTAACAATGACTTCAACTATCGACAGTGACTCCCAGCCAAACCTCAATCTCGTTCGGTCAACCTTGGATGAGGGTGCCAAATCCCCTCCTGTTGGTGGGCAACATGTACCGTTATCCCAGATTTTGCCCATCATCGTTGCGCTTTGCCTGGCGCTTTTTCTCAGCGCGTTGGAATTGGTGAGTTTCGGTTCTTTGTCTCCTCCGAATAGCCAACTCACATCTTCTTTAGACTGCAGTTTCGACTGCTTTGCCGACCATCGTGGATTCCATTCCAGACTATCGCTCTCAAGACTTCATCTGGATGGGTTCCGCTTACTCGCTTGCTGCGACTGCCTTCCTTCCGTTCACGGGGGCCCTCGCACAGGTGAATTCAAATTCTTTCCTATCTATCATATCTCATTTGGTTTTCAGGTCTTTGGAAGGCGTCCCATCGTCCTCGTGTCTCTTGCTCTTTTTTCTATCGGAAGTGCACTATGTGGATCAGCCAAGGTTGAGGCGCAGATTCTTGCCGGAAGAGGTATGTCACTAGGTTCGCGTTGAACGAAACAATGACCGCTCTTCTGTTTCCAGCCATCCAAGGTGTTGGAGGAGGAGGTATACTGTCCCTGACCAACATCGTTCTCGCGGATCTCGTCCCATTGCAGAAAAGAGGCAACTATAACGCGTTTCTTGGACTGTTCGTCGCCGATTACTATCTATGAACTCTCGTTCACTCACTTGCCCCCAGGACTTGGAGTATCGCGTCGATTCTGGGACCATTCTTCGGTGGCCTTTTGGCTCAGAAGGGAGCGTGGAGATGGTTATTCTGTATGCCCCAGTTCTGCTTCAATGCTCCCTCTAAGTCTTCTCTCAGATCTCAATATCCCATTATGTGCCGTTGTCGCTCTGCTGGCTATTCGGTATCTCAACTTGAGAACTCCCAAGGAGTCACTGCTTTTCAAGTTGAGACGGCTCGATTTCGTGTATGTTATACGCTCTTCCTGTGGTCTCTTACTGAAGCGAGTTGTAGTGGCAACTTCTTGGTTGTCGGGAGTACGAGTGCTTGTGTCCTTGCACTTACGTGGGCTGGAGCATCATTCAGCTGGTCCTCGGTTCAAGTTCTCGTCCCATTATGCCTCGGCTTAAGTGGCCTCATCGCCTTCTTCGCCTATGAAGGCGTGTACGCGAAGGATCCGATGGTACGAAGTTCCCGTTTCCCAGCGAAATCAATTCTGACCTTCACTCTAGGTACCTTCCTTACTATGGTCTAATCGCACAAGTGTCAGTGGGTGAGTTGTTACAAACACTCGTTGTACGCTCTTTGATCTGAATCATGATCAAGCTACATCCAAACTTTTGTGGTCCAGGCGACACTCCTATGCTTCATCTGTAGGTGGTGATTCTGTTTCGTTGTCAACCTTTTTTAGACCATCTACCCTTTGTTAGACTACCTTCCCGTATATTTCCAAGCTTGCAAGCTATCATCACCCCTCAAATCGGGTTTGGATATGTTCGGACTCGCATTGAGCCTCGCGCCTATCTCTGTCTTGGTCGGCTTCACCGTCGCCAAGTTCAGATGCTACCGACCTCAGCTCTGGGTTGGGTGGTCTATCATGGTCCTTTCGATGGGCCTGCTCAGCACCGTAAAGGAAACTAGCCATCTTTGGCTCTCCATCGGTTACACGATTCTCGTCGGCGCGGGTATGGGAACGGCATACACAGCGACGATGTTCCCTGTACTTGCACCATTACCAGTCTCTGCAAATGCTCAGGCTGTTGCTCTCGGCATGTTCCTGCGCTTGTTTGGGCAAGTATGGGGAATCACGATTGGTGGAGCGATCTTACAGAACGGCCTCGCTCATCTCCCAGCTGAAGTCTTAGCAATGCACCCTCCAGGCGGAGATATAGCGTATGGCACCATCGCTGTGCTGCCAGAACTGCCGCTCGAGCTGCAGGCTGAGGTGCGGTCGCTCTTTGCGAAATCATTGAGCACACTTTGGCAGGTCATGGCAGGGCTTTCTGGGATCGGGCTTGTGTCTTCTTTGATGATGAAGGCGGTACCGATGCACACGTATACCGACGAAAGTTGGGGTGTTGTCGAGGGTGAACAGTCTTCTGTTGAGAAATCCTAGACAACCCATTTCGCAATCGATCAGTAACCTGTAGTATGACTTTTATTACGCGTCTCAAAAGCAATTGACCAATCTGAGATTTGGTCTGTGGCGATATAGGGTGCATTCCGTTGATTGAATATTCATGTTCATCGGATTCGTACCATTACGAATCGATGATTGTTGCGCACCAGTTACTAACGGTTCTGTTTTCTCCTCGTCGTCCAGTTCCTGAATAAAGATCATCACTGGTTCTCAGTTCATTTTATGAGCGGGAAAACTTCATCAAGAAAGAGTATTCGGTAGGTCCTTTGTATATGAGCGTCGTCAACGGTGGCGCCTACTGAGGCCGCAGTCATCAATATTGATAAATTATCAATCGGGCATCCAAATCAGGAATGCACTTCTTTCTGAGAAACTGCCAGCAGCGAGGCTGTGGGCTGCTTCACTTAAACACCTCGGCGCAACAGCAGTTTGCAACATTGTCACGATGAACGAAAGTACTCCCCTCCTAGTTGACACCCCAATCGAGCCCGTTCTGGTGTCCAAGGACATCTACACCTATGTTCCACCGTCTGGTAAAGACACTCATCCTACGCCCAGCTCTGGTCCCGAGTGAGTCAATCGTTGCGCGCACAGTTCTCTCATAGACTGACGACAAGCGCAGACTCATTCTGATATTCGGGTGGCGTACGTTTTTCAGCCAAATCTCTAAATTGCTCTAGTCTCAGCATTCCTCTACTACAGTTGATGGCAAGCTTTCGCCGTTGAAGAGGTACATGCAAGGGTACAGAAAGTTGTATCCCCAGGCCACGCAGGTGCTCATCATGTCGCGAAAATCCTCAGGATGGAGTCGGAAGAGCACGAACGTGAGTTTCCACACCGTTGTCTTATAACCCGTAACCGACAATTGGTTCAGCTCAACGTTATTCGCCCGGCTATTGATATCATCCAAAGCCATGGTCTTTTTGGACCTTCACCACCTAATATGCTCGTTCATGTCTTGTCAAACGGTGCGCGCTTTCTCTGTCTACATTTTTTTTTAAATGTTCTCAACAATCTACTTTGTCTAAGGTGGTGGATTCCAGCTCCTTCTCGCCTCAGAACTCATGAAAGAAATTCCCCATCAGCCACCGGTTGATAAGCGTCCAGCTACTGCCATCGTGTTTGATTCCGTTCCAGGCGAAGCCGGCCTCTGGCACGCGTTGTATGCCCACACAATCGGCCTATCTCTCTTCGTGAAGTTCCTCGTTTCGGGACCTTTGATCTTGATCTACGCTGCGGTCATGGGCTGGGCATGGATCCGTCGTCAACCCTCACCATTCGACGTCCTGCGAGAAGGACTGCAGGACCCCTACATGGTTCCATTCTCGAACAAACGTACGCCAAGGTTGTATATCTATTCACAGCAGGACCAGCTCGTCCTCGGAGAGTCGGTTGAGAAGCATATGGCTGATGCTAAGGCGAGAGGGCTGGCAGTTAATGCGGAACTCTTCCAAGGGTCTTCTCATGTTGCTCACATGAGAAAGGATCCCGTGAAGTATTGGGATGTGATAGCGAATCATTGGACCGAGGCTGTCAAAATTTTGTCCTAGGCAGTGGTTGCGAACTCATCCACCTTTGCCAAACTCTATTTGATACCCTCTGGATAAGGATAGCGAAGTCCTTTCTCGTATAGTTAGATGGACCTTGTTCTAGTACACCGTCGAATAGATGATTTTGGGACATGACTTGGTGCAACAGAGAACTTGCAAACAATCCAGCGAGCGAAATCCTGATAAAGCTAGCCTTACACCATTCTCGAGGAACAGGCCGTATCTCGGTTCTCGTGGCAGCGAGCAGCCCCGGCGCCCGAGTTAGAATGCAGACAGAATCGCTCAAATTCGGACGAATTCCACTGTGTAATTTGGGATGTTAATCACCTCATTATTTACTGTAATGCTATAGAAACTAAAAATGGCCTTTGTTAATTATAGAAACAGCGTCTCGAGCTCAGGCTAAGGCTAAACAAAAATGTGAGTTATCTGCCTTCAAGTGATTCAACTTTGATCTTCACCTTTCAAAAGACAATCATTGTCATTGGTGAGAGGTTTCGGGACAATGGGAAGAGTGTGGGCGTCGGGCGGTCTACCTCATGGTTATCAAACGCCAGTCTACAATCATGATCAAATATGCAATCAAATTTGTTCAGTTAGACCCCTTCGGACCTGATATGAAGTATACGTACATCCACCCAGGGAAAGTCTGTGATTCTCTGAGGTAATCCCTGTTACCCTGATCTTGCCTTTAGTGGTAGTATGTCAGCACGATATCCTCAGCTCCGTCTTCCCAACTGGAAGGACTTGAGGTACTTCCTGGTGTTAATCCGTGGTCGCAAGTATCAAGCGAGATCTATCAATTGATGCCAGAAGCTCAGAAGTTGAAACAGGTGTGAAGGACCTAATCAGTTGAAACATATCAAGATTCTCCCGTGCACTACCTTGTTGATTTTGATATGTGGACTTCCATATTCTCCGAGGGCGTTCATGATTTGATCGTGAAGATTACCGTGACGGAGCGAGAGAGGTTTCGCCGAACTGAACCGGTTCGCTTAGGTTCGGTTCACGGTACCACTACACTTACTTCCTGCAACCGTCACTCGACCTTTTATAGACTAAGTATGTTTGGAGGAATTCCCCATCCTACAGCCCTCTGTTGGACTTCAGAGCCTCTTCCTTCGTTCAAATGTCTCAGATGCCCCCATCTAGCGGTGCTTCAGGCGCTGTTCCCGGCAGCGCTGTCCCCAGTGCGGGGCTTCCGCCACTTCCTGACTTCAACCCCACGCTTGGGGCCCTCCTCGTCGGGCTTATCCTGTCGACAGCGTAAGTCGTCTCCTGCAGTGGCATTTGTTCAGCGCTCTCATCATTTACATAGACTGTGGGGTGTCGGGTGTACTCAAGCATATTGGTATGTGGGCCTGTGCACAAGTCTGTTCTTTCGCTCACATTACTGGTAGGTTCTACGACACTTTCAAGAACGAACGACGGTACCTAAAGACCCTGGTATGCAAATTTATTCATCTCAGATTTTCTTGCTGTTTGACGCTTTTTTCAACCATGTAGGTTGCGATTAGTTGGTACGATTTCATAGTACTACGACTTCCCTCCGACAAACACACTCAGCTGATTCTTAAGGGTTCTCGACACCACTCAACAGGCCTTGATTGGCCATGTGATATACACGTTCACAATCACCGTTCGTGTTTCCCTACCAAGTCTCTGAGTCCGCTAATTGTCAACATTAGAACTACTTCAATCCTCTCTTCTTGGATCACTATATCTGGAGTTTGTGGGTAAGTACCTCCTCTTTCTCTCACCTACCTTAGTGGCTCACGCGTGGTTACGAACTTCAGACTCAGTCTCTTTTCGAGGTTCGCTTTCGGCAGCTGTAAATCTGCGCTTGGTCAATTACTCAAAATCAACTCAGTGTCTCACTTCGTTCACGGTTCAAGCTTTCTTTGCGTATCGAATTTTTGTCTGTAAGTGAACGCCTTAATCTTGTGTTCTTGGCATCAGTGAGTAACATCCACAGTGAGCGAAAAGAATTATTTCGTCGCAGTCCTCCCAGTAAGTAATCCATCCCGATTCGCATTTCATGTTCGAGTGTCATACTCACTGACACCAGTGCATGCTGGTTCTTGCCAAACTTGGTATGTTAATAGCTTAAAAACCCGCCCGTCATTATTTGTGCTGATGTCACTGTACCTGCCAACAGCGATAGGACTCGGTGCGTTCTCAGTGTTCTGAAGTTCCTGAAGAACTACACGTCTAATCGTCGCAATCATAGCGTACGTTATCATCAATTCACGCGAAAGCAGCATTACCATGGCCATCATGCGTAATTTTTGGACCTCGAAGGCGGTAAATGCAATAACCATGACAAGCGACGTGTTCTTGGCGCTATTCATGGTGGTACTGCTTGCGAGGGCAAAGACGGGTATCAAACGATCCGATAACCTGTTGAATCGTCTAATGGTACGTTGGGGATGCGGAGTGTGTGAACACTGAGCTGAGCTGTAGCTTACGTCCTCTGAACAGGTCTACACCGTCAATACGGGCTTGATCACCAGTGTTTGCGCTACCATCACTCTCATTCTGGCAACTGTTTTCCCTGCCAACTACCTTTATTCTGTCTTCTACTTCATGACTGGAAAACTGTAAGTTACAGGCCATTCCACGGTGTACGCTCATCAACTGAAACGTACTACGTACGGCCTAGGTACTTCAACACCATGCTGGCATCCCTCAATGCTCGAAGAAATGTGCAGAAGGAATCCAGTACAGTCGTGATGATGTCGGGTCTGACCCACTCCGCCACCGACAGTGAACTTCCACCGTTGGCTGCTCGCTCTGGTACTCAACTTGGAAGCTCTGGCACAACCATCGTAAGTGAATCAATTAGGTTGTGCTAACTGGCCGCTCACTTTATGGCACGCAGAACTCGAACCGGGGAAACAATCTTTACGATTACAAGGCAACTGCAGTGTGATTTTCAGATGTTACTGGTTTGAACTGGAAGATTTAATTTTAGGTCGTGTATTCATTCTTGTTGATATATATTCTGCGATATATTCTCGGTTAGTGTTGTTAAACGGTACTGCGGAATCATCCCGACAAGGCAAGAACAGCCAATACCAGGCTGAAAGTGGGGATCGCAATCATTAAGGTATTCGATATTCAATACTGGATGGGAACAGGAAACTGTCAGTTATACCACAGGACATCTCTTTTTGAAGAATTCGAAGAGGATATGGCACTACCCTTGTTACATTTTTGAAGATGTAGTGAAGAATATACATTCGAGTGGTTGTGATAGCTGTTCAGATCCAGAGGTCGATTGCGTAGGATTTGGTGCCTTGGCTAGTTCCCCCAATTTCCCGGTGTGTTATCTGATTCTTAGTTAGTGAAACCCAGGCGTGATATGGGGGTCGCGACTGGACAAGTAGCTCTTCGAGTTCCTGGAATTTTGGGAACCAAAACCATTGTCGGCGATGTCGGATTTCGCCTGACAACCCAATGGACCAGAGATTCTCAACCCAAATTCTCTCAAAAACTGTCTCAGAAAGTTCTCACTGCCGGTTGGACTTGGAATGTATAGGATGAAGCTCTTGTAGGGGGGTCAATCAATTGAAATATACTTGACGGATCCAAATATGAGAAACAATCTACAGCTTACTGCGGAACTACAAAATCCGACTGTCAGCGACGGTGTTTTTCCTTGTCTGACACAAGCTTACCGGGAGGGATATCGAGGTGTTTGGGATCCAGGTACCACGCGCCTATCGGATCTCGGTAAGTCGTCGCGGTCGCCAGGTCCAGGAACGATAAAACTCACGATCTTCCCCAGTCTTGTCTGCGGTCGTTTGCCCGTCTCCTAGCCAATAGAATCGATTTCTAGGTTTATCATCCAAAGGCTTATAATGGTAGTCCTCCCATCGTGGATGTTCTAGAGCGCGTAAACAGTGGAGAGTCGAGCCTTGGATCATTCAGAATGTAATGAACAAAAAAGGTTGGTCCTCGCGATAGTAGTTGCTCACCAGGCCATAATGCCAACACTCGTCCTTCTTCCTTTCCGGCCTTGTACCAAGCGCGACACTTTGCTCCGAAGACGCTCTAACACGGAGGTTCAATAGAAGATCCTAATTCGTGCCGGTCTTGGGCACACCTACCGTAGGGAAAAAACTCTAATCAAGGAGAGTAGGGGGGGTGAATAATGCTAAATGGAACCGCGACACGGTACACCCACTTCGATATACGCATCAAAGTCATCCACAGCCTCTTTCTTGACGTCGATACTCTTCAGCCGTTCTCGTTGAAGTTTAAGAGTGGCCTCAACGGCATAGTCGACCTCGCGTTCAAGTAAGATCAGCAAAGAACCAGCACCGACACCAGAGTTGGGTCCAAGTGCTTGAAACCAGTTCGGGAAGCCATCGACGGCTACCGTTAAATACGTCCGAGGATGGGGCTCCCATTTATCTCGCAAATTGACCCCGTCCTTCCCGATAATGGGAAAGTTGTAGTTGAAAGTCGTATCGTAGCCTATTCAGCATCGTAACAAGTGAATATCAGCTCCAGGACATTGCGTAGAATCTGCAAACAATTCAGCTCACCGGTTGCACAGATAATGACATCCAGCTCCCTATGTGTACCATCCACGTTCTCTATTCCAAACGGAGTCACTCGCTTGATTTCCTCCCGAACAAATTCCAGCTGAGACCCCAAAGGGAAGAAGGTCAGCCAAGTTCGATAATAATAATCCCAGAAAGGCGGACATTGTCTTCACAAAGTGCTTCCAAATATCCAGGTCCAGGAGTCAATCGTCGACAAGCTACCGGGAAGTCCGGTATGACTGGGTAAACCAGGGCTCAGTGTCTGAACACTACATTTTGTGAAACCGTTCACTCACGGGAATCGGCAACCCCCGGTGCCCCGGCAAGTTTCTTGAGCATGATCTCCTTAAAAGCTGCTCTGACATTCTGCTGCATAATGTTTTCCCGTAGAGTTACTGCATGCACACCCTGTAACAGAAGGTCTCAATTTTTGAAACCTCAGATAAGAGGTTCCAATATGTCCATACATTCAAAACAGACTCGAGTTCGCGTCTATATCGAGGGTAGTATTCTGGGTCCCTGAACTTTTCCTTGTCTGCTTCTGTAAAGGCATCTGAAAGCGAGAAATTCAACTGGGGGATACAAAATGATGCGACTAGAGTCTTACAGTTCTCATTTTCGGGGTCGTTAGAAAGTTTGTCCATCTGTTCCTTCATAAATAGAGGTGATATCCAGGTCTTCCCTCGAACGTAGTTGACGAGATGTTTCACTTTGGGTCGAAGGGAGGGTACAATCTGTATCGCGGATGATCCCTGGGTTGGATTAGTGTTCTCCCAAAAGGGCTCTAAACCTCAATAACTCACGACGCCGATGACACCGACAGATTTATTGCCCCAGCTCTTCACGGAATCCTCCCAGCTGAGATGAGGGTCCCCGCTTCCCTCTCCAGTTTCCCACTGTGCGCTGTGGATTACTTTGCCTTGAAATTCATGTAACCCTTCGATATCTGGCCATTTCCAACGGCTAAGACCCCCCATCCCCGTGAAAAGGACGTCCGCGGTATCTTCGAATTCCTCATGATCTCCCTGGTCTGTGACTCGTCGGATGGTCAGGTGCCATTTACCCTCGTCGTCGTTCCATCGTGCACTTGTCAGGCGGTGTTGGAGCTTGATGTAAGGCATCAACTTGTACTTGTCGACCACTGACTCAAGGTACGTGAGAATTTCCGAACCAGGGGCATAGAATGAAGACCAGTTTGGCTGTGGGAAAAAAACAGACGGTCAGCGGGAGTGGAAATTATCCGTCAGAGAAAGAGATATACATTTTCCACGAATGTCAGCTGATACTATTCATCCTTTTGAATTTGAGTGATTTTGATTGAATTTGATTAAAGGAAGAAACAGAAGACGAACACAATGGGAAGGTATGTCGCAGGCTAAGCCCTGGGGATATGATGAGGAAAATCGTACGAACAATTGGCTCTTGAGTGCGTTGTGACGTACCGGGTACTTATTTGTGAACCACGTCCCTCCAACGCCTGCGTTCCCGTCGTAGATTGTCAAGTCGAGATTACTGACTCTTTGACGAAAACTGTAGGAGGTCAGAGATTAGTGTTTGTCGAGAAGGGTCTCCTAGAAAGTCACCGAATTCCCGCCACGATACCTATATTGAAGTGGGGTTTAAAGCGGCAGCAATACTTTCCTATAGTAGTTACGCACCGGAATAACCAGCCCCTATGACGACCACCTTCATCGGACGTGGCTCATCAATGCAGAAGTCCCCGAGAGCGAACGTCGCAGACTCTGAGCCTTTGAAAGAACTGCCTGGATTATCAGCCCCCGCTATGCCGTCCTCCGCTCTGTGGTCATCCATGTAGATGTCCATCGCATTCCTCCCATTCACCAGACCTGCTTCTTGCCTGGTGGTCTTTGGAGGATTGAAGAAAGACGAGAGAGTTTCTACAAGAGAAGGCATGGTAGACAGGTTTGACGGATAACGGTCGTTTATTCTGAGACTCTTTCCATGGGTAGATATATATATGTCGATGTTCCTGCCATCGCCTATGCGTGTCAGCAGATCAAATCCCACCAATTCAGCATGGGAAAGACGATGAAAAAGTTTGTGACGGAAGGCTCATGCACAAAGAACGGCCTGACTTGTTCGGCCGGATATGGGAGAAAGCGGGCAATAAAGACACCCGAGAGCTCAACCCATCCAACCAAGAGGGAAGTTATAGCGGCTAAAGGGCGGACCCCGGGATCTGGAGAACTTTACATCAAAAGCGATTCAAGTATGTGGTAGCTCGCACCTACGAAACTGGGAAGACTAGGGCTTCATTAGCGTAGAAAACGCCGAAGACACTACGGCCTTTGTATGGATCAAAGGTCATGCCGGTATAGAAGGGATTGAAATGGCAGGATGACGGAAGAAATGGAGCCTGACGGTACCCGCTCCTTTCAAAGGTAACCGGCCAAACGCCAATACGTAACAACAGACAGTGGCCGACAAAGCGGTTAAGACGATAGAATCAAAGTCAAAACGCACCACAAGGCCCTCACGTCTGGAATCCATTAAAAAAATCAAAAATGTTACGAGAAACACCCGAAATTGCATTTTTATGTGACAGAGTCGATGAGTTCTGGAAAGACATAGGGCTATAAACGGTAATACATGCGGCGTCACGGAATCCATGGAGCACATACTATTTGAGTGTGAGGCGTCCGATTGCGAACAAATCTGGGTTATGTCTGAAAATCTATGGGAAGAACGAATGTGAGAAATGAAAGGTTGATCAACGATATAAGTAAAGACGCTGCATCACCTAACGAGCAAATGGTCATAGACCTCCTACTCACCGACCGATCGAAATACGGTAGGAAGGCAGTCCTGAAGCGGAAGATATAGAGTGGAAACTTTAGCCCGATCAGACACACCTTGACCCCGGAATAAGTTTAGAATTTTTTGACTGCAAAATCAGAACGATGGGACACAATACCCCCTCCGTGTCGCCTTCAGCGTTCATCCATGCCACCCAACGAAAAGAAAAAAAGGTTCAAGTTCGTGCTTGAGTACGATTATTTTTACGGTGAAGCTGATTCAGAGTTTGGGAGCTTTTGATTTAACATTGACTGGTTGAAAGAGCGTGGGGAATAGATATAGGCTGGTAACAGGAGGGAGACGCCAAGAAATAGACAGTGGAAACTGGCGGCATCAGACGACATAGACAAGCATACTAGACAGCCCTAGCTATAGGCCAACTTTCCACGGGCTCCCGCGAGAATTGCTTTGCAACTTCAAGTTCAAGCTACCGAATGTTCCGATTTCGTCCTTAAGACTGGGATTGTTCTAAGTGGTCCTTAAAACGCTGAGTATATGTCAATGAGCAACATTGTGCATCCATTTACGTAAGTTCGGCGGGTTCTCTAGTCCTCCCACTCTCTACGCCTCGAATCTACATCTCACTAGGATT
Source organism: Marasmius oreades (assembly GCF_018924745.1). Classification (NCBI taxonomy): domain Eukaryota; kingdom Fungi; phylum Basidiomycota; class Agaricomycetes; order Agaricales; family Marasmiaceae; genus Marasmius; species Marasmius oreades. Next base: position 4,739,077 of record NC_057323.1, read on the forward strand.
GTTTCGCGTGAATGAACTGGCTCTAATCGTACTTCATTGGGATCGGAAGCCGTAGACACCCACACTGTCGTTCGAAGCTTAATAGGAACTCCACAATGTGGGAGCGAACTCTAAAAGACCTTATTCGCGGATTGCGTGCAAACAAGGCAGATGAATCAAAATTTATTGCCAAGGCTATCGAGGAAATACGACACGAAATAAAGACGGAAGATATGGAACTGAAGGCAGGAGCTGTGATGAAGCTAATTTATGTGCGTCTCATTTGGTTACTGGGAGTTGTCGAATACCGATTCCATCCGTAGCTCGACATGCTGGGTTATGACATGAGTTGGGCCTCCTTTCATGTCGTCGAAGTCATGTCTTCATCACGAATACATCTCAAAAGTGTTGGATATCTCGGAGCCAACCAGTCTTTCAATCAAGATACTGACGTCCTGATGCTCACTACCAATCTACTGAAGAAGGTATGTCTCTTGCCGTTCGATTTCCCTGGCACTTGTTACAACTATTTTGCAGGATCTGATGTCCAATCCTGCAGACATTGGAATCACCTTGAACGGAATCTCCAACATCGTCACCCCCGACCTTGCCCGCGACCTCTCCCCTGAATTGATTCGTATGATGAATCATTCTCATCCCCAAATACGGAAAAGAACGGTTCTAGCCTTGTATAGGGTAATAGAGAAATATCCAGAGGTACTTCAGCACGCTATATCCAGAATGAAGGAAAAGTTGGAGGATCCCGATCCCGGTGCGTAGTACCGCGTCGATTAAACGTCTGCCACCCTGATATTTGGATCTTTAGGTGTAGTTGCTGCTACCATCAATGTACTTTGTGAATTAACCAGACAAAATCCCGAGGAATACCTAACTCTTGCACCGGCACTCTTTCATCTAATGACTACATCTACGAATAATTGGATGCTGATTAAGATTATCAAAATTGTAAGTTCTGTTTTGTTTCATCTTCTTTATCAGCTCAGTGACATAGGCGAAAAGTTCGGTTCTCTTTCACCTCATGAACCTCGATTAGTCAGGAAACTTCAACCACCGATAACAGAGCTCATTTCAACCACCCCCGCCATCTCATTACTCTACGAGTGCGTACGCACCTGCATCATCGGAGGAATGCTGCAAGGACCTTCGGGAGATTCATTGGCTCGGACATGTGTTTCCAAATTGGCAGCATTCATTGAGGATCCAGACCAGAACTGTGAGCATCAAATGATTGTGCGGCTGTCGTTGTTCTATCTGACATCGGGTGCAGTGAAATATATCGCCCTTCTTGCGATGGTTAAAATCGTTCCAACGCATCCTCACCTAGTAGCCCAGTATCAGGATACGATTCTTTCGAGTGTCGACGATCAAGATATCAGTATTCGAATGCGTGCGCTTGATCTCGTCTCCGCCATGGTTCGTTTTGGTCGCAATCACAAACGGTTCCTTAACCTAGCTTTCTTCAGGTCGATCAAACTAATTTACAATCTATCGTTCAACAAATCCTTTCCCATCTTGTCACCGATACCACCACCACCGTCCATCCCACCGCTGCACAGTCTCTCACCCAACACACCATACCAATCTCTCCAAACAGTATCAAACCTCATGTCCCGCCGACACAATCGCCTGCTTATCGCCTAATATTAGCGCAGCGGATCCTTCGGATGTGCTCACAAGACACCTATGACAATGTTACCAATTTCGAGTGGTATCTTTCTGTGCTGGTCGATCTCGCCCACGTTGCCAACGTAGATGTAGGAGACGAAATTCGCGGTCAGCTTGTAGATGTAGTAGGACGTGTTCGGGCTGCTAGACGTTACGCCGTAAAGCTAATGCACACCGTACTCAACGATGATGCGATTCTGAGGAACGCTCATGAGGAGGGAAGTTGCTCTGAAGTACTTTGGGCAGCTGCTTGGATATGTGGCGAATATTGCAAGTACGTATTGATCTTCGACTAGGGATTCGAGGCATACCTGATCCCACATTTTCGGTTTTAGTGAACTCGCAGAACCTCAAAAACTGATCACTCTACTTCTACGAGACGAGATATCCCACCTTCCACCAGATATCATAGCAGTTTACATTCAAGCTGCTTTGAAGGTTTTCGGGTTTTGGGCTGCCGAGGTGGCTCAGAGGTGGAGCGAGGATGATTTACAAGAGGTAAAGGATACTGTCGAGCTGATATCCTCACGCGTCAGTAGATTTGTCGCTAGTTCTCATATTGAGGTTCAAGAACGGGTGAGTTCGTCGTTCCGAATATTCGGTGATTATTCGTTCTAACGATTACCTTAGGCTGCAAATACTGTCCAACTATTCAGCTTCATCCAAGCCGATCTGAACAATCACCGCCCTCGACATGATGCCCTAGCCGGCACAACCTTGGATCCAATGGAAGAGCCATCTTTCCCCAAGTCACTTTTCTTGATACAGCCGCTCTTTTCATCATACGAGCTCAACCCTGTCGCTCAAACCGCTCAAGCCAGCGTACCTGTTCCAGAGGGCTTGGACCTCGACGCTTGGTTTGTGTCTCCATCTGTCGTGGTTGAAACGAAGTTCGAGAAGGACGAAAGTAAGACGAAGAAGAGCAAGAAAGGAAAAGGGAAGGAAGTCAATGGCGGTCGTAAAGCGAAAAGTGGGTCCAAGAGACGAGAAGAGGATGAAAATTCGAACGGGATCGTTTTGACACCGATGACTGCGGAAATAGAGACTGAGGAAGAGAAAGCCGAGCGAGAGCGAGTGGGTTTCGTTCTTTGGTTTTCCTTTCTTCCCTCTGTCTGACTTGAGAGCGTTTTCAAGCTGCGAGCTGAACGACTGGAGCGTTTACGAGATGATCCATATTATATCATGGATAAACCACTGCCACAGCAATCGTCGACAAATCGATACGTGGCACAAGAGGATGTTGATGCGATACCCGTCGTGAAACTAGAGGGTATGCCAAGCTTTACAGGTACGTTTGTCGGTTGATAATCAGTCCCTCGCACGTTTTTTCCAGACTTTGTCCTGACGCCCCCCGCTAATAGAACCAGAACCCGGACCATCCGCACTTCGAAATGAATTGCCTGAAGGACCTGTTGAGCCTTACTACATCGACAAAGTAGGAGAAATGCCGGAAGGAGCCGCTCAACCTATTCTCGGGACGATCTCCTCGTCACAACCACCAACGTCTAAAACATCCCGTCAGCAGACGCCAGTTCCTAGTTTAGTTCCGCCTTCGCCTTTTCCTCAATATGAGGTACCGGGAGAGGATACGCGCCCTAGTACACCAGACCCGGTGAAGGTGACCAGACCAAGGAAGAAAAAGGTGAAAAAGAAGTCGGAAACAGTTGAAGCCTCTTAGAGTTTGGCATTGGACTGGTTGTTTTCATGGACAATCGAAGAGTTTTTGCAGAGTGATTTAAATGGCCTTGTGCCTTCTTGAAAGTGTATGATCACATCCAAGAGCCGGATAATCGTGGTGCTAAACTAGAGGCTCGGCTGTGTCGTTGGTGTTCTCTTACACAATGTAAACATGTGGAGAAAGGATGTATATTAAGGAACGATGTAGAAAAGATAGAAGGGAGAGAGAACGCTCGAGATCTAGTAGACGCCGACGCCCGAACCCCTTGCTTACATAAGGAGATTCAGATTCCGGCCTCCAGATGGCTCACGCGAGATGGCAGCAAACCAGTATCTTCGAGATGGGTAGGAGCTAGATAAGCTTTATGGGATGGTAAATTCACCGTGTACTCAAAATTTCAGTCCGTACTCATAGATTGATTGAAAAGCTCATGTCGACGCCTTCACATAGGCCTAGGTCTCAAAATCAATGGGTACCTCGTGCTGCTTCTCAAGTGATTCAACTCCATGAAAACGTCAAGGCTATACCAATGCTGTCCTATCACGAGTGCGAGCGCCACTATACATGACCTCAACAACCCCTTCAGTCCTCGTTTTCACCCATTACTGCATCCCCCACCATGGGCAAGAATCCTGTTATAACAGTTCAAGATAGCTCTTCACCGACCTCTTCGAAGAAGATCAAAAGGACAGCATCTGATGGATCACGAAAGAAAGAAAAACCCGAAGTTGATGCGAAAGCGGGGAATACAGCAGGGAGATCGGAGGGTAAAAACGACGGAAAGAACAAGGCTTCGAGTCTGGCAGTTCCCGGTGCTAAGCAGCCTGATGTTGAGTCGAAGAAGGTGCGTGTTATGCTACTTTTGTTTCGCAGAATGGCCAGAGGGTAATGGAGTCCAAAATTTGCCGAAAATAGGTCCGTTCTAGGAGTGTCACGCCCGACCCTCCCAGCAAGAAGGTCAAGAAGCCGAGCCCAACGCCCGCGACAACGATTGACAAGGTGCATATATTCCTACCAATAACACCACGATTTTCTTAATTAAACGACATGTCTTTAGTCGAAGACTGGCACATACACTGACCTGGAACCAGTAGTCAAAATACCCTGGGACGACACCTTTTGTTTAGGCCATGGCGTCAACGCTCTTACAGGCGAATCCACAGCCAGCTGTGCGCTGACATGGAATGACAAGTCATTCAAGTTTGCCGAACGAAGAATCGCTCGAAGCAAGACTTCCATTGATGTTATACATTGGAACGACCTGAAGAATCTCGTAGATGGTTACGAACTCGAAGCTGGAGTTGGGACCGGCACGATCAATGTTGCCCTCCATCCCGCGCTAGAGTTCAGAGCAAAATTGGCATCTGTACTGACAAACTCATCTTCGGCAAAGACAGTTTTGGTTCAGTATCATGCGTATGGAGGGTTTGAGACACAGTTCCTTCCCAGAGACGTCGCGTTACGACCGGACTTGCATGGTATCTCGACGAATGAATTTCGGGAGCGGTATGGGGACTATTATATTGCTGGTCATCAAGATGGGTTTAGCTGTCGAGCCGTTATTGTGTGCCGGTACGTCCATAGGTCCATCTATTTTGATAAATTGTCGCTCATTAGATTGCCTTCTGATTCAGAATCAAAGAGAGTGCTACTTCCGATTCTCAGGAAGCTATAGCAAAAGCTCACATTGAGAAGATTTTGTCGGTCGGAATTTCAGCAAGTGACTCTAAGACAGAGTCTCAAGAATGCACTTTGCTACATGCGGTTATCGATTCTCGAGGTTGTTCACCGGAAGTGAACTCGTTGGCGTCCATCAATGATATGAATTCGATAGCGGATACCCTAAAATCTCTCACCCAGTCGATGAGAAACCCACTAGGAACAAAGTTCACCGCTTTGCTTCATCATTACAGGTAAAACGTTTTATATGCAACAAGTGCGATCGAACTAAAAGACGATCGTTGCAGCACACTAGACCATAATATCCTTCCACGTCGGATCGACGGGATTCAAGATTCCGTCTTTGCTAAAGCGCGTGAAATGCGGGAATATTACGCTCATCTTCAAGCTTTCCTGATCCACCCAGCCCTTCGAAACTTCAAAGGAACCCGCGATAACATCAATAGAATACTCAAGACTTTCGAGCTCGCCCGTCGAGATCTGCTCCTCCGTCAACCCAAGTCCAAAACCTACCCCGACTACGAATCCATGTACAAAGAATTCAAAGGTCTCATCGAACGTTCTTCAACGCTAGATTCCCGTTATGAGTTTATCCGTGGCGTGAAGAACATGGACTGTAGCATCCGTACTTTCGTACCTATGGGGAGCAACCGGATATACAGATGGGAGTGCGGAAAAACCGGTGGAAAGGTGACCGACAATGTATGTGGTTTTCAAGTGGTGGGATTTGAACCCGGTCACAAGGCATATGAGATTACTTGGTCTGCGTCCGTGACTGCGCTCTCGAAGAGACAAATGTTGCTCAAGAAATTGGGAGGAAGTGGTGATGCGCAGTATATGGAATTTAGAGTCTTACCAACAACGGAAGTGGCGAAGCCTCCGGTTATACGCAAGGCTAAGGGCCATGGGATATTTGGAGTTCCGTATAACAACCGCTCCGGCGACTCTGACGACGGGGACGACTTTCTTTTTCGGATGGTTGGGGGTCCGGTTTTCGTGCTTGGATGGACATTATCATGTGAATGGGAGGGTAGTCGCGACGATAAGCCTGTCATCAAGGTTCAGGGAGAGAACAATTTCATTCTTTCGGACCATCTTGGTATTCGTTTGGACACCTCGAGGCCTGCACGGTGGACGTGTCAAATCACGTTCGTTTTTCAATGTTCTTTCAACTTCCCTGATCTTAATCTCCAATCTGGTGGTGGGGACGGGGTATGTTTTGTTCGTTTCTATCTGGAGATCTTGTTTGCTGATTCTTCTGAGGAAACCAGTTAATGGCAGAGGCCAATCGTCTCCTTCCATCTCCTCCAAACAAAATAACCAAGTACAGGCCCCCTATGGGAGAGCTCGGTCACTGAAAGACATCCACACAATGGACTCGCCACCTCAAAGTTGGAAAGGAAAACGAACCATCTAAGGCCAGCCTTGTTTCCTCGTCTAGGTCAAGGGCCTTCAGGATCTCTCCGTTTCAGAGGAGAAATACTTGTTGGGTCTAGCAAATCTCGAGGTACAGAATACATTACACGTTTTACGAATCTATATGCACGAGTCACCGGAACGAGTTTCTAGTCTGATTTCTATCACTGTCAGGGAGGCTGACATCACTAGTTGATCACTACTGGTCTCGTAGCGCCGATGACCGAAAGAAAAAGTTGACCTCGCCGCCAACGCACGTCCACGCCTTTAACTGCCTCGCTGAATTTGAATCCATGCCCAGCACGCGTCCTTCTGCAAGTTGAGAATCCAAAAAACGTAGTTGTTGACCACAAACACTCTCATTGATTGGAAATGGTGTTAGTGGTGTCACTCTACCGATACAGTAAGAGACATAGAGAGCACATGCCTTGGTGGCTATATTGGCGGGCGTTGTGGGGCCATTCGGTTCGGTTCGGTTCGGCGTGTCCATGGAAGAAATCATACTAGACATTCCTCTTTTCATTCTCGTAGCTTCATTGCTCTTGGTCGAAGGTACGGATCACTACGGATCGATTGAGATACAGTGAATGGAAGTCCGGGAGCAAATAAAAGGAAGACAGTCGTCCTCTCGAGGTGATATCCCATCAATCCATGACTACCTCCCCATCATCCACTGTTTCGCCATCCTCGACATATTCATCATCCTCAGGCTCCACCTCACCCAGCATACCACCCATGCCATTCTGCTCCAACATGATCTTTACCTCATCGGGTTCTTGATATTTCAGTGACCCACAGGCAAGGGGCAGTGTATAGTACTTGAACATCCGAGTAACAGCGGTACCTGGAATACAGATTCGGATATTCCTGCCCTCCGGGATAAGAAAGACAAAATGAAAGCCAGATCGTCGTTTGCCACAGATCGCCTCAATCCGATTTTGAAGCAGCTTGAGGTATTTAGTTTTGAAGCTGTGTGCGCCCGGTTTGGCCATTTGAAACCCAACGCCAAAATCCTCGCCGGCCAGAAAAGAGTTGAACAGGGGATTATTGACCTGCATGGGGACATAATAAGCGTTCTGCTCACGAGTTGTTGAAGGGTCCGATGTGGAGTCATAGAGCTTCATGATACGTTGACCGATTTCCATAGGCTGGGCATGCACGTTGTGATCTTGATTCAGACAGATGTTATTTCCAACCTGTGTCTGGGCCATCGGGTAGATGTTGAGGCTCTGATTGGTAACGATATGAATGTGTCCTTCAGCTTCGAAAAACCAGCCGAGAGCTGCAGGTAGCTTCATGTCGGATCTAAGCAAGGCCTCCATAATCGTCCGCATCTTGTTGGCCTGGTTTGACCAAGCCTCACAGAGTAGGTTCACTACCAAGGGAGACCGGACTTCATGTCGCATATCGTCAAAATCGTCAAGGCTCGACCTTCGATATGTGGCAATAACTCGATGAGAGTGTTGGGGAGAGTCTGAACTACCATCTATCAGCGAAACGACGCCTTCAGCCTTCATCTCGCGAAGAACGGTCCGGGCCTCACTCACGAACCCCCGAACCTGCTTGGCCAAAAGATCGGATCTGGTTGACCGAGGTTCAGCGAAGATCGGGAGGAAACGACGGAGATCCACATTGAAGGTTTGAATCAAGCCACGGACAAAGTTCTCCATTTGTGGTTCTGTAAGCCCTGATTCGGGGTACGTGTGCCTGAAGCTAACAGAACGAAAGCTTAAAGTTACATGCTGACAACGTCCACAACACCGGGTGGGTTCATCACCATAGAAGTGATGCAAATTTCCTTTTGCCAAGTATGAAGTCGTTTTAACCGTGGGTTCGGGGAAGACACTCCAACCTGGTAGAACTGATTCCACATGAATTCGGGGACGTCTGCACCAGTCCAGTCCATGTCTATCAGGAAAAGCACGTCGAACAGATTTCCAGGTCCCAAGGCTTCAGAAGAGTTGGGAACAATGTACACATCTGTCGCTTTGGGTCCAACAATGGCAAATGTCCGTTTATAGATATGGATGCATACGGGTTGTTTGCGAGCTAATGTTTTCGCCAGAAAATAGAGAAGAAACACTGATTTACCTGAATGAACTATCGGATCAGAAACGTGCGGATAGAAGGAGAACCGGTGGCACCAATCCCAGGCATCCCAGTAACCAGGACACCGCGTTTATTGTTTGAATATGCATGGTCATGAGCGTACTCGTGCATTATGCGTTTTTCGAGTTCGAGATATTCAGATTGAGTGGGTAGGAACACCTCGTGGCGGAGTGAGCTCGATTGTGCCAATGTTTTGTTCAAGGAGCTCGCCACGCCCCCAGCAACGGAGCATGAGTTCTATGGCCGGGTGATGTTTGGGATTGCAGATAGGACATCTTTCTTCTTCCAGCATTTCTCGAAAATACTCGATCTTGTGGTTGAAGTTAGGAATGTCGAAGTCCAGATCGGCCATGATGGTAAGAAGCTGAGTCGATTAAGCCAGTTTAGGCCTCCTAGCAACGGTTGACAGCAGGTCGTGGTTCGAGGCGCGAAACTCATTACAGACTCAGACTGGATGTGTTGATACAATATGGTGCGCTTACATAAGTATGTACAAAGTATGTACGCTCGTACCACGTTTCGTCTACAAACGCTCTATCAGTTCTGATGCAATGAACGCCACGTCTGAATCTCGTCCTCAGAAATCTCTCTGAGCTTGTTCACATTCGCTGTATCGCCGGTAACTGCGCCCTTCGCAATTTCGACAGCCGCGCCTATGAACGTCTTGTTGCTCACAGCGTAGGTCACTGTCTGCGTCTTGACGCGGATAACACCGATGCGAGGGTCGTTCTCGGAGCCGTCGTGCTTCCCATCCTGCAGGTCGCCAACCCATGCCTTTAGAGTAGGCGTGTAGTGCTTCTTCACCAATGAACGATCCGTGAGCACTTCTGCATCTCCCGATACGGATGCCCATTCTCCAGAACTATTGATAAAGGCGATGTTGATGGCGTTGTTCTTCTGAAGTTCATCCGTTTTGTGGGATTCAGTGTTTGTGAAGAACAACAGATCGACACCGCCGTTCTCAGTGGCAGCGATAGCCATGCAGCGAGATACGAGCTTGGATGAGCTGGTATCGTGGGTGGTCATCACTGGGAAGTGAGTCAGCTTTGACTCTACGGATGAAGTTCCTTTCAACGGAAATACTCACTGCCATACTTGCATGAGGTGACGAACTTCTCGAGGCCCTTGATCTTCTGGTCTGTGGTAGCATCATCCGTGTTCTTGGAAGTGTAAGGATCAGAGGGCTTGCTACCGGTGGAGGTGTTTGAGAAAGACATTTTGTTGTGGTAATTGGTGAGGATGAGAATCAATCCCGTTGGATTTTATACGACCAGTCTGCAACAAACATGCCACTACAGCAAGGGAGCGATCGAGAGCAATCGAATGCTATTTCATCATAGTCGACGCACTGAAGACGTCAAAGCTCTTCTGGGGTCTCTCGGCATTTGCCGCGCTTTTCTTACCGCCACCGGGCACAAAGTTATTACTTTCATCCACGACTCTACATTGTCCATCATTTATGTAAAACTTTCCTGCAACCAAGTGGTCATCATTCCAAAGACATAAACGTCTGAAATCTCTACGCTGACCTTTCTCAGCAGAGGCGACCCTCGCGTGTACCTTCCTGGCACTCATTCCTCCGATTCATAGTCAGAAACTTGCTGCTCATAGCATTCATACTCTTCCTCAACTTCAGAGTCTTCATCACCGTCACGCTCGATATAATATCCATCCCAATCCACATTCACTTCCTTGGCCACCTCCTTGAACCTATCGATTTCCTCGCTGCGTAGTCCAATGCATTCTCTTAACTGAAGGCTTGTAAGCTGGGCTCCACGCTCAGCGCGCTTCACCAGAATCCCAGCGAACATGTCGTTGTGGCAAAGGTCCCCAAAATCAACATCCCTCATAAACAATGTTTCCAACGCCGGGAATGGGAGTGTCGACGACTCGCTACTACCATCACCCTCTAAACCTTCCCGCAGAGCAAGCACAATATTTACTGCATCTCTTTGAGTCAACTTGATAACACGGAGGTTAGGCAACGACCCAAAACAGGTGGCAAAACAACTGATCGAGCAGTCGGTGCATGTGAAGATAAGTATCTGCAAAGACGCTAGGGGTAAAGCTGTGATAGCAGGCTGTACAAGCGGTGCCTCCGAGGGACGATTCACAGAGAGCCTTATTTTTATTTGGGGGAATGATGCATAGATGGAATCGTACGCCTTAAGAGAAAGAGTTGGGCGAGCCATGCCTATGACGGTACTTTCAACACCAAGTTTCTCAAAGGATGTTTGAGTTTGAGAATCTGGACAGGATGCAAACATGTGAGAAAGAGCTGAAAACAGCGGCAATTCGTCGTTCTGATGGTGTAGCGGTATACATGAAACCTCGACGGTGGTAGACTGCGGAAACGATATTCGTTGAAGCAGATTGGTGCAATCCGTGACGGACGATCTTACAAGACGTAAGTCGCGCATCCGGGGAAAATGGACTGTGTGGGCAAAATCCGGGGCTTCTGATAAATGGGAGGGGAGAGAACAATCCAGATTTAGGACCTCGAGCTCGGGCATCGCTTCAAGTATCTCCATGAACCTTTTAGTTGTCGGGCACTGGTCACAAGGGGCCATGGTGGCCCGGTCATGTGTACGAAGAGAGAAAGTGGTGAGATGCTTCAACAATGGTGAGTTCCACCTGAAATGGCATCCGTCGAGGAAAAGATTCCGAAGATTTGGCGCCTCATCAGCAAAGAGATGTTGTGGAAAAGGTATGTTGGAAGGGTGAAGAGCACGAAAGAAACCGAATCTGACGGTATGAACCAGTGGTGCGGGTTTATCGAGGGCGAGTAAGGTTCGATTAAACCCCTTCTTATCACCGCTCTGGAGCTCAAGATACAAGTAAAGGGAAGCAATGCGATGAATATGCACCAATATGTCCATCATAGCATCCTCAAAACTGAGCACAGTGATCATCTCATCGATCCTGTAGCGGACATGAAGAGGAGCATCCTTCGACCTTCGCAGCATCTCGCGGACCCATCCAAGCCATCTGAAATCTGGCTGTGTCCATAACGAGGGTGTATTTAGCGCGATTTCGCGCCAATCGTGACAAACATGGGTGAAATCTAGGTATGTTGGTCGTGTCCACATGAATGCAGATCGTATGGTGACTAGATAGGCAAATATGTGAACCAGGATTTCGCTAGGCAGTCGAGATATGGGATAGCTGTTGTCGGGTGGCTCCAAATAAGACGCGTCGCCACTGTGTGGCCCACGAACTGAACAAGGAATGTGAGTTAGATGTGATGATTTGAAGGGAAGTAATGCTCACGGAGCTCCTTATAGGCGTCATTGGTTACATCGTCCGTCATGGCAAGTTGTAGAGGAGAGGGGAAACGAACGATTTTGTCCCGTCGATACATGATGGTTGATAGAGAACAATAGCCTGGCAAGCCCGGCTCGTTACGGAAGAAGATAGTCGTTCTACCTTGTATACAGTAGAGCTTGGGCCTCGGCCGAGGGAGGGTCAATTGGTTCGAAGTCCGACAGATGTGTCAGAACATTTGTGTCAGACTGATATGCGAGCTCGCGTCGCGCGAAAGCTTTGCGAGAGCGTAGAGAATATTTAGAGACTACATCTCATTTGTCAATTATACCTTGGAGATAGATTCAACCATGTCACAGTCATGGAACAGGCTGAAGAAGGTTTTGTATCCATTCTCGACCGTCGGCGCTACCGAGACTGAGCTTAGAGCGTTCGGACATCCATAACAAGTCGAGGCTATCAAGACGCCGACGGTGAGGGGAGCAAGAGAATAAATAAAGATGAGCGTGTCGAGGTCAGGATAGAATGCGAAATAGGAATGGGGCAGCGACGCGTACACTTGACCTGAGAGCTGTCATTGTCGTCGTCAAATAATTTTGATAGTGGAGGTTCCCCTATGCCCCTCCCTTGGTACCAGACTAAGAGAACGAAGGAAGCCAACCGTTCTAGCCATTGCGAAACAACGTCAACGTCTCGTGAGTAGACCTGTGACAGGACCGTCAATGAGCAACGTCAAGGTAAAATTGCGCGTACTTTTTTGACTGAGGAATCAGAGGATCGTCTTGGATGGTCCCAAGCGAAGCGTGACTTTTGACGCTTTACCCCAAGATATCGCGTCGCTTTCTTCATGACCACCGCTATCAATGACACCGACATCAATGAGCTCAACAATGAACTCATTAATTCACTTGAAGCTCCCCACTCGGATGTCGATCTGGATGCCCTATTCTATCGCTCGTTTTGCTTCTCTTTCTGCGGCACAGAAGAACACAGTCTCCCCTGGTCATTAGGCGAAGTTTTCGGTTTTCCCACAGAACTTGCAGAATTCAACGACTTCAAGCTGAATGATGACACTTCGGAAATTCCTAGAAAGAGGAAACATGAGGGCGGCGACCGAGAGGACGAGCCACTCTGCGGCGGACGTACTAGGATATCAAACGGCGATGGTCTACTTCCTAGCTTGAACTGCCTCTCTAATGTGGATCTTCAAGCTCAGCGGGTCTTTGAGGCTTATCAAAACGAGCATAAATGTCGTTTGAAAAGCAGAGATAGGAAGGTTAGCACTCACGCCCGTTGGCAATCTGAACGTGAGTGCCCAAACACCGTATGAAACGCGGTCCTGACGATGCTTGCTCTCAGCTATTGCTGCAAAGATCGATGCGCATAATAAACGTGAAGTTTTCAGCCCCTGTATTACACTTCCCAAATCTGCCGGATCCCCAAGCACCTCTGGTATCTCGGTTCCAACAGTGAAGCGATACCATGACAACACGAAATCCATACCGAACTCTCCATCTAGAGCAAGACTCACTCCTCGCGATATGAATATAGAAGACTCTCTTGTTCCCTATACGCAACAGTCCTTGCCGAGTACGCTACAGTCATCGATCTCTCCCCTGCTTAACGAAACCGAGGACTATGGGCTGGGGATCTCATTTTCACCGACTCTTCTCGATTTCGGCCTCGGCTACTCAGGTTCACTTTCAGACACATTTCAAGATCATCCTTTACCAACTCAATCATCCACTGAACCCTCTTCAACCTCCAAAGTCTTGGCCATCTCAACGCCCAAGGAGCGTCCCCCACGTCGTCGGCGATCCCGTACAGTGCTTGAAGAGCTGCCTCGATTCATTTCCACCTTCCCTGCCGATCTTACAAGACCTGTTGAACCCATACTAGAATGTCGTTTAACTGCATCCAGCCTCACGAGCTCGCATGACAGTGACGGAGAGAATGTCACTGACAGTTGCTCGGAGGACGAAGAACATCTGACGCCTAGTTCTCCTCTTGCACGGTTCTCCAAGTGGTCTGCAGCTCTTCCTTTCTCAGCTTGAGTTTTCATCCAGACGTTAGTGAACATTCTCATTTGTTTAATCTGCACAAACAACTCAAACTGTCCAGATGGCCCATGGGCCCTGTGTACATACCATCACTCACTGTAAACTTTATGCGTAACACCAGTGTAAAATTCTTCGTTCAATCACAGACACTAATAAGAGACTTCAACTGTTTCCGACTTCTTTGTCACCTTTTTCTTCTTTGGTCTAGTCGCCTTCACTGGGTCTTGGTGCTAGGGCGCGTATCCTCTCCCGGTACCTCATTGAGTAAAAGGCTAAGGCGGAACTCAACTAGGCACCGGCATCTGCAGACGCGATGTTCTAGACTTTGTTGGTTGTGACGAAGAGATCGTCCCGAGGATAGGAATAGGTTGAGCGGCTACTTTGTCGATGTATTAATTACCAGTAAGAGAAAATGAAGCCGATATCCATACAAGTGGGAACTATGAAATCCGATGGCCTCTAACTTCGACCGGAGAGAAGTTTGGCCGAGTAAAATTTCTTAATCGGGCTCCATTTGCACGTGCTACAAACGAAGGAACGAAGGATAGGGGCGCTTGAGGGTTCCTTCCTTTTGCTTTCACTGCTTGCCTGTTATCATGAGCCTTTTACACTAAACTTCCGTCAACAGGTCCCCTGCCTACGGAACTTCTGCCTGTAGTCCATCATCAGCTCTTACCCACAATAACCAGGGAATGCCATCAATCTCCCCTCAGCCCTCGAACACACTTGCGACTGCAAAGGCTAGGTACGTTGTCTATTCTGTACGTGCACATAACCATACTTCGGTAATGCGACTTAGTTGACTATGCTACAAGGTTCTTTTTGCACTTTAAACAGTGCTACGGAGCGATATTTATCGTATTAAGAACTAGAGTGAGCCCGAATTGCTAGTTAAAGCTAGTGCCGCTAGTAGAATGTGCCGTAGGCGCAGCTAGACCAGTTAGAGAGAGCCGTAGATCGTGTCAGAAAACTGTATGACCGTTCGAAACCTGTAGAACACTATGAGCAGAGGACTTAAGCGGTAATTCACCGAGTTCTACTCTCTACATTCTACTAGGCACTGGCATATCAAGGGATTGTACTATTAGAAGACTTGTAGTCTTCACAGAACCGTTCGTAGCAGAACTTAACAAAGTCAAAAGACCTTCATACTAGGAGTACCTACTTCTACGGGGGATTTAGTTGACAAGAAATCGGACATAGGACCACACAGACTAGGAGAAATTTGATATGACCGTAGATCGAGTCCCGATCTGAGGAAAAGACAAAAAGACATGATACAGATCCCAGATCACAGATAGAGTACCCAGGAACCAGGCAGGAGTGAACAACGGATCTTGGAGTCCGCGCTGTTCATGTGCTATGGCGATTCGGAACTCTGGATCCATATGCTGGAACTACTTGGACACACAAAGTCCATATGATTTGATAACGTCGAAATGCAGGATAAGGTCCGTAGGAAGGAAACACCATATGGTATGCCTATGTAGGTCCATTCCGCATGCTGAAACAAGAATGAAGAACGGTCCAGATTGGTCCAAAACATATGATTCGAATACGGAAAAGCTCCGTAGACAAGATTCTGCACATGTAGCAGTCCCTAGCGATAAGACTCCGCATGGATTCGTAGCTACGGTGCATTATTTTTAGAGATAAAACAAGTAGAGATAGGATTACAAAGCTAGCGTAGAAGTAGTATAAAAGCAGCTCATGTATCCGTAGATAAAGAAGTACTACCCGTGTGTAGGAAAGTCCTGAGTGGGTTGCCCGTGAGTAACTGCTCTTGACACCAATAGAGAGATTTGCCCTGTCTTTGTGCAGTGAAACGATAAGATTTGATTTGAACTATACGAGACCGTCGAGGTCAAAAACTAGAGAACTGTCCGTCCGTAGGCCGCCGAGGTCTTGATTACTGTTTCGTGATCCGTCGAGGGTCTTAGCGTTCGTGTCCGCCGAGGACTTAGTTTTCGTGTCCGTCGAGGGCAATAGTCTCCAATCGTTCGAATTAGTCTTACCGTAGACGAAATTCATAGTCCCACTTAGTCCACTGGACAATAAACAGAGCCCCTACAACCCTAGAGTCCCCGTAGCTGTGGTGTTTTACACTTGCAGTTACACATTGATTTCATAAAACGTTCCTACGATATTGAGACTGTGATCTTGTGCGTAACCTTTGCCAAGCAGTCCACCCTTGCAATCTTTCCTGGTGTGTAGAGTTATTGATAGACTTTACACGGAGGTTTACTAGTTTTTTGGGTTGATTTGGTGTTGGTGCTACTCCCGTAGCTCTGATATTAGGTTAACTCTTGAGTGGTATACTTCGCCCATTATCGGCTTACTGTTCCGTAAAGCGATTTTCAGTCAAAGGAAATCTCACCACGGTTACCCCTTCCTCAGACTGTGTAAGCAAAATCATCACCCTCTATTGCTCTAATCTGTTCCCTTCTCTTCAGTGCACGCGTCAAGGCACATATCGCTCAAAGGTCTCTATTAGACCACAAGAATCAAGATTCAGATGATCGATTGGAGTTTGCAGTAGAGAAAGGCGACGTGAAGAAAGTCATTGAGATACTAGATAACATTCCTGAAACACGCTCCATTCGGTGAGTAACTAGCACTGCTCATCAGAACCGCTCTTGACAAGCATTTCATCCAGAATCAATTACGAGATACAAAATCTCGAAGGCCAAATAAACATCAAGTTTGCGATGCCAACGAAACCCTACGAAGCTTCTATTCACAGCTGGCTTCGGCTCCTGGAAGCCGTTTGGGCTTTTAATTTTCCAGATGTACAATTCTCCCTCGTTTTTGGGAGCACGTTCTCGGCAAGTGAGCTTTTTGCAGGTCTGTTGCGTACGCAGACCGATAACCCTACTTCCACATAGCCTATGATGGTGCGTTAAAAGGAAAAGCTGCAGACAACAACCTCGTCCCATATCTGAGGCAAGGTGGATCGCAGTTTCCAAGCACCGCCCTCGAAATTGGGTGGTCGGAGTCGCATACAAAACTTGAAAAAGATGTCGACGTTTGGTTGACAATGTCACCTCTAGTGAGTAAACAATCCGTAGTGCATGCTGATGTGATGCTGTTATTCATTCAATGGCTACTTAGTTGCTTTCTGTGTTTTCCCTCAAGCTTTACAAAGATTCCCACCCGTTTCGTGCAGTTTTGGAACTGTGGCTCCGTTCAAAGAGCACAGGGGAGCCAGTCACGCGATGGCAACTGGAGTTAAACGCTGGGTTGATGAATGATGACCTTTACTGGGAAGGTCTTGCCAATCAATTTAGGCTCTACACCCACGACATCCTTATGGATGCCTCAGATGCGCTAGGTGCCACCACCTTGTATGCCGGGCATCCCTCCACCCTCATGACGGATCTACGGATCCAAGATGAAATCTCGGCAATACCTGGCATCACCGAGCAACGACTTCAAGCTCCCCCAGCTGCCTTGAAACGATTCTTTTTCGACATTGTTCAATATGTCAATTCCCAACGGTTAGGGGTCAATGTCAGCCTCAACAAGCGTTACATTCCATCGGCCACACCACGAGAAGGCGATGTTTACTAACAAGGTGAGCCAGTGGTGCTATTAGTTCTGAATCCAACTTCAGATTCCCACGTCACCCCAAAAAAACCCTATCTGTTGAAAGCGAAATATTGTTCTTGTAATGCAAGCATAGAGTACGAGCCACCTGCACCTGATGATAGTGCGCTATGCAGGTCGTTTCCATTGACTCCACGTATAAACTCCAAACCTCGCTGTAGCATATAGCAAAGTGTAGCTAGATTCATTCAGTGGCAATTGCACCATTCTTTGCACTTTATTCGTTGCCGTCCGGAGTGCGCCGGCTGCAGCTTGGACACCTTCGGAATAAAATGTTTGTTTTCGTTCGAAACGGTTTTGCCTTACGCTCTTTCATCGTCGCCTCACGAAAAAACACAAACCCTCCAAACTCGAATTCTCTTATATCTCAAAGGAAGATGTCCGTTGCTTCCACTCATCCATCTCTGTCCATCGTCTCGACCCCCAGTAATTCAATGCATTTCCTTCATCCGATAAAATCCGTGACTAATGGTGAACTGTAGATGCTCCTGGAGCTATCGGTCCTTACTCTCAGGCAATCAAAGTCGGGGATCTCCTCTTCTGCTCAGGGTGTCTCCCAGTCGATCCTTCAACTGGCGCCATCCCTGACGATGTAGCGGCTCAGACCAAACAGGCGCTGAAGAACTTGAGAGCGGTTGTAGAAGCCGGTGGTTCAGAATTGGGAAAGGTCGCCAAGACCACAGTGAGTTATCTATGATTTCAGAGTCAGGAATCTCAAGGCCACTGAGCAATTCAAAGGTTTTTCTTAAAAACATGAACGACTTCCTTACTGTCAATAAATATTACGAAGACGCGTTCGGCGACCACAAGCCAGCTCGTTCCGCTGTTGAAGTGGCAAGGCTACCCAAAGATGTTTTGGTCGAGATTGAATGTATTGCGAGGTGCGTTGAAGTTTCCCGCTCTGGTGGTAGTGCCGGTTCCGCAACTTCGAAGAGTGGGGCAAGTCGGCTTTGATTCTTGGGCTCACTTGAGGCTTTTTATAGCTTGAAATAATCCAACTTCAAATGGCAAGCAAATGTAATAGTGGAATCTGTAGAATCAGGAAATAGAAGTCCTTTGTATCGTCACAATCAACCCGAATGCTAACCGAATTCATGTTTCTTAACGCAAGACGCTGCTGAACGTAAGTAAGGGTGATACTTATTTTGGGGTTTCGATCTCCAATCTTATTCTTCCGCAGGTCTCTGAACGCCCACATCGATCTGGATCACCCTGCGGTGGCACTGGAGCTACGGCGAAGTGGTCGAATGAAGTAAGAACATGTCCATCCTCGTTTCATCCATGAGTTGTGGGGGGAAAGCCTTGGCTTGCGCAATGTCAAATGACAGATGCGGGCAGTGTTTTTCTCGCATTGACCACTGATATGGGCGCTTTCTCTTCACCTTCCAATCACACCTCTGATCGCAAAACGAAAAAATATCACTCTTGTGACCTTTCTTCTAGTGTTCGAATGCATTCAATGATGAATTTAAAGTTTGCCTCGTTGTTGCGCAGTAAGCCTTGTTCGATATAAAGTTGTCCAGAGTTCGAGCTGACGCTTTCATACCAGAACTGAAAGATGGCACCCCCATTCTCCCCTCGCACCTCTAGCTATCCAACAGTCACGTTCGATCTTTCTCGACTCTCGTCGTTGGAGAGCGTTGAACAGCTTACTTATGAATTCCAAGCAATGGCCAGGAAAGATAATCTCGCCTCGATATTGGAAGACCTCCTCGAGGAAACCAATAGCAATGCCCTGCCTCTGGCCTTGTGTTGTAAGCACCCTTAGTTTACGACTATACCTCCATGTAACCACCACCTCGGCAGGCCTCGATCAACTGCAACAGTCCTGGATTTTGGATTTATTTCCCAACACCGTCGACGCATTCCCCGACTCTCTGTCCCAACGATTGGTTTCTAAACTGTCGCGTTTCTTTCTTGCGGCGACACCATTCTTGTCACACTGCTCTCCTCCTGCCTCTCGGGATAAGGAGATAGAAGCAGTAAAGAACATCTTGGTTGAACTCGCGGCTCTTGAGTTCACCAATGAATCGACTACCAACAGCAAACCTAGCCAACGTGAAATCAAAAAGCAGCGGAGGGCGAATGCGAGGTCTAGAGCAGTCAACCCTCAGCCATTCAAAGCCTTAGATGTGTCTATTCCGACCTCCGCTCAAGAGGTTGAAGAGTTGAAGAATTTTATTTTGACGCAACAGAAGTCTGTTCTGCAGGTATGTGCACATCTCTCTTCTCGCCGCAGTAGAAAGAGGCACTCACGCTCCGCCTACGTGCAGTCATACCTTGAGGCCATTTGTTCAGATAACTTGGCCCTTGCGGTCAAGCAGAATTGTATTGTTACGCTCTCAGAACCGGCTCTAGAACCGGTCGCCGACCCTGAAGCGGAGAATGAGCTCGAAGTGATAGAGTGTCCAACGATGGATCCTCAACAATCGGTGTATCCAAAGGTGCAGCCATTGAAATCGTACGTGGACTCGCTTTGACTCGGAGAATCGATACCTCAACATAACAACAGGGCATTACACTTTGATTCACCTGACGGGTTTGGAGAATTAATCGTTATCAGTGAAACCGCAGAAAAAGAGCTTCGGTTTCGCCATAAGAAGGAGAGGAAGACTTTTGATATTATCGTCAAGAAGATCAAGTGCGTGGCCCCGCCTGTTCGCCCCATGATTTCTAATGTTCGTAATTTTATACTAGGGAGCTATCGCACGGTCATCTCTCTCCCGATAACCACAAGAGACTCAATAGGTCAGGTTCGGAAGCTGTCGTTTTCGAGGCGAAGATGACTAGTGATCTGCGACTGGTCGTGAGTTTGTCTCGATGATCCTTCCAGAGGATGCTCAAAAGCTGACCTTTGGCCAGTACCAAGTAGATTTAGTACCTCATTTTGACGGGGTACGTACGCTTCCTCATACCTCGCTTATCTGGATCACTTCCTCAATGTTCCCCTCTCCTGTTAGCGGATGCGTCAAGGTAAGGACCCCTCTGTCGCCCAGCTGTCTTATTTGTTCAAAATCACGCGATTGACATAGCGTTCAAGATTTTTGGCATCTTCACTCATGCAAAGATGGATGACCGAATGTGGGATGGCGTCGGAAAGGGTTTAGCGAGCAAAAGTAAAAAACATCGTGAACAGTTGGTTCTCAACGCTGTTTTCAGATATTCGTTACCTGACACATCACGGTAGATGTGCCGTTCGACGTCCTACCCCCAACGCCGACGACCACACATTCTCTCCTGCGTTCTTTCCTCCGCTTGCTGAGATTTCCGAACTCACAGACATAACAAATATGTTGGTCGATGAGTCAAATCTTGTGCGTTGGTTTGTCACTCCACTCAGCGCTACTGCACATGCTCACTTTCTACAGGTTTATTCGAGGTTTTTGTACGTCCATTCCCTCTCAATTATTGAGAATTAGAAGTGTATGATCATCTAGGATGGCGAAGTATGTGGCGCTCTCCCAGGTGAGTGTCTCCTTTTGAAAGCGGCTTTAAGCCAAAAATACTCATGGTTGGATGGTATAGCCATTGATGAATTGTAGGCAATCCGAACTTGTCTCAGGACGAGCAACTACTGACTGGTCCTCCAACTCAGCGATGCTTGCGGATCTGGACGTGACGTACCCTCATGTGATCTCGTAAGTTATTTCACCTCGTTCTTTTGTAACCTGACCATAAGCCGTTTGACAGGGCTCAAGAGAAACGCATAGTTGAACATCCTAACTCGTGCTACGTAGTCGGAAGGAGCGGAACAGGGTTTGTTTTTCTTTTGTTTTTTGCCTCATTTCCTCGTTAACAATACCCAATGAATGCAGAAAAACGACTACACTATTATTCAAGATGTTATTGGTTGAACATACATATCGACTTGCAGACCCTTTGACACCCAAGCCTCGGCAGGTCTTCGTGACACAATCACGAATACTTGCGCATAAGGTCAAAGGATACTACGCTACCTTGGCGCGGGCCCTACAAATAGCGACACAGTCGCCAAGTCAACTTCTTGAGTTGAAAGATACGGTCTCCCCGGAATTAGATGACGCCAATATAGCCGTTGATGACATCCAGGATTGGGATCGAGAGCTTCCTACAAAGTTCAGTGAATTGGAAGAGAAACATTTCCCATTGTTTGTCACGTACTCAGCGGTCAGTTGTTTCAATTTGAATTCATGAGCCATCTAAAGAAAGTGTTTGAAGCTTTGTGGGATGATCGAAGCCGATATGGCGGACAACAAGGCCATTGGTCAAGTCCGGGAACTTTCAAGCAGCACTTCATACACGAAGACGGCGAGAAGATGGAACTTGGTCATCGATTTTGACCGATTCAAGAAGAAGTATTGGCCACGGCTTCCGGAGCCACTCACGAAGAAAACAGGTAATTAATGAATATTAACTGTTACTCCGTCGACCAGCTGACCTCAACCGTTAATATTTAGACCCTGCTCTCGCCTTCAGCGAGTTGATAGGTACACGTCACTCGCCCCATTTCTACGTCGGTGAGAGAATTGACATATTGGCAATAGGTATTATCAAGGGGTCAGAGGCAACGTTAGGTCACGACCCACACCTCTTACCTCAAGCTGCCTATCAGGCGATTAGTCGACGAAAGTATGCCATGACTACTCTGGATAGAGGGGAGATGTATGCCCTCCTCGAGGCTTATATGAAGAAGAAAAAGGAGGAAGGAGGAAAAGATATTGCGGATAGGTATGAATTTCCCTATGTAATCGTGATTCCGCAAGCTTTCAAACTCACGAAATGGTGGAATAGGTCACACGTTATACTCGATTACTTTTCCCAATTTGGGGTTCCGGGACAGAAAGTCGATCAACTGTGAGTCCGGACTCTTTGTAGCAGACAAGTCGTAACTGAGGTGCTCGCAGCTATGTCGATGAAGTCCAGGACAATCTTCTGATTGATACACTGGGTCCGTTGTTGCTCCGAGTCCTGATATTGTTTCTTCTAATGATCCCGCGCTAGTCCTGAGAGCAATCTGTCTCAATCCTGACGGTCTTTTCTGGGCGGGTGACACTGCTCAAGCAATTTCGGCTGGGAGTTCCTTTAGGTTCAACGACCTCAGAGCTTTTCAGTGGAGGCTTGAAGTACGTACATCTGCGGCCCTCAAAGCATTCACTATCGTTGATATACCCCCCAAATTATAGAAGCGGCTTGCGCAAAATATCACCACTCCTTCATCCAGTCCTCCATCTTCAACACTGGCAGCAAAGAAGGCAGAAATATTCCAGCTTGCTGTGAACTACCGATCCCATGCTGGAATAGTTAATTGCGCGCATTCCGTCATAGATCTCATCATCCGGTTTTGGCCTGGCACGATCGACAACCTTGCGCCTGAGATAGGAAATGTTGATGGCCCCAAACCTATCTTTTTCGACGGAAAAGGGGATAACACATCCATCTTGAACGAGTACCTCTTCGGGGATTCCGGCAACCGAATTGAGTTTGGCGCTCATCAATGTCAGTTTTCTTGATTTCTTTAAGGAGAATGCAACCTATTAATGTTGATACAGGTATACTGGTCCGAGACGAGGACGCTCGCTGCCGATTGAGGCAGGAGTTGGGGCATGATATTGGAGTGGTATTGTGAGTGAAACCAAATCGAATCCTTAGCCTGCATTGAGATTGATTGTGCTGTTCATTTCAGGACCATATACGAAAGCAAAGGGCTCGAATTCAATGATGTGCGTCCTCTTGGTGCAATTATACCGCCCGAGACTCACATACGTCAATACAGGTGCTAATCTATAATTTCTTTGAGGATTCCAATGCCGAATTTGCGCGGTGGAGAGTAATTTTGAATGCCATCGACAAATTCCCTGCCTCTCTTCCCAAACTTGATAATAACAAGCACGCGACCATTTGGCTCGAGGTATGCCTCAAACCTTGTCATCTCGCAACTATCTGATGCCTCTAAAATTTAGTTGAAATTTCTATATGTCGCAATGACTCGTGCACGCGAAAATGTATGGATTGCCGATGTCTCGAACAAAGGTGAACCGCTGAGGGTGAGGTAGATGCAATACCACTACAAACGAGTGCTCATCATGACCTGCAGGAGTACTGGAATAGCCGTGGTCTCATCAGGAATATGACTCCGGGAGTCGACGCTCCGAAACTCGCCACCTCTTCGTCAACGGAAGAATGGTTTGAACGAGGCAAACAGCTCTTCCGAGATTATAAAAAGTATCAAGCAGCGAAACACTGCTTCGAAAGGGCTCGTGAACCGGACTACGTGTTCATGACTGATTCCTATATCTTGCACGACCGAGCGGAAGGTCTTGTCGATCGTCGACACCGGAAGCCAGCTTTTCGTGATGCCGCTGAAGCCTTCCGCAAATGTTCCGAGATATTTCCAGCCCGCCGCTTGGAATATTTGACCAAGAGCGCTGACTGCTTCTATCAAGCTGAGGAGCTGCTCGTTGCTGCCGAAATTTATGTGGAAATAAAACAGTTTGATATCGCGGCGGAGTGTTACCGAGACCTTAGCATGTTCGACGAAGCAGTAAAGATCGTGAAGCAAGAACGGGAACGCTTGGATACAGGACTCGTGAATGATATCATTCGCAAGGCAAAGTTTTTCTACTTCAGCTCAGCCGACTCCCTTCCTGCTTCAGATCCCAAGCGACAGCTGCATATAGGGTAAGTGCGGCCCATTTCAATATTTTCCAACGCACTTACCGATTAATTGCAGTCAAGGGGTGGATCTGTTCGAGGATAAAGACCCGTTGGAGTATCTCGAAGATCGTTTTCTCGATGGCGCCAGAGGTGATGTTCTTGTCACCTTACACAGATTCAAGGAGGCAGCCGAGCTTCAATGGTCTGAAGGGAATGTTTTTGAAGCGATCGAACTGTTCTTGCAGGACCAAACTGATTCGTCCTCTCGACGAGCTGGTGAATGTATTTTGGAAGCCTTATGGCAAGAACTACCGTTTGGGCACCGAAACCGAGTTGTAGACCAAAATTCGTCAATCAGTCGGCTTCTGCACCTTTCCTCGATGCTCAGTGCTGAGGTTTTGGGTGGCCAAGAACACCAGGAGGTGAGATCGCTACGGGATACATGTAGTTCGTGCTAACCGGATCTTCAACAGCTTCTGATGTTTCGAGTGCTTTCATCGCAGGATCCGAACAGGCATACTTTCCGTGAGATGGGACAGGTCTTTTTGGCAGCTCAAAACTTGCCTGCAGGATTGCTCTGCCTAGACCATTATTTTGACAGTTCTCCGATTTTGCGCGATTATGAAATTACGTTGGACCAACTTGCGGAGGAACTGGAGGTCCTTCTACACTTTGTCGAGCTTTTGGCGTCTCAAGTGCGCAAGGAACCTACTGAGGATCCCGAGTTAGCCAAATTCTTTGGGGTTAGGAGGTCGAATGGTAATGTACACCGTCTCTCCCCACAGTCGCCGCTGTGTCACTACGCACAGCGCCATGGTGCAGACCGCGTTGAAGGAGCAACTTCAGCTTCGGAACTCCACTCGTTGATTCGAAATATTGTCTTTACCAGGTTGGCCTCCTTGATAAAACAGACCAATGAGCACTGCAAGAACATCAAAGCTTTCTCGCTGTGCTTACCCTACTCGCGAGTTGGCCGTTGTAACCGAGTCTATTGCTCCAAAGTCCACATACTCGCTTCCGACATTGACAGCAATTATTACACACTGCGCGTCAGGATACATCTGCAACAAGTATTGCTTCTCACCAGAATGCGATACTTAACACGCGAATGGCACGATCAACGACGGTAAGGGACTCAATACCCCTTTTCGGTGATGATGAATCTCAATCACCTCGTAGATACTGGTTAAAACGGTTGTACGAAGCCCTTCATCCTCCTCATCATACCATGGGTGGAATGGCAAACCTGACAGTTGATCAACTGCCCGAAACACGGAAGGACCATGTTGGGAGGATTAGGTATTGGATCGAAGAATTCTTCTACTCGCACAAGTTCTTATTCTCACAATCTTTTCTGTCTCTGCTCATACGGGGTGCTATCCTTGCACTTGATGCAGCGCCATCTTTATCATCGCTAGTAAATTCCGACACTCTCGTTCACGACACAGAAGCATCACGATATCTTTATCGTGGCTTATGGTCGATGGAGACCCCCCCTCCAGAATTCATTCGAAGTGGTGGTAGTAATGTGGTCCATGATTTATTAGCTTCGCTGGAGGGGTCTGCAGCGCAAAGTCTGACCAAGGGGATTTTAGCTGTTCGGTACATGAATCCATCTCCCCAAGCTATCAATTTTAACTGATTTTCTTACTCCAGTCATATCATTCAGAAGCAGATACCAATTGAAATCTCTTTACTGTGCGACATCCTCGACAGCCTTTGCAAGAATCTTATTCTTTCCCGTTTTTGCTACTACAACGGATCAAACATACACCGCATGTCACTACCACGTAGTTGGCTGATGACCCCCATTGATATTGAGCGCTGCGGACGGAGAAATTTTGGGTTTCTGAACGTCTTGATTGAACCGGTGGTAGATCTGCTTGCTCAGATCTATACAGGAGAGGATGCAAGTAAGTCGAGAGAGTTCACCGAAAGACCCTGTCATTTCACTCACAAGTCACTATCCAGGTTATCTTCTTTATGAATCAAGCCATCTAGCCTACCCTATATCTGGGGTCATTCGCTCAGTTTTCATCACCCGCGTGTAAGTGACCTATACAATCATTCTGGCGTTATTGGTTGACCTATGAGGTCGTAGCTGTCGTGCTCTTGCTTTGAGTAAGCGATCTCATCCTTTTGGAAATGTCAACGCATTGAATGGATGTTTCTCCAAACAGTTGGCTATAACTACAGGAGTGATGACTTAAAAGACACGCTGCTTTCGGTTTACGCTTCCCTGCGAAGATTTAGCCCTCCACCTCCACCTAATGTGCCATATAGCTGGTATATTCACTCGTACTTTTCGGAACTCCGCTCACCGAATGCTTAGGTATGTTTACTCCAATGCTTGGGGTGGGATAATCAACACCGTACGTCGTTCGGCGCGTGGATCTCCAATGGACGAGATGGTCGAGTTATTTCATCGAGACCGTCTTCAACCTGATGAACCTCTTTGGGACATCCCTTTCGTTCGCCGTCTCGTCTACGACGAGTTGGAAAACGTTCCGAAACTCCTTCGACAGCTGCAATCCGAAACATATTCCGAACGAACGGTAGTCGACGAGCCCCAAGAGCAAACCGTAAACGAACAGGTGGAAGATCGTGCAGAGGCTCAAAATGAGCCTGACGATGACGTCCTCAATGCCCCCGCTGTTTCCGAATCGGTTGAAGAGGAACTCGAGGCCAATATCCCTAGTGAGGAGGAACTCCAGGTCCTATCCAAGCTTCCTACTATCTACAAGAAGAACCAGTTTAAACGTCGGGGAAACTGTAGAACCGCTATGGCACAGCGTCGCAACGACTTCTTTTTGTCGTGTCTCAAGGAATCAGAGAGGATACCCTCGCTCAAGATAAGTATGATATACATCACTTGGAAGTTTCCACCGACGGCGAAGTATCGCAAGTTGATGTTGGGTCCATTGCCGCATCTCCTTTCCTGTCTTGAAGTAATCTACCACCAATTACTGGAGCTCAAGAGCGCGACAAAGACCCGCCTTCAGAACGCTGGGAACCATGTTCAGCTGAGTGAGCTCGAAACCCGGCGGACTTCGATAACGTGAGCATTTTGCGCCCATTTACACATCCTTGACTGAACGAACCCGCCCTCTAGCTCTGCGATCAAAAAAGTCACTTTCCTGCAGAGGACTTTGAGCCCGACATCCCGGTTGCATTCCGAATGCAGCGAGAACAAACTGGAGCAGTACGTCTGTGACATGAAAGAGTTGATATCCAATGGCCTCCCTGTTGATTTGATTTTGACGACTGAGATGAAGTATGAGTTTGAGTTGGGATGGAATGGCACTGCGAGACCTCACCTAATATATCCAGCGAAAAAGAGATCCGAACTCAACACTAGCGACGTGTAGTGGTTGTTTATAGTGAATGTGATGTAGGTGATAGCCTCGAAAATGTGCAAATTTATCTCTTCTAGTTTCTTCTATGGCGTTTTGAACATTCTGGGCGGTTTGAACTAGGAAACATTGTAGTCTTCCGCTGTACTATAAAATTCTTCAATAATCCTCTTTTGTGCATCGGCTCCCTTCTCCAACTGTTCTCAAGAAAGGTGAGCGGGTTCGCACAATTATCTACAGCATATTGACTAACCTCTGTGTCCCCAATAGCGCGGATAACGATATATTTCCTCCCAGTCAAAATTTCCTCCGTCATTTGCCCGAATTCTGGTGTTGATTTCGTCGCTTCGAAGACGGCGTGAGAGCCTGATACGGTACAACCGGCCTCTTGAGCGATAAGGGAACCTGCACAGACATCCCATGCCCAGCATCCAATTTCCCTTGTTCATGAAAAGTAAGAGACAGCAGGATGATACACCTGAAAGACACACCAATAGATATCTAAGCCACCTTGTGCCACCATGGCGAAATTGAGCGCTGAGCTTCCTAAGGAACGTATAGAGTGCACCATACGGCCTTTAACGACGCCCGACGACGGATCACCCGCAAGTCGATGGAATGAGCCAGATCGTTTCGTGAGGGAAGACAACGATCTGTCGCTACCCCATTCCACAGCTTGAAGACCCAGAAAATTGAGCCGAACGATTCAGACACCTAAGCAATGACGACTTGCCTATCTGGGCGTGATTCAAGGTTGCAAGAGGTTTCGGGGACTTTGCGAGCGGAAGTTTCAGAGGTGGACCTCCATTTTGAGACAAGTAGGAGCCTTGGTTCTTGATGCCAGTGTACTGTGTGTTTTGCAGTGGCCGTTAGCGCCGCTCAACACTTTGACGAAAGAGTCGGGCTTACCAAGAAGTTGAGGAAAGGGTTGAAGATGACACCCAAGACTGGCCTTCGCTTGTAAATAAGTCCAAGGGAGATGCAAACCCAGGGGAATCCATGAACGAAGTTGGTAGTGCCATCTTCAATTTTGGCGACGAAATCAGTTCCAAACGTGCTCAAACAACTCCAGCTACTAACCGATAGGATCGACGCAGAAAGTCGGGTCATCTGTAAGCGGTGAACGCGATCCAGCTGCATATGACTCTTCTCCAATGCTGCGATTTGATTTTGAATGGTTTGATAGGTGTTGTCAATGAAGCTGAGAAAAAAATGGGACGCACAACTTGAAAGCAGGATACTTCGCAGCAATCTCCTTCTTCACAAGCTCTTCTACCTTGACGTCGTACTCAGTAACCAGATCCACGGAATTTTTCTTCTCGTCGACGTTCGAGCCCGCGTTCTGAATGGCTACACTTCCGTCCAAGATAATCTTGCCGGCAGAATGTGCAAGATCGACTGTGAATTGAAGAATACTTTGAAGGTCGGAAGAGGTGAGCTCTGTGACGGCCATTGCGATAATGGTGGTATGGAGGAAGATTTTGTTGACGCGAAGTTGACCTTATGGACCGGCTTGATCATCGATAGGCCAGTTCACCTTTGATGCACACGTTCGTCGATAGATAACAGAGCTCGGTTGAAGCTCTGTGAAGCTGAAATCTAAGGGATAGCAATATTCTCTGAGAACAATGGCCGGAGAAAGACTGCATAAGCACAAGTGCGAATTACTACGTACATAGGCAAAAACGAGCAGGAATATTACAGTGTTCCCACGCTTGAACTCGTGATTTTCGCCTTGAACGCGCGTCGAGTTATACACGCAATCCTCTTCCGATACCACCATGTTTTTAACGCGTTCAGAGTACGGTAAGATCCTTCGGGCCTTAGTATCTGAATCTTTCTTATTGACCTCAACTCCACAGATCGTGGTGTGAACACATTCTCGCCAGAAGGACGGCTATTCCAAGGTGCGTCTTATCGAGATGCAACATTCTTAGGTGCTCACATGAGATCCGTCTTTCTATCAGTCGAATATGCCATCGAAGCAATCAAAGTGAGCCATCGAGGTCTTTCTCTACACTCAGTGCGATCATCCTCAACTCTCAATCTGCAGCTCGGTTCGACTACGCTGGGAATTCGAACAGACCAAGGAGTAGTTCTGGCCGTCGAAAAGCGCGTTCAATCACCTCTCATAGAATCCAGCTCCATTGAGAAGATAATGGAAATTGACCGTCATTTGGGCTGTGCCATGTCAGGTCTTACCGCCGATGCAAGAACGATGATTGACCATGCTCGAGTAACAGCCCAGAACCATTCATTCACATATGACGAGAAGATTAAGGTGGAAAGTGTCACCCAGGCGGTTTGCGATTTGGCTCTGCGGTTTGGCGAGAGTGTGCATGATGAGGATGCGATGATGAGTAGACCGTTTGGGGTGGCGCTTTTGATTGCGGGGATTGACGAGGTTGGACCTCAGCTGTGTGTTCGCTAAATTCTGCTTCATAAGTGTGAATAACTAATTGAGTTTCACAGGTATCATACTGATCCATCCGGAACATTTGTGAGATATCAGGCGAAGGCAATTGGCTCGGGCTCAGAGGCTGCACAAGCAGAGCTACAAGAGAAGTGGTATTCGGTATGAAGAGTTCTTCATGATTATTTTCGTTTGAGTTTTACCCATCTTCTCAGCAAATGACATTACAAGAGGCAAATATATTAGCAATGCGTGTCCTGAAGCAGGTCATGGAAGAAAAGTTAGATCAACATAATGTGCAATTAGCACAAGTGCGTCTGCCCTCTTTCTCTTGACGGTAGTCTTGGATTGTTTGACCTCGCTTTGTTCTCTCTTAGGTTACCCCTCAGAAAGGATTCGAGATATTGGACGAAACGAGCCTAAAAGCAGTTATCGACCAGATGTAGATCAGCTCCTTCACGACTCGTAATAATATTGCTATCTTTCAGAATGACGTTCTCTGTACGAATTTTGGAGGGGTTCCAACGATCTGTGTGCTGCTACTGCTCAGTGTCCTGGTCAACATCACAATCTCCTGCTGCTATTGAATTTCTTCTATCTCGTGAAAGTTGATTTATTGACTAAAACCAAGCAACCGTGTGAAAGGTTCGCCTTCTGTAGTTCTTTTCATTGACGTATGCAAAACTAAAAGATGAGGGAAGAAGTCAAATCAATATCAATTAATTGCTTCTGCATTCTAGTCGAAAGTTGACTTGTTTGAGGTTGGGACGTTCAACACATCCGCATTGTGGTCTAAAATCAGCGGAAGAATGGCATTGAAAGATTGTCGGAGTGTCGGAAATTTTGCAAGCGCCTGATAAGCGCCTATAAGGCCCGTAAGGCTCCGTAAGATAGATGTCATAAATGATGGATTACAGAAAAGGCTTAATCATTATAAGAGATCATAAACTTCCCGATAAGGCCTTATTTCCACTTATCAGTGACATATTTGTGACAAAAATATTCCTGATAAGCCTCCTAAGCCGTGACAAGGCGACCGTCCGCTTATCAGGCCTGATCAACCGCCTTACAACCGGCGATAATGGGGCTCGGCTTATAAGCCCGGATCAAAATTTCCGACAAGGCGCACCAACAAACTTCGATTCTTCTGAGTCTCCGGCTGTTCTCCTCTTCGTCAACAAGGTCATTACTTGAACTCTACAAACTTTGTGCCCACCAGATCGCCAGCACTTTGTATTCACGATCCCACCGGTACTTCTTCAATGTTGCAGTGCTTCAATACGAAGAACGAGCCACCAGACCCAGATCATCCGGGACCTACTGACCTAGACCTGTAACCGGTCCTATATGACGATGACAAGCATATCTGTACATATGTATCATCGTCACAGATAGGCTACTGACCCTCCATCAATTGTTTTCCCTCGCATTGACTGTGGTCGGATTTGAGGAGAGAGGGCGGTTGGGTAGGCGGGCCGCGGCTAGCCTGGTTCCGTTTCTTTTAGAACGTTCTGCCGCCGAACCTGCCGCCTCTTGTGATTTGCCGCCACGGCCGCCACACTTTTTCTCTTTCCTTGTCTGAACAAAAAACATCCATTTCCAGATATTTCCTGGGTTCCTCTAGTTACTCGTGTTCCGCGCGAAAAAGGCCATTTACCAACATCTCATTTGTCTAGACCGTATCTATCTTCACAACCTACTTCATCTCTCTAGACTCTAGTATGGATAGCCTATCCGTTTCTAACGATCTAACTATCGGAATACTGTGTGAGTCTCCATTCCGTGTTGTTACTCCTTCTTTGACGAGGCAGTTAGCCCTTCAGGGTGCCTTTGTAGAACATCAAGTTTCAATAGAGCGACTAAACCTGAACCGAAGGATTCGCGTTCTTCAGGTGCGCACAGAACAGGATCTCGATCAGTGTAATGCTCTAATCATTCCCGGAGGAGGTACGTTACTCGTATGACTTAGTTTTGAATTTCGTTTGAAGAGAACGACTTTGCCACAGAGTCGACCACGATTGCACTATTAGCCCGACTGTCTGGCCTTTTTGAGCCGCTGAAACAGTTTGCCAATACGAAGCCCGTTTGGGGAACATGTGCAGGCGCAATCCTGCTCTCGAATTCCGTCGTGGGTGCTAAGAAAGGTGGTCAGGAATTATTGGGTGGGATGTCAATATCGATTGCGAGGAATGGTTGGGGATCGCAAGTCAGTTACCTTCTCCCACAACCATGAATACATTGGCTAATATTATCTTGTCTTTATAGATAGAATCCTTCGAAGCACCTCTGCAAGTAGATGGCCTTCGTGACTCTACGCGTCCTTTTTCTGGGATTTTTATTCGAGCACCGGTGCGTAAACTACTTCCTTGTATCGGAGCTTTCGACCGACCAATCGAAATTTAGGTTCTTCTTGCGCTGAAGAACTCGCCCAATGATCCACCGATCCAAGTCGTTGCTCGACTTCCTCAAGAACTCACACCGGAATCCCTCATCAGCCAGGTGGAAGAGTTCGACGCAGATACCACAACAATAGTTGCAATCCGTCAAGGGTTACATTTGTTGACAACTTTCCACCCTGAACTTACCAAAGACGACCGATTTCATGAGTATTTCGTACGTGAATGTGTGCTCAATGCTAACAGTCCATAAGATACCCTAGTGTAGCATAGATTATAGGCCATATTGATAATTTCATATCGGCCGCGGATGACTTGTCTCTCTTTCTGCTTGAAGCTACCTCCTACATGCTCCCTCAGACACATTTCCACAGGGTCTTGAACACGAACCATTCTGCTTCATCATCTGAAACATGCCAAATACATGGACTTCTCGTCCAACCAATCGAAGAATTAGCTCGACTCAATGCAGAAATCCAACATCTCAAATCCACTCTCAACTATCTCATATCTCAGCGAGAGAAATTACAAACCTTTGTGAGCAGTCACAAAGCCCTCATATCTCCTATTCGCCGTCTCCCAGCCGAAGTCATGTCCGAAATATTTGTTCATTGTCTTCAAACAAAGGACAGAAATCCGACACGAAGCCTTGCAGAGGCACCTCTTTTACTCACTCTCGTCTGTAGACGATGGAGAGAAATCGCACTATCCACAGCTCAATTATGGAGCAGTTTACACATATATCTCCCACCGACAGCTCAGAAGTATGAAATTAGATTGACAGAGGTGATAAATCGCAGAGCAGAGGGTGTGAAGGCATGGCTATCGAGGTCTGGGTCCTTGCCACTGTCCATCTCGTTGGTTGTCGGGCTCGACCGTGATTCTAGTGGACGAGCGGTGCTCGTATACAAGTCCGTAATGGACGTCTTTTTCTCTTTTTCCCATAAATGGGGTACTCTCATGTTGAGAGTCCCTTCATGCCTCCTGGAGGTCATAGAAGACTATGCAAGACCTCACTGGCAGGACCTCACTCGGCTGCAAACCCTCATCATTGACTACGACATGGCCAGTCGACAACTTCTCTTTTTGGATCCAGCTGCACCTCATCCTTCTCCAGAAGACACAAACGTTCCTCTGGCCGGATTGATTTGCAACGCTCCAGCCTTGCGACATCTAACGTTACTCGAACCCATCCAGAACGTGTACAAACTCGATCTTGATTGGACAAAACTTACTCATTTCAAAGCGGAAACAGGGATGAACGGTGTCCAGAATCATGAGGATATTTTACGTGTCCTGTCCAAGGGCGCATTGAGCCTGCAGTCTGTCACCGTTGTTGCAGGTTTTCACCCATCAGGACTACATGCCGCTGATAACTGTGCCGCTCTGGAAGACATAATACACCTCCCGTCCCTCCACACGCTCTCTTTAAACCTCCACTTTGAAGTTCCATTACACGGATTGAACCATGACGACCTAACAGGAGCGGGACGCGTGTATGGAAGTCAGGTTAAAGCTATCTTCGACCACATTTCCACTCCGAAACTCAAGCATCTCACAGTGCGTTTCGGGAACGTAATGAGTTTGGTTGCAGGTTCTATACCGCCACAGGTTCCCTTCTTACAATTCCTGCTTTGGTCAGGATGTCATCTCGAGTCCCTTGAATTGGGGTTCGTCATGACTAGGGAAGCCTTAATTGAGTGCTTGGAGAACGTCCCGTCGTTGACGTCTCTCACACTCGATGAATGTCTCTGGACCGTGCTGCGAGATCGCCAACGCTTGTCGTTAGTCGAACATAACGCCCCCCCTACGAATGCACTTGCCACGCCGGAGACCATAGCTGAGCTTGCGATTTTGACAGACGAGCTTCTTCAAAAGTTACTGCCTTCGTCATCTACCGAAGACGACGAGGAACCTACGAACCCAAGCTCTGCATTGTGTCCTGCCCTTCAACGCCTCGCACTACATCGATGTGAAGCCGTTTCGGAGATGGCGTTGGTAAAATTTGTCCAAATACGAGCCCGCCCTCTTGACCCTGATTCGGAATCGAATACAGATCGAAGTTCGGTACGACTACCCCTTCGATCGTTGAATGTCACATACCATCGGGAAAAGAGAAAGGTGACCGAAGACGACATTCGTGCGCGCAAGCAAATGAAGGCGTTGAAAAGAATGGCTCATGTGATGATATCGTACCCTCGACCGTCGCTACCTTCGGATTTACCGGATGCTGGCCAACAGAACCCGGGATCACTTCGAGTCTGGCCTTTTAGGGGTCTCTTATGGGAATGATTCGGCGAACGAGCCTGTCATTGGCCTATCACCCACGATAGGCTGTTTATTCGATATTACACGCCGTTCGAAAGGGCGCGTGAAATGTCGTCAGTTGGTTATTAAAGCTCGTCGGGTGCCATGTAGATGGTAAGGCAGTGTAAACTATTGTTATTACTCTGATGCGGTACTATGCATCTTCGCTATTTTATCACTCTCCTTGCCCAATTCCCAATTTCCGTCCTAGGTAGAATCGAACCCTTTCGGATGCTTCGATTGCCAATTCCACAGATCCCTACACATCGTCTCCAAGTCTTGTGGAGCCTTGAATCCAAGTTCCTTTTCAGCCAATGAAGGATCAGCAGTAAGATCTGGAACATCTCCAGCCCTGAGTCTGTCGTTAAAAACAGACCTTGATTAGTTAGAACTTAGCTCGCAAACATACCTTCGTCCGACGATAACACTTTTATAGTTAAATCCAGTGGCCTTCCTCATTGCCTCAATCATCTCCAACACACTCTGCCCTCTCCCTTTCCCAAGGTTGTACGCTTTATATTTACCCTGGGGTTTGTCATGGAACACTTTACTATCCTTGTTTATTAACGCATCAAGCGCGAGAAGATGTCCAGACGCAAGATCGATGACGTGTAAATAGTCGCGGACGCATGTTCCATCTCTGACAATGAGGAAATATCAGGTTTCAGAAACCGAGGGTGAGATAAAAGAACAAACCGGGTAGGGTAGTCATTTCCGAAAACTTTCAATGTCGAATCATCGATTCTACCGATTGCCATATGAGCGAGGATAGGAAGGAGGTTCAATGGTTTTCCAACGGGGTCTTCGCCGATACGACCGGATGGATGCGCACCAGCGGGGCTGATCAGGACATCGTCAGAATGGATTGAGTGAAGGAAGAAACACTTACTTGAAATACCTGAGAGCAACAGCTAGCCATCGGCCTGGTTGGGCTAGAAAACGAGATCGTAAAAATTGAATGCATGAGGGCATGAAATTCCCGTACACTGGCATAGATCTTGAATCACAGTCTCCGACATGACCTTGGATCGTCCGTAGGGACTGTCTGCTTGTAGTCGCGTGGTCTCAGGTATCGGGACATCGGGGGGTGTACCATAAACTGTCGCTGATGATGAATATACGATTCTCGTGCAGTCATACTCGTCCATAATCTGCAACAACTTGACAGTGGCCGAGACGTTATTTTCGTAGTAGGTCAAAGGAATTTCAGTGGATTCTCCTACGGCTTTGTATGCCTACATGAAGAGAATGTAGATAAGGATCAAGGGTATGGGAAGTGCGTCGGTTGTTGCTCACCGCGATGTGAATGACACCCCAAATTCCACCTTTCCCATACTTATCGAACACACCTCGGAGTTGTTCTGACCGCGTAAGATCAATATTATACGAATCAAACTCGGTGCTTTGTCGATCCTGTTCCGTTGCGTTTTGTGGCAACTCATCTTGCATGAGCTGAGAAACTTGGTTCAACGCCGATGAATGTGAGTTGTGGTGATTGTCCACCGAGATTATTTTGTATCTTCTTGTCTTTGCCAGGCAGTAAACCACATGCGAGCCTGTTAAAAGATATGGCTTTAGTATGCTCTATCCTTCACAGATAGAGGAGTGAAACACATACCAATATAGCCAGCACCTCCAGTGACAAGGACCGTCTGGAAGAATCACTTTCAAGTCTTGGAAACGTGATGAGACACAACTTACTCTGAGGGGCTCCTGATGGTGAGACATGGTGGAAGTGAGAAAGGAGAGGATAAAGTTACTGGCGTTGGGAGGAGGGTTTTATCAGTTTTATCTGATCATGGTTCCGAGTCGTGATCGCAGGAAGATTCATACGCTCAACGATTCGATGAGACACCACCCAACCCCCACATTCAAATTCCTCACCTCCACAACCTACTGCTACTACATGCTAGAACTATCATCCCATCCAAATTCTGCGACTATGGCCGACGACACCATTCATACGCCACCACCAAGACGGTTGCTGGCCCCATTCAACCTCCTTCCAACCAAGGTGGTAGAACGATTTCTCGCCATGTCTCTTCTCATCTGCTCGCTTTCCGCGAGCCAAATCCTTTTCACCCCCGCCACGGCGGCGACATCTATAGGCGTCCGCATTCTTTTAAGAGCGTCCTATCTCTGCGTGGTTCTCGCACTACCAGCCACAAAAGGGGATCCTCCGAATGAGTTGCTGGGGATGTGGCTGCATTACTTTGGAACTCTCCTACACCTCAGTAAGTAACTATAGGCTATTTTCTATTAATTTTCTACTCATCCTGATCCCTCCGCGTTCTCCCAGTCCTTTTGGCCACTGGGACGACGCCAGTGCCAACACCTCTATCCCTTGCCAATCATCTCACCAGTCGAGTCGACGCTCGACACTGGTTCTGAGTGGGGTTTCATTACAATCCTCTCACCCTTCGTGGCTTTTCTCCTCACAGCATCAGCTATGACATTCATGCTGATTTCTGTTGAGGGGAAGTTTGATTCAGAAAGGCTGGGTGTCTTTGGGCGCCTCATTCTGCGGATACACGCCATGATATCTTTTGTTGACGCCAAGTTTGTACGTACTATCCGTTCATCATTAAAAGTTAGTTTCTTTTCTACTGTGCTCTATTAGATGTAAACTGACATACACTTATAGAACCCACGATACAGATACAGATACAAGAGTGGTTTCTTTCCCCCAGGCAGGCACACCACAACGTGACGCGTGAACCCCAGTGACAGACGGAGAATTGTCTAATGTGAGTTCAAACTCTTTCAGAATTTTATGTTTTGACTGACCACCAACATATTTTCTTAGACGACTGAACAAACCGAAAGTGATTAAAGAACTGTCTTACTTGATAGCTATTGTTAATGAGTAACTTAATACAAATGTTTCCTTGGTACTGTCAATATGACCTGGTTATGTAAATGTGATATGGATATCAAAAATTTTAGCACTAGGTATACTATACAACGTAGCTAAGCATGAGCAAGGGGAAAAAACAAGATACAGATTGTACGTTGATGCTTAGTACTTACAAATATAAAAATGACACTTGAAGACCTTTCAGCTCCCTACACACGAAACGGATAGAAAGACCTGGGTTGCGGAGAAAAAAAAGTCGAACATGAAATACGAATAAATAAATAAAAATCCATCTAATGTAGAAATCGCGTTATGCGACTTGGAATGGGAAAGACGTCGGTACTTGTGATATCTTCTTTTCCTTTCTTTCCTTCTTCCCAAACTCGAAACTACCAAGTAGCGGAGATGATATACTCAGCTTCCGGGTGGCACACTTAAATTAGCTGCTGCACCTGCAAATGTGTGTGCAATCCAGGTGAGGCTACGGGAAAGTCGGAGGTCATTATTCTAGGCACCGAAGTGAGAGGTCGAGGCGTGCTATCTTCCTTTGTGGCGAACCATGGGTGTGCATTGCCGTTGAGAATGGGACTTGCAGCAACTACATCGGGTGGTGGTAACGGCGGAAGTGGAGGTAATGGTCTGGACTGTGATAACTAACCCTCTGCCGGTATACCGGAGTGGTTGAAGGGCGAGAATGGTCGATGGATGTTTTCCGATGTGTCCTTTTATTGTTAAATGAGGCCGAAAACTTTCAATGTCGAATCATCGATTCTACCGATTGCCATATGAGCGAGGATAGGAAGGAGGTTCAATGGTCTTCCAACGGGGTCTTCGCCCATTCGACTAGATGGATGCGCACCAGCGGGGCTGATCAAGACATCGAATGTTTGTCAGAAGTTCGAGATGAATTGGGCGAAGGAAGAAACACTTACTTGATATCCATCGACCTGGTTGGGCTAGAAACAAGAGTCGTAATAATTGAATGCATGAGGGGATGGTTTTCCCGTACACTGGCATAGATCTTGAATCAGTTTCCGACATGACCTTGGATCGTCTGCTTGTAGTCGCGTGGTCTCAGGTATCGGGACATTGGGTGGTGTACTGCTGATAATGAATGTACGATCCTCATGCAGTCATACTCGTCCATAATTTGCAACAACTTGACAGTGGCCGCCGAGACGCTATTTTCGTAGTAGGTCAAAGAAATTTCAGTGGATTCTCCTACGGCTTCGTATGCCTGCATGAAGGGATGTAGGTAAGGATCAAGGGTATTGGAAGAGTGTTGTTTACCGCGTAAGCCTGAGACCAAAATCGTACGAATCGAACTCGGTGCTTTGTCTTTTCCGTTGCGTTTTGTGGCAACTAGTACTCATCCTTCATGAGCTGAGAACCTTGGTTCAACGCCGATGAATTGTGGTGATTGTCCACCGAGATTATTTTGTATCTTCTTGTCCTTCACTGTCGGATACTATGGCAGGAGGGACCTCCTGTGACACGCAAACTTCCAAGCCTCGGAAACGTGATGAGAGAAACACATCATGCTCTAATTAAGAGGCTCCTGTTGTCGAGAGTGAGAAGTTGGGTCGATGGTTTTGCCTGATCATGATGGTTCGTGATCGCAGAAAACGTTTCATGAACTACCCGGAACTACATGGCTACGTTGCTTCCATCTTTATATCCCCTTCTACATCAACTTTCAGAGTTTCTGGTCCTGGCGATTTCGAAGGACTACTCCCACTCGGCGATTCAGATGCCTTGGTTTCTTTTGCCTCTTTCTCCTTCTCTCGCTCGATCTCCTGGACCAGGGCCGGAACATCTCCAGTCCCAACCTTTCCAAAATGTGATAAATACTGCTCACGGGCCGTTCGGAGCGCCAGCCATGACCAGCGTTCCTTGCTCTGAGAACAGAACAAGTAGCAATCAACAAATGAAAATCAGATGGTGAAAACGGAAAACTATCTCACCTCTTCCGCTTTCTTTATCTGATCGTCAGGAGGTAACGGCGCAGACATGGGAGTTGCTGGCCTGGGCGTCGGCGTACTTGTGACCGGCGCTGCAGATGGCCCCACCGTTGATGCAGGTGTACCAACTGATGGAGGCTCTTGAGGCAAAGAGCTGGAAACAGGCTTGGCCGGAAGTGAAGGATGAAGTGGTGATGACACATTTTGTGCCGAGATTGTGTCTGTGGGTGGCTCTAAATTTGTGGTAGTAGCCTTGGACTCCATCTCCGCTGCCTCCGCCTCTGCTGCTTTGGCCGCCGCTGCCATCTTAAATGCTTCTCGTCTCTCTTGCTGTTGTCTGAGTTGTTTTGTTCGCATTTCTATTCGCCTATCTTCGAGTTGAATCTTTTTGGCAAAGTCTTGGATATCGCCAGGACTTTAGATCCGTGAGTAAAAACGAACGAGCGCAGAGAGAGAGGGAAAGGAGACTTCAAAGCACAGTGTTCGAAGGTCCAAAATATGCCAGCTGGCCGCTGCAAAAGCACGACCCCTTGGGCTTGAGGTAGCGACCTGACGAGAACCGGCGCATTCCTCCATAAAAGCCCAAAAATAATTCAAGTGAAAGAAAGTACGCAAAAACTCAACTGGAAAGGTCTTTGTAAATCGTGCAAGTCACGATAGCCCATCTCCCATATCTCGGTCAATGCCTCACTCCCGAATTTCCACTGCCAATCCTCAGGAGGTTCGCGCATCTTCTGTCTTGCTTCTCTCGTAGCCTCTTCCAGACCAACCTTTCTCTTCTTCTGTTTCTCTCCATCAACCTCCTCTTCCTCCTCGATCTCGACGCTCCAGGGTGCTTTGTCAAACGGCGGACACATGTCGTTCTTCCACCGGATCCAGTTCCTGTCGCGCTCCAAAATGACCGCAGCTGTATCAGCGAACGCTCGTCCGTTCGGCGTTGTCTGTCGCAACTCTTCCATTGCCTTGGTAAATGTTTCTTGTACCCATTGTGCATCTGTATCAGATAGAACGAAGTCCATTTGTAACGAGCGATTCCTTGTCGTCTGCCACGCAGCCTTGGCAGCCTTGGTGTAATTAAGAAGATGTGACAGTAAAATGAGCAGTTGAAAGAGAAATTGACGGCGGAAATGGGTATCTGCGATCTTAGAAATTTCTTTCAATGACATGAATGATTAAACTATTCTAGGACTGACCTCAAGATCAATCAGTTCAGGACTGGTCAAGAATTTTGCAAAGAAATATTCTTCGACAGCATCTTCGGCGCTCTCTAAGGGTTCTCGTTTGCGTTTGAGTGATCCGTTTGATGCGCCAACCGCCTTGCTACCCATCATCAAACGTTCCTTCGCACTAGCTTCTTTGATTACAGGTAGAACCTTAGTGACGGCTTCTTTGAAATCGGGGAAGGTGGCTGGATTCGCGAACAGTGGCGGTCTGGAGAACGGTCGTTGTAGGGACCAGAATGTATTGTAAAAATCTGAACAAAACGAGTTAGTCATATGAAAGCCCAAATGAAATGTAACGTGCCCATTTTTTGTTCAGCTGCCTTGTCGTCTTTCTTTGGATCTTTGGAATCGACCTGCATCTTCATGTCACCATTAGAGTCCTCGACCTTGGCTTGATCCGCTCCTGCTGATGAAGACTCTTCTTTCGCCTCCATTGTCACCCCCTCCCATAAAGGACCATATTCACCCCTCAGATTAACGCCACTGCGTTCACCTAACGGGAACACCCCACTCAAGAACGTGAGTATCCTTCCACAAAATATTGTCATGGTCCCCATCTTTGAAAGGCGACGAAGTAAATCATTCAATGTTCGTAAAAGTACGAGGGCCTTTCCTTTTCCGGGAACCATGCCTTCTGTTAAACGTGAGGCGCGTGTTTCAATCCATGTGAATGTATGGGAGCATGAGGCGATTGTTTGCGCTTCAAGGAGATCCTGTAGGACCGTGAACGGAAAGCTTTGTTCGCATGCGTCTGAGATGCGAGCGGCGTTGAGATACGGAAACTTGAAATGAGACTAGTGACGCACCCAACTCCGTGAACTTGAGAACCAGGTCCAACATATCTCGCAGCTGGTCATAGTATCTCGTCTCTTCATTCTTGAGAGCTTGGCCCTCAGTTGCCTATAGAACATTGGATTCAAAAAAAAAATAACAAGGAGGAAATACGTCCTTGACTTACAGCAAGATTCAAGACCTCATTCCTCAACAGGTATTCCCATTGATTTTTCCTGTTCTCCGGTGAAGAGATCCTTTTTGCATCATCAAGAGTTTTCTTTACGAGTTGTTTGAGCTGTTCTTCATGGACCGGGGAAGTAGGAATTGAGGCAATGAGGCTGGTAAGTACTGGTTCGAGGGAAACCGCGGACATGGTTTCCCGGGCTTTCCCACGGCGACAAGGTCTGTCGGTCTTCTGACCTCGACGGCGACCTTACCTTCCTTGAGCAGACCAATTCCTCTTGAGATCCACTCAAACTGCAACGTCCCTGTCCAGTGTTGTGTATCTAAAACCTTCGAACAGCTATCCATTTCACAGTTTAACTGTCCATCACAAACGATCACCTCGGCTTGTGATGAGTTCGGCTGCTCATGATGAATTCTCTCTTTCGCTGGGATAGAGTGGGAAACCCCTTGTATCACTTCCATGGTCCCTAGCAGGTACCAGTGAGTCAGTCATACCCACTCGAGGTAAAAGTCACTCAGTATTTCAACAGCACGAATAAATTGAATTATGCAGATGAGGACATGGAAGCCCGAATTATTCGCCTCCCTTAATATATCACGAACAGACGTTCTCAATCAACTTCTCATGTCGTCGAACACCCCCATCTCGATAAAGCGGTTTGGACTTCGATATCAACAGTTTTCGATTCGGCATGCGTTTCAATGTCCAATCGGCGTTTTAGTATCGACGATTTCTGCACACACATCAACTCAGTTGATCGGGTGCATGCTGCCGAGGCCAAGTTCAGCATTGACCTTGAAAGATGAACCTGTGTAAGACATCAAAATCAGATTGCACAGCGGTCCTGACGCTTTTTCCGGGCTTCAACT
This sequence comes from Marasmius oreades, assembly GCF_018924745.1. Lineage (NCBI taxonomy): Eukaryota > Fungi > Basidiomycota > Agaricomycetes > Agaricales > Marasmiaceae > Marasmius > Marasmius oreades. Next base: position 4,781,528 of record NC_057323.1, read on the forward strand.
TAAAGAATGCTTCTCGACAGGTGCCACTCTTGCCACTGTAAGGGCTTGATCTACCTATAATTAGCTGGAGGGGTGGTTTAAAACTCGACTGCCAAACGGGAAACGCACCCCAGATGCTTCCGCCATCTTCAGATGGCATTCATCATCCGTATATTCTCCCTGCTCTCTGCTGGCAGTAATGAAGATATCACTGTGCGTATCCCGTTTATGTTAGCCTTCTGACTTTAACTTAATCTTCATGCAGCTCTTTTCTCCGCAACGCCGCCTAGCACAAGCTGAAGACCAACGAGTCGAAATCAGACAACCACTTTCTTTGCCAAGCATTGGCGATGTCGTTCATTCCACCGAAGATCACGTTGAGGGCACAGTTGAAGATGTGAAGGGCACAGTCAACGATGTCAAAGATGGAAACGATGTGGTTGACGATGTAAAGAAGACCATTTCCGATCCCAAAGGCTTAACTGGCGGGCCAATTGCAAACGCTAAAATCATTCTTGGTTCTGGAGCGTCTGACCATGGTGGCAAACCCGGCCAACCCCCATCTTCCCCCACCAGTAGTCCGCCCCAAAACACACAAGCACCGCCGACGACTCCTTCCAACAGCCCCGACGACCCTCCTTCTCGTAATCCTCCTCCCGATAATGGCTCTTCACAAAGCAACAATGGAAACGATTCTGGAGATGGCAATTCCTCTGACGATAGTAGCCACGGTGACAGGACAAGTGGTACAGCTGTCGCCACTGCTGGAAACACAGCCCATGATGAAAGCAGCACGGCAACCACCAAGCCATTGTCTGCTTCTACACGCGCGCTTTCCGCTCCGATTTCGAGCTCTACGGGCAACGTCATTGTAGACACTAACTCTGCGATGAACAGTCCGAGTTCTGGAACGGATCACAACGTCCTGGTTGCTGAAGCCACCACCACGCTATTCTCCTCTACGACCGGCTCTGTAACCACCGTGATACCGAAAACCCTCACTATGACTGACTCTACTGGTGGGATACATGTGACAACATCCTCTGTCACAACTGTCATACCGTCTTTGGTCTCGTCTCCTTTATCTCCTCCCAAGAGCACTGGAGCCTCGCCTCCTGCTGCTCTGATTGGGGGGGTTGTCGCTGGTATCATACTTTTCCTCGGCATTCTTTCAATCTTACTGGTCTGCCTTCGCCGCAGGAGACGTGCCGCTCGTGCATCCAGGAACGTTTCTGATTACCCATTTGCGGGTATGAGCAGTTCTGATATTGAGGATCCCACATACTCTCCTTCTCCCACCCCACGCTCAAACCGAGTGTTGAGTTACATCCGCAACTTACTCCCTTCGACCGGGCGAAGATCTGTGTTTAAATATGTCCCCGATCCATTCTTGTCTGCCTCGAGACGGTCTTCTGCCAGTTTCTTGGGTACTAGTACTAGTCGTTGGTCGTCCTCTTTTAGGTCGAGTACTGCCTCTTCGCAGACTGCATCCGACCATGACGACCGTGAGAAGCACATTGCTAGTCGCGCGTCTTCCTTCCATACGGCCATTGACCACGATCCGGAAAAGTATCCCTCCATCGTTGCGTGATTTCGATTCTTGTTTCGGTTTTGGAGACTTCGTTCTTGTATGTTCTGGTTTCTACATCCAATCACCCTCGTTTTTAGTGTACCCACTTGATGTAGTACTAGAACGGACGCCGTGATATTTGATCTCCATACAAAAAAATATATGGAACAGCACCCGGCGCAAGCAATCATTAATCAAGCTCTCCACTAATAGTTCGCTCGAATCAGTCGAATGAATCGGAATGCTTTATTGCCGCACTTGTGAAGTCATCTTACCTCCCACGCCGTTCTTCTGATGGGACACCTTCCATCTCGACGCTTCAAGCCCTTATGTCTTTACTCCTTGGCGAAAGAAAACAACCAGGATGAACGACCCCTTTACGGGTTTTATTCATACGTCTGGGATCGTATAGCCTTGAACCATTCTTCGTCTCCAACTCCTACGTTACCTGTGCCTCGCTTCGATTAACAGAAATGAAAGGTACAATCAGCGATCACAATTGAAAAGCACAACATTGGGAGATTGTTGGCTGAAGTCCGTAACGAAGGATTCAATGGGTAAAGGTGGAATGATCTTCTATAACGGGCCTTGGTAACTGCCACTGGTTCCTTAAAAGAACCGTCCCTGACATGAGACACAGTCAATAGAAAGAGATTCAAGTTCTGTGATACCCCCTCTCCCCCCCAACAACAGCGTCACCCTCGAAATGAGGATCGTACGGCTGAAGGTTTGTTCAAGTTGTATTCTACTGCATTGACTCTTTGGATTGATATGAATTATTTTGCAGGACTTTTCAGTAAGGCCTTCCATGGCAGGTTCAGGAAGGCACTCGGGAAAAACTGGGAAGACCCAAGTCGTACCGCAGTCGCTGGGGCATTCGATTAACAGGAAAGGCCTGCTTACACCGGCGGCCGAGGTCATAGGGGGGCTGTTCGGGTTGGGCGAAGTATTGAAGCCGAAGCCGAACGACAGTAGGCCGCCCCCGCGTGGGGGACCTCCACCGCCGCCAGTAACCTCATCGTCGATTGTGACTCCTTCACCCGCGCCGGATCCCAGCCCAATCACTAGCACTAGTCCGGAGGAGAGGACAACCACAACGTCCGTTCAGACAACCTCTAGCACCAGTCCAGCAAGTTCGACTTCGTCTAGCACGAGTACTAGGAGCACTTCGACTGGCACTGATGGTAATACGAGTGTGAGTACCACAGCTACTAGTTCTCTTCCTTCCACCGAACCACGCGGAAGGCAACCTCAGACATCCCCACACCTGAGTTCAAGTTCACCATTCTCACCCAATGCGCCCTCTTCGAGCCCTTCGACCCTTTCAACCTCCCCGCCCCCACCGCCCCCACCGCCTGTAGGATCCACCAGCGCCTCACTTTCACCTTCAGCCATCGCAGGAATCGTCGTTGGCGTCGTCATTGGAATGATGATAATCATCTTTCTCACTCTTTTCTGCTTACGCAGGAGACGTGCCATGAAGGCCGTCTCTTCAGGTCTCTCATTTGAAAAAGCATATCCCTACCCATTCACTAGTCCCACCGCCGCGGCTGGTGTTACTCGAAGTATCGGTCGTCCAATTTCACCCCCATCCCCGGAATCTATCAGGGCTTTTAACCCGTCCTTGATGGTTAGTCCCGGACAACCTCCTCCTATTCGATCATCATCTAGCCTCCGGAGCCTCAGGAGCATCGGTCGTGTACTTTTGGCTACGAGGAGAGACCCCCTGGCGCCGTATCGTGCAACTCCGCAGGAATCACCCCCATCACCTTCGAAAACCAGTGTAGAACAAGGAGGATATGGTGGCAGGAGTCGCTGGTCAACGACTGCCGAGGGAGATTTCTCCTTGTCCTCGGCGAACTCAATCTCAATCTCGACCTCAGAAGAAAGCGGATCTACCGTGAGGAAACCACTTCCCAACCCGTTCGACGACTCTTCAAGTGTTTCGGCCCAGTCGTCTGATCAATCTTCAGACCTCAGATTTCGAACATCCTAGAAGAGAAACTCGAAGCTGCGTTGAAATATGTAGAACTCAAGAACTTGAACTGTGTAAGGACATCTTGTTTACCCTTGGATATGTACATTAGCTCAGACCGAACTCTACCGCGAATTGTACTGATATATTAGCGTTGCATCGAAATCTACAATCCTTTCCGTATCACAGTCAAGCATCTTCCGTCGTTATGGTATTATCAAGTATCCGCAAGCAAAGATCAAGCAATCACAGCAAGAGAAGAAGATCATTTCGGCCCCCTCCAGTCGATCCACATAAGCCCCCCCTTGTATACTTCAGTAGGTTTGAATAACGTCGATTCTACCTCTGGCAGGGACAGAAGCAATGACAAGGGTAGTCGAGGGGTGGCAGACGACATTAGTGTTTGGTTTAGCAGACTGCAAGGATGCTCAAGAGGAGATTTTGAGGAGCTGTATGCGTATGATGAGAAGTTTAAAAACGACAGTTCGTTGTGTAGCATACAGTGAGATAGGTTGCGAGGTAGTATCAACAGGAACGAACTTGATGAATCGCTCGAAGGTCTTATCATCATTAGATGTCTTCTGAGCGAAAGAACGTGGTGGAGAGGTGGTGATTATCCCTTGTAGAGTTTTGTGATTAGCCTTCAAATGTTGTTTCTTGAGTTTAGGAGATGCGAAGTGACAACCGTCTTCAGAGTTTAAGCTCAAGTCGTGGCCGTGTTCAGAGGTTGATTTCGCGGACGTAGCAAGGTCCTCTGGCAGGATATCGACGGCAGATTGTTGCTTGTCGCAGAGAGTCAGCGTTGTGTCCTGAGATGTACTGTAGTGACAGGAGACGTGCGTCCTGTCATTGTCAGCTTCATGGGTGATATCATGATAGAGATGAATTGAGGTTTCATCAAAATATTCTGTGAGACAAAACTCGGAAAGTAGATAAATACATCGAGAAAAGTTCACATGCTCACCATCGAGAATGTACTTGGAAGATGGCATGAGAAATTCCTCCTCGACGCATCGATTGATCCAGCTTGCGTGGCGAACCTTCAAGTTTCCTTAGGAAACGTCTTCCATATATTGAGTAATGACGCACAATCAAGCCTCGATGTCGCAGTCTGAGTAGATAAATGTTTGATCAGAAGACATGGATGGGTCGATCGATGTCGTGAACATACTGCTCTAACCACGTATCCTTCATTCCGGTACAGAAAAAGAAATCCGCGTTGAAGAAATCTTTCGCTGAGTGAGTTAAGGTCCCCCCATTTTCCACTAGAAGTGTCAGTGAGCAGAGCTAGAGAAATCGGGAGCAAGAGAGGATGCTGTCTCCAACCCCAAGAGATTCTAAAGTAGCGAGGAACTTGTGGACTAAAGCAAGCTGGTGTTGTAAGCTAATAATGAAATAGAGATCGGAAAGAAGATAAATACCTTTCTTTCCTTCAAAGATCACCATGAGTGTCGATAGTCGCGGTCAAGGTACTACCGCGAGTACGACACCACATGATCTAAGCGGAGAAATACCACATGTTGTGACCGCTCGGGGGCCGTTTAACCAACACTAGGATCAACTTTTGCCGACACTGTAGATTCGTGTGTGGCTTTCCCCAGACCCCAAAATTCATAGTGACTAGAATTCTCTGGCACAGCATTGCTCTCAGGGTATTGATGATCTTCTCTAATAGCATGCTTCGGCCTACTTATACATGGTTAATCCAGAAATCAAAGCACTTCGGCCAGATTTTTAACTGACGCTGAGACCAACGTAGGGATTGGGGTTAGGTAACCAAAATATGAAGCGACGGGCGATTTACTCCACACTAAATGCAACTGGGGAAAGCCAGGGTCGTTTTATATTGGAAACGGCATCCCGTGTTTAGCAACGCTTCCCGCGTTGACCTCAACCACAGATTAGCGATAGGATCACAAGTCACTCTCTTTTGCGGACCGTTGAAGGTCAGCTGAGAGGCAAGGAAATGGGCCGGACGGTGTCTATTATTGCTCGGGATCTTATTTAAAGGTGGTTAAAATGGTGGATGTTTGGAGTGTGTTTCTTCCTACACAAAAATGGTCTCGAAAGTGACGCCGACAAACAGGAGAGCCATCACACTCGCGTTTTTCATCGCTTTTGGTGAGTTTATTTGTTCCTCGACGTCGTCTTAGATATCTAATTCGTTCATTGGACATATAGGAGGTACATTTTAAGGGATAATTGAACTACAAAACTCGAAGGCTGACTCTTTCGTGAAGGTTTTCTGTTTGGTTATGATATTGGAGTCATTTCAGTGAGGAACCTCGTTGCTGATTTCGCTACGCCCCACTAATTATCTTCATTAGGGATGTCTAGTCATGCCGGACTTCGTCCGACGGTTTGGTGAGCCCGACGGTAATGGAGGCTTTGTTTTATCAGCAGATAGACAGGCCATCATCACCTCGTTGCTCTCTGCTGGGTGCGTTTTTCAAACCCTCATTCTACAGAACACACATTAAAACTGATACACGACCTTTAGAACTTTCGTGTATGTTCACCTCTTTCAACGTCCTTCCAGATCCCAGAATATTCATTTTACCACAGTGGCGCCCTTGGACAAGCCTTCACCTCCGACCGCTTCGGTAGAAAAGGGTCTATCTTCATATGGTCCGTCATTTTCACCATCGGAACCACTATCCAAACCGCAACCGTCAATTCGTTGGCTCAAATCACTATTGGGAGATTTATCGCTGGCCTTGGTGTGGGAGCATTGTCTGGTACGTGAAACTATAGTACTGTTTCTCATATGGATTGATACTTAAATTTGCGACCTCTAGCCATTGTTCCGTATGCTACCTATTTTTGCTATCATCAGCTACAGCTAAATCCCGCTCTAAAGACTGTACAACGGTGAAACAGCACCGAAAGCACTTCGTGGAACGCTTCTAGTATTATACCAGCTCCAAATCATTGTTGGGCAAGTACAAATTCACCTATCATCAGGCCCAACTTGTCTCTGAACTACAGTGATCCAACAGGATATTCATCAGCTACATTATCGATCTCGGAACCCATAAAGTCCCAAGTTCAGTATCATGGCGAGTGCCTGTAGGGCTGCAGATCGCATGGGGTCTATTCCTCTGCTCTGGAATATTTTTCCTCCCTGAATCTCCGTGCGTTCCCGCAGCTTCTACCGCAATGTCCAAAAAGCTAACATACCCATGGTCAGGCGTCATTTACTAGGCACAGGACAGACAGCCCAGGCAACGAAGGTCATTGCAGAACTCAACGGTGTCCCCGAAGATGATCCGCTCGTAGCTGAACTCGTGGGCGATCTCCAATTCGCTATCAACGCGGAAAACGAAGGCGGCAAGGCTACGTGGCTCGAATGTTTCTCCACACGTAACGCGCTCTGGAAACGTACCTTGAACGGAATGATGTTAATGTTTATTCAACAATTGAATGGTCAGAATTTCTATTACTATTATGGGCCTACCTTCTTCTCTGCTGCCAAAACTGGGTGGGTTATCGGTTTTATCCCGACTCGGCGCGTTATCTTATCCGTTCTTATAGTCTCGATCCTCTGGCTATTCAAGCGATCTTGGGTGGAGTTTCCGTATTTGGAACTATACCTGCCTTGGTGTGTAGTAGATGAACATAAAAGGCTCCCCGGGTGAACCTTACCCACTTCAACAGTATCTGATCGAAGCATGGGGTCGTCGGTTATCAGTCCTTACTGGTGCCGTCCTCGAAGCCCTGTGTTCACTCATTGTGAGTTCACCACCGCTCTGTTCCTCCCCCACTTCTGATTGATTTAATAGGCCGGGCTAGTGGGACACTTTTTACTCGCCAGTTCAAACCCAGACACGAACAAAAGAGGTGGAGATGTGCTAGTAGCCTTTGCCGTTCTCCACGTTTTGTCATTCTCCATTTTCTGGGGACCCGTTCCGTATGTTTCTCTTTTCGCCAAGCTACAGACGTACCATTTTTTGAATTGTTGTCCCCCTCTTTACCTAGATGGGTTTACCTCGGTGAATCTTTCCCGCTCCGTGTTCGACCCAAATGTATTGCGCTCGGAAGTGCGACCAACTGGCTGTGGAACTTTTTGTTGTCATTCTTCGCCCCGAAAATTGCGGCCAAGTGAGTGTTTTCTCAACGATCAAAATCTTTTTTTATGCTGAGACAATCAAACGAAGGATTGGCCCACTCATCCTGATGATATTCTTCGGTATGCTGGTGTTCGGGTATGTTTACGTTTGGCTCTTTATACCCGAAACGAAAGGATTGAGTCTGGAGGAGGTGAGGAACAAACGAATTATTATTACTGGGTGAGGGAGAGCTAAACTCCGTTACAGGTCGATGAAATGTACAGAGCGGGAATCAAACCTTGGCGTTCTGCCTCTTGGAAACCTCATTTGTTGGAAGAGGCTCATGAGAAGCACCTTGCGGATGAAAGGAACGAGCAGAAACTGTCTCCATGAAAGTTTACGATTGAAGGTGTACCCCCCCCCCCCGGTATGACAAAAAATGAATGTTTATCGTTGGCACGACTCAGAGGTTATTCCGTGAGCAAAATCCTCGGAAAGAAGTTCGGCGAGACCTCGTCTCGCAAAAATAGGAGCTAACATGAAACATTGAGCGCGCCAGCGTATATTAGCGTTTCCCAGAGGCGAGAATTTGTAAAACCAAGTTCGTAAAAGATAAGCCCAAGAGATCACAGATATCCACGAAATCCACGGATAGAAGGAGCTTTTGATCGTTAGGAGGCTGAATCGTTCGGTTTCGAATCCATTACATTGACTCGGAAATCAACGGAATCGGCATTGCAAAGAATTGGTTGAGACTGAGATGCTTGCTTGGTTGTCGACACAAAGACATCGTTAGAGCGCTGCTAAGTTGGGCCCGGATGAGCGGTGAGGAACTTGGAGCTGCAAAGGATCCTTTCAGGATGAGATGCGGAAAGAGCAATCGCCCCGAAGCCGTACAAGATACCCTCAGGCTCCATGAATGAATCCCTCAAGTTGGGGTGGAAAAGAGTTCTGAACGTTCCGGTGTCAGGGAGATGGCGACTTGTTATGTAGCGCCTGTCCGAACTGGAACTTTTGGACTAGGCAAGTGAGTCTCCAAGTTGAAGATTCTCAAGTTTGGAACAATGCTTTTGCAATGCTTTGGCCTTTCAATTAGTTACGAGGACCCAGGTGTGACTTGCCTCTCGCCTCTCCCCTCTATCACGGACTTCAAGTTTATATCCATTCGACAAAACCACTTGAGGTCCTTCGCCGTACTATGAAAGAAGGTAATTCACGAGTATGCGACACTGCTCGAGTTAACGTGCCTGGCTGAATATACGACGCACTGGAACACGATGCGCGAATTGAAAAAAAAATCTTCTACACCTATCCGTCCTAGGTTCGCAACTTCAAATGAAGATCAAGAAATTTGCAATCAAATTAGCCAGACTCGGTTCACTCACCGCGTTTTTGAACCGACTTCTACTTTTCTGCGAAGGGCCTTTGTACGGGCGCACAGGGGCGTTAGATTTGTCGTCGGCTTTTGTTACCTTAGCCGGAACCCTTCTGCAAAGTTCCGCAAACCTTTCACCTGCGTCGACCATCGCCTTGATGTCACCAGATAAAAAATACTTCCTGAAAACTTTCCTGCCGTTACCAGATCTAGGATCACCTCTTGGACCGCTGCTGAGCGCTGAGCGTTCCAGAGTAAGTTGCTGAGTAGTGCTCCAAGAATAGCCCCAACTTCTACCGCAATCAAGAAGGTGTTTCTGCCTGTGTAACACTTCTCAACAACTCTCCAAGCTAGATGGTCCCGTGTATGCAAGAATTCTTGTAATACAAATGCATTCCCACCCTACTCAATACTACTCATGTCGCTTCCAACCCCCGTCCTCAACCAAGCGCATTGTATCGTATCGGCCGTAGAGGCAGGAATTGTCAAGCTCCCCACCGAACGGTTCATTCACGATGGAAAACCAGGTGAATTCGTTGTCGCCCCCTCCCTTTCATTCCTTTTGCGTCATTCCGTTACTGGCCATAAGTTCGTCTTCGACTTGGGGATTCGCAAGGACTGGACAAACTACCCGCCGCCTACCGTCCGCAAACTCAAGGCTGACTTTCGTCTTAAAGTTGAGCAGGATGTTTCGGAATCGCTTGTGAAGGGTGGGCTTTCGCCTTCAGAAGTGGATGTTGTTTGTCTTTCGCACCTTCATTACGACCATATTGGAGACACGAGTCGATTCACCAACAGCACATTCCTAGTAGGAGGAGAAGCAGTGACACTCGTTACACCTGGATATCCCGCTGACCCAAAGTGTTTATACGCAAGCGATCTTCTACCCGCTGGGCGTACTCGATTCTTGGATATGCAGGACCAACCTCCCTTGGGTCCTTTTCCCCGCGCGGTCGACTTCTATCGAGATGGAAGTCTTTACATCGTGGACGCGGTAAGATAACAAGTGTTCTTTCGAATCAGTCACGTTCAGATAACCAACCCATAAAAATAGCCAGGACATTCGCCCGGTCATATTAACCTCGTTGTTCGTACCTCTCCCGATGGCGGTTGGCTGCTCCTAGCTGGAGACAGTGCTCATCATTGGAGACTGATAACTGGCGAGTCCAGGATTGCAGAAGGTCCCGTTGGGTTTACTGGAACCTGTGCGCACTCGGATAAGAAAGCGGCAGAAGAACATTTGGAGCGGATACGAGCGTTCATGCGTTTCCCAAAGACGATGGTTCTGTTGGCGCACGATGAGCCGTGGTACAAGGAGAACAAGGATGGACCAGCTTTTTGGCCGGGACAAATTCCATCCAAGTGATGTTCTTTGGTATGTACATGTGTTCCTGGATTTCGTTTATTGACGCGTACTGCTACTCGTTCCTGCTAAACGCTGGACTCGAAGGTCATTTAGTAAAAGCGTTTGATTACTGTATCCTATAAAAACAAGAGTGCTGGAATATAACTGGAATACTTACTCAGACTGAAGACGGAGGACATAGTACGGACTTCGGTAATTATTTTTTTACCCACGGCCGATCCTCTACTCGGGACAGTGTTGTTGATTATGTGGTGCGTTGTCGACGCACCAGCCACTTGAATTCTGCCAGTTCGTCGGTCCCCACTCCAGGTGGGTCAGTTTTATGAGCCGGGAGATCCCTAGTCGTCCACCTTAAATGACATCACTTTTTCCAGGTTGACGGTACTCAACAAGGCGACTCTTACGATAGGCTTCACCAGCATCCTTCTTCTGCTTTCAGGGTTGCTCTTTATGAGACCTACCAGTCAAACACCGGCTCCACCCCGGAACATCGGCAAGCCTGAGGTCGACGACAGCGAAAGACGTGGATTTAACCATACAACTGAAGAAGTTGAAAGCGTAGCGGAGAGCACTGGTCATGATGTGGATGTGAGGGTCTCGAAGCTTTTAGTTCATCCGATAAAGGTGCGTGTAGCCATCTAGGACGCTGAGGTCGACGACTGATCGATTTGTGTTTGTTCAGAGCTGTCGAGGAACGTCTGTGCAGTCAAGCCGGTACACCTCAGAAGGACTAGAGGTGAGCACAACCTCAGTCGAAACACCCACTTTGTTAATCCCCTTCTAGTTTGACAGACAATGGTGTGTCATTGAAGCCGATACTCATAAGATCATCACAGCTCGTGAATTCCCAACTGTGTGTTGAAAACCAAACCTAATTCGTCACTGGTTATCTCACACACTTCTTGACCTAGATGGTACTCATCACACCGACCATAGAAGAGAACGGAGGCTCTCCGTATGGCGGTACACTAAAGATATCGTTCCCTGAAGGCTCAGGCTGCCGTTCGTTATCGGTCCCGTTACGCCCAAACGCAGGTTTATTAAAAAATTGGGGAATGTGCGTGTCATACATTCGTAGCTTCTTTCACATGAAGTGAAATGGTTCCCACCAGTCTTCACGATGCAGATTTAATGGGCCGTCTTGCAATAGATGGCTACATATGCCAGGAAATGCCTGACGCTGAGAAAGACACCTCAAACACCGTCAGCGAAACGTTTTCCGCCTATTTCAGGAGGCCTGTTCATCTGGTCCAGAAGGGCAGTTCTCCACGACCATGCTTGCCTTCGACAAATTATCCCGACTTCAATGCTACGGCCCTCTATCAGGATATGTATCCTTTACTCATCTTATCTGAAGAAAGCATGGCGGAAGTTGATCGGGAAGTCCGTTCCCGAGTGGGAACTCAACAGATTGACGAATGTTGGAAGACAGATAAGGTTGCAATTGAGAGGTGAGCTTGGGCCCACTTTACCTATTTGCGAACTCTAGACCTAGACCACTTTTTCTCACCAGATTCAGGCCCAATATAGTTTTGAAAGGAGGTGGACCTTGGGTAGAAGACCAGTGGACGGAAGTTTCGATTGGTACCAAAATCGAGGTTGCCAAAAATGCCCCTTCTATTCTCATCGTCGGGAAGTGTGTGCGATGCACGGTATGTTGCTGAAAGTGAGGCCGCACCCATGACTGATTTCCTTTGTGGACTAGCTACCAAACGTTTCGCCAGAAACGGGAGAGAAAGACAAGTCGGTTCCGCTTAAAGTTTTGATGAAATTTAGATTGGGTCTTGATCCTAACCGTAAGTACTCTGCTTGTGTCGGCACTTGGGGGGCACCATTACAGGAGGGAGTAGTAAAAGTCGGTGATAGGGTTTTCGTTCGGAAGAAGCTTACTGAATAGTCTTTTATTTCCTATGCGTCCGTGTGACTTCATCTCTCAATCCTGAAGATTATATTCTCCCAGTTCTTTTAAAGTTGCAAGTCTAGACGAGACCTCGTAGCTGTCCTCACAGCGGTGACATTATTGGATTTGACTTATCGTTACAGGCAGGCGTCTGGAATATTTTGACTCACAGTTGAGGAGTTGCTTCTCGCTGGCAAGCATCTGCTCATCCTCAAATGTTCCATCAGTCAATCCATACAATCGAAGGGCTCAGACGTCTATGTTCGTGTGCTACCTCCATGACCTCTCGAAGTCGCTGGTGCATCATTCCTGAGTCGACGTTTGACACAAGAACGCTACCCGCACTCAAACTCTAACGTGACAGTGTCTTGATTTTTCGATCCCTCTGTTCCGACACGGCTATGTCTAGTCCCCAACTCTCATCAAGCTACGAACTTGTGGCTAAACGCAGCCATCGTGCTGCATAATGATGTCCATGATTTACGTGCCATCAATAATGATTGTTGTCAAGAGGATTGCAACAACGCTGCCAAACGCTGCACTCGAGGCGCGAGGCTCGGTCGGTCAGCCCAAAATGCGCGAGTCTCAATTTTTCCGGAAGGGGTATGATAACTTTTTACTTACTCATTTTACCTAGGCCAGTCTCTTTGCGACAGAAACTGTCAGTCTTCCCGCTACGCGTTCTGCAGGCTATACTTACCATGGTCTTGTCGACAGGAAGGTAGATTCTAGTATCCCAGAGAATCACTCAGCTGTTCCCAAAGACTTGGTCGATCCTCGTGTTTTGACTCATCTCGAATGGCATATTCGGTCGGCTTGAGCCACGTCCTCAAGTCCTCCACGGGTTATCATCGCCAAGCGGCTTGAAATCTGATACTCCATCGGCTTGATGTCCGCGCAGCGTTATTGATGGCCAGCGCAGCCCAGAGTTACAGCGGATTGAAGTCTGAAGTTTGAAGTCTAGCGCTACTGTCTTCTGCATCGATTGACAGAATAAACCTGATATGTCCTAGCCTGCTTTTGAGCATTTTTCGAAAAGCAACCAATCCAAAGCACGCATATGACAGATCATTTGAGAATTTAAGGGGCGGGACAGGCACATACCCACAATTGAATCAACCCATATGGCTCGCGCCGGGATCACGTGCACGGTGGAAGAATTTGTCGGACGTGCCTAGAGTAGCAATTATCTCGTACCTACGACTTTGATCATCAAGTCCTTGTCCTCAACATCCACGGCGACGGGCTCGCCATCTGTTTTAACAACGGAAGCCACGACGTCGGCCATTTATTATGGCCAGGAAATGGTTCTCTACTGGGACTTCGCAGGTCCAGTCACCGAGGGACAATCCCAAAGCTGCAGCTATACCTCTAATAACATCTGCAGATGCGAAGAAATTTGGCCTAGAGAATGTGCGTAACCCGCGGACTACTACTATCGCTTAATATTGATTATTCAATACGACAGTTTGGGAATACCTGGTATGATTTCGCAGAGCCTGGTTCAGGACCAAAGTGCTGACGTTTCGTTGGGGATCTTCCAGCTATGCCAACTCTGTCATACAAGCACTATATTTCTGTTCACCGTTCAGAAACTTATTATTACAATACTTGGATCCTTCAGCACCTCAAGTCAGCGTCGAGCAACTCACCAACGGCAATCTAGTACCGCCGTCACCAATATGCGCCCCGCGAAAGCCCGAACGAAAGGCTTCTATCTCAGGCGCTCCAGGAAGCACAATACCCCCCAATACGACCCCAAGCAATGCAGTAATATCGATACCGTCCTCACCACCCTCCCTATTCTCCGCACTCCGTTCTCTGTTCGTATACATATCAACTCATCCCTCCGACAAGGGTACAGTCGCACCCCGTGCTTTCATCGACAAACTCAAGGATTTGAACGAATCATTTCGTTCGACTATGCATCAGGATGCCCATGAATTCTTCAACTATCTTCTCAACCAGGTTGTGGAGGAAATACAGGCAGACGGACAGCAGAATAGTTCCTCGTCCGTAGAAGATTGTGAGTGGTGATTGTGGACTCGGCGAAGTTGTATACCCGAGATCTAACTTTGTGACTCAGTGGCTAACTCCATCGCTACACTCGCATCGAAAGGAGCTCCAACTACCGCCAGTGGAAATTCGGGTACACCGCCCGAGATTGCCACACTAGTCCATAAACTGTTCGAAGGTACACTGTCGAGCGAAACCCGATGCCTCACTTGTGAAACTGTTCGTGTTTGTTACCATCTTGTCCGGCAAATGTCACTTACAAATCTCACCTCAGGTTTCGTCCCGGGACGAGTCGTTTCTCGACCTCTCGATCGACATCGAGCAAAATTCTAGTGTTACTGCGTGCCTACGCCAATTTAGTGCCAGCGAAATGCTGTGCCACAAGAATAAATTCTTCTGTGACTCTTGCTGTGACTTGCAAGAAGCCGAAAGACGGTTAGAGACTTTTGAATTACGGTTGCCATCTGCTTGTGGCTGACTATGTCGTACAGGATGAAGATAAAAAAGCTACCAAACGTTCTTGCTCTTCATCTCAAACGGTTCAAGTACCAGGAGGATGTCAAGAAATACATCAAACTCGCGTACCGGGTTGCATTCCCCCTTCAGTTGCGGCTTTTCAATACGGTAGATGATACCGATGACGCAGATAGATTGTACAACCTCTTCGCCATCGTTATACATATAGGAAGGTGCGCGTGATTTTATTATGCCGTATTCAACTGATCTCATCTTTTTTTATCTTGTCGCAGTGGCCCTCACCACGGACACTATATTTCCATCATCAAAACTCTTGGTTCCTGGCTTGTGTTCGATGATGACCACGTGCACCCTATTTCAGAAAGCGATATCCCAAAATACTACGGCGAAAACAATGCGGGATCTGCGTACGTACTTTACTACGAAGCCGCAGATATCGATCCTCCGGCATTGGGTATACGTACTCCTCCCGTTGCTTTGTCTACTACTTCCGTATATCCCACCTCGGAGGCGATACCTACCGTCCCGTCACCCCAGGCACCCACACCTGTGCTACCTCCGGGCCTTACGGAAGAAGGCGACTCATCCGACCTTAGTGACCCTTCGTTCCCAATAACGCCATCCCAATCTAACTCTCCACTACTACCGCCAGAATATGAGAACTCACCACCTCCCAAGGTTGATGAACCTGTGACTCAACCTACGACTTCCGACATCCCGAACCATCCAAGTGGGCGCGGTAGACCACCCTTTTCGCCAGTGCGAAGGAGATCATCCATTCGACCAACGACAGCAGGCGATCTGGAGTCGGAACGCTCCGATCCCGACATATTGACCGATTTAGTCCCAACGTTGCACGCTGGAGATGGTCGAAGTGAGTCATCGGCACCCAGTACAAGCGGTCATGAGGATGGATTGACCTCATCGACGCCACCCCTGATACCACCGGAGAACAAGGAGAAGGAGAAGGAGAAAGAGAAATCGCCGCACAGGAAGACTAGTGGATGGTTTAGACGCAGGAGTCTTCGAGTAGAGCGCCCAAGTACTGGTCATGGGCCCGAGTTGATTCCAGCTTCACCAAACCTGAAACACGCGGATGAACAGTCACCAGCTCAAACATCCTCCACGTCGTCGTCGAATGGGTCATCCTCAACATGGTATAAACACAATCAAACGACCCAGGAGAACAAGACGCGTAAAGACGGTACAGGGCTTTTCCGTAGTCCACGCCCGAAATCGAGCGCCGGTGGACTCACTGTCAGGCCTCCCAGAGACCGGCATTCACTTCATGAACATTCTGACACCCTTCCTTCAGCGACATCTTCCACAGGGTCTACTCAATCTATGTCCTCTGGTCTATTTTCAACGCATCATAATCAAATATTGGATCTCCCGCCCCCCAGAAAGTCGTCATTGGCTAATATCCCGCCCATCGCAACGTCTTCCTTACCGCCCACCTTACCCCCATCACCACAAACGCCGACATCCAAATCATCAAGATCTCCGGAGCGCAAACTATCTTTCCCTCATTTAACCAATAAAAGGACACATCGGAAAACATCCATTGACCATCCTCGCCCTTCAACCGCTCCCGGTATACCGGCAGAGGGTTTGTTATCGCAGTCCAGACCATTACCTCCACTTCCGCCGCTACCGCCACCCGATGTAGTCGCTGCAAGTCCCATTCTCAACGGCAATGCACACCCGTGGTTCGCCACGAAGGAAGATAGCACCCCTCGACCTCTCACTTCGGTGCCTAGAATAATGACCTCCGACTTTCCCGTAGCCTCACCTGGATTGCACACATTTGCAGGTCAAAACAGTTCAGGGAGCACTGCGAGTAGCAGTAGTAGTAGCGCAGCAGCTAATTTTAAGCGTGCCACCCGGAAGCTGAGTATATCGTCTCCGATACTTGGCAGTTTTGGGTTTGGGAAGAAGGAGAAGGAAAGAAAGGAAAAGGAGAGATCACAGGCACCGACATCTTTCCCATTTCAAATCGCATAACGCGATTTCTACACTAGATGGGTTCTTTGTTTATTCGCTCACTGTTTCACGTTCTTTTTTCTTTCTCTACCTTACCTAGGTCTTTCTATCCGTTTCGCGTGTGTAAGGAGCGGAAAGGTCTTCAAGTATCAAGCGTCATTTTTATATTTTTATATTCATAACAGCATCAACTTGCTCGACGCACAATCTGTATCTTGTTCTTCCACTGTTTTTTTTCCCTCGTTCATGCTATAGCTACGGTGTACAGTATACCTGGTGCCCACAACAATTTTTGATATCCGTATCACATTTATTCAAGTTACACCTACAGTACCAAAGAAACACTTGTATAATTTACTCATTAACAATAGCTATCAAGGCAGTTCTTCACTTTTGGGTTTCAGACATGATAAACTCCTTGACGTGCTGCCTACATGGGTCCAGCTGTTTCAATTTTGTTCTTCTTTATGTTTGTGGTCAGTCAAAATATAAAATTCTGAAACAATTTGAGTTCACATTGGACACTTCCATGTCTATTGCTGAGGTGTTGTGTAAAACCACTCTTTCCTTCTGTATCTAGGTCCTACCAAGTAACTCAGTTTTGATGATGAGGGGAGAGCACTTACAAGTTAGAGAGTTGTAAACAAAGAATACCATGGCATAATATATCCGGTATAAGTCTCCGCCCTGAGATCTGGGGTAAAGATAGTGTGGCTCGTCCCAAGTGAGATGCCGATAGCAATTATGAAAGTGAGTCGTTCCACAAACTCGATCCGAGTGGGACTAAATATGAATAGCGGTGGCAGGTCCGCATTATCGACGTGTTTGCAGTAGGAGTTGGCTGGGATGATTTCATGACGGGGATAGTAGTAGGTTGTGGATAAATGTGGGGATTAGAGAAGAGAGAAACGGTGATGACGGTGCTGTGTTTTGCATTTATACTTCACCTCGTCTCCTCGATCATCTCGAGCTCCTTTTCCTTTTCACATGTATGGGCCTCCCGGCGTCTAAGCGTCAGTTTCCGAACCTTAGCGCCATGCATTCAAGTTACCAATCAGAGAACACCAATACGGCCTCACCAATACAAGCTGTAGATTGTAATTGGAGTTAGCACTATTGTCTTGTATTACAGACATGTAATAAGAGCAGTTAGAGGATCAACTTAGGCGATGGACTCTTTGGTATTCCCGTCAACGGCGCCTTCTTCAATGTTGCTCGAGAGCCGTCGATAGGCCAATCTTGATTTCGATCATTTTCGACTCGAGGACTCTCGCATGATCTTTGAGATTATATTTCTTTTAGGTAGCGGCCTGTGGGAAGTGAGTTCATCTCGTACCACTTCGGACGGGTTCCGGATATTGCTTTGCGACGTGACGCGTGAGCTTCAAGGCATCACAAAAAACCGGGGAATAGTATATGTCACTACACGTGTTGTCATCATGTGCCAGGATGCCGACACTAGATACTGGAATATCCTTCATTATCTTTTGCTCGCCAGATTATGTAATATACGTCTGTATCATCTGATTAGCATTGATACTCCAAATTGTCAATTCTTGAATGATCTCCATCAAGAAATATGCGGAGCTCATTCCCTGCCGGATTTCTGACATCATTATCATGGCCTGTATAACTCCGCCGTAATTTCCTTGTTTGGTTATCATTAGGGTAACAAGGTATCTGCGAGACATATTGGTGGATGATCATCTTGGAATCAGATAATATTTATTACCATCACCTGTAGAGTAGTAGATAGGTGTATTCTAATCGTGGGACCTTCTGTACATAGTAGGTAGGGCGTGCGCGCGTGTGTAACGCAATCAAAATTGTTAACACCTGGTGCAATCCCAGCCAAGAAGAAATTAGCGCGAAGTAAGAGCTTGTACATATAATTGCCTTGATGAGTACCTAAGTTAAAATAGAATGTAATAGCATGTTAAATATATAGATTGTATACAGAAATACAACTGAAAAAACAGTATGAAATGCATGATTGTAGAACTGGGATTAGTCCGGTAATCCCATATGCCCATATGCCGAGATTCACCATATACGGAAGTAATTTTTTAGTAACGTGACTCCCTTATGATAAACCTATATAATCTGCATAATTTCTTATCTACATTATAACTTGTCACCTTAGTTACAGCGGCGGACAATGGGTGGTCGTGATTATGGTGTACCCCCGCCGTTATACTCCAGGATACTCCAGGATACTCCACCTTATCATCTGACAGGGATGTTATCCCGATTACAGGGCATGATATCACAGACACGTGAATATCTTCGAGTATCCGAATCCCCGTTTTTTTGTGAAGAACGGCATCCAATCGCCGCCAAAGTATTAGCTATTAAAAAAGCTAGAGAAAATTCGAATCAGAGGGCATTTCAGATTTTGTAGAGAAAACATAATAGAATAGCCGTACAAAATCTTGAAGCTTACGAGTGATAGCTGAACCGTGTGGATGGATGTCGAGCGGACGTGGAAAGAAAAGACGGGCGCTTATGGGAATGTGATGGCTTGTCTCGTTTGGCAAATCATCCATTGACCACCCCAACCCTTCAACCGTACGGGCAGAGGGTTCGTTATCAGCCTACTTCAGCCCTTATATGACCTCTCAATCTAGTTCCCGAACGGCGGTGTGCGTTCCCCACAAGGGATCCGACCCCCCACTAAGGTAATTATCAAGACAACCACTTCCTAAACCTCAGCCTGGATTCCACACACCGCGGGTCATAACAACAGTTCAGGTAGCACCCGGAAGGCAAGCTGCTGCAAAAATATCATCTTCGATATGTACCTTGGAAGTATTAGAAATAAAACAGTAAGGAGGAAACTGCGACTTGGTATGCTAGTCTAGTACAGTGACAGAGGGGAAAGAACGAAAGCTTCATTGAGGGAAGGGACGAGGGAAGAACGGAAAAAGAACTTTACCGAATAACTAGAAATTGGGTCCGTAGAAACTGGGTAGAAAAGGGAACGGGAAGAACGGTGGAAAGACATCATCATCATAATACCCGTCCTCATCGTCGTCGTCGTCGTCGTCGTCTTCATCGTCATCGTCCTCGTTTTCAGACTCATCCCAATCTACCTCTACTCGTTTCGCAATCTTCTCTACATCATTCGCCCGAAGTCGAATACATGCCTCCAATATCACCTTCTTCAATGGATATCCATTCTCCTCACGCAGCTTCAACGCAGTCAGGAGAGGTTTGAGAAGATTATGCGAATTTTCACGGAAATCCACATCAGCAAATCCGAGCGTCTTCAACGCCGGGAAAAGGGGAGGTTGTGATTGTGTTACCGCTGCCTCTTCCTCCTGTTGCTTCTTCTTACCTGCCGCCTTCTTCTTTCGCGGCTTTCTCTTGGGTGTGAGATTACGGGACATCGTTTTGACAAATTGGAAGGAAGCTTGTTCCATGAGGAACACCGAACTTAGTCGATTCAAGTTTCCTAAATATTGTATGAGGACATCCGGGGAAGGTGGCTCTGTACAGTTGAAACGGAGATTTTCGAGATGTGTGAGAGGACCCAACGCGAGGATTTTTGAAGTCATTTCGGTAACGGTCTCATCTAACATCTCGAGATCGATGGAAAGGTGCGGAATGGGGGTATCAAGGAACTCAGCAACCTCAGAACAATCGCACGAAATATTCCAAGCACGGAAAATCACGACGGTTTCACGATGGTATTTGTAGACTTGTACCTTCAGAGTTTTGATCGCCCTCGCATGATCAGCAGAAGACGAGGACGGGGAGAGGAGTCCGGATATGTAAGCAAAGAGTGAGTTGAAACCTCCGTCTGCAATGGATGGCATGTGGTTTTGAAAGTGTATTCTGGTCGTGTCGGGAAATGACATATGTTGGAGGAGAGTGCAGCAGACTTCGGACCCTACACTCATGGACAAGCTTTTCAAATGAGGAAGTCCAACTGTCGAATCCGAAGGAAGGGGGATACGGTTTGGCGATAAGCAGCTGTCAAGATGAATCTCTCGGAGGGAAGGAGCTCTTTGTAAGAGTTCGAACATATCTTTTATGGTGGGTCGGATGGCTAGTGGTAGCCGTTTCATCGCCAGACGTGTGAGGTTTCCGACCAACGGGGTCTCCCAAGGAATCGAACATCCAACGAGATCTAGATCAGTGAGACGCACCGCTTCTCCACCGAGAAAGTCGCGTGGCAGCACAATCGAAGTTGTTTCATCGGCAACTATCCGAATAGAACGAATCAGAGGCGCTGGCTCGTTCATGTCCTTCAGCACGCCCACCAAGAAATTCCTTGTGATGTTCGAAATCGCGTGAAGATCCAAACTAGCAATACATGCAGGACGCGACACTGCTTCAGTGAAAGCTTCAATGTGGTCCGTACTAAGAGGTGCCGGGATGAAGTCCCAACGAATGTTAAGCGGACTGGATTTCGAATACTTCAATAGTCTTCTCGCAGTTTTGGGGAACATAAAATCGGGGGTAGACCACATTGAGGGAGTACTGTAAGCGATCATGCACCACAGGCGACAAACAAGCAGAATGTTAATCCAATATCGCGACGACCGTCTTGGGGACCTTCTTTCAGCGCGATTCCAACACTCCGTGTGGAATGTGAAAATGGAACCAAGGATTTCTGCAGGGAGACGACAGATAGGAACGTGCAGATTTCGCTCGTATTGGACCCGTTTTAACTCTTCAGTGATCGTTTTGAGCTTCTCATCGAAATCCTGGAGCGTATTGACCGATACAGCTGGAAGTATAAAGAAAGGATTTTGAGTCGTTGTCAAAAGAAATAACCTTAAACACGTACCTATGACTTCTTGAGGGTTCGAATCCATTATGCCACCGTTCACCTAGTGCAAGAATACGAAGTGAGTAGATAGAGAGTGGTAGGCAGAAAGGAATGTAAGGTGATGATGGTCGTTAACGGAGACCTCCTTCTATATATGACAGACGCGCCTAACGGTCTTTAAATTTGTTACGATGACGTGCCTACTACCTCTCATCGTAATTACGGGCTTCCTTCACGTTTATGCAGTAGGTATTAGACTGGTCACATTCGGTATATAGCAAAACCGACAGCAAATTGATAGTAAGTGAGAGAAAAGTCACAGATAAAATGATAATGCAGTGGTACAGTGTGATATGCCAGGACAGAGAGACGGTAGTAAAGCCATACGTAGCACAGGTATCAAAAAACTAACAGGAAGGAACACAAGGCCACGCAATCATTGCGGGTCATCTTCCACATGTTCGACCGACTCGACAATCTCATTGACTAGCTCCATCGAAACACCAGGAATAACTCTTTCGGCTTCGGTGAACGCACGCTGTAACGCACTCAGTGCTACTCGTGCTTCTTGCGAAGATACACGGGGGAAAAGCTATGCGATAATCCGTGAGGTCAATCTTTACATGGATAGAAGGGACGCACCGAGGCAATGGCGGGTAAAATAACCGAATCCAACATTGTCGTATCCGGGACATCTTCGTCAAGTTGCGTACGCCTCATTCGATCTTCGAGTTCATCCTCCCTTTGATATTTCTCGTTACCGTACTGATCACCATAATCCTCGTAATCATCGGACGGCTCTCTCTGGGCCGTTCTTTGGCTCATCCTTGATACACTAGAATTTGCTGCTGCCACAGCTGGAGCCATATGTCGCACCGTAGCCTGATCCGACCGCCGACTTCCTCGTGCATCTGATGGTAAGGGAGGTAGGTCCCCTTTAGCCGTGATGGACGAGCTGGTGGAGTTTCTGCCTCGCAATGAGGATCCAGACGAGTTGGATGATACGTCTGACCGTTGAGTCCCGTTGTTTTCCCATGTTAGAGGCGGCCCGGATACTTGTATGGGGTTTTGATTGCGACCAATGGTCGCCGGACGACTAGCGTGACGGACTGTGCCGAAATCCCAAAGATCTTCTGGGTCTCCCCCTGACGGCCTGTAAGAAGCGATGTTAGAGCTAATATCGAGTTGCAAGACAGGTGAAATACTCACATGTCGGGGACCGTGTCGCGCTCTTCATCCTCATAACGGTCTCCTCCTTCTGCCCTCCAGCGTTCATGGCGTTCGATGAGCTCAGTCAAGTAGCTTGTCTTCTTGGCCATTCGAACAAATTTGTGTCGCAGTAGTTCTCTCGCAGATGGACGCTGAATGAATCCGCTGAGTATTTATCGACCACTCAGAACTCAAATTGAAAGCCTTCTTACCTCGCGAGGATCGCGTTGAAGGCAGTAGGCAACGAAATCTTTGAAAGGTTTCGAGAAGTTACCTTCCAACATTGGAGGAGGGTTTTTGGGTATGAGAAAGAGGACCTATTGGGAAGTTGAAGACGACCGATGTAACAGACATGAAGAATCCATGATACTTTCCTTCATGGGATGCAGTTCTGCATAGGGGGGTTCTCCTTTTGCTAGTTCGATTGCTGTTATTCCCAAACTCCATATGTCTGCTTTGTGATCATAACCACTCTGTTTGATGACTTCGGGTGACATCCAGTAAGGGGTTCCAACGAATGTGTTCTTTTTGGCCGAAAGTGTTCCAGATAATTGACCTGACACGCCGAAATCCGCTAATTTGACTTCGCCACCTGCCGATAATAAAATGTTCGCAGCTACATAGCCCCTCTGCATCAGGAATGCTGGCGTTCAATTTTAACGTCAGGGCTACAGACCTTTGATATCCCGATGGAGTTTCTTTTCTGAATGTAGGTACTCGAGTCCACGAAGCAGTTCTCGAACGATGATGGCAATGTACTCTTCTCGAAATACTCCGGGCTTCATCTATAATGATATCTTTGGAATAAGTAAACGTCGTGGATGTTCAAAGACTTTGGAACACACCAAATCCGAGCATGAACCTCCTGAACAATATCTGACGGGTGGCATTGATCAACATAACCACTCGGCGTCCATCACAGTGAACTCACTCCATGACGATCCAAAGGTTTGATCCTTTCAAGTAAGATCCGTGGTATCTGGAGTCATACGATGTGATGTTAGTGCGAGGTAAATAGAGAAAGTAGAGAAAGTGCTGGAACGCACTTGGTTACATGTGGAGAGTCCAACTGTGATAAAATCTGTATTTCCTGCTGTATATCTTCTATTTCATCTTCTGCACTCTCCAAGTCTATTATCTTGATCGCCACGGTCTTCTGAGTTCGCTTGTCATATCTCAGGAAGGAAGGTCAGGAAGTTGTCAACAAGAGGCTGTGGAATGGGGATAACTCACCCTTTATAAACTTCTCCAAAAGATCCCTTCCCTAAAGTTTTGTAAGTGCAACAATTAGTCTGCTCAATTTGCAGCAACATACCGATCCGGTCTTGCTTAACATAAAACTCTTCTGGATCCTGGTGATGAGAGTCCTAGACATACAATCGATCTACGTGGATCGGCTCTTGTGAAAAGAAACAAACGTACCATACTTCCTGAATACATGCTGTCTCCTCAGGTATCTGATGTCTCTGTCGTATCTTAAAAGTCCAGTCCTCTGTATTCGCGCTTTCTTGTGGGAGAGGCGTAAGTAACGCCAGCGGATCGAATAAGGCAAGAAACAAGTTCTATGAGCGAGTGAAGTGCAGAGCAAGAAAAAAAGAAGAGCAAGAAAGGGGGAATAGCCCTAATTTATGCGGTTTCGGGCTGAAGCTGGCTTGGTTACGGCAAACGGCACAGGTCCAAGTTTTTGGGCGCCTCAGTACTCAGTACTTGTTGCTCTTACTTCCGTCTCGGTCACTGACTCGATTCTACGTGGTCGTGACCATGAAGGACGATATGTGGCTACATATACACACAAAGAGTCCTGACAGTATTATACCACAAGTGCCTGAACGAGTCAACTCTCTTCTTGATGTGAGAGCATGATTGGCTCTAGAAAGGATGTCAGTCGGATGAAATTGTCATTGTTTTGAAGCGCTGTGATGGCGGTATGGTGACACCCAACTTTGTTCAAATCATTCACGGCAAGTGCTTTGCAGGGATTCTTGTTTGTACTCACATGTTTCTGATAAGAACACAATTTGAACGATTACAACCAACAAGCAACGTCGGTCAGATGAAACCACGATTTACTTTGCAACACTCACAGCTCCACGTCAAGAAAAGATGATCAACGTCTCCGCGCTCCACGATAAATGTTAATTTGTATATACCCAGCATTCCCTGAAGGACCACACTCGCTAGAAAGTACCAGAACGGACCTCAAGCTCTTGACACATGTAGCGAGAACACGGTACAACTGTCCTAAGAAACGTATCGTTAAGTCTCGGTCAAGGTTGTTGTCATCAAGTATGTTGTACTCACGTTGTCTCAAGATTGAACACGGTAAATCCATCATTCGAATCATCGGCAGATGTTGATACCCACTTATAACCGCTTTTAGGCTTTCCCGTCCCCATTTTCTCTCCCCCCTTTGTTTCCCAGTTTCGCTCATGATACACCCCACCCTCCTTACACGACGTCCACTCGTTAATACCCATGTTGTATGTTCATTGTTTCCTCTTTTGACGTCATCCGTTCATTCGCATGTTAGATATCTCACAAACGACTAACTCGCGGAGCTGGCGGATCTCCAGGTTCACAACAAAAGGACGGAGATGACTCGTCTTCTGGCGGACCTACAAACAACAATGCTGACAAGACAAACACCAGTGGCCAAGGTGCGGACGAGTTCCAGTACAGCGAATTCGAAAGGCACTGACGATACTTCAGATAATAACCACGACTCCAACAACCAAGGTCCTCCAGGTGGCTCTAGTACTGGTGGAGGAAGTGATTCTGATAAGGGAGTGAAGGACCAGAAGACGGATCAGCCGAGCGGCCAACAAACTGAGCAACCAAACGACGGTCAACACAGCGACGACAGCGCAGCTCAACAATCTGCCCAGAGCGACAGCCAACATCCACAGAACAACAATCCCGTCCAACATGACACACAGAATAGTGACTCGAATGATGGTCGCGGCAGCGGAGACAGCCCTCAAGGAACTAGCGCCGACGCTGGAGCTGGAGATGGGAAGCAAGGTGGGGTGAAGGGCGGACAAGGACCAGACGATACCCCCGGCAAAGATGGCTCCTCCTCATCCGGCGGCGCCGATGGGAATCCTGGAGCTAAAGGAGATCCTGCGCCTGGTACCAGCCCTCCTGTTTCTGGCAATCCTCAGCAAGATTCCGGTTCTCATAATGGGCAACAAACCGGTAGTTCCGCAGTTGGCAGTCAGGACGGACAGCAGCAACAGCAGCCTGGAGAACCCGATCAACGTCAGGGAAATCCTCAGCAGGGCGGGAAAGACAATTCTGATCAAGGACAGAACGATGGCAGTCATGGTGGGGATTCAGGTAGTCCACCGCAAAGAAACGGCCAGGGAAACTCTCAGCAGGGCGGGAAAGATAATTCTGACCAAGGCCAGAACGGTGACCGTCCTGGTAGTCCTCCAGGTAGTCCTCCAGGTAGTCCAGCGCAAGAAAATAGCCAGGGAAGTAGCCAGACGCAAGGGAGCGATCATCCAGGTGGATCTCAACAGGGAAATGGTCAGCCAGGGAACGGGCAGAGTGGAAAACCGGGCGGTGAGCAACCGGGGAACGGACAAAGTGGGAAACCGGGAAGTCAGCAGGCTGGAAATGGACCGAGCGGAAGACCGGGGGGTGGGACCGGAAACGATCAACCGGTGGATGATAATCCAAGTCAAGGAAGTCACCCAGATGGCCAACCTGGAGGCAGTAAACCTGGAAATAGTCAACAAGGGCCTGGAAGTCAAGGAAGTCAACCAGGTGGTCAATCTGGAGGCGATAAACCTGTTCAACAAGGGTCTGGAAATCCTGCATGCAAGTTGTTGCCTTTCTCGCCCGGTTGTTCGCAGCAGCAGGACGATCATGTCACGACCAACAACCAGAGTGGAGGTCAGCACGGAGACGGTCAATCAGCTGGCCAAGCGGGAGGCAATAAACCTGGAAACGGTCGACAAGGGTCTGGAAGTCAAGGAAGTCAACCAGGTGGCCAATCTGGAGGCAGTAAACCTGGTCAACAAGGGTCTGGAAATCTTGCATGCAACTTGTTACCAATCTTGCCCGGCTGTTCGCAGCAGGAAGGTAGTCGCATTACGACCGGAGGTGGTGATCCCCATGATGGTGGAAAACCACCTGGCCAGTCGGGAGACACTAAGCCTGGAAATGGCCGACAAGGGTCCGGCAATCCTGTATGCAAATTTTTGTCAATTCTGCCCGGTTGTTCACAGCAGGGAGGTGGCCATGGTACGACCGGTAATGGTGGTAACCAGAATGGACAACCTGGAAGTGGTCCTGGTCGGTCAGGAGACAGAGACGGCCAAAAAGGAGACGATGGAAAACCTGGTGGAAAACCTGGAAGTGGTCAGCAAGATCCTGGTCAATCAGGAGATGGAGACAACCCAGGGCGCGGTGGACAACAGAATGGCGATCCCGGTAGAGGCAGTGATGGAGGTAAAGAAGGAGAAGGTCAAACAGGCGGCGGATCCGGAGGTGGTCAACCTGGAAATGATCAATCGGGTGCTAGTCCACCAGGAGATGGTCAACCCGACAACGGTCAGGGTAATCCACAGGACCAAGGAGGCGGCCAAGGGCCTGATAATCAGAACGGTCAGCAAGGAGGTGGTCCACCGGATGGAAGCCAACCAAATCAAGGGGATAGCTCAGAGGATAGCGGACAACAGAGTGGCGGCCCTGGACTTCCATGTAGCTTACTGTCTAAATTTTCTAACTTGCCCTTGCTGCGTGGCTTGGCTCTTTGTCCACAACAAGGCGATAATGGTACCGAAAACCAGGGTAATTCCTCGAGCGGAGGTCAACAAAGTGGCCAAGGGAACGGTCAAGCAGGATCAGGTAGCCAACAACAACCCGGTGGTGATCGCAGTAGTAATACGGCAGACCAAGGCAGTCAACCACAGCGACCGAGTGGTAGTGGTAGTGGTGGCTCGACAGGCCAAGGCAGCCAACAAGGGGAAGGTCAGAATGAGCGTGGTCAGCAGGGAAGTGTCGAAAGTGGTGGAAAACCCAGCGGTCAAAACAATGCTGGTAACGCCGAAGGCAGTCATCCAATAAACACCGTTGGAAACCAGACCGGTGGAATCACGACGACCGCCAGCCCGAGTACAACGACGGGCAACATGGGACACACATCCAGCCAGCAAAGTCCAGATGGGGCACATGCACTCGCCGTGAACAGTGGGGTTTCTGGCCCCATTCCTTCCTTTTCCACATTCACTTCCACAATTCACACCTCGATCACGTTGTCGAGGTCTGATGGCTCTCTATCCGTTGTAGCCACGGATATCACTTCTACTGGTACAACGACTTTTTACGCTTCTGGCACAACCCCTCTTAACGTCCCTACCAACACTCCCGGCACGCCAAAGCAAAACACCAAGTCTCACGCTGCGGCGTTGATTGGTGGAATTGTCGCAGGGATTATCGCTCTTTTCATTATCATCGGGTGTCTATGCTTCCTACGTAGGAGACGTGCTTCCGCTCGAAATGCCGTGTTCCGTAACATGACCGAACGTCGTCCACAGTCTGGTGCTCCGTCCTCTATACACTTCGATCCAATGGCTATGGTCGCACCACCTCCACCTCCACCCCAACGACGCAGCTTTGTGCAGATGCTTCTGTCGCGCAGGACAACACGCAGCACGCGTCATAGGTCGAACTTGACCAATGTGACTAGCCGCTCGAGTGAAACTGCGAGCACTCGCAGTACTCGTAGTCGTCTCTCTGAGTGGGCAACAATCTCTAACCACAGCTTCACCACAGCTCGACTGGAAGATGATGTTGCAAATCCTTTCCAGGACCCTCCAGTGATAACGGATCCCTTCGCCGATCCTCAGCCTGGTTCTGCATACAATTATAATACATTCACCCGGTCAGCGCCTGCGATGTCTATTGCATGAACATTTTGTTCTCGTTCTCTTATTTATCTATTATTCTACCCCTCGGGCAGGCTTTTGTATATGATGAATGGTCGTTGCTTGATACCCATGCTACCCTACTCGCACCATTACATCTCTCGTATATCAATTGATGGTGTGGAGCACAACAATCGTAACATGTCAAGTACAGTATTTGGATGGACAGAACTATTAGACAATGTACATCTACATCTATAAAGATTTATATGTATAAGATGCGAACAAACGAACGCGCTGTCATGAGTGTCAGTCGAGTCGGGTTCCTTTTATTCCGACCATTCTGAGGCGTGTCATGCCTCTGCATCCAGCAGAAATCGAATTAAAGAGATCAGGATCAGGCGGCTGTCTGCCACTGAGGAGTTCCCTTTACAATGCAATCGTTGAGGCACATTACCATACT
The DNA here is from genome assembly GCF_018924745.1 of Marasmius oreades. Classification (NCBI taxonomy): domain Eukaryota; kingdom Fungi; phylum Basidiomycota; class Agaricomycetes; order Agaricales; family Marasmiaceae; genus Marasmius; species Marasmius oreades. Next base: position 4,810,540 of record NC_057323.1, read on the forward strand.
GTATGCATAGGTACAACCATACGTACACGACCCGCAACCAAAAAGGATTACATAGGATAGACTTCTTGAACAACCAAAAACTAGGGAATAACACCCTGAACGTCTGTATCACGAGGGTAGTACAAAGCCGAAGAACAGTCACTAGTATGTACAACGCACGCAAGTCAACGTAATACCCGAATCCAGATTAGAACCGTTAGGCAAATCAAGAAGAATGACAGAACCAGAAGCTTGCCTTTCCATACCTCAAAAGAGTTCCATCCTATATCCATCCATCAAAGATCGAGCTCAAGTCCATCCCACTCAACCACTACTTCTTCCTCAATCCGCTTCACGTCAAATGAGTACAACCGTATGCAGCTCTCCAACACCAACCTCTCTACCGGAAATCCACTCTCTGTCCGTAACCTCAACGCCATCAGAAGTGTCTCCAAAACATGGCTCGACGAAGCACGGAAATCTACATTGACCAAACCAATTGTTTTCAAGGAAGGGAAAAGGATAGGCTGAGCCGTCGCCTGTTTCTTCCCGCTGTCCTCGTATTTCCCTTTGCGGGCGACGGTGACTCCAGATAACAGCTTGAGAAATCCAAACGAAGCACGTTGCAAGAGATATATCGACCGTAATGAAGTTGACTTTCCCAGGTTTTCAACGATGATATTCTGGGAGAGCGGCTCAGCGGAGAAGATCCTGAGGGCTTCGAGGTGGATGAGAGGACCTAAGCCCAACATTTTTTGTGTGAAGTACTGCGTGTGAGGGGTTGCGATGCCATTCATCTCAAACCACAAGTGTGGGATCTCGGCGTCGCTATAATTCCAGGCTTTAAGAACCAGCCCATCATGAAAACCACTGGAATCGAGCATAAGACTCCTAATTGCTCTCGGATGGTCGGCAGAGCTCGAGGCGGGATAAAGTAGTCCAGAAATACAGGGTATTAGAGGGATATGATGCCAGTCAAAGGATGAAGTATAACATTCAAGGTGGATGGAAGTCGTGGCAGGGAAAGACATGGGTTCGAGGAGAGTGTAACAGGTGTCGTCCGTCATGGATAGAAACAATATCCTCAATCGAGGAAACGAAATGGTGGAATTGGGTGGCAGGGAAGTCGGAATGGGAGAGACACAGTATTCGAGTTCAAGAACTTCAAGATTGTGGGCCTCTCGTAGAGCTTCGAAGATCACTTTGGTGGAGGGTCTTTCGGTAACGGGCATACTCCTGATGGTAAGGTGCGTGAGGTTCGTGAACAATGGAGTTCGCCACCTTTCTAGTAAACACCCTCCGAGTTCCAATCTGGTCAAACGAGGTGCACCTCCTCCAAGGAAATCCTCCGAGAGAATGACCGGGTACATAACCTCGGTACAATCGATGACAAGGGAATGAAGTAAAGGCGCAGGCTCGTTGGCCATCTCCGTCAGTGAATCTTCAAAGAGATCTCGAATAGTCGGAGAAAATAAGTTGAGATGCAAGCTGGCGATGCGTGAAAGGCTCGAGAGTACTTTCATAAACAGTCTGCGATGTTCGTCCCGGAGAAGTGTTGGATGAAAGTCCCAAATGATATTCAGCGGCGTGGAACCAGAATACTTCAACATCCTCCATGCCAACCTTGGGAACCTGAAGTCCGGGGTTGACCACATTGAGGGAGTGTTGTACGCAGTTGCGCACCAATGTCGACATACGAGTAAGATATCGACCCACCATCGCCCTCGCTGATGAAACGTACCGCTATAAACATAGTGCTCCTGCGAATAAGAGTCGATGTAGAATGTAAAGATGGATCCCAGAATCTCTGCGGGTAGACGGCAAATGGGTACCAGCAGATTGCGTTCGTATTGTATTTGTTTTAATTCCTCGGTGGTCCTTCTGATCTTTTCGTCATATTTTTGGATGGTATTGAACGTTATATGAGATCGAGAAGCTGCCGTCATATACATGAGTATGTCGATATAGCAGGATTAAACTGTTACACACTGCCTATGGACCCTCCCGACTCTAGATGCGTGTTCGAGTGCATATTCGACTCAATACTATTCCACCCGGAAGGGTAGAGTATGATACACAGTAGGGGAGCTCGGCGCTTCAGCCTGTGGTCATTATCAATCTCGGATGTCAGTTAGCTGCCACCTGGCGTTATTAAGTATGATTGTGGTGGTACTGTATTTGTTCGCGTTCCCATGGAGCGTGCGAGTCCCAGGGCCCCACCTCCGGACAGCACCGGGATATAAAATATCGGTTCTTCGTTGGTGTTTTGTCGAGTAGGAGCGTAGATTCTGGTGAGGGACAGAGAGAACAAGAATAAGCTATGATTGGCTTACTACGCTACTTAGGTAACAGAGGGAAGATACTTACTGAGGGCCTCAGGTTAACGCGCCACCCTGCTGGCACGCACGGGCCCGCAACGCGTGTTGCGAAAGTATTCAGACTGAGAATAGATACAGGCAGTCCGAGACGACCATGATATATACAATTGAAAGCGACTTAGTTCGTACTTAGATGAATCACCAAATCCTGAAATCGAGTGTTGTCCAACCCCTCAACCTACCACAAATCATCAAACGGAGGGTCTAGCCAACCGCCATCGGACTCATCGTCAGCATACAAATCTCCAGAGCCATAATAGAACGGCTCATGACCCCAGAAATCGTCATCATCAAGGTCGCTATCTTCGTCTCCCTCATCATCCTCGTAAGTCTCCACGGACCCATCCCATTCCACATCTTGTACAACTTCCGTGAGCCGGTCAACACCACCTTGATAAAGCTGGATACAGGACGTTAATACCAGCTTTTCGATTGGTTTGCCATGCCTCCTCCGGAAGGACAAAAAGTCCACAAAACCCCCCACACCATCGAAATCCTCCTCGAAATCCACCTCGGTCAACTTCATGGTGGTAAGAGCAGGGAAAACCAATCGACACAGTTTCCATTTAGAGGTAGACGCCGTCCCCGAAGGAGGCTCTCCATCTGAACCACAATCACAACTTCGGAGCGCATCCAAGAAGTTTCGAATGCCACGCTGATCGAGAGCGAGGGTCTTGAGTGACTCCAGAGACCCAAAAAGCTCCACAAAGTCGCTCGCAAGACAGATATCGCCCAACGAAAAAGCCAAGCGAAGCTCTTCAAGCTGCCCAAGAGGGAACGTCCTCGCGGCAGCTCGGAATGTGGGGCGGTGTGCGATATCGTATATATTCAGATCAACGTGAAGTAGCGTCGAAAGCAATTCGCCAAGTTTTTCAGGCCGTCGAGTAGGGTCGCCTGCCCTGAGCGAAAACGGGGGAAACTTAGCATCGATGGATAAGGACTTGAAGTAATCTTCGCCGGTGCTTGAAGCTGAATATATCTGGCACAGCCTGTCAAAGAAGGGAATAGCGTCGAGGTCTGTAATTATAGTTGCGAAAAAAGATTTGCAGGTGATATGAAGTGCCGCGGATGGTGGGAAAGTGATATTCCTCAGCACTTCAGTGCAATTCAAGAGTGTTCCCGAGAGCCGTAGACGTCTAAGGCGGGACAGCTCCACGACCAACCTCGGTAACATTTTCTCTGAGGTGTGGACCGGTAGTGAGTTCGTCAGCTCGAGTACCTCCAGTCCAGGCATTTCTTGCAACACCTCGATGAGTTGTTTTGTACTCGGACATCGGAAGCAGGTATCAACGAGAGGTTCGTTGTGAGGTTCGTTGAGAGCGAGAGTGGTGAGGTTCTTCAGAAGAGAACCGGACCAAGGGAAGTGGAGACCACTAACTTTGAGCTCTCTGAGGCGGGAAGCTTTACCGCCAAAAAGGTTATTTGGAAGCGAGATGTAGGGTCCACCATATACCTCCAATTTTTGAAGTAACGGAGCGGGTTTGGTCAAATTCGAGAAAAGAGTCCCCGAGTCGGATAACGAGGGACTGGTGTGCAAAACAAGCCTACGTATGCGGTCGATGTGCGAAAGAGCCTCTTTCAAACCGTCTAGCATTCCGTGATACGGCATGAGCGTGTCCGGCATAACCTCGATATCCAGTGGTGCAGCTTTCGACCTCAATATCATCTCGTGGGTTAAAGAGTGATGCGAAAAGTCGATTAATGACCACGTTGACGCAGAGTCCAAAGCTATCGAACGCCATTGTCGACAGACTTGAGTGACATTGAGCCATGATATTCGAGACGACCAGGTCATGGTCGTGGTCGTGAGCATGAGGCGTTGATAAATGCAGTATCTGAAAATGGTAGACATGATCTCGGTGGGTAGACGAGAGAACGGAATGAGTAAGTTGTGCTCGGATCTGAGCTTTCGCAATTCTTCTTCTGCACGTTCAATTTCGTTATCGACCGATATAAGTCGCAAATCGGTTGTCTTCTGGAGTGGAGGCACTATATCCAAAGTCAGCCTCTGCTGTTCCCAAAGAAGATTGCAGTCGCTCACTTGATAGTTCCTCGACTTTATCCAGTGCTTTCATCCTCCCGTACATACATCGCGATGGATGCATTGATTCTGAAAAGCTAGCTACCATTGGACTCGTGAGTTCCAAGCCAGAAAGCAGCTAGCTAGAACAGGAGCTCACGACCGAGGTGTCCGAGCTAAAAGATGGTGAAGGGTCTGCTTTGGTGGTCTGGGCGCACGTGTGAACGATGATGCATTGACACCCGAAACCGGACTCGGCGTGAAAGAAATTGCAAGTATGTATTATAGAAGCCCAGGTACATCATTCGCTAACAAGTTCGGGTATACTATGGTATAATATGTATGTATCGTTAATCTGAGGATGTCACCGGCCACGCTCCTGTCACGCCTCCGAGTAAACTCAGACCTCACAAGTCTTCGACTTCCGCTTCCGCTTCCACCATAGCTAAAGAAACCTCCACTGCTACGGCAATGCCAAGTTCTGGTACCTCTACCTGAACTCGTCCATTTTCGTTGCTCCCCTAGTCAAGAGGCTTAGTAGGAGCTGGTCCAGCACTTCTAGCTTTCCCTGCAAATTGCTTTGGAGTTCCAGGTAGACGCTGTGACACCGGTGGGTCACTTTGTGAAGTCCCAGAAATAGATCGAACCGGCAGGTTAACCAGTGCAGGAAGAGGCGGATCGATAGGTACAGGAGGATGGCCAGGTAGTTCGAGAATCGGAGCAGATCCGACGAGAGGCTTTACCGGTGGCTGAACTGGAGGAAAAGAAGAATCGATAGGTACAGGAAGATGACCAGGTAGTTCGAGAGTCGGATCTGCTCCGACGGGAGGCTTTACCGGTGGCTGAACTGGAAGACGAGCAGAATCGGCAGGTTGGAGGTCGCGACGAGCAAGAGTTGATGCTGATGCAGAGCCCGAGGACGTTGTGGGACTGTTGGGAGGTGTACCGTCAGAAGGGCGGGACGAAGAATCGCCATTGGCGGCACCGCTTTGAGAAGTATCGAAGGTTTGAACACTTGCACTGTTCATCGGAGACTTGAACTCCTCGGGACATTTCAGTAGGTGTGAAGCGAGAGGTATCACTGCCTCTCCAAGCTTGAGAACGGGTTCACCAAGTGTGCCTATCAGAGGAATGCCAGCAACAATCCCGCCAACCCTATTCAAGATACCATCGGCAAGCGGGAAAATTACACACGCCGGACCTGAGCAACCAGTTGGTGGTCGATGAATACAAGAGTGCTTGATTAGACTCACTAGCTTCTCTGGGTTCAAGCTCACCGTCCTCTACGTCGCGCGTAATACGTTGAGGCATCGAAACTGAATCACGCCTTAGAGGTTTGAAGGACGTCGACGCAGGAATACCACTTGAAGGTTGTCCATCACCAGTGGGTGCAGCGAGACTGCTGGACGACGACGATATGGCGAGAGTAGCGAAGATGAGAGAAGAACTCGATGGTAGCTTCATACTGGACTTGAGCGAGAACTAGTAGATATATGCGCGATAAAGGTGAGGTAGAATGTGTAGGGAAGTAGAGCGGAGGGATATAGTGATGATGGAAGTGAGAGAAAGAGGAATAGAGAGCATAACCAGGCAGGACGCGTTATTTATACGTTTTGGAAACCAAACAAACCGCTTCGCTTGTCCTCAAATTGCACCTCTTCTACCTCTCATTTCCATTTCCCAGAGCTCGCTTTCATCACCAAATATTCCTCCTCTTCGTCTACCATAGCCTCTATAGTCGTCAGTCGTACCCAATGACGAGTACTGCCACCACCGGCGAATTGATAATCCCAAGCAGGATGACAAGAAGCACCACCCCAATGCCGCCGATCTATAGCAAACAAAATTCAGCTTTGCCAAATTCTAACAACTACAAAATCGAACATTAAGCAAACGAAGATGACAATGACCGGCCAGAGGTCTTGGAGGTCATTCATAATGATGGTGTGCGCGTGAGAATTGGTGAGAGTTGGTGCGAACTTTTGCTGCCGCCGTTAGAAGTCTGCTTCCACCCTCAAGTTCGTGTATTTGGCGAAACGGCGGTGTCACCGTTGACTCGGCTTGACCTCCTTCGAAGGAGACCTCTAGACTCCCGAAGTAACTCATTAGAGCCAAGTTCACGCATCCAAGTCGCGCCCCGAAGCTGGTCACTACAGATCCCGCAAAAGAGTCCGCAATATTCCATTTGCACCCGCGAGCTAAATTCCCAGCTCTTTTAAAGTCATAGGAAAGGAGAATAACATTCTCAGAGTCAGTACTCGAGACCGTAGCCCCCATCGCGAGCCCGAGTCCAAATGCGGAAGCCACTGTAGCGGACTTGTAAACGGAGAACAAATTTGGTCTGCTTTTGGTCACGCCTCGCTGCAAATGCCAAGCGACCCAGAGAAGCGGTACAACTGCACTAGAAAAATGGCATCCTCAAAGTCGTCAGTCTCACAGACCCCGTAGAGAAAAATTATCCCACTCACCCTTTCACTTCAAACTCTAGCATCACAGATCCTCCGAGAAAGCCCATGCTCCTCGATGTCAAGACCCCAACAGTTTCTTCACTACCATCCCAGTCTGTGAGTCATAAATTCACCTCCAAGACTATTCTTGGGGCGGCATGAACCAGGCGCGGCTGATTCATGGAAATCACGATCAGCCCGAGATAGTGGTACCAACATTTCAACACCAATCCTTCGACGAGTCGGCGAAAGACGTCGAGCAAACTTCTCCCCCTCCCCCAGTCGTGTATCCCGATCCATACAATATCCAGGAGGGCTTGAGGAATGAGCTGCAGCTATCCGAGCTACGAAGGAGGAAATGGGGGAGCAAACTGGTCAAATACCATTCGAAGCAAAATAACGTGCGTAAAGTGAGGGTTTGAAACTAAAAGTTGCGCCTGAAGGGTCTCGTTTTTAGTTAATAGTTTCGTTGCTCAAACCAATTGAAGAATATACCGCTGAAGCCCAGATACAGGAAGAAGCTGACCGTCTCCCGGTTCGTTCTCAACAGTCAACCTGCCTTGCCCGCTGACATTTATCCAGGTCCAAATAGCCATATGGGCAAGTCTGATTGCCAATTTCTCCCTGTGCATCTTGCAGAGTAAGTACGCACCGTCTTTCTTAGGACTACGAGACACTAGCTTACAAGGGATTTTTTCTCTCAGTGTACGCTGCGATATCATCCATATCTCTCTCGCTTCTTGCCACGGGCATCGACTCGATATTCGACATATGCAGTAATATTATCTTATTCTGGCTACATAGAAAGGCGGAACGACTTGATTCCTCTAAGTGGCCCGTTGGCGGTGCCCGATTAGAGACGATTGGAAACATTGTTTACGGTGCGTTCATGAAAACGTCTCCTTCCACTGCCCTTGTCTGAATCATTCGTATGCAGGTTTTCTGTACGTGCTCTATCTTACTCAAACATGAATGAAGGCTCTTACCTTTACCGATTTAGGATGGGTTCCGTCAATCTTGTCGTCGTAGTGGAATCGTGTCGCAGTATCATCTCGCATCGGACTGACAGCGTGAATGTTTTTCATCTTCCGTCGATCGTCACTGTCGCCGCAGCTCTGTGTCAGTGGTCGTCTTCTTGCTTTAGCTCGTGGACTCATTTAATTCCCTCCAGTCGTCAAGCTGTTATTATTTGTCTACTGTTTCTCATTACGAAAGAGCTCGAGTCAAGTTCAAGTACTTTGGGAGGATCATAGGAATGATCTGTGGATCAATACGTTTGGTTAGTACTTAGTGGTTTTGCCGAAGCCTTCCCTTCGTTGACAACTTGGCAGGGCTGCTGATGTCTACGGGGGGAAGCAAACTACGGTGGTGTGAGTTTCGATTTATCGTGTTATTAGGAGCTTGACTCTGAGATTCTCCTAGATCTTGATCCTGTGGGAGCTATCATCGTACGTCTCCTCAATCTCGGAGGTTTAGGGTTTACACCCAACGTTACCACCTAGATTGGTCTTGGGATCATGATGGCATGGGGCCGCACAATCTATGCTCAATTCAAACTTCTAGCTGGAATGTCAGCCCCCCACGAGATGCTTCAGTTATTGATATACAAAGCCGCCACGTTTAGCGACGACATTGAGAAGATTGATACTGTAAGGGCTTACCATGTAACGTTCACTTTTGCGTTGAAATATTCCAATACTCACTATTGTTTCTTTCTCTCCAGAGTGGCCCAGATTACTTCGTAGAAATCGACATCGTTATGAACGCGAATACACCATTATGGAAGGCACATGATTTAAGCGAGAAGCTGCAAGATAAGATTGAAGGGCTTCCAAATGTAGAGAGGGCATTTGTACATGTGGATTATGAGACGACCCATTCACCGGTGAGTGATTGTCCTTTGCTACTATGTCATTTCCTGAGACTATGTTGCTTCGTCTAGGAACATAGAAAGACACAATGACGAGGAGCAAAGAATTGTATTACGTGTATTTCTGGTGTATATTACACTATCATTCCATGATTCCCTTGAGACGATTGGAAGCTGCTCTCCAAATTCCAGCACCGATATCACTCCATCAGTGTATGACCAATCGCGTAGAGAGCGGAGCAGGCACGTCAAAAAGTTCACAACGTGTTCACGCACTCTGAATACTCAATTCCTTTGCACGCGACATTGCAGCTACGTTATATAATTACCACGGCTTGAGGTCACCGGGGTCGATCCTTCACCACTCAGTGTCCCATGACTCTCATTGATATTCAAAGACTTGACTCGGTGAAAGTAGCAGTGAGAACAAGATTCTGCATAGGATGTGGTTAGAAGCATTGGGTATGTTTTTCGCAGATAATGAGGTATATCTGAAGGGAAGGAAAGCTGTCAAAGCCCTCCACGATAACGAACGACCATGGGGTTCGGAATCCTAGGTACGTTCACCTTACCCTCGTACGGAAGAACGTCAACTCACAATTGATTTTGAGCAGATGATAAACATCTTTCAAACGTTCCAGGTACTTCGCTTTTGACTGACCGTAAAGTTGTGCACGGTCAACAGGTGCGGCCAATAATAGATGGATTCTACGCATTTATCTGACTTTCCTTTCATCCAAGGTTAATCTCGATAACGCTACCGACTTGAAAAGAGGGACCGGCAGGTTTGCGCACGTCATCCTCGTTCCTCAGCCATCCGATGACCCTAGGGATCCGTAAGCTACCCATATCGCGCGAAACACACTGGAGAACCCTAATCAATGATGCAGACTCAATTGGCCAAGGTGGAAGAAGGAGACTTGCTTCTGGACTCTGTCAGTGGGAATAGTTGGAATTTGATACGCTCCTGCTGAATTTTTGCGATACAGTGCTTTCCTGGCTTCACTCGATGGTGCTCTCTCGCCAATGGTCGGGCCAGGTTACGTCCTGCTCTCGAAACAGTTCGGTGTCAGCGTGGACGATGTAGCATCGAGTTTCGGCTCTATTCTACTCGGTTTGGGTTGTTTCATGTATTTTTATGCCTTTACATGCCTTCGTATTTTGGTTAAGCCGGGGTTACTCAGGTTACTTCAAGGCACTCTTGCTGTCAAGTTTGGACACCGGATCGTGTATTTGGGCTCAGTATTTCTGGTCAGTTTCTTTGTGATTGGTCGCTACTTCTCTGAGCTCGTTGTAGATGTTCATCTCGTGCATTTGGTGTGCTGCCAGTCCCAACCTGGCGTCGATTCGGGCATCTAGAGCCTTTCAAGGATTCGGAATGTCGGCACTGCAGAGGTTTGTGACCAATTTTGCATCGATACGAGTGACGACAACTTGATGAGTTCTACAGTCTAGTCGCATCCACAATCGAACAACTCTTCTTGTGAGAGGACTTCTTAGCGAAGCTGTAGCTTTCTGACAAGAATTTATTGCTGTAGCGTCCATGAGCGTGGAAGCCGGTCTGTGATATGGAGCTTTTCGATCATGTCGGGAATCACACTGTAGGCTTAGTCTTTCAGATGGTGTATTCCCTCTTTCTCATAACATTCGCTAGTGGCCCTCTACTTTACAGCTACGTAATTCAAAACCTTTCCTGGCAGATGGGCTTCTGGTTTGTTTCGATTCCGCTGGGTGTCGGCTTTCTCCTCGTTTTCTTTTTCGTCCCCGAGGTCAGCAACCCCGTCACCATGATACTTGGATTTCTCTTACGAACTGACATAGACGACTTTCGACCGCGCTTCCACCAATAACGAGAAGCTTGTTGACAGTGAGAAACGGAGCATGGACAAGGACAGTTCCTCTACGTCTCGCGAAGCCCAGTCGCCCGTACCGTTACCACCCAAAGCGAGCTATCTTTCCCAGCTAAGAGTTTGGCATGGAATATTTACTAGGACCCCTTTCCTTACAATATTCTTGCGGCCGTTCCCCTTCCTACTCTCTCCCGTGGTAAGCGACCATACAATCAACTTCCTAATTGCGAATTTTCAACCCTGATATCCCGTGCGTCAGACACTTTTCATCTTCTTGGTTCACGGAATGCAAACAGTTTGGTTGAGTGAGTCTATCCCTGTCAACTAGTTCACTTTTGGTTCTCACAGGCTTAGGTCTACTTCCCATTTGCTCCTCAACGATCTTCACAATCGAGTACGGCTTCAACGCTTCTCAGATTGGGTTGACAAATCTGGGCGGGATTGTTGGGATTGTTCTTGCAACCGCCATCACTGGGCCTTTGACAGACTGGGGGACCATCTGGCTATCTAATCGCAACAAAGGAATATATGAACCAGAGTTCCGAATATATTTCATCACCACTATGTTATTCGGAACGTTCGGTTATGCGGGCTGGGCTGGTGAGTAGTACTTCCTGCAAACCCTTATGTTTTCCCTCACTCTCTCATTAGTGGGTACGACACACAACATGCCTTGGATCGGTGCAGTCGCGTGCTTGACACTCGCGAATTTCAGTATGGTGACCTCTGGTTCGGCAGCAGTCACCTACCTTCTCGATACTCACGGACCAAATGCCCTGCATGTACTCGCTCTCACCAACTTCCTGAAGAACATGGTGTTGTACGGCTTCACGTTTTTCGCGAACGGAATGATCCTGCATCGTGGAGTCAAGGTCTCGCTGTTGATCTTGGCGGCATGTCAGACGTTCTGTTGGCTCGCTTCGATTCCGATGTATGTGTACGGGAAACGTGTGAGGTCTTTTGTGAGTTCTACAGGTTGATCTTGATCCAATTTTGGAAACTGAGTTTGCTTGACTGTCCTAGCTCGCGCGACATCCTCAATGGTTTGATATTGGTATCGAGAGCGAATCTGAACAACGCCAACCTCAATCGGAGAAGTGAAGATGCAACACAAGGTCGAATGAAGAGTTTATGGTGATAACATTACTTGTATTCTAGTATTTGGGACAGAATGCAAAGGTCAATTATAGTTGAAGAGATGACACTTGCTCAATGTTCTGACTCTAGCCTTGTGCGCTCAAGCTCTCAGAACACCTACTGTAGCTAAAGCATCTAGGCCAGATCATACCGAGTAAAGGACAAGTTCGTAAATTCCCCACGCTTTCTCTTGCCTTCAAGATTCTTCAACTTCCTCCCTTCCTGCTGAATCCTGCATATGGCGTTTTCTCGTCGATTTAGAAACGTTGTGAAGAGCAGCGCGGAATGATGCTGTTTTATGGGGAATGGAAGCATATGCTGCTCGTGTGCGTGAGGCTTCTCGTAGCTTGAGAGTTCCTAAAGCAAGCGGCATATTAGGTCCCTGGCATCCAATGGGTCCGAAGGGGATGTAAATCATACCTATGCAAAGCATCCTGACTTGGCGAGCCATTGAGGAATTGCGGGACTTGGACTTGACATGGCTAGTTATTTAGAGATGAAAGTAGCACAGTATCAATAATGTGTGGCGCCATGATTTCCGTGCGCACGGGAAACTTCCTTGCTCTTGGTCGAAGGTATGGAATACTATGGATCAATTGAGATACAGGAGATGATCTTGAGGTCATATCCAATCCATGACTATGTCCCCATCGTCCACTGTTTCGCCATCGTCCGCATATTCACCATCCTCATGCTCCACCTCACCTATCATACCACCCATGCCATTCTCCTTCAACACGATCTTTACTGAATCAGAGGTTTGAAATACCATTGACTTGGAGCCCACGGACAGTGTATAGTACCTGAACATCCGAGTAGCAGCGGTATCTGGTATATTTATCCGGAGTTTCCTGCCCGTCGGGATCACAAAGACGAAATAAAAGCCAGAGGATGGCAAACCACAGATCGCCTCAAGCCGCTTTTGAATTGGCTTGAGGTGTTTAGTTTTGAAGCTGTGTGTGACTGATCTGGTCATTTGAAACACAGCGCCAAAGCCCTTGCCGACCAAAAAAGAGTCGAAGAGGGGATTATTGACCTGCATGGGGACATAATAAGCCTTCTGATCACAGGTTGTTGAAGGCTCGGAGGCAGAGTCATAGAGCTTCATGACCCGTTGACCGACTTCCATGGGCTGGGCAAGCTCGTGTTGACTCAGACGGGTTTTGTTTTTTCCAACGCGTGTCTCCATCATCGGGTAAACGTTGAGGCTCTGGTTGGTAACGATATGAGTGTGTCCTTCAGCTTCGAAAATCCAGCCAAGAGCTGCTGCCATCTTCATCTCGGAGCTAAGCAAGGCCTCCATAATCGTCCGCATCTTGTCGGCCTGGTTTGTCCAAGCCTCACAGAGTAGGTTCACTACCAAGGGAGACCGGACTTCATGTCGCATATTGCCATCTTCCTCGTCCGACCTTCGGTATGTGGCAATAAGTCGATGAGAGTGGTGGGGAGAGTATGAACTACCATCTATCAGCGAAACGACGCCTTCAGCCTTCATCTCGCGAAGAGCGGCCCGGAGCTCACGCACGAACCCCCGAACCTCCCTGTCCAAAGAAACGGATCTGTTCGACTGAGGGTCATCGAAGATCAGGAGGAAACGACGGAGGTCCACGTTGAAGGTTTGAATCAAGTCACGGACAAAGTTCTGCATTTGTGGATCTGTAAGCCCTGATTTGGGGTACGCGTGCCTGAAGCTAAAGTAATAATCAGACAAGAACATGCACCACAGAACGAAAGCTTACATGTTGACAACGTCCACAACATCGGGTGGGTTCATCACTATAGGAGCGATGCAAAATTGCTTTCGCCAATTCTTAAGTCCTTTTAACCGTGGGTTCGGGGAAGATGCTCCAATCTGGTAGAACTTATTCAACATGAATCTGGGGACGTCCGCACCAGTCCAGTCCATGTCTATCAGGAAAAGCGTGTTGTACAGATCTGGATCCCGAAGAACTGGAGAAGAGTCGGGAACAATGTACACATCTGTTCCTTCGGGTCCAAGGATGGCAAATGTCTGATATAGGATATGGATGCATACCGGTTGTTTGCGAGCTAGTGTTTTCGCCAGGAAATAGAGAAGAAACACTGTTTTACCTGAATGAACTATCGGATCAGAAACGTGCGGATAGAAAGAGAGCCGGTCGCACCAATCCCAGGCATCCCAGTAACCAGGACACCGCGTCTATTGCTTGAATATGCATGGTCATGAGCGTACGCGTGCATTATGCGTTTTTCGAGCTCGGGATATTCCGATTGAACGGTAATGACTCCGTTCTGAGGAAAGGGCTGGGACAAGGAGACTCACGAGTGGGTAGGAACGGGTGGGTTAGGTACTCCAGAGTCGGTGGGAACGGTTGAGCCAGCTCTCAAGTCTGTAGGAACAGTTGAGCCAGGTACTCCCGAGTTGGTGGGAATGGGTGGGCCAGGAGGCTGACGTAGAGAAAGCTCGATTGTGCCATCTTTTCCGAGGAGCTCGCCACGCCCCAGCAGCAGAGCATTTTCTGAATGTCCTCTTTGGGACCGCAGATGGGACATCTGCTTGCTTCCAGCTCTCCTCGAAGATACTCGATCTTGTCTTCGAAATTAGGTGGAACGAGATTGGCCATGATGGTAAGAATCTGAGCCCTGGTCTGCGAAGAGATTGTTTGTCCGTGCCAAACATGAACGAACTCTCCGGGTCGTCACACTTTCTCCTCCCTGCTATATGGCGTTTTCTTCCCTTTCAAGCTCATTATTGTCACCGGAAGTCACCATCAAGTTCGTGTAAAAACCATTTCTTTCGTTCTAGCTCACAAAACTCGAGAACAGAGTCAGTTCCACGCTCGATAAATCAGTCGGAAAGAAGTCTCTCATCGACAACAATCCAGAGACATGTTGGACATCACAACAGGTGTGTATCTCTCCTTTGAGCGCAACATTTTCATTCAATTTCACCAGCAACCAATCTAGGGCCTCCCACAATACATCCAACTCAACTTTCCAGCACCCGTGATACCCGAGACGATATCGATAACCTTTCAAGGTGGATTTGTCGGCAGAAGATGTGTAGTACAAGTCAGACAGCCAGGAGATGATACTGCATCTAAGGAATGGAAACCCTTGACGATTTTATACCCGGAAGACGTCAACCGACGTCAAAGTTTTGATCTGCACCCTCAAGACGAGTTCATTTCTTTGGAGAAAGGCGTCGAAAGTATGAAACTGACCTTCGTGGAAAGCTCAGATTTTTTCGGCAGAATTACGGTCTACGATGTGAAGCTAGATGGTTTGGTATCGATTTAGGAATATGGTGTATATGTAATGTGGAAAAGTACTTTCCAATGTCGGAAAAAAGTCTGAACTGACTCTGAATCCCGCCTCTAGTTAAAAAGATTGAAAGCACTCCACACTGGGATTATACTACTCTTCTCGTCTATTTCAACCCATCTCTTCCCTTGCTGATCGATGTCTCCCAGTTCATTGACCTGCCCGAAGGCACCTTCCCATCCAAATCCTATGGCAGATATTTTACATATTGAGGAGCTGGACTCAAAGATCAATATCAAAGTACAGAACCATGGATCAACTAACTCACGGGATGGTACACACAACCGCTTGAGGTTTGATTTCGCCGTCACTCCAGAGACCACTCAGTAACGCCAAGTCAACCACAATCCCCCTCGTCAGGTTGACCCGCTCCTCTGTATCATACAATTTCTCAAAATTGTTTTGAAAATACTGTTCTGGACTCGCCAGAGCTTTGATATTCGGATCTTTGCTTTGTGATAGCGAGAACACCTTCCACTGCTTGTCTAGTGCCTCTGAGAACTCGTGTATCGCAGCAGGAGAGTCGGAGGCGATGTGAGCCGAAATTTGGGATTGCGAGAGGTTGAGGCGAGACCATGTTTCCGACGTGGCATCTACAAACTCTTGGGTTGGCACCTGGATCCCCGGAGAACTGTACTTCCAAGCAGACGCTTTGTTATCCCCACGTCTGATGTGCACTGCGATATACTCGGTTGAGCTTTCTTCAAACAAATCTGACAACTCCTTTCGAGCAGCTGTTATCAAGGCCTTAAGTTGCGCGTTGGGTCTGATGGTCGTTGAAAGAGATTCGTGGGCAGTCTCGAACACCGGTTTGTCACGGTTGAGATTATGAGCGTACCTAAAAGAACTAATGTGTGTGTGTTTAATGGTGAGAAAGATAGAACGTACGGGTCTTCATATTGCTCGTGGAAACCATGGTTAAAGTGGTATTTAGCGGTACCGGCATTGATAATCTGTCACCTTGCTCAAATTTGCTATGCGAGATGATGAACAAAAGACCAACCCAATGTCTTGCGAGACGTGGGCAAGCAACAAGTTCTGCAAAATCTCAGATACAAGTTCTTGGGGTGTGAACACACATATCAATTCACCTTCTGGAGGAGGAGGTTGACATCCTTGTTCTGGCCCAGGCTGTGTCACGCGAACATCTTCAAAATGATCTTTCCATCTGTAACGTGATGCACATATGGTCAACCATGAACAACATACACGAATTGCAATACTCACTTGCCCCGATTCCAATAAGTATCGTCCACTAAAAAGGTTCTGTTTCGCTGAATGACATTTTAACCTACGGCCAGATGAAACAAAAGCCTTACTCACCTCTTGAGCCAACGCAGCAGCCTGTGCCATTAATGCTAGATCCGCGACGAGTCCTACCTTGCCACCGAGCATGTAGGTTATAGTGCTAGAGCAAACTGGTGGACCTGATTTGTGGATGACGTCCTTGACCCCTATGGGCGGAATTTGCCAATACCCATGGTTTTCCATCCAAACCCCAACCATTTTACGGCACTCAGCAGCGTACTCTCCAGGCTTCAGAGGAAAAAAGGTGTAGTTCTCGTAGGAAATGAGTATAGCTGGATCTACGTGATTGTGGTCTTGCTGTGTTGAATTCGTCGAGTCTTGGCTAGAGGCTGCTGAAGGTGTAACTACTCCTCCTATATATGTTTCCAACGTCCCAGGTTTCTGATACGAAACCACAATGAGAATGAGCAGTAGACCAGCTACCATAGACCCAATCACGATGGGTAACCTGGAGGCAATTAGTTTCAAAGTCAGCCCCTGCCGCCTGGTCTCCGCTCGATGGTCGTCTCCTCGTCCCCGATAGCCAGTAACAGGAAACGTATCACTTGCAGACGACCTGAGCAAAGGTACGTTCTGCATATTCCTCATATCACCTTCCTGTAGTTCATCTACCCCATCTATTTCAACCTCTCCATATGCTTCTTCTGCTCTACCTGACCGAGAATGAGGTGTCCGAGGTGTTAATTGTGATTGAGAAGAGTAGTCGACTGATTGAGAGTTGGAAACATGTGTTAGAGGTCGTGGTCGAGGCATAGCGGACGCCGGGGGAGAAAGAGAAGACTGAACAGCATCAAGACGGGCCGGCAACGGTGTTGGCAACGGGCAGAAGCCTTCTGTCCCCCGTGCGAGATCATGGCACCACACATTGACACTGCTCTACTTTCACCTCTAAATAACTATCGTCGGCCATGTCAAGTCCCGCAATTCCTCAGTGGCTCGCCAAGTCTCAGGATGCTTCGCATATGTCGCTTGCTTTACGAACTCTCAAGCTACGAGAAGACTCACGCACACGAGCAGCATATGCTTCCATTCCTCATAAAACGGCATCATTCCGCGCTGCTCTTCACAACATTTCTAAATCGACTTCAGAATTCTACTCCGTAACTGCAGGGCGTGACCATTTGAATCAGCGTCGCAATCGGTACGTCGATGTCGTTCCGTACGATAGAACGCGTGTGGTGGTCAACGACCAGGGATGTTGTGGCAGTAGCTCCGGAGGATCATATTTGAACGCGGATTGGGTATTGGAACGTTTTGGCGGTAAATGGTGGATTGCCTCTCAGGCTCCTCTTCCCAACACATCACATACGTTTCTCAGCTTGATTTCAAAATCGGTATCACCGCCATCACGCTCTTCAGATTCTACTCGTGTACGCACCATTGTCCAACTTACACAAAATGTAGAAGAAGGCAGACGAAAAGCCCATCCTTATTTTCCTGATAAGGTTGGCCAACGTATAGTCGTTCCCCCTGAAGACGATTCACTTGGTCCCCCGTTCGAGGTCACCTTACTGGAGCGCGAAATCATCGACGACGCATGTTGCGTTCGCAGCACTGTTTCTTTTACTCCACTTTCTCCCCCAAACTCTGCTCCAATCACCTTCAAGCATCTTCTTTACCATGCTTGGCCTGATTGTGGCATCCCAACCCCGGAAGATCGAGCAGGGCTACTCGCCTTTGCTCGGCTCGTCGACAAGACTAATCGTCTAGAGGCCGAACCAAGTGATCCAGACCCACCGATGATCGTCGGTTGCTCGGCAGGGATCGGCAGAACGGGATCGTTTATTGCTCTCTGTTCACTTTTACGGTCGCATGGAATCCTTTCGCCACCGGCAAACGCTACACCAGCAGATTCTATGCTGCCCCCATCCCCACTCGGTGATCTACCCGATTCATTGAAAGATGATAAAGTCGTTCAGGAGGTTGACTCGTTACGGGAACAGAGACCTGGAATGGTACAGCGGCCAGAACAGCTGCTTGTGATTTATGAGATATTGACATCAGCGGTAGCTTCCGGCTCGTCGGGCACGGTACGCTGTGAATGTCACCTGAATCCATAAAACTCTGATTAACCGCCACAGAAGCAGTGGTGATCATTCATTCGAGCAAGGATATGCACCATACGTGGTTTGTATGAGAGGCGATGTGTAGATGGATCATCATCACAAAAAAAACGGGGATTCGGATACTCGAAGATATTCACGTGTCTGTGATATCATGCCCTGTAATCGGGATAACATCCCTGTCAGATGATAAGGTGGAGTATCCTGGAGTACTATCATCGGTTATGGCTTTATAACCGGGTAGGTGTTTATAAATTTGATTTTTTTCTTGTCCCGCTCGGTTTTCTTGTGCTACAACACTCGGGATCGAAAGACTTACCTATAAACTACTAATCTATGTATTAACTTTGAGGGAACATGGAGGGAAGCTCTTTTCGGCAGAGGATGAAGACATCAAAATTACTGATTTAAGGCCAAATTTGGGTACAACAATCGCCGGATTTAAGTTTTTCACTCGGGATGGTGCTAAAAACTCTTGGGATATGTTCGTATACTAATTATCGAGTTATATGTCAATTTATAGTGCATAGGAACAATTTGCGGCCGCACAGTTCTCGATTTTTTACGACTTCCATTTCGCGTGACATCTGCCGCAATCCCCTCCATGCGGAGTTTGAATCTGCCAAGCTATGTCTTGTTTGTCCGACAAAATATCCAAAACGCGCAAGCAGTGCGTTGACCATGCGAGATTTGCCGATGTGTTGCCGGGATGACGTTGCTGTGACGTTCCGTGACTGATGGGCTATGGGTTGTTATAAACACCTACCTTTTTCGAGTCGTCGTTGCGGCACAACTCTCGAACCATAACCAACTCAAAAACACCACTTTTTTCTGTCAAGTCATTCAGGTTACATACATATCAGCTCACATACGGAAGCCGAACGTCAATAGTTCACGGGAACAAGTTCTCCGAGGTAGGTTTATAAAAATTTATAAACACTTGCCCGATGATAGTATCCTGGAGTATAACGGCGGGGGTACACCATAATCACGACCGTCCGTTGTCCGCTGCTGTAACTAAGGTGACAAGTTATATTGTAGATAAGAAATTATGCAGATTATATAGGTTTATCATAAGGGAGCCACATTACTAAAAAATTACTTCCGTATATGGTGAATCTCGGCATATGGGATTACCGGACTAATCCCAGTTCTACAATCAGGCATTTCGTACTGTTTTTTCAGTTGTATTTCTGTATACAATCTATATATTTAACATGCTATTACATTCTATTTTAACTTAGGTACTCATCAAGGCAATTATATGTACAAGCTCTTACTTCACGCTAATTTCTTCTTGGCTGGGATTGCACCAGGTGTTAACAATTTTGATTGTGTTACACACGCGCGCACGCCCTACCTACTATGTACAGAAGGTCCCACGATTAGAATACACCTATCTACTACTCTACAGGTGATGGTAATAAATATTATCTGATTCCAAGATGATCATCCACCAATATGTCTCGCAGATACCTTGTTACCCTAATGATAACCAAACAAGGAAATTACGGCGGAGTTATACAGGCCATGATAATGATGTCAGAAATCCGGCAGGGAATGAGCTCCGCATATTTCTTGATGGAGATCATTCAAGAATTGACAATTTGGAGTATCAATGCTAATCAGATGATACAGACGTATATTAATCTGGTAATCTGGCGAGCAAAAGATAATGAAGGATATTCCAGTATCTAGTGTCGGCATCCTGGCACATGATGACAACATGTGTAGTGACATATACTATTCCCCGGTTTTTTGTGATGATGGAGTTGGGTTCTGCTCCAAGTGCACGAACTTTCTTGTCCAGCAAATTTTGACGGTCGAGCTCTCCAAAGCAATCCTATGTACTCGATTGACCGATACCTTGAACTTAATAAGAAGTAAACACTGCATTGAAACCTCTTTGCGTACGTTTTCCTTTGTTCAACGTTCTTATGGTTGGTTTACCCTTCCATCGGCCCGTTGATTCCACGGCCCGGTTGGAAGGGGCGGAAAGGGTTTTCGATCGGGATGTTTGCCTCTCACCCTCGTCATCGAATCCATCGTGCACTCAGACCACAAACCAGAGCAGTTCAAGTTCTCCGTCACTTACGTCCCAGACCTTGTTATTCCAGCATGGCGAACCTTCCATCCACCGTGGAGGCTATTGCTATCCAGAAGGCCAGCTTGAAAACTTACCTCTCGAACCGTTTTGTTGATGAAGACTTTTCTCTGTAGACTGGAGGATATGAAGTTATCGAGAAGGTTACCTTGCCTTTCCCAAAGGTAGAACCGGGGCATCTCGTTGTTAAGGCAAGTTAAAGCAACAGAAGCTATGCGTTTAATGGTGTCGGAACAGATAATGGCAGGTTGAATATCTCGGTGTCAACTTTATAGACACCTACTACAGGTGCTTTTCGATTGCGGAATCGGTTAATTCAATGGTGTCATTCATCCTCTTTCACAGGCAAGGACTGTACCCCTACAAGGAATTCCCAGCTGTGTTGGGAAAGGAAACATCTGGAACCATCGTCGCCTTGCCTACTGATCCCGCAGTGCTCAAAGATCCGGAATTCATCAGGCAGAATTTTACTCTTGGGGGGAAGGTGGCTTGTGTGCGTGATAGATTCTGTGCCTCCAGTCCTCATATAGGGGATCCATTTTACCTTGATTCCTAGGATTACCTGGGCTCCCACCAGACATACATCTCCGTCCCCTGGATCAAGACGTACCCGATCATCAATGGGGTCTCCACATTGGAAGCAGCGGCAGGGACCTTACAGGCTTTGACGACCGTCAGCTTCTTTGAAGAGGCTTATAAGGTTTCCAAGGGGGACATCATCCTTATCCATACTGTAGCTGGTGGCCTTGGCCTTCTAATGGCCCAGTTGGCGAAGCATATCGGTGCTACAGTGATCGGCACGACGTCCACGAAGGAGAAGGCTGAGCTCGCGAAGAGGTGTGGAGCCGATCACGTTATTCTGTACAAGGAGGAGGATACCGTTCGGAGAGTGTTGGAGATTACAAATGGAGAAGGTGTACACGCCGTTTTCGATGGCGTTGGAAAGGACACGTATGCCCGGTGGCTTGTCATTTCATTTCACGAAACTAATGAATGCTATTCAGGTTCGATTCCAACTTCAAGATGTTGAGACGGAAAGGCACATTGGTTTCCGTTGGCAATGCATCTGGCGCAGTTCCACCTTTCCCACCGATTAGATTAATCGAGAAAAATCTTAAGCTGCTTCGTCCCACGTTCGTCCTTGATTTTATCGCCACAGTCGTGCACTGATAGTCGATCTTTTGAAGGATGAATAATTACACCGTGACACCAGACGAAGTTCACTATTACGGCCATAAGATCTTTGAGTTGATTGGGAATGGTGTTCTGAAGATCAACGTCTTCAAGGAGTATCCCTTTACTGCGGAAGGAGTACAACAAGCGCAGCAAGATCTTGTCGAAGGAAAGACAACAGGAAAGTTGGTAGTCAAGGTGCAGGACGCATAAGGACAGCGGTCTTTGTTTTGACACTGAGGCCATGCCCTTCGAGACCAAGTAAATGAGAGGCCATTGTGGCAATCCAGAGTCGAGGTCAATGTACGATTAGGTAATAATAGCACAACTACGCGTAGCCACATCGGCTTTGCAGCCAATTTTTCTTGGCTTCATTGCCTTTCTTCTCGCTTGGGATACACTTTCGTTTCCCTCCAACCATATCATCTGAAATAACTAGTACACTCCAGCTCGGCGACGCAGTGAAGCTTACACCGGAGATCGGTTGATTATACCTTCTCAGACCATTAGTATGTCTTGGAGCTTGGAGCGTTCGATCCGTAGATTTTGAGCTCAACTCTGAAATATAATTCAGGCTGATAATGGAAAACGAAGATCCCCCCCGTACAGAAAGCCCTAGACCGAGACGACCTCTTCCAGTTCCAGGCGCACCTCCTCCACCGCAAAGACCAAGTACACCCATACCCGCATCAGTTTTCTACGGCGAAGCTTCACAACATCCACCTCCATTACCCTTACGGACAACTGGTGTCGGCTCGAGTTCTACCACATATAAATCAGCCACGACAGAAAAGCCACCTGCCTATGATTCCACGTCGCTCACCGAATTTCGAGAGCCGGAACTTATCAGAGAAGAGGGGATTGACGACAATGACTTCGAAGATATTCCACCATTGACTCATGATTACGAGCAGTCAGGTTGGAGTCCCAATTCAGACTGGTGGACGAATAACGTCAATAATGGCTGGGGAGAATCAACGATCCAACGCGACCCAACGCCTTATCCTGGACAGGTCAGCGTAAGCGGAGGTTGGAACAACGGATATGATACGCTTGGTTGGTTGAGTGACAATAAGTTTGGAAATGGTGGAGTGGCTATCGATGGTCGAGAAGATGCTGAAGAGTTGGCGTGGTGGAATCCCCTTGAGAGGTCAAAACACCCCAGACCCGGAAAAGGGATGTTACCCCCAATATTGGCTGATCAGCTTCATGACCCGGAACACGCCTTGTTTTTTGTCAGCCCAACGCCTCCGGATATTCAACCACCTGCACCATCGTCGACTTCCCCTGAGCAACCACCAGCTCAAGTGGGTACTCTAAATTCACCTTCACCTCCTCCTGTACCTTCAACATCATCCCTCTCGTCATCCACGTCATCACCATCTGCTAAAACCAGAGTACCTCCACCGTTGGCTCAGGAAGTGCGCACGGCAGTACCTCACCCGAATGCCTATTACTGTCCCAAAGAAAACGGTTGGGTAATCCTCAGTTGGCGTTCTTCCTCGGTTCTACCACCTCTCGTGAATTCGTTCAACAGCTGCGAACATCCTTACCCACTCCCAGAGCAAGGCAGGCGCAAACGTACGACCACCTGTGTAGGCGATGACGAGAATACTCTGACTGACCCATCCAACCAAACACATCACTTCCATAAGTACCCTAAAGTCATCGATGCACTCAAACTCACACCACCTTTTCGTCAGAATGAATGGGAAGTGTCTGAGGTCAAGCAGAAGCGAAGAGCTGGTCAGATAATTACGGAGGATCTTGACCTGGAAGCGTTGAAAACCAAGGCCGATGAAGAGGCTGAACTAGAAGAAGGAATGCTGCTAGACTTGTATATGTGCTGCCAATGCTCCTTTTATTGTGTTGCGTCGGACATACAGCGTGGGGTTGTGCCGAACAATGTATGGAAGGAGTTTATCGAGGAGAAACAAGGCAATCCGGCTCTTGGTAGTAAACCAGAAATCAGTGTCGTTCTGGGACTGGAAACTCTTCTAATGTAAGCTCCATTTAAAAATTAACTGCGAAATGTTTTTCAACTGTGTATTAGGACCATCGAGAATACCCTGTGGAAATCGGAACATAGAGCTCTGCGTGTATCGCGAACAGGATTTCAAAGGAAGATAGGCTGGACCACTAACGTGTCTGTTGTAATGTTTCTTCGAACAGAGGAGTCACTTACACCGTGATTATAGCCGAAACGTCTTTGAAAGCTGTGGTTTTATTTTCGATACTCAGGATGGTGAACCGGTCCTACGCAGTCCCACAATCGATGTCTCCTCGATGACCGGGAAACATAACCGCGCCAAACTACTACGCGCTTGGGTCGAAATTGGCGCTTGGGCGACACATTTTAAGAAGTGGAACGGTATGAATGAAGTTTTTTAATCCATTTGAAAACCATCCCATACGCAGTTCCTCAGAAAATAAAATAAGAGAACATTCACCTCATCTCCTGTGGGTCACTTTGGAGAACGCGAGGGAGATTCACCAGCTTGCGATTGGGGCACACCACAATCAGAGTGAGTTTCTTCACTCAGACTCACATGATCATTCTAAGACAAGCGATTTAGTTCCACGAGGGAACCTCAACGAATCGCTTTTAGACCCTATGATGTCGCTCGAGCACTGTTTCCAAATGTTAGGTTTATCGGTCATGTCTTACTCGTCAGGTACGTATTGAAGCACACGAAAGTCACATCATTTCATAAGAGCTCCCTCAGATCTCCTCGCCTTTGCTTATTTCGCGCAATGTCGTTGTGATCCCACCCACACCATGGAATACTTCACCGCTTTCACCAACATCGTGAGGATCATGGAGCAAATGGCTAGCTGTCCCTCACAACTTCAAGATGTATTGTTGATGGAACAGTCTCGCGGACGATTCACATCTGAAGACTTGCAAAATGCCACGGAAATACTTGGGTTCGGACCAAACGGTTCCTTACGCGTTGAATATGAAAACGACATCGAGGAGGAATTCATTGAGAATGCTTGGAAAGAATGTGTAAAACGTTCATGGACTGATCCTAGGGGTGGAGAGTTGCAACGAAATGCTAACGAAGCCTTACGACTGATTGCCGAATCCAGAGGAAGCGTTAATCTCAAAGGCCTTTATGAGAAGGGGAAAAATAGCTTGATGATGACACCCGATAGGGCCTACGACGTGCTGGAGGTTCCTAAGGACGTTGATGAATCGATGTTGATAACGGTGTTTACGATGCGGGTGAGTCGTAATACGTTCAGTCTCCTTTCGACCTCACGCACTCATAGTATTCGCAGTTGGAAGAGCAGCCCACTCAAATAGAGAGGATGCAGGAAGCCTTAAACGTTATCGCAGAAGTCCGTAACAGCGACCGTTTAAGGGAGTTTATAAGAACGT
Organism: Marasmius oreades; assembly: GCF_018924745.1. NCBI lineage: Eukaryota > Fungi > Basidiomycota > Agaricomycetes > Agaricales > Marasmiaceae > Marasmius > Marasmius oreades. The sequence continues at coordinate 4,835,557 of NC_057323.1, forward strand.
CGCGCGATCGTAAGTGGTACATAAAATCTTCTAACATGTTTATTCTGAGCTTCAGACAGCTGGTGAAGCTGCCGCTGTGATACCTGCCGAGTGGCCTAGAGGATTAAATCAGCTAGGCAATACGTGCTATCTTAACTCTCTGCTTCAGGTACTCTCAACCTTGACTTGAATCTATGGTGCATGTTCCTACTCATGAATATCTACAGTATTTTTATACCATCAAAGACCTCCGAGAGGCATTGATACCCCTAGGTAAAACAAACATGAAGGCTCTCGAAGACGATAAGCTATCGGACGATGCGTTGACGAAACACCGTGTCGGTGGGCGACTAGTAACGCGGAGGGAAGTACAGAGGTCCAAGAAATGTGTGTTTCAAGACGTCGACTTCCCCATGAACTTGACTGATTTCGGGTTTTCATTCATTAGTCGTCAATCATCTGGCAGAATTGTTCCGAAACCTCGAGAACAGTCAAACAGCGTCCATTACTCCCGCTATCGAACTGGCAAAACTTGCCTTGGTTACCTCAAAGGATGAGGAGGACGATGAAGGTGGTACCGACACTTCCAACGATACAGATGCTACACTCGTTGAGGATGGTCCCTCAAGGTTTTCTGTTGAAACACAATCCCCTTCCTCACCTCCTTCTGCGCAATCTCCCACTCGCACCTCTTGCACTATTCTAGGCAAACGGCCAAGAGAACCTACTCGTCGCGCAAGCGAGATGGACATTGACTCACCCTCATCTCCAACTCCCGAACTACCCTCTACTTCCCGAGCAAGTTCAGTCCCTGTCTCTCAAGGGGAACCATCCAATAGCCCTACTCCCGATGCTAGCCCTGTCGAAAGGGATGAATCGCAGGATGTGGAAATGAAGGATGTTTCGCAAGTCAAGAAGATGCCTCCACCACTTCCGCCGCGGAAAACACAAGTCAAGAGTGATTCAGTCATGATGTTTGGTAAGTCATCACGGCATTGCTGTATGTTTCCCATCCGTTGAAGGGTCTTTACTTAGGGAGGCAACACGACGTCGCGGAGTGTATGGACAATTGCATGTTTCAGATTGAGACGGCTCTCTTAAAATTCGACGACATGACCGAGTCTCATGAATTTGCAGACACGAACAGCATAGTGAAAAGGTCAAGCATTGCCATTGAGTCCATTCGCTGGTTCTAACCATTCCTTTGTTAGGTTGTTCTATGGTAAATTACGGCAACGTTTCGTCGAAACATTGAAAGGCGAGCCTAATATCCACGCGAAAGAAGATCCCTTTTCACATCTCCCTGTCAATGTTACCGAGGAAGGTTTTGATATCTACGATGGCCTTGGGAGATATTTTGATGATACGATCGATTACGAAGGACAACGAGTGCCCATAGAGATATCGTTATTGACGCTCCCGCCTGTTCTCCAAATTCAATTGCAGGTATGTATCAATCACGGCCACTGTTGATTCTCGAAATCAATCACATTCTTCCAGCGCGTTCAATTCAACAGGGAATTAGTCCAGTCGTGGAAGTGTCAAGCCTATGTCAAATTTGAGGAAACGATATACATGGACCGTTTTATGGATATAGCCGATCCGGAGAAGAGGAGGAAGTCAAAAGCCCTTCAGGATGATCTTCACGCTTGCCGGGAGCGTATACGTGTTCTCAACCAGGGACAGGTGCGATACTTCACCTCGATCTCTGCATTTCCTCGCTTACGGCTTACGGCTCCCGATAGGATATCTCATTTGGCACGATTCTCGACGATGCAAGTAAATTACTCTCCGAGAAAGCTGACATCATGAAATCTGCGGATATCGATGTTGACCCAGACTTACCGCGTCTACTCGCGGAAGAGAAGGATACACTTTCTAAAGAGATCGAGGAGTTACGGACACGGATATCGCGGCAGAAAGCGGCCTTGGAGGATATTTGGAAAGACGACAAGAATGTCCCGTATGAATTAACCTCGGTATTCATACATCGTGGGACGTCACCATCGTTTGGACATTACTTCTTTTACTCGAGGAATCTTCCCTCAAAACCTGACGAATGGTTCAAGTATAACGATTCGGACGTCAGTAAAATCGACAAGGAAGAAGTGCTACAGGATACCACCGGATCTACGGCGAACCCTTACCTGGTGAGTAAAGGTTTCTCACTGGGTTCGGTCCATTTTAACGCGCCTTCCAAAGCTTGTTTTTGCACGTAGAGGATCACAAGTGGTCGACACAGTCAAACGCTTCGATCCAGAAAACTGGACTGAAGTTGACTAGGTCCTCAAACTCATGAACACCCTTATTGATCGTGTATCATTTTTGGTGCCACCACTTTCACTATTTCGTACTAACGCAAGTCCGCATCTTCACTCCAATTTATCCATCTGTATCACCTTTGCATATTCACGTATAATAGAAGGAAGGGTATTTATTCCTCCGGTGTGTCGCACAAAAACCACTCTGTAGCCGTAGCTTTGTACCGATGCTTGATGAACGCGGTATGAAAATCTCTTGCAATAGTTTGTACGCCTTGGGAGTATCATTGGGCTTGGAAGAAATTGGTCACTGTAAAGATCACTTAGAATTAATGTGGAGGTTAATGTACATGGAGGTTGAAGCATACCTATCGATATTTCACGTTTGATTAGACTTCTCATCCGTATCTTCCTCCTCACCCTTCTTCTCTAACGTTTCTAGAAGACTATCCAACTGGCCCATAACACTATTCAACTTGTCCTCTACGCCATCCATCACACCCTCAGCTTTCTGTAGTTGTTCCAGAAGTTCGTTTAGATTGCTCTCGGAAAGCTCCTGTTCGGGGTCTGTACTCTGTTCTGGAGAGATAATTGAAGAGAATCTTGCGATGTCTGCGTCGACGGAGACCTGATCTGTGGGATCATTGGTGGTTACATTCGTTTTGGGGTCTGAAGGGGAACTTGGCGAAGACATCACACTGGCATCAATGGTGGGAATATAACAAGATCAGAGATAAGATACGAGTGGGCCGAGCGGCTTGAACTTTCTACTTATTTGGTGGCTTTAGGGCCGGTCGATATCGTAAAGGAGCGCAAACCGAGCGTGTCGTTGGTACTCCCACCAAATCCGGCTTCTTTGAATGCTGTCCTTGGAATGACATTGAATGGTACAGTGTCAGTAGAGCATCCGAGCATTGATGTAGGCCTGCTCATACGTTCTCGTTCTACCCCGTCGCGGTGTTCAGATAGGTTTTTGTTAATTCTCTGTAGTCGTCACTCCCTCCGCGATGGAATCAAATCATTTCAGTGAAGACAAGAAGACCCTGCTGGTTTCACGGTCGTGGCCCCTGGCCCACCCGTGGGCCGTTACATCTCCGCCCCTCCTCGCTTGTTCGAATGCATTCTAGCCCACTAGTCTCATCCTGGTACTCCTGTGTAAACAGCGGCTTCGAGAGCATCAGCGACCAACAAATACACCAGGCAAAACATTAGCTATTTACCTGCTGTTGAACGGATGGGAGACCGTTCGCCGCTGACAAAAGGCACCTTGCTCGTTGTTCTCGTTGCCTACTGCCCGGACATATCGACGGTATTGCAAATCCAGATTCACAATCTGAAATTCTGTTACTTACGATATGACTACCCCCAGTGGCTATTCAACTTCGACCTACCACATCCGGTCGCACGTCTCTTATTGCTCACTCAATCCTCGTCAAGTCCGTCATGCTTCAAAATTCTCCTGAATTTAGCAAGCCACTCGTGTAGCAGCCGGAGTTCCAACGAAACATCGATGGTTCATGGTGGAAAAATGTGGAGACAGCGGTCACGGTGCTATATTTGATTGCAACCATTATATCCCAGCTGTGGATGACTACGGACTGTGGTATCGTTTCGTGTATCTTGAATTCAAGGGCCTGAGACTTGTCATATCAATTTATCAGAGATCAGCTATCTGGAAGGCAACCATCCGGAATTTTAAATTCGCCAACGTAAAGACGAAAACAATACCGCACTTAGAAATGGATGATTACTGATTCCATCCCTACATTTTTCCATCGCTTATCTTCAACAGGATAGAGTGACTGCAGGGGGGAGCTAAACGGTCCAGAGAAGTGTCCGGATCTGCACTCAAGGTTACCCCTGAATTTTTGGGGATTCGGTTATCATCGTGTAACGAAGATAGGTTACTAGGGGACCACAAGACATCAAGGTTGAACTATTGGGCAGTGGCGTAGACGACCAGAGTGTGGGGTCTTTAGGAGCGAGTCAAAGTCTTCGGCTAATTGGGTTCCCACCATGACGGACGATGTTGGAGAAGGTTGGGGATTATGAGCCGATAATGAGTTGTGTTTCACTTACGAATGGTTCCTTTCGACGGTTGGACTTTCCCGCTTTTTCAATAAACAAGGAAATGAAGTTTGAGAGTCCCTACTTAGTCCCCGAGTGTTGAATTGCAAGTTGGTCACGGTCAGACCTACCCTAAAGAGCGGTCAATAAGCGCCTATAGGGCTCCCTGACGTCATTGCGAGGGCCGTGTACCTTCCTGACAAGGCCTCTTTGACTTTTCCCTTTACTTACGTCGAGCTTCGCAATAGGACTGGCCATATTTATTGCTGCAAGTCGTTCATCTATCATGCATCACTTCAAAGTCCGTTAAAGTCAACTCACCGCTAGTACAGTCCGGTCTCACTGGAAAAGGATTGGAGGACAACACCACTAGTCCAGACTGTCTGTCACACCGTAGATACACTAGTGCCCCGGGTCTCGTTCCCATACAGAGAATTGGAATGAGGATGTAGAACATTGACGGGTGGCGTCCTAGTGAACTCCGATACCGAAAGCCTTAAGCAAATGGGTTGGCCAGCGGTTGTTGTGGAGTACGGGTTAAGTACGGACACAGTTTTCTGTCGCTTTCACTCCTTGTTCGTATTCAATAGTAAGTGGCGGATTCGCTGGCACTTCATAAACTTGACTTTTTGACGAGCTTCCAATCGATTTCAAAGGCGGTCTTTATTGAGCCTTTTGACATAGTCACTTTGGACGCGGCCCTATCGCATGCGCTTGACAGCTGAAGCGCTGAACTGCAGGCTCGCCCGGAGCCCTTTCGAGTCGGACTTTCGACCGCCACGGTCCACATTTTCGGACGGTGTAACAGCGAAGAACTTGGGGCAGCCTTGGTTCCCGTCCATTCATTCCTTTCTCAATATCGGGACTTGTACAAATGTCTCTCACACACTTATTCACTGACAGCATTGACAATTGACACGATCTAGACTCTTGGACTCTTATTCAAACGTTGTGAGGTTCATTAGTGTGCTATACTCCATATTAAACAGAGCTCGAGTTGTTGCAGACTGCTGCACCCATCTTCCCCACACACTCCGTACCTCTGGCAGAAACACCCATAATCGTTCCAAGGGCAGGGATGCAGCCGTCAGCTGATGATATCCGCCTCAGGTATTGTCACCTCTCCCAATCGCAAACACCGTTTCGTAATCACACGCCTGGACCATGTCTAGGGACTCTCAATACGATGTCGTTGCATATCTGAGTGTATCACTCTGTGTTACGATGATCATTACGGCCGCCCTCCTGTCTATCCATCCACTGTCTAAGCAAAAGACAGACCGAGTTAGTTTCCGGATAATGATATACGCATTATGTGGAACGTGAAGATACTTCGTTATGATTTTCACCTTTGACCAACCAAGCTGATTTTTCTGCTTTACAAGCGTTGTATATCTCGTAACTTCAATTATAGTAAATCGCGTCCCAGGACAAACGACCTGTCGTGTCGGGGGATCGCTCGTGGTAGTAAGGACTTGGGTCATCCATCGTCCCGGGAATAGCTTTTCACTCAAATTTGAACAAGTTCGGTTTGCACGTATCAACTTTTTTGTTTTTCTGTATCGGGCTCAATCTTCAGTGCGTATACACTTCACCTCTTTGACCTCGGTTTATCTGCTATCATTTAAGATTGGTTATGATACACGGAATCGACGGGACGAAGGCGGAAAAATACTACGTCGGAGGGAGCTTATCGTTGGCAATATCATTGGCCATCATGACTTACCTATCCAAGCAATTGGTGTGAGTCATTGCTCTTATCCTGGGCTTCTCGTTCGTTCACCTTAGGGCCCTTGGCCACACAGTTATAACCCTGTTCAGAAAGAGTGTTATTACTACGATCCTGACCCGGTCAGAGGTCTTTGGTGGCGAGTGAGTGTTAGCTGTGTTCGGTGTTTCCTTGCGGTACGATTCTTACTGTCTAGGCTTTATACAGGTGGCCATCTGGCTTGCATGGAGCTTCCTAGCTATGGCCGGAGAGCTCATCACATTTACCTCAGTTGTCATATACATGGCTCGTGTCAGAGTTCGTTTTGATACCGAAACACTCGGTTTTTCCCATGTTCTGAATGATGATTTCCCCCAGGCCTTCGAATCGGGTCCTCACAGGGAAACTGGCTCCAAAAGTCATTCAAGGCTTTCAGCGTCACACCAGTATCGGAAACCTTTGGGACCTAGGGGATACTGGAACGTCGTGCTGCGTATTGCACTCTATCCCCTCTCGTCGTTAGCTACAACGGGAGTAATCGCAATCACAACCGTCTACGTCCCACGAAAAGGTTTAGTGAGTGGCCATTGAATGTTTTCCCGACACCCGCTGAAACATTTATCTTCAGGAATGGAGCGTTGCGAGCGCCCGTTAGTATTTTCCAGTCGTACAAACATTTACTTATCTTTGACCTGGTAGTTCTCATTGTTTACGTGGCTCGCGGCGCCATTTATGCACTTGTCGCTGCCGCTGATCCGGTATGTCCCCATGAACCACTTCGATCGGTCGGAAATCTTTGATTCTTTTATGATTTAATGCGTAGGCTATCACTCAAGGCTTGAGAGTGTTATACAAACACCATATACGGCGACAGACATCGGCGCACTCAAAGGGTGCTGAAATCGTCAACGTTTGTTCTGCTGTTAGTCACAAATCAGGCAGCGCCGCTATCGAGCTGGAAGCATGCACTCGTTCAAATAACGACAGTTCACGTCCGCCGTGCTTCCACCAATCTAGGGGCAGCGTCGCCCTACCATCACTACCGAAACCAGCTGTGCTACCGCTAGGGGACATTCAACTGGATATTAGCTCGAATCATCCGTTAATAAACGCGAACAGTGGAACCCAGATCGATGACCACGTTTATTATTCGTACCCGCAGCTGAGATATTTGTAAAAAGTAACTGGTTTCGGGGGAGCAAGTCAGAAGGCCCAATTTGTATCAAGTCTATCATCATGATGTATAAGAGAGTCTGCTAGTCGCAGATATACACGTTTTCACTCTCGAACTTCATCTGTCCTACGAAATTTACTGTTCCGTTCTAAGCTATGGACACTACTGGAACCTATGAGTTTGTGACACTGGTAGAGCTTTCATGTTAAATTTAAGCAAGTGCCAGAGAGTCGTGGGAGCGCCCAAGGTCTACCCATTTCGACCCACCCTAAAGTGTCTGAGCGCCGGCGTGCTGGCGCGCCCTTCACTTTCCTACGACGAGGAATCCACCACGACCAGGACTGGACATCTACGTGATTCCAATATCCCTACTCATATAAGACATACCTTTTCAGCTGTCCACGGATCTAATTTCATTTCGCTTCGAGATCTACTCAAACTACTACCCTCACCCTCATGTTTGATGCCATACACAGATGAAGGTCAACTGGTAACGGGTGCGGAGTTCAGACGGCGAATGCCCTTCATTCCGTTCGTTGACAGTGGCGGCCTGTGGGATAATTTGGTACGATTTACATCTTGACAGATATCAATCTCAGAAACGGAAACAACGAGTACGATGCAGGTGATTATCCTATTCTTTGGCCTGTAGGATAATTTGGTGCGATTTACAATATCAATCTCAGAATCGGGAACAACGTGCATGATGCAGGGGGTTCATTGGTCATAAGAATGTCATTCCTGGACTTCCGCTCGCGTCCCTTGTTCTTAATCGACGGTGGGTTCCGGGATTACTTGGATCATATGAAGCGCCTTCTGAAGTTTGAATGTTCAAAGGGATGTGTCTTCGTCCGCCAAAGGTTCATAAGACAAGCACCGTTACAATCACTGGGAAACTGGTCGTGTTCTACCGCAAATGCCCTACAACCCGAGTGCAGGATCGACCGTCTATATCTTTGGTCAGCGGTACAGATGAACCTGGAAACTTTGAAATCCCGTCTATTCAGTCCTTCCCTTTGCGATTCCGAGAAGTGAAGTTTCTGTCAAACTCTGGGTTCTCCGTGAGCATTTGATATAAGGGATCTAGGCCTTCTCTTTTTCTTTTTAGAACTTTAAACGCTTACCCTCAATTGCAGGAGTATGTGTTACGGTATATTAAGCAGCACTCAAGCTGACACCAACCCACCCTTTGGCGTTCATAAACAGCCTGTACACCCCCACCTTAGACTCAGCTATGTTTATTCCAAGGGCAACGGCTGATGAAATCCGTCCCAGGTATCGTTACTTTCCCAAACTCCACTATCTTTTTGTATCTCACGAGGCACCATGCCAGATACTCAATATCCTACGACGCCGTTGCATATCTGAGTATATCACTCTGTATGATGGTGATCTTTACCTCCACCTTTCTTTCCATCCATCCACTATCTAAACAAAAATCGGACCGAGTCAGTTTTCGGATAATGAACTACGCCCTTTGTGGAACGTGAGGTTACTTCGCTACGTCTTTCATCCTCCGACAAGCCAAGCTGATTTCATCGGTCCAGGGTTGTGTATCTTATCGGGGGATTTATATCAAACCGTGTTTCAGGACAAACGGCGTGTCGTGTCGGAGGATCGCTCGTGATAGTAAGTAGTCAGGCCACCAGTCATTCATTGGGACATGTTTTACTCAAACCTGTATAGTTTGGGTTGCATGTATCGACCTTTCTGTTTTTCTGCATCGGGCTCAATCTTCAGTGCGTATGCTCTTCGCCTCTTTTGACTCGATATATCTTGATATCCTGTCAGATTGGTCATGATTCATGGAATCGATGGAACCAAGGCGGAAAAATACTATGTTGGAGGGAGCCTATTCTTGGCAATATCATTGGGCGTCGTGACATATTTATCTAAACAACTCGTGTAAGTTATCACTATCAATTCTTTGCTCATTGATTTACCTCGGGCCTTCTTATACAGCTATAACCCTGCTCAGAATGCGTGTTTGTGGTACGATCCTGACCCAGTCAGAACTTTTATATGGCGAGTTAGTACTGGCTCCCCGGGTTGTTCTTGTAGTACGATTCTTACCGTCTAGGATCTACACAGGTAGGCATCTGGCTCGCATGGAACTTCCTCGCTATGGCCGGAGAACTCGTCACATTTATCTCAGTTATTATCTTCATGGCTCGTGCCAAGGTTCGTGTTTATTGAACCCCCATCCGCTTTCTTTGTTCTGATCATGTTTTCCAGGTCTTCGAAACAAGTCGTCCCGGTGGTTCGACTACCCACACAACTCATTCAAGGTCTTCAGCGTTGCACCAATTCCCGAAATCTATTGGGCCCAAGCAGTACCGGAACGTCGTCCTACGTATCGCACTCTATCCCCTTTCGTCGTTGGCTACATCGGGGCTCATGGCTCTCGGGACCGTCTTCACTCAGGCTCCCATCAAAGGATCAACGAACAGACCAGTAAGTCGGGGTTTAAACCGTCTTAATATGACGCCACTGAAGTATACATTATATTCTCAGGATATAAACGTTATGAGCACTCGTTAGTGCTTTCCCTGTCCTTCATTGTATTGGAATAACCTGGTATCCACGCAGTTCGTATCGTTTACCTGTCCCGTGGTACGATTTATGCGCTTGTCGCTGTCGCTGATCCGGTACGTCCTTGTAAATTATCTTGATCGGAAGTCGAACACCTTTTCATTCTTTTCATCTGAGCCGTAGGCTATCACTCAAGGAATGAAAATGCTATACAGACGCTATATACGGCGACAGACACCTACACCTTTACTAGATGATGGTGCCGAAAATGTCGAAGTTCGCTCTCTAACTAGACACAAATCAGGCAGTGGTGTACGACTGGAAGATTCGACTCACTCGAGTAACGGCAGTGAACCTCAATCGTCCTTCCACCAATCTAGGAGCAACGGAATGGTTCTGCCCACGATGCCAAAGGCTGTAGCCTTACTACCACTTCAGGAAACTCAACTTGACACCTGTTCGAATTATGGCATCATGGACGCGAGGAGTGAAAGTGAATCTCAGGTCGAGGACAGCACGGTTCAGTATTCGCATTCACAGCTGAGGCAGCTGTAAAGAAGTGATTGCTGGAACTTGAGTCTCTCTCTGTTTCGCGTGTTTCTGGGACTGATGGATCATACCTTGTGGTGTCTAATATCATTCAGTGCCGATATTTTACGGGCATAGTATTTCTTGCAACAGTATCATCTCCGAGCCACTACAGTTCAAATGTTGTTCGACGGGTCGGTGTAGAGGCGTTGGTGCCAGGTAGTATGGGTTTACGGTAGTCTCAGACCCGAACCCTCGTCCTCAGTAGTCCAAGTAGGGCACCGTTAATGACATGATTCGCCATAGTAAGAGCACGTGACCGGAACTGCCACACACGATCTTATCGTAAACATGCCCCTATCATTTCACTCCTTGATTCCTACAGTTGTGTTCTCATGAATCCAACCTCTGCCATCGAAGATTTGGAAGCAGCTCACACCTCTCAGACTGACGCTGAGCAGCATGGTAAGGCAATACCAGCTCACAAGAAGGTCCTTCTGCGCTTTCGTTCCTTTCTCCTTCTTGGTGGCTCGCTTTGACGTTATACATGCCAGGCGATACGCCCGATGAAAACTTTTTGAGACTGATTCACATCATCTTGGTGGTCTTACCAGTCATAATCGAAATGAAGTTTCCTCAAGGTCCCTCAGGCTCTCTGATGCTTGCCGATTTCATAACGGGGGGCTTTTCTGTTCCTCCGTTAAGTTATGCATAAAATACCCGTTACTTCTGTTGATCCTTCACTCATCCTGGTCCACTAGTTGAATCCCTTAATGTCCCCTTGCCAGATGATAACGTTCTTAGGGCTGGTTATTTTTCATTATGGGTGGTAAAGATCTATCTTACCCCCATCGTCCTGATGGGAGTGGAAATAGTCGCCGTCCTGATCTTAGTTAAGGGAGAGTTCCAGCCAGAAAGGACGGGGAAATTTGGTTGTTGGGTGGACATGACCGTCGATCGTGTAAAATACTCATTCAACGAAACCATGAGTGCTCTACATCTACGGGTAAAAGTGAGGACTCTGGTTCTGCTGAACCTGAGCTGACACGCTCTTAGAGAATCGGGCTGACGACCACCTACGCCCGTATTGTGGATAACGGGACTGCAGACAAGATTGACAAAGGCAATGGTAATGCAATAACTGCACAAGTGAAATGACAGGACATACATTTACAGTAATAAATACAACCTTCTATGAGTCGTCTATCCATATCGAGGGTTATGCACCCACAACCAACTGGTTCGTAGTCGCCGACCGTTCATGGGCAGGATGAGAAGACGCTTCCTCTTTACGTTCTACAATTTCTGACGCGCTCTTGTCATGTCTGGTTAATGAATACGAACAGGAATTAATGCTCGAACCATGAGGAAAAAACAGAAAAGGTAACGCACGAAAAAAGTTCGGTGCTTTGCCTGGCCGAAACAGTGGCAGGTGTAGAGGGCGCAATTTCTTCTCGAACGCGTGTTCCGTCTGGTGCAATACCACACGTCCTGAAAGGGGAGGGACCAAAGTCCGTCAATTTTTTTGGGGGAGCGATACTCAGACCCAGAACTCACTCAATTATTTGTTTCCAATAATCCTCATGTTTGAACTCATAGTTGTGGTCACCTCCAAACTCTGCTTCTAATTGAGACTTCGGTATGAGCTCCAGCAGATCGGGGTTGAAGCGCATCTAACAAAAAATGCGTGTTTATGAGCGTCAATTTGAGAATCATGAGATTTACGCGTACTTTATCGCGTGTGACAGGGTCCAAGAACGGAGAAATACCCTTGTAAAAGAAACTTAACAGCAACGGCAGCCGAACTACAATGGCCCTGCCAAGGGTTTCCACGTAGTGCTGTTGTAGGATCGTTAGTACCTGTAGAATGGAGATGAAAAATGCAGTTTCGTCAGGCATCACTTTCAAGGGGCAAGTCTAGAGGAGACGGACCTTGCTAGCCACAGATATGGGGGGGTTAGTGCGAAGAGTCGTGGACTTGTAGTCGACTATGATCACCAAGGAGCTTTGTCCGGGTGGCATGAGGTCCTTGGCGCGTTCTCTGATGAACCCAGTGCTCAATGGACTAGGCGACGGAGACTAATAAGGAACGGACTCACAAACACCATACCAGATGTCGCAGCTGACGCGGACTGGTTTCTGTATTCTGTCTTCCTGGACGCATGTATATGATTGGCCTCCCGTCTTTATCGAAGCCGTCGATGATACTGCAAGAAACAGATAAACGATGAGGATGAACGCTCGTGGGTTCTACAAGGAAAAATAACGTACATTTTCCCACTCTCGTCCTCTATTTTGATTTCATCAGGGGGAATGAGTTCGGGTTTGAAGGATCTCCTCCACTCTAACGTTCCCTTGATCCTCTTCTTTCCATCCGCCAGATTCCACTTTGCCGCCCTTATATACCTCGGAATTGTATCTGGCTGGTTCAACCATCGAAGTTCCCAAGGATAGTAAGAATCAGTCTCGGGAAGCATAATACTGTCAGCGTACTGAGATAGGTTTTGGTCAGTTCATAAACAAATCATCGGTTCATTCCTCCCTACCTCTCTCAGTTCCTTCACCTTTGCCTTCTGTTCATCGTCATACTCGTGAACGGGACCAATTTTCGTTCCAGGGGCTGGAGTAGTAAGGATTTGGGTCGTAGTGGCAGACGACATCGTGGTCTGAATCAAAGGGCGATGACCTCGAACCGCCTAACCTTTTTTAATAGTGATCGCTAAGAAGTAAAGTGACAAAGAACGCTTGACCTGAACGGCCGAGGATGCCGGACCAATCATCATGGAACTAGCCTCAGCTTACAGGTACCGTTGTACGGCTGCTTCACAACAATCTCCTTATGATGGAGAAAATATACCTCACTTGCTTGACAAGAACCAGTGCCAGTGGAGGAATTGTCTCGACTGCAGCGGCCTCAGGTCCTCATAAATTGAGATCGACTAATGGAGTACATGATGATTTTTTTCTGTTGAGTGGTTGGATTACAACATCCTGCACCGAGTCGGACCAAGGGACTGAGCCGACATGAACGGGAGAATACAGATATGTATCGGGACGAACATGAATTACAAGAGTCATGATCTATACCATGATGTGGAAAGGATGGAATTTTCGGGAGAGTCGGACACCACCAGCACCTCCCAGAAGCTGTCCCAACCGGAAAAACTCGGTATGTGAAAACCAGGCTTTCACATGGGTTTCGCGGGTAGCTGGGTCAAAAGAACTCCGTAGCGTTGCTTAATCGTAACGCGATGCCTTGAAAATTTGTCATCCGGGGAGAATCGAGCTGACAAGAGGATATTGTTAATCGGAACAGTTCACGGGGTAGCGGGGGAGGGTTTTCACCAGGGTGTGCAGACTTGGTGATTTTGCCTGAATCGGTTACTTTCTGTCGCAAAAGGTCAGATGAAAAGCTCATAAGAGATGGACCGCACTTACTTTCAGGGTGTATATTCTGTTGCCGTTTTCATCCAGAGTGTACATCAAATGCATGATGACCGTTCGCGACAAAGCAAGAAAGCTGAATAAAAAAAAACGAATATCACGTGGTGGCACTTGTCATCTCTTCGTGACGTGCTTGATCATTTGAGCGGGAAGAAGGCCTTCAAAAGCAGAACCCGCCGCAGTCCATCGATATCCCAAATTTCCACTCTCCACCACCTAAACGAATAATGCCTACTGAAATCAAATCCCTGCAAGAATTCCGCAATATCGTGAGTGATCTCGACTTCAAGCTGTTGTCACAAACTCACGGGTACCCATTCAAACAGATCGACTCCAATGAGCCCTGCATTATCGATTTCTGGGCATCATGGTGTGGTCCATGCAGGATGATTGCTCCTGTCTACGAGAAATTCTCGACCGAGCATCCGCAGCTCAAGTTTTACAAGGTCGATGTCGATGCTCAACAGGAGATCATGCAAGAGTGCGGCATCCAGGCTGTGAGTGATCTTCCTTATTTACTCTCATCTGATTATCGATTGAGAGCCTTCCATTAGATGCCCACTTTCCAAGTTTACCACAAAGGCAACAAGATCTCTGAGACAAAGGGTGCTGTTCCTCAAGCGCTTCTTGTACGTGGTTTTTTCAGCCATCGAACTCACTAGCTAACGGTCGTGATATGCAGAATTTGGTTATGGAGGGTAAGGCCTTAGCCTGATCGAACAAGTTGTAATAACAATGTACATCTTATGCCGCCGTACTTTTTCTATCGCGCGAGATCGATGTTCTAATCACTTCATAACAAAAACTGTAATATTGTATTCTTTTGCGGGGATGTTTCTGGTCTGCGCCCCGGTCGATGACGGACGAGTCGGGCTGAAATGTAACTCTGCAAGTAAGGATTAATGGCAAAAATAATTCATTTGACGATCATGAGCAATTCCGGCACATGTCCTCGAAAGGTAATCATGATTTCGCCACTGGGATACCTTCCTGCGCATCCGGCGGTACTCAAAGTGTTCCGTTGGATTACAGCGGACGGAGGTCCCAAGCTGACAAGGGTCTTGAACATAAGCGAGATTTTCTATGCATCTGGAAGAAGTCGAACTCATCCTCATAACTATAGGAGCATGACTGAATCGTGAAACTATTGAGAAACCCAACATTCATCATCTGCATATCCCCCCGAATGATTATCAAAGTCAAGCAAGTGATACGTCGGTTCGCTTCTTCAAGTGAATTCCTTTGAAGGTAGACATGATCTCTTCGACAGCGGTATAAGTGAAGTGGCCACCGAGCGTCTTCATATCGAACGAAGAGGCACCAGGGTCGTTCGAAAAGATGAGAACCATCTTGGCAACATACCCAGAGGCAATCCGGTGGCGAATACTAGTCAGCCATGGCTGCGAAATGTTGAAAAAAGTCCGTGACTTCAGGTTCGAATTGGGGTCCAGTAAGCAAGTACCATTTTGACAGCCGTACTTGTACATAAGTGCCGGTGAACCATAAATCATACGGAAGCTTGTGTTTCGCAGAAGCCGTCACTTGCTGTCCGGGGCTCGTGTAGTGCACACAAAGACATAAAAAATGGATTCCAAATCATGGCGGTATAGGTGTCCACCAGTCCATATCTTGTCGAAGAGCTCGTACGCCATATGTGGCTTCGTACCAGTGCGCTGCTTTGAGGAAGCCTGGCGATTCTCCTCAACCCTCGAGGACAAATCAAAGTCATTGAGAACACCGTAAACCTCGCCCGTCGCTTCATCTCGCCGAAACATCATGTTACTCATACTGATGTCCCGGTGCAAAATTTCAGCAATCTTGTACAACCAACGATGACCTAAAACCAGTATCAGTTCTGGAACGAGGAAAGCCATACGGAAGTACGTGCATTGGAGAATATCATAGAAGACCTGAGCAAATTCTTCGGGCGTCTTCAACTCATGGATAGGCTGAAGCTTTTGCTGCACAGTGACGCAAGCATGTTGTTCCTCGTATTTCTCATCCATGGCGAACAGTTTCGCTAGCCGTGCTTGTGGAGTGTTCTCGCCGAAAGGCATGGTGTGAGACCACAAGGTACGTGGAAGATGCTTTTGAACCCACTCTCCATCTTTTCCTGTGGCGAGTTTGAGAGCATCCTTGACCAGTTCGTCCTCCGTAACTCTGCTCGTGGCTGGAAAGCTGATCTTCACTATCAAGGGCCCCTTCCAATCACATTCACATCCACTGTTTCCACATATGCATTCAGCCTCCACCACTACCGTGCCGCGCCCAATAACTTCATGACTGCGGAATAGCAGGCGACGGAGTCGAATACGCTTCTTCATGTCGTCCTTTTCAAGTAACAATTTTATCCCAGCGAATGGATCAATTCCAGATGCCTTTCCGGTTTTTTTTGTTGGCTTCTTCGTCTTCATCTTCATCTTCAGCGTCCATCTCTGTATTTTCCTCGTCACCATGCAACAGGACACCCCATTGCACTGGATTAAACTGAGTAAAGCAGTAAAGTGCAGCGATAAACAGCTGTCGCTCATTCTCGTCGAATAAGCAGATCCCGTGTGTCTTGACAATCAAGGAATGATCGTAGTACTGAAGCTGGACGTTGGGCCATCGACAAGCATTCCGAACGAATGAGATCGAATACGACCACTCGTTAACAACTCGAGAGCGTAACCAGCACATTGCAACCTGACATGTTCGGGGCTGTCGTTATCTTTCGATAGTGAGCCTACTATTCGCTCTGCGCTGTTCAGAATCGTCTGCGAGACAACTGTAACAACGTTTCAATGGGACTTTTTTGTGGAGTAAGAGGTATCTGCATACTCACCGGGAGCAGAGGTAGATTTAGAACTCTTCTGTCGCTTCTGTGTCCCCTGACCAGAAGTCTGACCAACCGCTGTTGGATCTGTTGAAGTAACGCCTAGTGTTGGATTGACACGAAAACAGACAGGCACTGACCGCGAGCACGCTTCTTCGAACCAGATGAAGTAGCAACACCGGAACTACTAGCCTGGGAGCTGTCAGCTTTCGAAGGCTTCTTTAAGAAGTTTGGGGAGAGGACTGGATCATTCAAATGGTCATGATCAGGGAATAATAATAGAGATCGAGAAGACTACCCACACTCCGTGCCAAGTGTTCTACCGATTGGTGTATTCTTGATCTCCACGAACATCCGCATCTGCGCCCACGAGATTTTCTTGAACCCTTTCTGTTTATCAAATCCAATGAAAACATTGTTACTGTCGATCTTGCCCCCGGCCTTCTCCGCCCATCCCCAGAGTGTAGCAGCATTATCTGGTGAACGTCGAGCATAACCAGCTGTCTGGAAACCCGTGCTATGGTTGTACATCACCAGCGAATTCTTGTGATTCTGTCCTCCGGTAATTGTGGCGAAAACCTTATTACACAGTTTTGAAAAGGGAGCGTAGAGACCGGCTTCGTGAGTTTCTTTGTACCAAGCGGTTTTGTAATCCTCCCATTCGGCTAACTCGAGAGCGGAACGAAGCTCCTTGGACCACTTAACCTTCCAATCGTTCGGTAAACCAAGAATCTGGGTGGCGAAGACCTCAAATGGAACCAACTGTGCGCTATTACAATCTTCCACCAGATGCTGCTTTACGGTTTCCACCGCAACGGTGGGAGGCTGCTCAGTACCGGTCCTAACTCCATAGTGGTCATCCCTTTGGAGAC
The DNA here is from genome assembly GCF_018924745.1 of Marasmius oreades. Lineage (NCBI taxonomy): Eukaryota > Fungi > Basidiomycota > Agaricomycetes > Agaricales > Marasmiaceae > Marasmius > Marasmius oreades. The sequence goes on from NC_057323.1 coordinate 4,852,937, forward strand.
TCGCTGCTTTGTCACTGTGTGGAATATGTTTGGGAGGGATCGGTTTAGTTTTTGAGGGAGGTGTTACTGGGGCCTTTGTGGAAGGACCCTGTGCGTCTGCCATGGCCGTTGGGAGATGAATGATAGGGGCGAGAGAAAAGGGCGCGTCGGTGTGATATATCGGGGTGATTTTCCGAAGGAATATGTACTAACTTTAAGTATACCGACCCAGAAATTTCCTTGTCGCCACTTCGCGCACTTTCCCTAGCCATCCTTCAGCTGACATACAAATTGTTTCCCCCCTAGCCAGAAGTTGAGAGTTCAAGCAGTATTCACATTATTATATTTACAACCGGTCACCGGTAATACTATCAAATGAGTACTAATACAAGTTCGAGAAGTAATGGACTTTATCCTTATCTACAACGAGTTCAATAGTGTAGGGTGGTATGTAAGTCGAAAAACGCACAAAACACAAACAAAACGGCGTGTGTGATGATCATGAGGTGAGGGGAAGCAAGCGACAGTGTGGGGTATCAATTCAACAAATGATCGTCGGTTTCTAAACAACAACGAGCGTGTGTTGATCGTCTGTAGTAAACGTCCCGTGTATGTGAGGGGAGAGTCGCCACAATGAGACGCTAAATGTTGAATGTTTTGGATGGTTTGAAGGTTATTATGCTTAATAATAATACATGAATAAATGACCGTAGCTTAAAGTTTGGCTTTCGCAGTCTGACGACGCCAAGTCAGAATGCATTCCAAGAAAGATGGGACTGACGCGTGCGTACCTTCAATAGCCCGTCCAACTTGGTCGCAAGCATGATGTTTCCCTTTGCCTTGAGTTTTCCTGTCATGAACGCCTTCTGGCCGTTGAGCTATAACCAAAAGTAAGGGGTTGAGAGAACAATATAAACTATCAGAACCAACGTACAGTTCCATCCGACAACCCAACGAACGTCTCATCGCTGAGCATTATGGTAACATCTGCTTTGGGTTTCGCGGGTCCTTTGGTGATTTCACCCTTCTTCTTCATGTCAATAGTCCACGTAGACTCCTTTCCCTCGGCATTCTTGACGTTCAATTCGAAAATACCGTTGGTCTGGAACGAATGGAGAAACTAGTTGTACTGAGCACAAGGTCGCGCACCTTCTTGATCTGTGCTTGCCTCTCTGTGTCTGAGAACTGACTGATAGCCTGACTGAGGCCAGCCATGATGTCGCCAGTCTATATGTAAAAAACCTGGTATGAGTGACGAGAAAGAACTAATTGCGCGAAACACACCTTGAATCCTTCGACTTTGAGGTCAGACATGGTGGTGGTAAGAATGAAAGTTTCTGAAAAGTGAAAGTAAGGGATATCACGCGCCTAAAATAATGATGCCTTACGCCTTTCATGTGATTTCCGCGACACGGCTCTTTCGTCGACGCCGTTGTCCGGAAAACCTGCATCTGCTGGCCCCTGCTTGATGCCATCATATACGAATACTAGGAGCTTTAGGATGGAAATAATGGTCACTTTGGCATTTGGTAATGTACGGTGATCTTCAAGTTAACTCGAGAACTTTTTTTATATACATTCGCGCAGATCTATTCGGGTTTCTATGAATGCTGACACCGGGAAGGATGTTCTCCTCGAATCCTCAACTTTTTTCGGTAGAAATGCGCTGAATCTTGACTACGTTAACTGGGGCGTCCCGTCTTCAACAGATTGAAGCATACGAGGCCTTGAGGGAGGATGTCTATGGATTACGACCGCTTTTGATCACTTTGGAGATGAGGATTCTCATTCTAACCTATATTCCAGTGCAACCGTATATCTAGGCCCCTAGGTCGAAAAAAAAAAAAAAAAAAGTACGTCGTTACTTCTCATTTCCTGCTACTTACCACTCAACCTATACATCTCTTTCTTCCAAAATGACAGAGTTCCAAATCCGTTTAATCGGTGCCGCTAGCTTGGCCCTGGGTGTCGTTTTCCAATTCACCCGGTTTGTCGCTGAACGTTATTACTGGGACTCGGTCAATCCTTCCTTCTCACTATCATACTCTGTGCACCCTTATTTCGTCTATGGTGCCTTTGCACTTCAACTCGGCCTTCAAATTTGGTGGTTGTGGAAGTCGAGCCCAAAAATACAGCTCAAAGACGACGAAACTTTTGACGTTCACACGATCGTATTCCAGTGGAAATTCCTCGTTCCTGCTGTCCTCATCCTTTCTGCCAGCGTCTTGATGCAATTCTACAGCATCCTCACCATCAACCAGTCCCGTTCTGGTATTAGAGACACTCTCATTGCCGTAGTAGCGAAACTGAATACCGCATACACCCTCTTACTGCTCACAGAGACGTGGGCTACATACGAGGTAAGGAGCTGTCGGGTGTCGAAGTCCCTTTCTCATTTCCCTCGTAAAGCAGGAATCTTACTCGCCGTCTATGCTGCAATTGATCAGTTACGGGGTCGTTTTCCTTCTCATCGTAGCCCTCTTTCTTCTCCATCCTGTGAAAATGATACACTCGTCATCATCGCAGGTCGTCTGGTCTGGACCCGATACGGTCTTGGCGACAGCCTTGATCTACGTCCTCGCCGCATTGTACCATGGGCCCGTTTTCAATCCTCTTTGGCACAACACTTTCTACTGGACGGCTGCGGTCATCGCCGTTGTTACAGCTATTAGTATTGACTTTCTCATCCACAACGTACACGACAACGAAGAACAAGGTCAACGGATGGATCTTGAACACAATCAAAAATTGAAGATATCAGTAACATGACCCCTTAAGTGCTCTGATGAATATGTTTTCACGCGGGATGACCGAGTTAATGCTCGGTCGAGCGGAGACAAGCCTATTATTCTGCCCGACTACTTTTGGTAATGTCTTCCATCTGTAACCGCGCACCGTACCATCTCGGGAATATACTAGATTTAACTATCTCTCAGATCTGAGTCAGTGACATTGTTGATACATTCGCGTTTGGCGTATGCTGACTCCGACATACGCAGAAAAATTGTACCAAGCGTGCTTGAAGCCTTCCACCGTCACGGGTATCTCCATCGTGCATCATTCTTCATCCTCACCATCACTGTCACCTTCATTACCGTCCTGAAGTCTTCGCGGGTGAAAGCTCCCAAACTTCCGGCTCCGGCTTCTCCAGTGAACTTTTCGCCCCAAGTTTACCCGCATTCCAAAACCAATCCGGGTAGTTCTCATTACTATATCTATCCGTCCCTCTTGCAAACTGAACCGCCATCATATTGAACCTCCACCGATTAAGAACGTGGGGATCGTCCCTTCGCAAACAAGTAATCATGTAGCCACGCCAATCGAGATGTGTCTGTTGTGACAAGTGTGTTTGAGTGGTCAGATCCATTGGCCATTTACTGTCAGTCCAGTCTGCTGGAGTACAAGGTAGCATCCAACCGAAGTTGCGTATGGCTTGGAGAAATACACTTTGTCGGTCTCGAATGAGGGCGTGGTAGAACCAACGGTCGACTTGGGATAGTGAAAGGAGTGTTTGAGCAGCTGTTACCGCCGAGGGGGCTTCGATAAGGTCTTCGTCTCCGTCCTCGTCGTTTTCCTCTCCTCCTCCTTCGTTCTCCTCTCCTTCTTCCCCGTTCTCCTCTCCTGCTTCCTCGGTTTCCTCTCCTTCTTCTTCGTTTTCCTCTCCTTCTTCCCCGTTATCTTCTTCTTCTTCCCCGTTATCTTCTCCTTCTTCCCCGTTATCTTCTCCTTCTTCCCCGTTATCTTCTCCTTCTTCCCCGTTATCTTCTCCTTCTTCCCCGTTATCTTCTCCTTCTTCCCCGTTATCTTCTCCTTCTTCCCCGTTATCTTCTCCTTCTTCCCCGTTATCTTCTCCTTCTTCCCCGTTATCTTCTCCTTCTTCCCCGTTATCTTCTCCTTCTTCCCCGTTATCTTCTCCTTCTTCCCCGTTATCTTCTCCTTCTTCCCCGTTATCTTCTCCTGCTTCCTCGGTTTCCTCTCCTGATTCCTTGTCCCCTTCTCTTTCTTCCCCGGTCTCCTCTCCTTCTTCCCCACTCTGCTTCTCGCCTTTGAGTTCACTCTCGATCACCTCCTCCGGTATGTCGACGATAGCGTTCAAAATCAAGTCAAACAGTTCACTGACTTCGAATACTTTCCGCTTAGTTACAGCAGATGGCTTGACTACGCTCAGCTCGAGGGGTTGCGGTGCGGGGAGAACAGTAGGTCTACTCAAGATCCACTTGGTGTCCTCCATACCCTCTGGATCCCACCATGTCGAAGTTAGGTCTGGACGACCTGGAGGTGGCTCGTAACGTTCGGGAGCGAAACCAAAGGACTGTCCACCCCTGCCTTCCATATCGTAATACTCCACGCAATAGAGGAGACCTTTAAAGTTTAAACTCTCATCGTACTTATGGTAATCCGAATCAGGACCGTAGAATGAATCCCATAGCTCACGGGGGGTGATAGCGTTGCGTCGGCAGAGAAAGGAGAGGCACATTCGGTGAATGTGAAGATAGGGTTGGTCGTCTGTATTCCAGTCTTCTCTGCCTTTGATTTCAACGTTGCTGTAGCTATCGACAGAGCTAGATAGATAGAAATGTGAATGATCAATGTCATTGAAAAGTCCATTGAAGCGCACCAAGAAGGAGAAACATATGTTTCAGGCCATACTGGCGTCACACAAACAAAATCATCCCAAGCTTTACCATCCTCATCCGATATCGTCACGATTTCTTCGAGAGGCTTGGTCGGAACTGGGTAACCTGGATGATTAATCCATTGTCCATCTTTCGGAGGCCACTGGCAGGAGTCGTCGTCTTCCATATACTCTGTAAGCATATACAACCATCCTGCTCGTGCATCTTCTAATGGACCTGAACTGTAGGGATCGTTCGATTAGCAATAGGTTTCTAGATGAGGCATTCGAAGAATCTGCATTACCAGAAACAACAGTAGGTATCGGAGGCACCCATCTGATGCTCGAAAATCTGAAGAATGCTGTAAGTCGTCTGATGATGAGGCGATGCCCGCTTAACCCTGCTCTATACATGTACATGATGATGTACAGCAATTGTGTACCTGCGCCAAATGCCCACCACAGATTTCGTGGAAGTTTCGGTGCACATATTATTATTATTAGATTTTAAATAGGTTCTGCATGGAGAAAAGATCGTTCCCTGTATTTGACGTATAGAAAATACTTGTAAATAGACATACGAGTATTAAAGCGGATTTTTACCTTCGGTTTCACTGAACAGCAATCCGAGCAGAAAAGAATCCTGTGGTTCTGCGGAATGTCGGTCTAAGTGACAAGCATGTAAGTACAAGCGTGACAGAAAGATCCAAGAAACCATTTCTGTACCTTCCACCTGGTTTTCATGAGATACGGTTGAGTTGAGAACAGCTGTATTGGCGACAATAAGTACCAGTGATCAAACAACGAGTTGAAGCGAGGGTAGCTCACGTTCAGAGTGACCTTCATAATTGTTGACCTTTGATGGCAGTAGAGCATCCAATTCTGTCCCTAATTCACGACGTTCTTGTGCATGAGTAAAGATGATCGGATCGGAAGATACTACTCTATTTTACCTCCGACAATTTCTTGGAAGCGGTTTTCGGCAGGAATGACTGAGAATATAGGGAGTCGAAGAGCTCGTGCGAAATCTGTGGTTTTGGGGTCAAACTTCCTCGTGATTTGGTAGTCATGAATGTGTTTGTAGATCTTGGAGGACCAGGAGGCCTGGTAGTCAGTCACTTCGGGGGATAACTTGAGGGGAAGGCCGAGGCATTTGCACTCTTCTGGCGAGAGTGGCGTTTGGCCAGTTGGGTCAAACGACCAATGATAGACAGGATCAGGAGAAGGAAGGAAAATCAAATAAATGGGGGGGAGAGAGTTGGCGACGATGTCGTTTGCGTTTGGATTTCTGGAGTGTGCCGCTGAACTCAAGATAAGGGAAGACGAGGTCTGACGACGTTAGCCTCAAATCAGCAGTATCCAATAAATACTCACTGTAGTGGGAAAGCTCCTCATCTATCGAAGTGTTGAGAGCGCAAAAAACACTCGACGCTTGTGCGAGCCAAGCGAATGCTTCGCTGATAGAGTGTACTTCTATCTTGCGTCCATCATCCCTGAGACAGAACCTAGAAATAGGTCGATCAATGAAGGTTGATTGTTTTGTAAATGATTACCTTGCTGTCCCATCTGGCATCTCTTGCCTTGTGCCAAGACAACCTGCCCAATTCCACCACCGTACATTCGCGAGGAAACTAGGTCTTTCGGAGAACAGTCATCGTCCTCCATACACCCCGCAAGTATATTCAACCATCCTGCTCGTGCGTCTTCCGATGGACCTGAACTGTGGGGGGGTCGTTAGACGAGGAATTCGAAGAACCGGAAACAACAGTAGGTATCCGAAGGTCTGATCAGGTTGAGATTTAGATTTAGGCAATTGCCCACTTAATTCCGAGTCGCTCATAAATGAAGGCCAAGTAACCGTCGATGGAAAAACAAAACTTAATGAAAAGGTGATAATCTGGACTCTGGATGGCGAGCTCGGACCAAAAAGCATTTCGCCAAACATCACGTAACTGAAGGTACAAATGACTCGTCTGCTCAGGACTTCAAGCTTCAAGCTTCAAAGCCTCTCTCGGACTATCTTCTGTTATCTATCTATCAGGTAGCACCCTGCGCCGACACAGGAGGTACCGAGTCATTGAGTCGGCTTACAGGAGACTAGTGCCGACCGCCTTGGAGGTTTCGTTGCACACTTGTAAGTTGTAGCTTCGTGGGGGTCTGCATGAGAGAAGCCCCGTAATATCGCTACAGCTGTTTCTTGCTGCAAACGCGAACACACTGATCTCACAATCGTGATTGGGTTGAGACCCGACGACTAGTCTATCCCGACTTATTGCGGCTTCGTAAACGACCCGCAAGTCTTGTTGTGCTAGGTCTGACCACGAAGACATTCGATTCGATTACATTCCATTTCATTAACACTCGGCCATCCGCACACATCCGAGTCTTCGTATTCTTCCATGAACATTTCTGTTCGCCGCGTTTTTGGTGATTCATCTTTAGGAGGACGGCTTTGGACCGTCAATTAGGCCTAGGTTGGAGAACGACTTTATCCCCGGGCCGTCGACGAAAACGTTGGTACTTCCAGCACCTTATAAACCTGGTATTGGACGCGAAAGTTGGCAGATGTTGTCACTCCCTAAGAGTTCCCTCTGGATTTACCGGGTTTCGAGAGCACCAGAGTGAAGTGGGGGACACATGTACGCGGATCGGAGGTGAGTCTTTGAGTTTTATTAGCGTGTTAGTCATGAACACAGGCATCTTGTCCAGCTTTTGACCCTTCTGCGGGACGGCGTTGGTTAGCACATCCATGTTTTTGATCGAAGATGCACAATACAATACGTCGAGAGGGCCAAACCACAGTAGGAGAAGATGGCATCGGATGAGGTGCGTCGTTTTGTACTTCCCATATGCACGAAGGTCCGTAACGAGGTCTACAAGCTTCGAAGTATTTATTGGTCAAACACTGTTCATCATATTGCTTTACGTGGGCGGTTTTGCGCGGGACGAGATGCCGCATTGGTATTACTTTTATTTGCTATCCCGATTTTACGCCGGAGGGAGAAGTTGAAGTTTCCGACAAATCACTGCCTTTGTTGCCTGCGAAATTCGTTGCCGAAAAGTGATCAACAACTGGGACCCACCAATCCAGGCCCGCCGAGACCACATCTATAAACGGGAGACGACTCTTTGCAAACATGTGCGCAAGTCCTCTGGTTTCGCTGAAGCAAGACCCTTCAAAATAGCTGACCGGATGTCTCCAATCTGTCAGTCGTTTTTCCGCAAATCCGCTGTTCTGCAGTTGCTTGCAGCTGACTTTGTGCCTGCACATATACATACTTATAAATAGTGCCAAGTCACCTGTAACCCGTAGAATTTTGATCTTGTGCTTTTGTGGCACGGATTGGGAAGATTCTGATAAGTATGTATCCAAGTAGCCAGCGAGCCCGTACAGGCGTCCGGAGGCAGTACCCGAAATCAATCCTTGTGTTTATTGACACCAAGTCCCTGACCAGCTCGCCCTGGTCGGTCGGGTCGGATTCCTCCCTTTCCCTCCATCTTGAATGATTTTTTTAGTCCGTGATGCCTTACGAATCCCTCTGTACAACACCAACATAACGAAAATGGTCCTTGTTCTCTTATTCATCTGTTTCTTCCACGACCTGGTCAGTGCCGCGCCCACAAGACGAGAAGACGAGCAGTCGAATGGATTAAAACCGCAAGTATGGGTGAGCAGTTATTTCCCAGAGCAGTACTGTGTTGTGTATGTAATTTTTGCCCTCAAAGGTTCCAATATTGATAATCGCATTGCTCATGGTGGTGATTGTCACTGTTACATGGTCAAAGAAGAGAGGCTTTCTTCACTGGGGCAGCATTGGGCAGGCTGCAGCCGCAGGAGTAGGAGCGTTCTCGGCACCTGGTGGCGTTGTGCAAACTCGGGAGTTGACTGCTGATCAACTCACAGGCAACACTACGAACACCAGTTCAAGTAATAATGGCAATGGGAACAGGACAAGGAGAACGAGGAGGCCGCGTAGAACTCCGTCACAAATTTCTACCACGTCCTTACCTGCCTACAACAAAGAGCCAGGAGAACAGGAACTTGTAATCTTCCGGTGCGCCGATTGCTTCATTATGAAAGCTAAAACTGATCTCTGTCTTTGTTCAAAAGAGGACCTGCCGACATGGAGGATGTTCCAATACATTCTGTTACCGCTGCTGTAGAAATGCCGACTGTTGAAGAGGATGGTGACTCGGAGCTTTCAAACTCTCGCTATAATCTAGTGCCAGAGTCACCCCAAGACATGCCACTACTCCACGAAGTTGATCGTTCTACTACCGTCCTCGCACCTTCTGCTGCTAACAGTCGAGGGCGACCAAGTATCGAGACTATGAACTCTAATTCGGATGAAAGTTCCCTGATGCGAATTGACACAACCCCAACCATCGATGATTCCCCCGACCCCAGAGGTGCAGCACCTGCATATTTCGAAGTGGTGGATATCGGCGAAGTGCCGATGGGGAATGCATCCCAGATCACTAATCGAACTCTAACGATCGCAACGACACCCGATACCACCCAACAAACTCAACCCAATGACAATACGAACCCACCGAGTCCCAGTAGACGTGGCACTTTCCGTTTCGCTCACATCTTTGGACGTCACAGCAGTCATCGTGCTTCTCAGTCTCATTCTTCAGCGACGTCGCCACCTGTACTACCGCCTGGTATTCCCGTTCCCAGGAACGCTGCCGCACATGGACAACATGGTCGAACGGAATCGGCAGGAGGTCTGTCCCTCACGTCTACAGTCTCACGATCCACACAAGCGTCCCCCGCGAACCGAAGCAGAAGTCGTATGAGCGTTTACCACCGACCCTCCCAAAGCTCTTCATCCCTCCTTTCCTTCGTCAATCCCCTCACCCGCAAAAAGTCCTCCACCACGCTACATTCTATCAACGATTTGACCTCACCTTCACTCATCTCTCTGCAGAGTATTTCGGCGCCACTGTCGCATACTTTGGTAAAGACAGAATTTACGTATCCAAGGAGTGGGCCTACACCCGAGCAGCTAAAGCTGATATCGAGCAGGGAGAATATGGCGGGAAGGTTTGGGGTGCCGTATGGTGCCGAGGCGGTTAGGTGGGCGAGGAGTAGGACTGAGTTGGTGGACTCGGAGCCTCCACCTGGGTTTGAGGAAATTTCAGGGAGTCCGGGGCCAAATGGATCAAGCACAAACGCGAGTGCAAGTGGGACGAGTTCTACTCCTGGTAGTAACGGGAGCGCTTCGACCACCCTAACCTCGGCATCGAGCGTAGACGCCAACGTAGGTGGTGCAAGCGGTAATCCGGACCCTGCTACTATTGGCACTGCTACTACATCCCCGCCCGTAATTCGAGTGGATCCTGCGTCTAAACCTCCAACGCCTCGCGGACCTTCGCCATCTCCTTCAGCTGTAGCGGACACTGCAACGGCAGCTCCTTCCTTTTCCTCTCCCTCATCGTCCCCAGATCCCAATCCCAACCCTGCTTTGATTCCTATACCAGAATCGCCTCCTACCCCAAATTCGACCATCAGCACAAATACACAATCCCGATTCGTACCCTTATCCGAGACGCAGTCAGTTTCCTCGAAAGCGAACAAGGAAAAAGCCTCACCACCATCCGCTTTTAATGCAGAGTTCAACGTCGATGACGATCTGTTCTATACGCGAGCTTTATCTCGTGCGAGCTCCTCCCGGTCATTCGCTACAGCTAATGAATCGTTGAGTGAGTTTGGTGAGCGAACAGGAGCGAGAACAGGCAAAGGGACGCTCAACTCACGCTCAGACACTATGAGAAGCGAGACGCCTGCGTTGTCGATTGCGGAATCGAGGTACTATTCTGGGGATGATGATGACGACGACGATGAAGGCGGGGATCAACGCAGTTTCCGTGGGACACGTAGGTATGATGAATCTGATTCGGGAGAAGAAACAGAGACGGAGTATGAGGACAGTGAAAGGAGGAATCGGAGGTTGACGGTGAGAGCGTAGTTGGGAGTTTTTACCTCCTTTTGCTCTATGGCAACCTTGCTCGCGTCGAGGGGTCCTTCGTCTCGCTCAATTGCTCCGGTTGTGGTTGGGGGTGTGGGCGATCAAAGACGCAGAGTGCAGCTCCTGCTGTACCGAGGTTGACGATAATTCAGATCTATTCCAACGGGCGTCTTGCTAGTGAGACGAATCTAACTGCGCACATAATGTACATATATTGCATCTCTTTCCAGTATCTAGTTTGCTTTTACTTTTGCTTTTGGATTTATTCTTTATCTACATTTGGGTTACCTCACATGGACTTATACGGTTTACCTCCTGATTATCCCTCATAATTCCATTTTTCCTTCTAACCTCCACCTTTTTTGACACGTAATTAGAAACAGTTGTATGCCTCCGAAGATGAACATACATGGCACTCGCGCACTTAACAGCGCGCATGATTGTGCAACTAGTGACGGCGCCCAATTCCACACGACATGACGGAAACTTTGTAGCGGTAACTGTAATAGTCTTGACCGCACTCGTCTCTGTTTTTCTGCTACGCCCAAAGCGATTGGTAGCGCTGTTACGGATGTATTATGTGGTACGGTGTCCGAATGCACGGATCTTGCCAATGGAACCTGGCGCCTCCTTGAGAATCTGAGCGAAGGGGATGTAATTCCTAGCTATCCATCTATCAGTCAAGCCCCGGCCCCATGCACCCTGAGACGGGAAAAAAATTAGCACTGTTCGCAGACGAACTTCAAAGGACAGAAGGTTTACTGTTCGTACACGAATAGAAGGCGATTGAAGCAATAAATTTCGTGAACATTCAGGAGCTATAGGTCGTAAGTAATTACTGTGACTGTAAAAAGCTAGGAGGGGTAGACTGTAGTACTCTGCGATGACGTTCAGCGTGGTCCGTTGCCAACCGGTCATGTTGACAGGAGACATCAATTCGTGGGAAAATAAATAATAAAAACAGTCTAAGTTTCTGCCCGAAATTACCATATTTGGGTGAACAGTAAGCATGCGGGAACGTCGACATTAGACATTTCAGTCCCTGTTGGCCCACCACTTGCGTCAGGGCACGCCCATACCTTTCTTTCCTTTGTACCATTTCGGTCGTTCGACGTTAAAGTCTCTCGACCATGGACTATTCAGGTGGGGAACGTCGTCCTCCTAGGGCAGCTCGACCCCCGGGCTCCTCACAACCAACCAGTCCATCCACATCACCGTATCCAGAGTCGCCCGTTCCTCGAGGCGTTTCCTTTCAAAAAGTCGAACGTGGCGACCGGACGGAAGCTCTTGATCATCACCGCCAGCGGACTATACCATCCGCTTACCACAGCCAGCTATTGCCTGGTGACCAGGATCAAGAGACAGGTGGCTTGGATGGGAGGGTCTTGAGGAAGAAGAGTCTTGTTCGTCCAGATCGTGAAAAAATTGAACCAGGACATCGACAGTGGCATTATCGTAGCCATGTTGCTCAAGCAGAGGCAGAGGGAAATGCTCGCGTTGGAGTTTATCCGTCTAGTACGTCTCAAGATCTTTGGTTTGAAAAAAAAAAAGAATTGGCTTATTGATCTCACTCTAGCTACGGGCAACTATCCCCAGGCTGGTTTGCGACGTGGACGATCTCTTCTTGCACGAGAAGAGGATATCCCCGAATCTGGCCTTTCTATCTTCAAACGAGGTCCCACACTACTTCGCAGAAAATCGACAACTTCTTCGACTCAGATGCCAATGCTCGATCAAGAGAATAAGAGCCGAAGCTGCTTGGGTGATTTTGCGCCAGGACCCAAAGGCCCTTGGATGGTTTATTGCTATATTCTAACCTGCTGTATCCCGCCCTTCGTGATGAGAGCATGCGGTCCGTAGATCTCCATATTTTTTGTTGTTCTAAAGACTGATTCCCCCTCGCTTTAGGTCTTCGCAGTGCAGAACAACAACGTGCATGGCGGGAGAAGATGGGTCTAGTCAGCATCATTCTTGTCCTAATGGCTGGTGTAGGTTTCCTCACTTTCGGTTTCACGGAAGCCGTCTGTGGCGACCCTCCTAAACGCTTCCATGGAGGTGCTGTCGGTCCATTCAATATTGACGTTGGTTTTGTGGTCATCCACGGTTACAATTACAACTTGACCAATTGGATCCACCCGAAGGCCGGCTCCACTTTCGATGGAACCACGAACCCTTTGAATCTTTATCAGGGACTGGGAGGCAACGACGCATCTTTCCTATTCCAGAACGTCAATAAGAATTGCTACGGACTCATCACGAAGGCCTCGAATTCTACCATCACTGGCAGCGGCGGAAACCTCGATTGGTATTTCCCATGCAACATCTTCAATACTGCGGGGAGCCGTGGCGCTAACTATACAAATTATGAAAGCCCCAAGATGTGTCATACTACGCCGCTAGCCAGGTCGCAGCTTTCTCTATTTAGCCCGTCAGGTCAAGTTTATTACACTTGGGATGATGTTCGTCACGGTGGTCGCAATCTTGCCGTTTACGAGTCGTAAGTGTAATCATTCTTTCAAGGCAGAACAGGCTCAATATATCTTTCATCATCTAGAAATGTCATCGACCTCAGTCTGCTCCAGTGGCTCAGCAAAGCTCAAGTCAACTACCCCGCTGTTTTCGACGAAATACAAAGCCCGAACGAAACCTACCAGGGCAAAGATCTGACCATGATGTTTATGCGTACTAAGCAGAAAACCCTTGGTCGTTGTCTGCAGGACATTGCGACAGTTGGTTACATCGACACCCAAACTATCGGCTGCGTCGCTTCTTCTGTTGTTCTCTACCTTTCTCTTGTCTTCATCGTCGGAGTCGTCCTCATTCGTTTCGGCTTGGCTGTTTACTTCCAGTGGTTCGTCTCGTGGAGGCTTGGAAACTTCCCTCGAGAGACGTATGAACAACGAATGCAGCGTTCGGCGGAGATCGAGAACTGGTCAAACAACATCTATACACCTGCTCCGAGCGAGTATCGACCGAACGTGAACAAGAGCGGTCTTAACAAACCCAGGAAGAGCTTCTTACCTTCCACTTCGCGATTCACTCCTGCCGAAAATGTTTTGAAGCCTGGGCAGAGACCCACCACTGCATACAGCATGATGGATTCTTCCTCATCCGGTAATTGGAAGCAATCCATGAATCCGAAGAAGACTGGTTCTGATACTTCCAGTGTCCGACAATCGAGGAACACGATGTCGTTCCCACAAGACGGCTTTATTCGAGGTTCATTTGCCGAGAGTCAGTGTCCTTTCCCACTGCACGGTGTTGTTCCACAGCCTCCTCCCGATTACGAGCCGTTCAACTTCCCACTCGCTCACACGATATGCCTCGTCACTGCATACTCCGAGTCTGTGGAAGGTTTACGCACTACGTTGGATTCTCTTGCAACTACCGATTACCCCAACAGTCATAAGCTGATTCTCGTCATCGCTGATGGAATGGTCAAGGGTGACGGAAACACGTTGACGACACCCGAGATCTGTTTAGGCATGATGAAGGAATTGGTCATCCCTGCCAATGAGGTGGAGCCCCATTCATATGTGGCCATCGCTGATGGCCATAAGCGACACAACATGGCCAAGGTATACGGTGGTTGGTACGATTATGACGACGCGACTGTTGAGCGGTCAAAACAGCAGCGTGTTCCGATCGTTCTGGTGGCCAAATGTGGTAACCCCCTAGAAGCGGATGACCCTAAACCTGGAAATCGAGGCAAGCGAGATAGTCAGATCGTTTTGATGGCTTTCTTGCAGAAAGTTATGTTCGATGAACGGATGACCACATTTGAGTACGAGTTCTTCAATAACATCTGGAGGGTCACGGGTGTCAGTCCGGATCATTACGAACTTGTGCTTTGTGTGGATGCAGATACGAAGGTTTTCCCGGATGGTGTTACGCGGATGGTTAGCTGCATGATCCACGATCCTGAGATCATGGGTGTTTGCGGAGAGACAAAGATTGCAAATAAAGCGGAAACCTTTGTGACCATGATGCAAGGTGAGTTGCCTTTGTTATTCTCATTACTGCACAATCTTATGAATATTATTTCATAGTGTTCGAGTACTACATTTCGCATCATATGACGAAGGCCTTCGAGTCTATGTTCGGTGGTGTTACCTGTTTGCCCGGATGCTTCAGTATGTACCGAATCAAGGCACCTAAAGGCGATACAGGATATTGGGTCCCCATTCTCGCAAATCCGGATATTGTGGAGCACTATTCCGAAAACGTTGTGGACACTCTTCACAAGAAGAATTTGCTCTTACTCGGTGAAGATCGATACCTGACCACGCTGATGCTGAAGACCTTCCCCAAGCGGAAGAACATGTTCTGCCCACAAGCGGTCTGTAAAACGGTGGTTCCCGACACATTCCGTGTTTTACTGTCTCAGCGTCGCCGATGGATCAACTCTACCATTCACAATCTTGCCGAACTTCTTCTTGTCCGAGACTTGTGTGGAACGTTCTGTTTCTCCATGCAATTCGTTGTTGGTATGGAGTTGGCGGGAACTCTAGTGTTACCGGCTGCCATTGCCTTCACCTTGTATCTGATCATTGTCTCAATTATTCCTGGAGGCACAGATACCACCATTCCCTTGATTCTGCTTGCCTTCGTCCTTGGTCTCCCTGGTATCCTGATCGTTATCACCTCGAAGAAGGTTGCCTATATCGGTTGGATGTTAGTTTATCTACTTTCTCTACCGATTTGGAACGGTATTCTACCTGCCTACGCGTTCTGGCACTTTGATGACTTCAGTTGGGGTCAGACGAGAAAGGTTGCTGGCGATAAAGGTGGGAATCATGGAGACAAGGAAGGAGAGTTCGATTCGAGTCATATCATCATGAAACGCTGGGCAGAGTTTGAACGTGAGAGGAGATGGAAGAGCGGGACACAGAGCAGGGACGATTCACTATATCAGGGAAAGTAAGTTGTTCTCACTAGTTGATTTCATTCTTGAGTATTGACCGCGCACGCTAGCAAACGCCACTCACTTGTGTCGAATTTCGACTATCATCCCGCCTCTTTGAATGGAGGCTTTGATAGCAGTACTGTGGATTCCGCCGCATTCTCGCCTCGACAAAGACACGATTCCAATGCGTTGTTAATGCTTCCCGCACCTTTGGCAGTCAACCGAAACCCAATGTCATCTGCATCTTCCGTTGGTGGGCCCAGGTCCAGCGAAGATGTTTCCGATAATGGATCTGGCCATGGCTCGCAAACCAATCTACGCCTTGTTCCAAGTTTCCAATCCCAATCTGATTACGATTCTTCGTCACCACTTCCTCGGTACTCCTCGCCAGGTGTACAGTATGATTCTCCGACCTCGCGATCGTCACCAGCACCCAATCCTTTCTACTCTCAAGTTCAGGTCCACAGTCCAGGTCTTTACGACGAAACTGGCCCGACCTATGGGAATGATTCGGATTCGGAGGCACATAGTCCCCATCGTGGTGCGAGGGGGGTCAGGCTGATGGATAGTGGCCCTGTTCCTGGCCCCGATGGCGTCAGAAGAGTATCGAGAACCGGAGGACGGAGGCAGTCCAGTCAGAACCGATATTCTAGGAACTCAGCGACGTATGGACTACCCCCAGGAGCAGCTCCTCCTCAATCTGGCGGTGGGGGTTATGCTAGCTAAATACCCTCTACTTCGAGCCTTTGTCTGTATTTACTTCAAACTCCCTAATTTTTCCCCCTTTCACGCTCTAGCCCAATACACAGCCCTTCATAGACACTCAGGTACCAATCCTATATCAGTGTCACCTTTGTTCCATAGTTGGACCAATTTTCTCTTACAATGGACGAATTTTTCAATTGTGGACTATTTTTCTATGCTTACGATACCTTGACGATTTTGCCACCGTTCTCTCGGTAATTGATTCTATCTCCTTCACAACATTAGCGTATTTGTAGTGAAACATGCATGTACTTATGAGCCATTGTGGTAAAAAAATCTAGACGCGCTTTGAGATGATGGCCATGAATGAGTGCATGAGCGCATGACGACCAAATATGGACCGACACTGACAGCCGTAACTCTGCGTGGTCGTCCTCCCAGCTTTTCTCCGCGATGGCAACATCGAGTTCACCTATTACCCAAGTGTCCCAGACACCTATACAAGCGATAAGTCAACCTCAGCTGCTCACAAGGCTCTTGCTAGACCTCCGTGGAAAGAGATATGAAGTCGACCGTGAAACCATCATGAACCTCCCAGAGTCGGTGTTACTCTGTCTTTTCCCCAATGGACTGGTTCTTAGTCGGCAGAGTATGGCGTTGTCCGATGGAGGAGAAGGTGAGGAGGAGGAGGAGGTTTATGCTGTAGATGTGAGTGTCTCATTTACCATGAGCCGTGCACACTTTGACGCGTTGCCCCCTCAATGACAATCATCTTAATTTTTTCTATTTAGTTCGACCCCGACTGCTTCCAATACGTCCTTACATTCTTCAGAAATGCCTCAGACACTTTCTACGGGTCGAATGGGACGACACCTAGCATCTACGCTTCTCAACAACACCTGCAAGAGTCACCCTCCGCCTCAGGAGATTTTGGTGGACCCAATCCTTCTCAGAACCCTTTACTTTCGAAGCAAGCAATCATTGTTCTTCGCGAGGAGTTGGAATACTTCAGTATCCCACCAAACGACTCGCCGCCGAGCACAGACCAGAACGGGGTAGCTGGTGAACCGTTGATGGCGATAAAAAGGCGTTGTGGAGAGTATCTCATGGGCAAGAGGAATATCTTCACGGCGCTTCAGAGGAATGTGAACAAGGAAAACAATATTGCCGAACAACATCTGATAGACATGCTCTGTATGAGGTATGTTCTCCTTTCCCTCCCTTTCTCCTCCATGTCACTCATGTCACTCAAAAGTGGGTTTGACCGTGATGACGAGTGGGGATTCAGGGCATTGGAACCGTCGAGATGTTGCATATCCTCAATAGCGCTCGTTCTGCTCAAAACTGGGATTGTACACCACCCCAGTGAGGAGAGACAAGTTGAGATTGACCACCACCAGATGGCTACTGCACAGAAGCTTCTATTGTTTTGGAGGAAACCTGCCGTGTGTCTCATCCTCTGTAGTAGAATGTCTCGCTTGCTGATCTTCATTTATTATCTTTTTTTCCTTTTCAAAAGCGGAAATGTTGGTGGGATGGATTGGACGTGGAACTGCCACCTACTGAGACCGAAGAAGCAAAGACGGTAAAATTGTGGGCACGACGTGTATGGACGTTGGAGCTCAGCCTGGTATGGATCCCCTTCGCTGTAACGCTCCCGTTTCGCTGAGAATTATGTTCTTCTCTTTGTCTAGATCTAAACCTCTCTTACATTCATTACGTTCATAATTTCTGTTTACGGTGTTGCCTTTCGGAATAAGAGACAAGTCGCATATCCATTAACAAGTATCTACTCGCGTACACTCCTTCCCAGATACCCTGCTCATTGTGATTCATTTTACTCATCCGTGTTTTCGAGTTTCTTTATCCACGCATTTTGATATCTTGTGTTAAGTGGACTGAGGGAATCTGTGGATAAGGAACCGAAAGGTAGTTCTACATATATAAATACTTCGTTCAACGGGAGTAAATGTTTGGTCGAATCAGGAATGCTTCGAGTCCATTCGAGGGTCCTCTTGCGAGACGGCACATTAAACCAGAAAGGGAGGACGATCGCAAGGTAAACGTATATATATATATTCTACACTGGGCTTGAGGCTCGAACTTTCCTCAAAGCGTGCCGACCCAATTTGCAAATTAGGTCTGTAATATCAGATTTCTGCCCATATACTTTCTCTCGGAAGGACGTAGATGCCTTATTCGTGCTCCCCCGGCGTATATTGCATACATGCATTACACTACAATATTAATACATCGCAGCGACTCTCGACTTCCATTTTACAATTGCCGTTGGGGATTAGTTAAGTTGCGCAGATCCTGACAATAATCGAGAGTAAGTATACAAAATATTGAAATACAGTCTACCAGCGGTGGTCATTCAACCGCCCAGTCTCGAACCTAAACGGGTCATGATATCATTCGATTTTTCTTCCTCTTCAACACTGTCCGACTGCGTTACCTGTGATTCGGGTCAGAAAAGAGTAGACATAAAGCTTATTATATCATACCATACGTAAAACTGACTTCCTTGACGATTCTTGAAGTTCACCTGCGATTATGAGTTCGTCCAAGATCTTGTGTATCCAAGAGTAAGCCGCAGAGACAGGTAAAGAGCGGTGTAGATACTAACCGCGTATGCTTTCTGGAAATTGAAAATCCTAGCGAGAAGATGTGAAACAGGCTTTTGTTCTGTGACTGCAACAACTCTTACAAGTCTAGTTCGCACACCTGTCGAAGAGAACAAGATGAATATTCAAGGGTGATAGCAGAAACATCAAAGACGCACATTTCCAAAATATCGGTCCAGCACCTCCACGTATCGATGTATGATTTCCAGTGTCACAAGTTCGTTGTCCGACGAGCTAATCCCACAGATGAAGAACAACGATGCGTATCTACGGTAGACCACTTTGGTATCTACATAGAAATGTATCAAATGCCGGGACATGAGCGCATCAAGACTAAAAACGCACCTCTGTATTCGATAAAGTTGCACATCCTAGCTCTGCGAGCAAGCACCAACTGCGTGACATCTTTGACAATTTTAGCTTTGGTTCTAGGTTGCATGGTGGTAAACCATTTCGACAGACGGACTTTCCCTGTATTTGGAAGAGATTATGGTTATTCGAAGCTGGAATTGGGGGAATAAAGGAAACGAACCTTGCCGGGAGAGGAGGAGAATGTAAGTGATCATGACGAGCGCGTTCCAGCAGCGCTCAAGTGCATAGCTACCATCGAAAGCCTTCACACGACAGATGGGACAAAAGGATCTCAATCGTGTGACATGTGGCGCAGGCCGCGCACGCGCTTGGTCATAGATGCCGAAATTCCAGGCAATCTCGGCAGTTACCGACAGCTTTGGCCCTCATTTCAACCAACCTTCTGTTTCGACCGTGTCGCCACTCGTTACTCAGGATTCTCGGAATTAGGATAAATTATTCAGCTTATTTTTCCGTGTGAGTTTTCCAGCTACACATCAAACACCGTGACGTTCCAAACGAAATTAACAGGATTTGCAAGTCATGTCGGTATCATGTTGCTCATCCAATCGTTACCGCGCCTCCGAAACTGCTTGCCTTCGGCTGAGGTACAAATAATATTCTGTCAACATCTCTCCGAAGAGGTCAACACGAAACGTCTTAAGTAGTCCACTTTGTTTCGCAATCATCCCAGAGCTCAGTGAGCAAACCGGAAATCAAGCCTCTTCGTGCCCTCATCTTTCGTATTGTGTATATAGTTTACCTTTTCCTCTCCAGTCAATTTCGCCCAGGCCTCTTCCCGTTTTCGATTTTTCGCAATGTAGTAATACTTCACAGCGTAAAATAGGACGATATTGTAGGTGCAGATACCCAGGAGGATCCTGTTACCGCGTTTATCTAGTATTATTTCAGTGCTGAACAACCTGGCAAATATCAAGAGATAGCACTCACAAAGAGGCTTGTCGTCATCACGGTAGACATTGGACGAGATAATATTGCCGGCCTGAACGAACATGTTGTAAAAAGCAGCCGATACAGCCCTCGTACGAACGGCATTCGAGTTGCGCGAGTTCCAGGCAGCGAGAATGGCGTGACAGTAAGGGTAGGACAATATCCCAGTCAAAAGGGCATAGCGTAGCCAAGTAGATGCTTTTTCACCTAGCGACACGAGCGCGACGAGCCAAGGAAAGATCCAAATATTCGATATGGAAGAAATTGCCGCGCGTTCGTTGAAGTACTCGCTGACTTTGGAGAGGATGAGAAGCTGTGTGCGGTATTTGATTTTTAACTTCAGATTGACTTTACTATTGCGGAAGACTTGACTCACGTTTACACCGAACATAAATTGTGACGGGATGGCTAACAAGTTCGCATTGAAGGTATTGAAGCCCAATTGACGTAGAATATATGAAAGGTAGTTCTGGGGCGGGGCTGGCGGTATGTACACTGTTAAGCCGAGCTATCGTCTCCTTGCGTTAGTACAGAGCTAATGAAGTAGATGAAGATATAGAGTACCAAGTACAGCGGCCACATATCGTAATCCTTAATGGTTTTCCACAGTCGATCGAGGTTGACGCCTTGTCTGTTATGCATATCTCCCTTGGAAGGATCATCCCGAAGTATTCTATTGACCAATATCTTCTCTTCATGTTCGGTAAACCAGCCGTCCTTGCCTCTGAAACGACCAGCAGTTTGGCATGGACTTGGGGGCATGAGTACCCAGCTGAGGATCCCAACACAAACCTACAGATTCATGGTGAGTTCAAGGGTACTTTCCAAAATTACTGAATCATCTGGCTCTTACAGTGACACATCCCTCGATAAGGAAACTTTGAGATAGTCATATTTGAATGATATTACCAGAATCTCAAAACAACGGAAAACTCACAGCCATCGCCAACCAGACAAGCCTAATCTGCCCCGCATCTGCAAAATGCCTGCTCCGGCAAGAGATCCAACGCTATGAACACGGATGGTATGAGAGAGGGGGAAGGTGCAGCGATCACCAGGTGTCTTACATTTGGCTCGTACTGAGAACGGTCCAGAACCAAGAGAGTCGAATGGCAAGTTCCTTGGATTTGTACCAATAAGTGATGTACAAAACCATGTCAGGAATGAACCCCCCCATGAACAACCCTAAGAGACATCGGCACACGTAGTAACCGGTCTTACTCTTCAACCCAGCCTGAGCTGCAGAAGTGATAGACCACGCAGTGATGATAAAAGGAATCCACCTAAAAAAACGTATCAGCGATGGCATTTCTGGACCCAATAACGCACACATCAGGACCAAGTTTCTTCGAGATTAGACCAGAAGGTAGCTCAGCCGCAAGAAACGACACCAGGAGTATGGTCTGTCCGTAGTTAAAGTCATTTGTGTTCATTTCCAGTTCCGGTAGCAGATCGTCGGAAATCGCTAAGGATAAGTCGGTATGAGCCTGATTGTTTCCTGATACAAATAGACGGAGAACTCCACCTTGATTGATATTTTTTCTGTTGAGATCGAGAGCGAGGAACATCAACCAGCACCACGATATGATGCGAAGGTCGACCTAGAAAGACCTTCAACGTCGATCTGCAGCGGATGACACCAAGAACACACCTTTCTCCTCACACGAAGTTCTTCAGAGGCCGTCCAAGTAAAGTTTGGGTCATATCGATGCCTCCCTTCGTACTTTGCATTCTCGTAGACGTTACGCCAGTGATCCGCTATCTTGGGGTCTGAAAATGGGTGATCTCGACCAGATCCATAGTCGCCTCGTGTCTCAACGTCGGTGACCGATTCTTGACCACCCTCACTTGTGGCACCCTTGACGATGGATGCAGTTTCAGATCTGTCCTCCCTATTGGACGCCATCAGTAACTTCAGTTGAGAAAAACGGAAAGTTGTTCGACGTTATGAAGTGCATTCCTTGAGGCAAATTATATATAGTACCATTCGTTACCCACTGAATCTGAGCAGGCTTTCGCACCATATCGCGCCATTGCAATGGATTCTCAGTGGATGGTCATGGCCGCCGTAGTGTTCTTCGCATCGGATACGGCCTTCCGCGTGGTCAGAATTGCGAGTCTTGACGTTTTTCAGGGCAGATAAAGCCGATCCCAATCCGAAACATGTCTAGTATCCCATGCCGATGTAATCCTCTGAGAAGCCTGTGAACTCGATTTGAGCGAAAGAATTGGAGGAGACCTCATAGTTGCGTGGGAAGATTAGTTTTACCGTCGGGACTGTTCCTCAGCGCCGTCGACCATTCGTCCGAGAGGTTGAGATGAACTGGAAATTTTACAAATGCACTCCGTCTACATAAATTTGAGTATCCATCATTCGTTTTAGAACAGCATAAATAAGCAACAGAATCAAAACTTCCACCATCTACGACGTCGTGTGCGTGTGTCTTCCTCAGAAACACTATTCTGGCGAATAACCTTCAAAAATATGCTCTCCAGACTCGCTCTCTCAACCGTGTGTTCTGAGAGGTGGTCGCTGGTTGAGAGTAGATGGAAGAGTTGGGCTAAAGAAGTCCCAGTCCCCGACTCTGAGCTGATTGGGACCTCAAATCGTGTTGCGACGTCGTCTGCGAGTCGAGCACCAGGAACTTTTGACATCAAAACTTGAGCTTTGGATAGATCCTCCCTTGTTCGACACGAAAAGTGAACTTCGTAATTGCCATAGCGGGCGGATAATGAATCGATCGTTCCCACAGCTTCATACAATCTCAGAACCTCTTCAGTAGTCATGAATAACAGACTTACCGAGCATCCGCTTCGCCAGTATACCAACTTTCGTCGCAAGAGCTGAGGCTTCTTCCATGGAATCTGTCGAAGGTCAAGAAACCATTTACATAACCTACAGCAGAAACAGGAAACTCACGAGTCGTTATTATCACTGCTTTCCCGACTGATACATTACGCAATGTCATCCACATCTCCCGCTTCATTTTTGCGTCTATTCCGGTCGAGAATTCGTCGATCAGGACCACCGATGGATTTCCTGGCGATCAAAAGCCGTCAGCCTGAACATTCGCCAGAGAAGTTTTTGTAACACACCTATCAAAGCAATCGCGAGAGATAGTTTTCTTTGATTACCACCGGAAAGTTTACTTGCTAGTCTATCCGCATAGGCCATTAGAGCGGTTGCGTGGAGAATCGTATCGACATTGCTGTTCAAGACATC
This sequence comes from Marasmius oreades, assembly GCF_018924745.1. Classification (NCBI taxonomy): domain Eukaryota; kingdom Fungi; phylum Basidiomycota; class Agaricomycetes; order Agaricales; family Marasmiaceae; genus Marasmius; species Marasmius oreades. The sequence continues at coordinate 4,876,269 of NC_057323.1, forward strand.
GCCGCTCTCTAAACCCTTGAGTTTTCCGTAGATAATAAGGTGCTCCCTGACAGTGAGCTGAGAGTCGATGGCGGTAAACTGAGGGCACACTCCCAGACCGGATCTTGCAGTCTTTGGATGTCGTATTACGCTAGTCCCCGTTATGAAAACATCTCCTACATCCGGTATAATGTCACCACCTGGAAAGAACCCAGTAAGTGAAGGCCGAACAGTGAGAACAGATGAATATACACACGTATCATATTGAAAGTAGTAGTTTTGCCAGCCCCGTTAGGGCCAAGTAGGGCGAATATGGCATCCCGAGCTACACCGAGGCTGACGTTGTCAACGACTTTGTTCCCATCAAACGATTTTGAGACGTCGAGCACGCGAAGGAGATCATCCGAGGTCGAAACAGTTTTTTCCTCGTTCAGAACATCCTCATGATCTGTAATGTCCCCACCCTCCGGCTCCGCATGTTTCTTTCCTTTACGTTTTTTGGAAATGATAGACCCCGAATTATACCAGACCAAAATGCCGAACAGAACAAAACAGTAGACGATAAGATACAATATGGGTCCTCCATATCGCATGATATCGCCCATCGCTTTAGGATCCAACTGATCACCAATGCATAAGAGCGAAAAGAGATTCACAGATACGAGGGAAGCTCGGGTCTAATTTTAATCATTAATACCAACCCTTTCATCGACCAAAAACAGTAAGACTTACAACACTAGCCACGGGAGACAGAAGCGACAAAGTGAAGTGAGTGGTTGTCATGATTCGACCAGCTTCAGATGTTTTGGCGTAGGTGAGGATGAGAAGATAAGACGCAATGTATAACTGGATTTCGCGCAGCAAAACAAAAATTAGCGCTGAGGTTGCTAATCTGAAAGGTGTGTAGTACGTACCAAGAAAATGACAATTTGGTATCCTGCGACGACAGCGAAGGCAGCTAAAGGCGACGATACCATCAGCGACAGACAATACGCGAACAATGTCCCGGCTATTCCATATAGTAACATCACTAGCCACTGAAGAAACAACATATATCAGAACCCGAAAAGGCTTTGACAATGGGGAGGAACGTACGAAAAATCCAGGACCATGAAATTGGTTCGATGCAGTAGCAAATACAATGATAATGATCGTCGCGGAAATGACAGCAAAAATTGAATCGAACATTAAATGTCCCAACCAAAGTCCAGCAGTGTTGGTAAGACCGTTCGAAAATTGCATAGCTATGGTGGTTTGTTCAGTGAACCGACTTTGGGCGCTCCGAGAATATTGTACCTTGAACAGCAGATACCCGTTCCTTTGAAACATAGATGGCAAAAAAGGCGGGATATACAGACTACATGCCAAACATATCAGCAAAAATTCTACGTCGGAGGGGAAAAAACCACCCACCATCGCAGCACCAAAGAAAGCCACCCACCGAAGAGAGGACAGGGTCCCTCCAGAAACAGGTGGAAACGGCGAATACGTGGGTTGAATGATCGCGGGTGCACCACCTGCTTTGCCGGATGTATTCAAAGCACGGTTGTATAGAATATTCGACGCGAGATTGAGCATCGGAGGCCCTTTGTATCCCGGGGATGAACCTTCCCAAGCAACTAGTGCATTCCCAGTATTTAAATCCATAGAAATTCCGCCCAAGCTAACATTCCTATAATTCTTCGTCACGGTTTCAACGAAAGTAGTATTATCTGGCAGGTCTGTGACCCTGAAGAACCGAGTAGAGTTCCCCAATGTTGACATCAAATTGGGCGGCGAGACGAGGGGTCGGTCCAAGGGGTCCACTGGGGTAAGCGATATCAAAGGATCAAGACCCGAAGCGGGGAGGAAGAGTGGTAAAGATGTAGAGTTTCGGAAGGTTCTGACACATGTCGGCGGTAGTTTGCGAACGAAAACGAGAGGTATGGTGCACCCTGCTATAGCAACGAGCATGGCAAGGACCGGCGTTAACCAGCTTCGGCGAGCTATCAAACAACGTTTATGGAATATAGTGAATGCCTGACCCAATGGTGAAGTTTTTCTTCCGGATGACAGTGCAAGAGGTGCATTGAACTTCTCGGACTGAGGAGGAGAATCAACGGCCATTGACACGGAGCTCTCAGTGGATCTTCGATTATCTGGAAGGGGGTCCACCGCAGCGTTAGACAGATCATCCTTCCGCATGAGGTCCAAGAAAATATCTTCAATGGTCGTCCCGAGGACATCATACGACACAACGCTAAATTCCTGTCTTCTCTGGTCCAGTAATGAAAGCACCTTTTCAACCACGTCAGAGTCTTTGGATCTTAAGTGGTATTGTGCCTGTCGGGGTGTAACAACTGACAGCTGTGTCTCGGGAGCATGGCTTTCTTTGATAGCCTGAAGAACTGAGGTCGCATTGGACGAGGTGCTAAAGGTGATCTGGATGGTGTACCCTCCGCCAAGGTCGCGCTTTAGAGCAACGGGAGTCCCTTGGGCGACAAGTTTTCCGGGCGCAGCCAAAATGGCGATATGGTCTGCTAAAAGATCCGCTTCATCCAAAAACTGAGTTACAGTGATGTCAGCACCTATTGAGACGAGATTGAAAAGAGAAAGGCGCACGTGGGTAGTAAAAACGATGGTGCGTTCGTGCCGGAAGGAGGTCAACGTCCTCCAAAGCGCACGACGTGACAACGGATCTACACCAGAGGTGCACTGTTGGAGCGAAAGGTCAACGACGGTATTGTACAAAGAAAGGGTGATATACCTCATCTACGAGAACAACTGCAAGAACAGATGGTCAGGGCGTCGTAGCTGCACGGAAACACTTGCGGTCACTCACTTTTCGAGCCTCCAACAAGGCCTATGGCCAACTGCAATTTCCGTTTCTGACCACCAGAAAGATTGTTTGCGTTCGAATGAATCTTCGCCCCCAAATCGCAGTCCTTCAAAAGCTGTTCCAAATCCTCTCTTTCATGTGAATTGTTCGACCACTTGACGTCTCTCCAGCTAAAGTAAGGACCTTTAGTAAAGAACGGGCCGTCAAAATGATATAAAAATGTTGACCCACACTCGTAAGGTTTGATAACAGGTCAACTCCGGAAATAGAACATTCTTCTGAGGTACGATTCCCATGGTCCCTCGTTTAGGTGTATCTGTGGGTGGATCATTGCCGTTTTCAAATTGAACAGAGCCTCTTGTGCGACCAATCAATCCGGCAAGGATCGAGAGTGTAGTTGACTTCCCGGCACTGTAAGGTGATTGTTAGTGGGCATAAGTCAACGTCTCGGGTTGACAGACATACCCGTTCGACCCAAGTAGTACGTAGATTCCATACTTTGGAATTTCCAACGTTAGGTCAGCCACTGCGGTAACAAGACCCTTCTTTGACCGAAAGAACGACGTATTGAATGTCTTTTCAAGATTTCGCACTGATATAGCGGTGTCTGGCGACATTGATGGTCCATCTTCGCCCCCGACCCGTCGCGAACGAGAAAACGAGAACCACCGGGTTCCTTTTTTGCTTTGCTTCGGGTTCCTGGCGTCGTAAAGACGATTTTCCAAGAGGGAGCCGAGCCAGGGCCAGAGGAAGATATCAATCTATGTGATGTTATGTTAGTATCTAAAAGACGAAGGAGGGCGCTGATACCCACAACTGCAGCAATAATCAACGGCAACAGTACCAGCCCGGTATCCGGGTCTCGCTTTAACAAATTACTTGCTTTACGGTTATTTTCCCATCCACAGATAGCTCGGATAACGAAGATATACCACCCAGGCGGAAAAATGATTGAAAATATGAATGCGGCTCCTGTGCTTGCTTGTTTGAAAACCAAAGCAAGGATAGCCAAAACAATGGTTAGCAAAGTGGAGGCGACTGCGGCGAGCTGCGGACTTTTGCCGAACGGTGCAGCGACAAAGAACGAGTAGCTGGCTAGATTGAGGCCAAAGAGGATATGTATGACGAAGACCAGTCCAGCATTGGTTTCGGTGAATATCCGATAGTGCCATATGAGTGAAACGATGGTCCACGCTGGAATATATGCAAGAGATATACTGAGGTGCCATGATCTATCAAACGCGAGGTGAGCAGGCAGTGGTAGAGTTTTGTATAGAAACGCACAGTATCTTGGCAGAGTCGAGTAATCCCATAGCTTTCATGTGAGACGTTACTGCACTGGCCCTTTCCGCAGTAACCGCTCCAGGAAGCTGGTACGCAATGCCTACAAAGCCGACACACAATGCTAACACGAGCAGGGTACGGAGACCGCGAATGTAACCTGGGGAGGACGTCATTGAAAGAGCCAGCTCAAATTTGATTGGAAAACATACCGAGACGAATGTCGGTATCCTGTTCTTCATTAGTCTGTATCGTAAACGGCCACTCCAATGGCGTCAAGACTTCAACACCAGTTTGCAATTCTATGATGGCCTATGGAGGAGGCATTCGTGAACAATACCGTGTGGAAATAAGAGCTGAAGACGTGCCTTGTCTATCGCCCATTGCAGTGGCAAAATTCTCTTCTCAAAATCACTGTTGTGATCCACATCTATCAAGAATAATCCGCCATCTGCTCGAATCGTATAGTTGACTGGACGTGTTAGGTTAGCGCTTCCAGCAGACGGTATATCATTGAACACGATCCCAGCAAAACATTCAGAGAACAGATTGAAGTTCTGAGGACACGTTGCTGGGATGTCGGACGGATTTCTGAGTTGTCGTACAGCGTTCTTTTGTGATGAAGTGAAGGTCTGGGTCACTTGTGCCATTATTTCGCTGGGCGTGGGTGAGCTTTGTTGGTTCGTTGCATCGACCCATACTAAAGACAATTTCTTGTCAAATTGATCACGGAGATTGTATATCGGTGCAGGGATTCCGAGGCCATTCTGTAAAGCATGAGCTTGTACACATTCTCCATCGTTATACACGCACGTTGTTCCTCTTGATCAAGAATACTTGAGCAACAGCGAGAAAGATACCATATGCAACCGGTAGAACAAAGCATCGCAGAACATTTAACTGGAAAAGGTCAGAATGTGACGAAGGGACGTAAAAGAAGACGAACAATGGGGTGCTTGGAGAGTACTATCCAATTCTTCCAGAACAGGACTCGAAACTGTCGCCAGAACAAGGACGACATGCTACTCAAACCGCGGTCGAGCTGGTATCAGACTATGTGCATGGGATAAAGATAATAAAACCGGGAACATAACGTCGCTGCTGTGTAAGTACTTGATGAATCATTTACCAAGTGTTCCTGACGCTATAAGGGGTCCGGGGCCCGGAGGCAATGAGGCCTGATCGAGGCACGTGGTTACAGTCATCGGCATGGTATCCATTCAAGCGCAGATAGATTACACGGTAGGCTAAAGGAAAACCCAGCTTACATGCTACAATACGTGTCGCAGTCAGACAATTTGCAGATAGGATGTTTGTCTAAGGAGCTTTCTGAAGGGTACAGTGTCCAATCGATTGAAGTACGGTTTTAGCATTGGCTTAGCACGACGTATAAATAAGGCAAGTGAACCGCACCTTACATTTGGTCATACAGGTCGAGGTCGGAAGGGAAAGATGAACGGGAAACGGAGATCTTGCAGGTGTAATGGGAACGATGCGGCAATAACGATAAGTACGGGCCGTAGCTTGATCGAAAAGAATAGATGAATGTTATGGAGGTCGCAGAGGAAAGACAGACTATCTGTCGTGAAATGTCATGATGGCTCTGGGGAGGCTAGCGATTCCTAGAAACGGCGCGTTAGTCATTTGCCCTGCGTCTAGAGGAGAAGTTTCCCTGCCTGTGTAAGCAGTTCCGCTGAACACCCAAATACGTTCATCGAGGTCCATTCGTTCATCAGTAGAGGAACTTAATCAGCACGACAAGACGCACCAGGATTTAACATCGGTTCTCCATCGTCCGTCAACATATGCTCCATCGGTGCAGGGCGTGCAATCCTAGGTTCATAGCCATGCTCTATCAGTCGGCGACGAAATTGCTCTTCCTGATCGTCGTCAATTTCGAGGCTCGGGAGATGTGTTTCATCCAGATCTTGAGGTATCGACTTGGGTGGGTCTTTCGTTTGGGCAAAGTCGTGACTCGTCCCGACTCTCGTTGCGAACTCGTCCATGCCTGATCCTCGGTGATTCGGTTCTTCACACGAGACTGCCTCCATACCAGCCTTGGAAAGAATTTGATCGAAACTTTGCGCGGAAGAGGTTTGTGATGGCGAAGGATCAATGTTGGAATGGTGGGAAGATATCGGAGGAAAAACGTCATTGGCTTCGATATCCGCCATCAAAGAACTGGAACTGGACCCCGGACTGTCAGGAGAAGTGTTGTAATCGCCGGCTTTTCTTGAATGAGGTGAATTGGAGAACGCAGAAGGGCCCGGTGTTTGACTGACTGGGGTTAATAACGGTGGTGCTACCATCACAGCAGCATTCGTCCTGTAGTAGGGAGATGCGATGTACATATATGGCATCGCGGTGGGGGATGAATGACCTTGGCCATCTGACCACGGGGGTGGATGGCTCCACCCATTAGAATTCGGGCGTCCGTCAGATATCGGTAGGTTAACTTGAGCGTAATGCGCGGGACGGGGAGGAGCGTAATCTACAAACGAGTCAGAGGGGAATGAAGAGGGGGGCAACAACCGCATACTGCTGTTATTGGCGGTGTGCTGTCGGTAATAACTGGTGACAGGTGTAGCCAAACTGGATGTCGATGCACTTCCAATCGCCTCAGTCATTGGGACCATAGGAACAACGCTATTCTCTCTTTCCTTTCCCTTTGAAGATGGAGTCGCGCTGCTACTTCTCGAAGATGATTGACCAGGTTCGTCTGTTTCTTTTCCTAATTCAAGAGGTTCTGCCGCCCCGTTATGTCTAGCAAACAAACCAGACTTTAGTCAAGGCTTTAAGCCATAAGATAGATTTGCGCACCTTGATTTCTGATGCCTTCTCAGAGCATCCGTCTATTCACATTTCCCACCACAAAGTCATTATGTTAGTTCCCTGAATGAGTGGCGTGAAGACTCACTCGTGTAAACGTCGCATCACATTGAGGACAAGCACTGACGAAACAACTTAATCAACAAAAATGCTGGTGAATCAAGGAAAAGAAAAACTCACAAACTAGGCATAGAATGCAGCTTCGTTGTACGCTGATGTCGTTTCAGATCGGCTTCCCGAGCAAACTGCTTCGTACATCCGTTCATCTTGCAAGGCCAAATACCAATTGTGGGCAGTGGCTTCTTCATGTTCTTGGCTGCTGAAGCCTTCTTTCTAGTAGTCTCTTTCTTATCTTCCGCCTGCAAAGAGGTAGTCAGACTTGTGGCTGATGACCGTACAGTACACTCACCTCGTCGTTGTTGGTTGTCCGCACCATTATTACTGGCAGTAGGCCGTACCTAGCGGATTGTTGCGCAGATTTACACCCTTTCACTCCTGCCAGTGATACCACCAAAGCCTCAACAGAATTGCCCTGTTGTAAGTAGGTCTATGTGGCTTTCAGACGGTGAGAGTTAGCCGCTGTTGGCCGGACGAACCGGTGTGACACCCAACTGAACCGGCTCGAGCCCAGGTGCTTTTTCCAACCACTAACCACCACCACCACCAGTCCATGGTCTTCACGGCGACGGGTCTTGATATCGGTACTCAGATCACGACATGCTCAAAACCTCGAATCTGATGACAACTTCTGTGGTGAGTAATAAGATTTCAGGCTGGAATTTTGTGATTCAGACACATATCTGGTTAGACGAGGGTGGACTTCGCCACCTCGAATACATACAACTGGATTTATCTTTGGAGGCGAACCATCAAACTATTGAAGACACGCCATCAATTCGCGTTCTAGCGGATAAGGGTTCTCCTGTCTCTAGTTAGGACAGCGTTCGACTCGCACTCTCGCGCACTACTGTCGCCGCTCCAAGTTGGCAAACTCCTACTCGCGTTGCTTCGATTCACTGTGCAATCATACTGCTTGAAGGCGTGATTAATTTTTGCTCTATGGTCAAGTGCATAACGTATCGTTCCCTTATAATATAAATTACAGATGTCCAAGAAGTTCGATGCATATAGCAATGCCGGAAACTATGATCACATTGATCAACATTCAATGCATATGTTTTGAGTTCTGATTGCATCCCTGGTCATTCCTTGTAAGTCCCCGTGTCTCCGAGTTGCGGTGCTGCCGCACGACCTTTGAAGCGGCTGAACTGCCATAGCCCCTCCACCACTTTCCGGATGGCGTCGATTGTCGACTCCCTCGAGGTTATGATGAATGTCGTGTGCTGTACATAGTCGACGCTCATCAAATGTTTCCAGGGACTATCCTCTCGATCAGTAATCGGCGCCTTCAATCCAGATCAACAACAGCAGGTTGTAGTACCACAAGTCTGGAAATCCGAGTGCTCAGTACTCAGCGGCCATCCGCGCGATTGCTTGATACCTGCCTGTTCCGGAGCGAATGGTGCAATAATGATAATACTATGTACGGGGATTATCCTCATCGCTCGGGTGATTGGGGACGAGTCCAGTACGGAACAACGTTAACCCACGGCTAATCGGTCAAGGATAACGAGAATACGTCAATTTTTATGGGACCACAGGGTTGAACGTTGGACGCTGAACTTTACAAAAGATGGGGAGGCATATAGGTTAAGATTCGATTTCAGGTTTAAAGTTAAAAATTCCATCTAGCCTCCGATTCGTCCCACTGGGTGTCGAATCGAGGGAGTTGGCAATCGGTTCAGCCTACGCTCCTCCGAATCTGCGCGAGCTGAGCGTCTGCAGGCAAGATCACACACTGATCAGTAAGACAGTATTACCATCGGAATCAAATAGCTCACCAATGAGAGGAGAGTGTGGAGCAAAGAAGGACATGACAGACATAATCGTCTCGACTGCAGCAATCATTTCTTCGGGACGAGATCTTTGGGCGTGAGGAGCACGTGTCCGCATAGCAGCCAGCTCACCGATGAAGAGGTTGGCCGTCGTCACCCAGAGGATCTATGTAACCGCCTTCTTAAGCAGTCGTTCATGCCAAATCATTGATTTGATCGACTTACGCCCATTATTGGATCTATGAAAGGGAAGTCGTTTAATTTGGCTTCACGTAGGAGCACAACAATATTCTGCGCGATGGAAAGAACAAAAGACTGTGACTTGGGATCTTGACCAGCGAAGATGGAGTGAAGTTGAACGGTTGATATCCGAGCTAATGTGTGGATAACTAGAAGCTTTCGAACCGAACCTCTCGAAGGGGCCTGCGCCAATGGTGGTAGCTCAGATATGAACCCGCGAGCGAGACTATCCAGTTTCTTAAAGTCGTGCTGGAATTTCGCAGTTTGACGGACATCCATGTCTGCAAGTGTGGGTCGGTGACTCCAAGCGAAACATCCAGAAATAGCATAGACTCACTAGGGGAATAGCCTCTCAACAAAAGAGAAATCTGTTGGAAAAGAACAGCCGCCTTGGAGTGGAGCGCATTCAGAGAACGAACACCGTCATTAGAATTGGCTAAGAAATTCTGGACGGTATACCCGCTGTGAAGATTACTTGGGAACTGGCCACTTTCGAGTAAGATCGTTGATCCATGACAATCGGGTTGGGGATTGAACGTTACCTGAGACTCCATCTCGCCACCGAGGTCAAGCGGCCAAGGGGCATCAATCCTGTATTCAGGCATGTCATATGCACCATTGGCCCAAGTACCATCAGTGGGAGTCCAGCAATAATTCAATATCACCACGGTCCAAAGTGCATTGACTCTTTCCACTTCCTCAGTTGCATCTCGCGGTGCAGGCAAAACCATCCCGGATCCCGGAATGGACTGCTGACCTGACCGGATCTTATGAAGTCCTGCACCCAAGACGATAGAAGTTGCCGTGCTAATGTGATACTTGCCCTCCGTATGCCTTCCTTGCAGGAAGAGATATTGCGCAATGAGGACCTCTGCCTGAACGGTGTGCAACACTTTGTGTGGGTGGTTTCCCGACAATCCTCGAGCGGATTCCCGCAGTGACCGAGCAAGAAGCTCCGGCTGGAGAGCAGATGATTTCTTATCGGGGCTGAGATACGAGCCCATCAGGTAGATGGCACTTGAAAGAGCAGGAGAGGGTTCCACCGAAGACTGAAACCGAGAGCCGTGGAGGAAGAAACCGAAGTCTGTCGAGTAAGGTATAAAAGAGCGCAACCTATGCAGAAACTGTCATTAGTATCGGTGCACGGTATCAGACGGTGGCATCTCCTTACAGTGCTCGAAGAACTTCGGTGGGGATGTCCTGCATAAAGTTAGCTTTCAGAAGGATGAAAGGACAGAGACATTGGTAATCAACTTACGTGAATATTTGAAGCAGAGTGAACCAGTTCAGACTGTCCAGCCTCTGGTTTGTACGGATGATGCAGGGGTATTCCGCGAGAACTCTGCAATTGTTGCAAGCGATCTTCCATCGCTAATACCTGCTCTTGTAGAGCACGCTGCTCGCTCACTCCTTCGTAACTACAAGCTGTAGGCTTGGAGGCTGCACAGGGGCCACAGATTGGGCGAACGCCATCACATCTCTGCAACAGACTATTTGAGAGGTGCATAATGCAACAAAATAGAACGGCGTACGACTTTACGATGTCTGTGAAAACGCGTACAGTTAGTGAAAACAAGACTCGACAGTTTGGATATATACACTAACCTGCAAACGAGGCATGCTTCGCCTTTCGAGAGCTGGGAGCCTGTATTGCTGGACATGTTCTCGATTGAAAACACTTCGTGTTGAATGTTCTTGACATTTTACTCGATTTATAGAGTCCCTCGAGTAAGAAGTAAGGAGGGTGAAGCCCATTAGGATGTTTGCGGTTTCTTGAAAAATATCCGAAGGAATAGTTTTCTGTCACTTGTATCAGGAGGGAAAGAGTTAGCATGGAGGAGAAATAGTTGATGCGGTGAACCAACCATCTTCACGGCGATGACACCGAATAATGAAAGAATAAGAACAGACTAGGGACCGTATTGCAGCGGGCTGAAACGGTAATCCTGCCCGTTATTCACTGCTCATTGGATATCACAGGAAATCCAGTTACCAACACCGACGAATTGCGTAGGTGGGAGTGTTTGAATATCCACTAGAGCTAGATAGCGATTACCTGTAAAATATATTAGTTCGATGCCAATATTCGTGAGTATGAAGGAAAGCACCGGGGTTAACTTTGGTGCTTGAGTAGGGAGACAAAGTGCGCCAGCTGGAGGACATAACCCGTCAACAACGAAGTCAGTTCATGTAAGGAACCCGAGCACGGCTTTGTTTCATCTTCTCCTAGAAAATAATTTCCGAGTCCTCAGCTTCAAGGTACCTTCAGCCACACCACCATTCGGGCTGGATATGATAGAGAGATGATGGAATTCCAACTTGACTGTTTTTTGCACTCCGTCGAGCCAATAATGGTAGCCGTGGACATGTAATTACGAGTTGGGAAGATAGTTCCAGCACAATGACTACCAGCAACTGAATGAATACAACGGCAGATCGAGTGACATGACTGGGGAAGGGGTAAGAAGGGCTATAAAAAGTTCATAACGGGGGCGGAAGCCACCATAAGATTCCCGTCTCCTTCATGAATGACAGGTTAACGGGAGAAGCATGGAATCCACGATCCAGTGACATCAATAGGTCAAACAAGAACGCGACAAATGGTGGTTTTCCCGGCGTCCAAAATCCAATCGTAAACGCCGTCATGTATAATGCTCCAGTCAGATGAAGACGAAACGCGGCGCCATGAAGAGAGCCAATTGGACCTGTGAGCCATACACCCATACTAGTGATTCCGCAAACAACCATAGTTCATAACAGTAAGACCCCGGAGCGGGAAGCAGCGCGGAAAGTGGAACAAGACATGGTAGTCGGCGAAATTCGAGATGTCAGTGGGTTTACAAGAGACCAGAGTTTGACGTGAGATCACCCAATGCGTGCAAGGAAAGAGCGAAGAGAAATGACAATCAAAGCCTTCTTGAACACGCTAGACTCCACCCATCATTAGGGACGGCTTGCATTTCAGTTCCAGCATGTTTCACGGTCGCAGAGGCTGTTGACGTTTGTTTAGGAGACGGCCATGGCGGGAAGTCGTATGGAAGGAGAGAATTGGCTTCCACCAAGGCGAGTAGCAGGGAAGAATGACCTGAAAGGTCACTCAATTCACCCTCAGGATCCGACGATGACTGCCAATTGCTCGTGTCTTGCGAAGGTACAGAAACGGGACAAGGAGTGGCCATAGCTTTCAGCCAACGGAGATAAATCTATAAGTTCAATACAATCCAAGAAGGGTATACGAAGTGCTAATTGTGGATATGGGGGATGCAATTGAATGCTATTGGAAAGAGTTGAGAGCCAGACGGGCGGGAAGAGACATAAGTTAGCTGCAGGAGAAAGCATGAGCTAGAGTACTGTTCCTTGTTGACGGAAAGGTCAGAAAACAGCCCCATAGGACAAAGGGTTAACCGAAAGCCTTTGGAAAACCTCTTGGCGTGGAATTATCGATGGTGCGATAAGGACAAAACCAACGACCCAGCACGGTGTTTTCGCCGCCTTGCGTTGCACAGGAAAGGCAGAACAGTCTGATGGTCACCGGGATCTTACAAACTTCTCTAGGTAAGTACTAGAGGTCAGATTGGAAGTAGTAGAGCCTGCAATCCCGCAGTAAGAATAACGAAACGACACACCGGAACTTGGAGCATTGACTTGCAAAATCAATGCGGCATTCGCCTCTTCTAGATAACCGCATACATTGATCATGTACGCCCCCGAGTCGAACCTACATGTTCTTGATGAAAGGCCCACGACATCCTCCAGGCCGTTCTCGTTCTTGTGTCACGTATGTGAAGTGGGCTTCGCCGTATGATCCCGTATGTGTTTTCTATTCGGAGGAGAACCGAAACTGGAAAGGAGGCCTTTGTCTGCCCTTTCAAGAGTGTGCAGTGACTACAATAGGCCTAGGGCTGACAATGACTAACGCACCTGTGTGTGCTAACAGACCCTTCAGCTTCGACGTTTGATCATATGAATAGGTGGATTCTGGGCCCTCCCAGCTAGAACATGTAAATTGTCGAATACGGCCCATGAAGTACCGGTCGGAAAGGCAGTAACGAAGAAAAGACGGCTGGTTCCGGCGTTCAATTTTAATGAAGTTGTTCGGAAGAGAAGTAACTTGAAAATTATCGCTGTTGACGTGGACTTGATACCAGTAATGTTGGTGCTCACTGGTCCGAGCTTGTCGCTGTCAATGCCGTAGTACCTCACTATGGGTGTCAGAAACGCGGGGCCTAGTGGGGGCTTGATCTTACTCCACCACCGCCATGTATGCCACTCAACAGCGGCCAGTATCACAGTTCTCTCAGAACCCTTCGTTACCAACAAATGATTATCAGCAGAGCCCAATGAAGTCAAGATCAGGGCCTTCACCCATGTTTAACGAACATCAGTATGACGAGGGTGATGGACCTGTAGGTTACCATGATGGGGGTTATATGTCGGCTCAGCACCAGGACGACGATTTCTTTAGTGGAGATGCCAATGGAACTACAAATGCTCAATATTACGCCGATAACTCCTACTCGCGTTCAGCAGCGACACAGTCCGTTCGCGCGCCATCTCCTCCTCCAGGCCCCATTCTCGACCATTCTCATTTACGACCGGGAAACCAAGCCTCGCTACTATCACATGAACGAACTCTAGAACTCTACCGAGCTAATGCCAAAAAGACGCAGGATCCGGATCTCCAGTTCGAGTTTGCGGTGTTCATGATCGACGCCTCAAAATCGCTCCCAATCCCCGAAGAACGAGAAGGGAATTTACTACAAGTGGAGAAGGCTATAGAGAAACGAGAGGACTTCATCCGGGAAGCGATGGGGCTGTTGAAACGACTTGCAGATAGGGGGCATCCTTCATCACAGTACTTCCTTGCCGATTGTTACGCCAATGGCATCGGGACGACGAGGAACAAGCAGGACTTTGATCGCGCGTACCCGTTATTTGTTCTTGCCGCCAAGCATGGTCATACAGATGCAGCTTACCGTGCTGGTACATGTTGCGAAAATGGCTGGGGTTGTCGACGAGAATCCGCGAAAGCGCTGCAATTTTTCCGGAAAGCAGCTGCCGCTTCACATCCTGGATCTATGTACCGATTGGGCATAGCGGAGCTGAACGGGGAGCTGGGACTATCGAAGAGACCTAAGGAGGGCGTTAAATGGTTGAAGAGGAGTGCAGAGCATGCGACAGCCGAGTTTCCTCATGCGCTGCACGAGTTGGCTCTCCTCCATGAGCGAGGGATAAATGATGTTGTTTTTGTGGACTACGAGTACTCGACAGAATTATTGGCTCAAGCGGCTGAGTTGGGATATGCCCCGAGTGCGTATCGGTTAGGTGAATGCTATGAGTACGGTAAGATGGGTTGTCCACAGGATCCAGCCCTATCAATACACTACTATGTGAGTAACGTCAGTCGTGTCATCGTTCTCGCAATTAATCTCTTCATGTAGAACATCGCTGCCCAACAGAGCCATCGTGATGCATGCTTCGCACTGACCGCGTGGTATCTTGTTGGTTCACCAGGCGTGCTACCTCAGTCCGACACTGAAGCGTTTCTCTGGGCACAGAAAGCAGCAGAGGCCGGTCTCGTTAAGGCCATGTACGCGGTTGGCTACTTTTCGGAAGTCGGGATAGGAACACCTGCTGATATGCCTGAGTAAGCTGGTGCTCCTCTATTAGTGTGCAAAAACCTCTAATACCTTTCAGGGCGATAAAGTGGTACAAGCGTGCCGCTGAGCAGGGTGACAAGCGCGCCATTCAGCGTCTGAAGGGATCACAAACACAAGCCATGAGGCAACCTGGAGGACCTGGTTCGGTTCTGCATCGTGACAGTTCTGGAGATGGCGGAGATGGTAAAAACAAAGATAAAGACTGTGTCATCATGTAGGAAAGTTAATGGGACTGCAGCACCTAGACGTCTCCACTTTTTCGTATTAATTTCCTATTCGACATTCCGTCTACCTTGGGAATGAACACTCACTCGCTATATATTAGCTATAATTTAGTATATGTACTAGTGGTATTCAGACCCTTCAATCTGCTCTCGCTACTACATCTGTCTCTCACCACCATCTTTTGACTGGACTTCGATGTTCTTCGCCTTAAATATGCCTTTCGATTCTGTAGCGTACATATACCGGTCTGTAATATCCATGGACTTGAGAACACGGATAGCATACCTTGATCAGGTTCTGAAGTCGAGAAATAAGCGACGCGCGCTTTTGTCGCGTTTTTTCTCTCGCCATCACTATCATGTCTTCCACTTCAAGCATCGCAGAGTGCCTCTCCTCAACTCTTAGTTCGGATCCAAATGCTAGGATGGCAGCAGAACTTAAATTGGCGGAACTCATGAACTCACCAGGTTTGGCTGCAACAAGATATCTTCAGAAAGTAATTTTGATCATGCCAATCTATCGTACTTTACAGGGACAGGTTTGGGCCTATCGCAGCTAGTTATCACGCAGGATGCAGATCTGAGTCTGCGCCAGATAAGTATTTCGCGTTATTCAACGAAAAGGACGCGTCTTGATGACCTTTGCACTCAGCAAGTATCGTGCTACGAAAATATGTCAGAGAAAGATGGTCTCCGTATTTCTCAACATTCAAAGGATCTGCACCTTCTATAGAAGTGTGTTTCCTTGCGTTATCTCATGCGCTCAGCTATCTGACTACAAGTGGCCCCAGATAAAATCACAAATTCGCCAGGCTGTCTTCCACGGACTGTCAGATCCCTCCTCCCAAATCCGCTCGTCATGCGTACTCAAACGTTCTCTCAAAGAGATGTCTCCGTTTTCTGATTCCGATTTAGGCCCATACTCTCTCTTCAATCGCCAACTGTGATTGGCCAGATGAATACCCCGACCTTCTTGATTCCTTGATCAATCTCATTTCGTGCAATTCTCCCAACTCGGTGCATGGCGCCATGCAAGTCTTCACGGAGTTCATCAACAATGACCTGACCGAAGACCAAATTCTTCCTGTTCTCCGAAATCTTTTACCAGTGCTGTTGAATATACTCGGCTCGGCGAAGGTGTGTCAGACAACTGTGCACTGGGGGTACCCCTTTCAGCTTGTTATTTTCAGACACAAACACCTCTCACACGCTCCAGGTCTATAGCAGTTTTCCGACAATGTGTTATCTCCCTATTCATGGTGAAGGATCAACATCCGCAGGTTGTGAAAGAAGCGATCGCGTCGGTACTACCGGTCTGGTTGGAAGCATTCAAAGTTCTTCTGAATATCGACCCGAAGCAAGACCTAACCGAAGATACCAAATGGGAAGGGTTGGCGGTTCGAATCCAGTTATTCAAGGTAGTCCAATTTTTGGCGATTCGTAATAAGGGAGACTGAATGCGATCTTCAGGTACTTGATACGATACACACTTCGTTCCCGCGTGTGATTGTGCCATACCTCAATGAGCTTTTAAACCCATCTCTGAATCATCTGGTCACCCTTTATTCCATCTACGACCAGTACTACCTTGCCGCAACCGAGACAGCTCCTTTGTCATCTGAAGATGAACCCGTATCACTACCTCAACTTGTAACTTCTGCCATGGATTTCGTGGCTTCAGTCGCCAGGGGCGGTCGGGCTCGGGAATGGTTCAATGGTGACCGAGCTGCTGCCATGATTTCGGCTGTTTTCAATTATATCCAGATGACCGATGAAGATGAAGAGACTTGGGGCAGTAATGCTAATGCTTTCGTCGCTCAAGAAGATGATGACCTCGTCAACTACAGTGTCCGCGTTGCTGGCCTTGATCTACTCACGGTGAGTCCGTGACTCCCCTCCGTAGCCCGGAAGACCGAAACACTTCACCATAGGCGTTGATGGACCGAAATCCAGCCCAGGCAACGACTAGCTGCCACAATGTTATCCAACAAATTGTAGCATCTTCCGAACAGACTCGTGCCTCCGGGAAAGATGACTGGTAAGTTTGCAATGCAGATTCAAACCAGAGAGCGTTGTCCAGCTTCCGCGTTACACTCTAGGTGGCGCCCTTTGGAAGCGGGACTTACGGCTGTCGGTTCACAAGCAGACACGATTCAGGATTGTATTGAAGAAGAGCAAGAATCGGGACGGAATAGCCCTATCAACATTGAATCCTTGCTTACCGATGTGATTCCGTCCATTCTTGGGCTGTCCTGTTAGTGTTGACAGGTTTCTTCCGGGATCATGTCTGACAGCTCTCCCTAGCCTTCCCATTCTTACAAGGCCGCGGATTTGTGTTTGCTAGTCAATTCGCCAAACTACTACCTGTTCAACTAGCAGGGCATTACCTTGACGCTGCCGTTCAAGTCATTGAATCAGGCAACGCTGGGATACCCATTAAGGTCTCTGCGGTCAAAGCGGTACACAAGTGCGTGTATTTGGTATTTTATATATCTGTCATTCCCTAAAATCATACCTAGTTTCTGTCTAGGCTCAGATGATTCGGCCTTGACTCCCTTCGTTCCTAGAATAGCGAAAGACCTCGGTCCATTCTTATTGGCGACCTCTGAAGACACACTTTCGTTGGTACTTGAGACTCTGGCGGTTGTTCTAGATGTCGATGATGGTAAATGGATGACGCCTGATTTGGCTACTTCCTTAGTAGCGGCCACGCTTAACGTTTGGTCGAAGAATAATAAAGGTAAGGCAAGTCTCGATTATACCCTTTTCCCGACTGCATTCAAGTCGATACGATAGACCCAATATTTCTTTCTATCTTCCCGGACATTATGAAATCGCTGGCTGCGTCGAAGACACCTGGCATTTATGAAGTAGTCGTCAAGCAAGCGTTGCCTGCCCTCTGCGTGTCAATAACTGGTGCCTCCCAAGACCAGTCTTATATCGCTGGTTCAGCGATAGAATTAGTTGGTAGCTTAGTGCGCGCTGCCTCGGACGGTAACCTCGGCGAAGGATTCTTCAACCTCCTAGCTCCGAGTCTATTCAAGTGTCTCGCGGAAGCCGAAGACCGCGACGTTTTACAGGTGAATCCCACTTACTAAGTGGTCATCGTGGACGATCATCTAACCTCTTGCGAATAGAACGGCATAACCTGTCTGACACTTGTTATCCGAAAAGACTGCGCTCAGCTTCTCAACTGGCGTGATTCAAGCCAAAGTGGGCTGGACTACGTGTTGAGATTGGTCGCCAAAATTTTGAAAGGCGAAGACGAGTCTGCTGGTCTCACGATTGGGGAGTTGATTATTCACCTCCTGCGAAGGGCTGGAGAATCTGTACTTCCTGTCTTGCCAGAGCTACTCCATGCGATGGTCTCACGGATGCAAACTGCCAAGACAGCTACATTTATCCAGGTCAGTGAGCCTCATGGTTGTAAATGATATAAAAAATGCTAAAATATTGTCTTTACGCTAGAGTCTGGTGATTCCGTTCGCTTTCTTGATCAACAATCAACGTGATACTGTCTTGGCCCTCCTGGAGGAAATGAACATCCATGGCCGTACTGGCCTCGACGTACTCATCCAGACGTGGTGTGAGAATGCCGAAACTTTCCAAGGATTCTGGCAGTCTCGGAGCAGTACAATAGCATTGACACAACTCTATGTCTCGGAGAGGCCGAGCTTGCAGAACCTTATGGTGAAAGGAGATATTATCATGAAGCCTGAAACCAAAAACGGTAAGCTCTTATTGTTATTAATTTTCGTACACTACACCCGCCCATATTGATGTCTTTTTTCGCGTCAGTTATCATGACACGGTCACGTACGAAGACCAGTACGCGTTTCCATATTTTCTCTTTCAGCAGATTAAGGGAATGAGCTAACTGTTACATTCCCATCATTCATCTTCACTCTAATGCAGTGCCGACCGAATTTACCTCATTACCGTTTCCTGTCAAAGCCATTAAAATTCTGCTCCATGAGGTACAATCGGGTGGTGAATCGGCAACTATGGGAGCTTCACAAGACGACGTGCAAGATATTGATTCTGAAGATGGAGTGAGTGGCGGCTTGCCTGATGACAGTTTAGAGATTGACATTTTATGATGGTGTTGTAGGACGAAGATTGGGCCGACACCGGTGACTCCATGACCCGGAGGGATACTGAACTTGAATTCCTCTCTGAATTGATAGGTCCAAAAGGAATGGCTTTCGACAACGACGATATTTTGGATGTTAGCGACGATGAGGACTTGAAGGACGATCCTACTTCTCAGATAGACATACAGGTATGTAGCTATCCTAAAGGCGAGAGATCTAAGGCGAAATTGCCTTTTAGGAACATCTCCTGTCCTTCTTCCGAGAATGCGCCACCAGAAATACGAACCAGTTCTCAAATATAGTTGATCAACTGACGGCTGAGGAGTCCCTAGTTGTTTGGAAGGCTGTGAACGGAAACTAAATGATCAACCTGATGATTTGGAGTTACAATCTATGCACACTGATATTGTACAAAATGTGACGTTTGACGACAGGAAAGTAATGGAAGGACGAGATTATATGTATCCAAAAACGTAAAGAAAAATCGAGTGGAGTAGATCATCGCTCAGGTCTAGAAATCCGCCTTTCCCATGTCCCACTCCCTAACGGTACCACGCTTGCTGTATTGTATATCCATCACACTAGTTCCTTCGGCGTTCCATCTATCTCGTACGCCACTGCTACTGATGCTCTCACCAGCGGTGGCAGTTGTTGTTCCATACAGTGACCTCTTAACTTCGTCTTTACTCAACCCCATGCGCTCCAGGCGTTTTTTCTCAGCCTTGTCTTCTCGGCGAACTCGCAGTAGTTCGAGCATCGCGTCCCACCCTTCAAACTCGGCGTTGTTAATCAAACCTGTTGCGGGCACTTGAGGTACTGATAGGGATGTGATATCCAGCCGAGGATCATACGATTCATCGAAATACCTGTCCATCTTCGAGGGTAAATTTGGAGCAGGATCGGGACCTGGATTCGGAGAAGACGACATCGACATGCGATCGTCATCCGAGAGTGTTTGAGATGATTGCCGTTCGTTGTTGACTTTGGTATCTGGAGATGCGGAACGGGTCATCCGAGGTTTGGAAATCCGATCTTTGGATGACCCAACTACGAATTCCTTTTCGCTTTCCTTTGTTCGTTTGGACCGGACCAACTTTGACAACTCGGCTTCTCGTTCCGTAGAAGGATTGGGAGTGGTGGCCGAGGATGTATGAGGTTGAGTTGAACGCCTTTCCGAGCGGCTGTCATTCTCTTGGGATAAAGATGTCGATGATCGTGACCGTCTTCGTCTTCTAGGCTGGTCATCGTAATCTTTCTCGTGTTCGGAGTCGGAGGAGAGGGCGTATTTCTTCTTTTTCTGTTTTGAGTTAGTGGACCTAGGGGGGTCATCCTCATCTCTTGGTCGTTTCTTGTCCGGTGCTCTGCTAGAATTCCGACTTCGAGACCGATTTCTACGACTTGTGCGTCTACTTGGACTCTCTTCAGCACAATTCGGAGATCTTCTAGAATCGGACCGCCTATAGTCTGGGCCGTCGCGTTCTCTCTCCTGCGAACCTTCCATTGACCTACTCCGGCGGCGTTTACTGTGCCTTCTGGAGGAACCGGAATATCTCTCGCGACTTCTTGAACGTCTAGAAGAATGTCTGTGACTGTGTCTATCTCGAGACCTCGAGCGGCGACGCCTTCGGCTTGAGCGATGAGAGTGCCTATCCTTGTCCCTGTCCCTGTTCCTATCCGTATCCTCATCCTCGCCATCATCTCCATTCCACGTCTCCCAATCACGGTGTTTTCGCTTTCTGTCAGCTGTCCTCCCATCCCATCTATCCCAACCTTTCGACTCATCATGACGGCTTCGGCGTTTTCTCAATTTCTCCGCTTCCACGGCCTCCACTGCTCGAGCTTTCTTTTCTCTTCTCTCAGTTTCACGTCTCTCCCGCTTGACATCCTCCGCGGCGAGGGCTTGAGCCCTCAAGATGGTCTTATTATGGTCATCCGTACTTCGTATGATAGAGGATAGAAATCGTTTGTTTGCTTTGGGCGCATTGCTTTCTGATCTGTATGCAGAAGAAGAGATAATAATAAGTCAACGCCTGTACTTTGATTCCCTAGATAGACTTTACTCACAGTCCACTAGCGAGGTAAGCTCTTATTCCTTGTTGTCCGTACTTTTCTGCACGCTTCTTGGCGTCTTTAATGAGTAATTCCCTGACATGACGATCTAGGTCCTCATCTGTAACGCTAGGTGAGACAGACGTCCCCATCGATGCGCGAACTAGGTCCGAAACGACGGAAGATAGTGAGCTCGACATCGACGACGAGTGGAAAGGGTCCGTGCGTACCGTTTGGGTGGGAGTTTGGGCATATATGTCCAAGGCTGTGCAATTGCTTGATTTACCGCCGGCAGATTGGTTTCGACTTTTACCGCAAGTTCAGCTGGATGCGGGTCAGATACAAACCTAGAGCGATACAACAAAGCTGAGGGTTTAGGGGGTTGATCGGATGTATTGAGATGGGTCGTATGTATGAGATCAAAAATGTTCTCGTACTATTGTCGACTTTCATTTCTCTCTGAATGAAATTACAAATTAATCGAACTCATACAGCGACAGGGCAGCAATCTGAACACTTATAGAAACCTGCCGTGCTCGGGCGAAGCAGCAGCCTCGTTGAGTGGACTTTCAACGGGTTTTCACTCTCAACGTGCAACACACTGGCAGTATTTGTTTCGAAACACCTTCGCCAGGTCTCAGTAGCAGCTAACAATGCGGAAAATGGACATATGTAAGTCATCGAAAATTTCAGGAGTGTAAAACAGTAATAGGTTGCCGATGGGAAGTTATAACTGGCAAAACAAATTTCAGGCGGTTGATCTGAGGGCGCCGCTCGACTAACCGCTTCCCGTTCTCGCAAACCGCAGTATTAGTAGCACTGCAGCCGCCAAGGGGCAGAACACGGTTAAATTCCGATTTTGTAGAGCCCGGAACATCGATGAGATTTCAGAGTGGCTGCAGTCGACCTGAGTCAACCCTCCCCAGATGTTTCTTCCTGTTCCTCGTACCCGATGTCATAAATCACATACTACACCCGCATGTGAATGTCTCTACAACAGCGGTAAGGACCTTTCAAAGTAGCAAACTCGATAAGAGATCGAGAAGCTGGCAGCGCTTGCCGAGAATTTCGAGCTTTTGCATCCGGAGGGGAAAATTCACCTGGATCCTCTTATAAAGTACGTCATCCACTGTGATTAATTCAGCACATGCATATGGTGCAAACCAGTTACGGTACTCACCCAAGCAATGGTGAATGCTGCCTTAACGAGGTATGCTCATTGATTCATCGAAGTAGCACCAGAGTTCAGAACAAGTGAATATTCCTCGACTTTGATACATTCGAGTGGCAGGTCTACCGGATGGAGTAGCAGGCAACTATAAACGATGGCGTCAGGTCATGGACAGGGTTGAAGATAAGATGAAGAGAAAACAAATACGCCGTTACCTGTCTATCCAAACTGCATATGATGCTCCACTGGACCTCGAGCCCATCTACACGAAGATGGGACATGTATGCTAGTTCACGGTTTGTGGAATTCGATGGTTATGCGTGTATCGATTTGGAGCATAACGACAGGATCAAAAGTGCTGTCGAGATGGATGATGGCCGCCCCAGTGGATGATTGAACATGACTAGTAGAGGGTTCAGCGGCTTCTTAATACTCGGTAAGAGATAATGCTTGGCCTGAACTAACACTGGTCGAGAATTAGTATTAATGGGACCCTACAGCTAGAAAGAAGTTGCACTCGTTGCTTACCCCATATTCCTGGCTCAACTGATCCGATTTCCGACATACTGATGGTTGGTTGGAGTTGATCATCTTAGAATAACAACTCGAGAAGCTGGGAGTAAAATGAAAGAAACAACTTGAACTTGCAACTCCTTCCAAAAGTTCACAGCATCATTATCAAGAGCAATGATGGATAGATCCCGAGATTCTTGGGATCCCCGCTTGTTCTACTTGATTAGCCTTCAACAAAGCTGAAAGAAAGAGCTGACTGCCACTCTCAAGCTGCGGCGCGTCTGGATGTAAGTGGTAGTGCAAGTGTTCACGAGCTTACTAACAAACACTTCGCATGAATGATCATGATCTCAACGTCAAATTTCATCAGTATTTAATACCATCATGCATGATCATCTCACAACTCAGTACGTGGACAGTTGTGGACACTTGTCAGTGTATTGCGAATTAGTATAACCGTATAACACATCTGCATTTCAATCAATGATCATCAAATTACAAGAGATGGAGAGGTGCTTTGGCAGTAGGAATTTGAAATCTCGGCCTATTACAGCCGTCGTTAGTACTGCCGCGGAACCAACAAGGCAGCCTTGGTTGCCAAGTATGTATTAGACTCGGTCTTTGTGATCCAACGCCGTCGAGGCCCCTACGTCGTGCGGCGTACGGGACCCATGGAGTGATCGAGTTTCACATCTGGGTACCTTGCATTGCCACTGTACTAGGTTATAACACCGTTATTGATTCGAGGCGTTACTGATGTTTCGAACAGAGTGTTTTAGAAAGAGTGGCGTTTTCGGCCGATATTTCTATTAGAACCTCAGCGCTCGTAGCAAACACAGCAGACGTTGAAGTCGAACAAAATTTATTTATCCGAATAAAATTAAGTGTAGAGGAAGGTAAAGCTCTAGCAGCTCCCTTGATCAAAGTAGAACGAAAATAACGCCTCTTCTCCTCTAGTCAAGTAATAAGGTATACCAGACTAATAGCTAATGTCCACTGTACGTAGTAATTGGGATGATGATGGTAAAATAGTAATAAAGCGTGACGGTGTGCATTCTTAAGTCTGTACGTAGAGCTAGGTTCGTATTATAAATATACGGGTACGTGGGATGAGGATGCGGGTAGAAATATATGTGCATGCAACGATGAGGAGTTGAACAAACAAGAAACGAAACGGGATATTATATATACTGTAGTCGTTGAGTCGGGTGTTGATACAGCGAGGGGGTCGTAAGTGTCGTCAAGTGGGAGCATTTGGATTTGTGCGACAGTCACCCTGGGGAACCGGTTTCTGCGTTCTGAGGTCAACCTCTCCCGAGGAATGAACGGAGAAAAACAGGGTTTTGCGTCGAGGAATTCGTGAAGGTGCTGGGTTATGATACAGTGCAGCTTGTTTGACAGAAGCAGATTATGAGAGTCGCGTACAGATACGTGCGGAAGGGTGCGACAAAACTAGAAAGGTCGAAAGCCGAAGGAGTCACAACAAAATTAATGGTGAGAAGAATGAGTCAGCGTCAGGACTTTACTCCGCTCTCTGTACAAAAAAAAGAATCGTGAGCTTTGTAAGAAGGAACACAGATAAAAACGATGATCACGTACAATCATAGAACGGAAGTCCCGGATATCGTGCGTTAAGCTTAAATCAATTCCACGCAAGGCACATGTCATCTTCAGAGAAGGCAGTTGTCGATGAAGTTCGCCTCCGTTCCATAAATGAACCGTCACAGCGCGAAGTAATCCCTTCGCTTTGATAGCGTCAAGGAGGGCTTGTGTCTGCGTGTCCTTGTTGAGTCCAAACGCCATGCTCTCCAGTTTATCCGAGAGCTTCTTGTAGACGACAGGATACGACGTGATGTCCTCAACGCTCAACTGTCTGAGGTTCGGGCACTTGGAGAGGGATTGCGCAATCTCGCGAGTACATGAGGCAAGATGAACGGACTCGAGTGTGGAGCTGTGGCTATCGATGAGGTACTGTGCGGCCACGGGAGAGAGCTCGCGTTCGAAATCGAGTTTCCGAAGGGAATGAGACGAATTGTGTAAAAGCCATTTGAAGAAATCGACCGAAGAGGAAGACTGGAGGTTCACGCGAAGCTCCGACAGAGCACACGGGAAAGGATCGGATGGAGGCGAAGGAAGCTCCGGGGCAGTTCCGCTGATTACAAGAGACTCGAGAGTAGGCCATATGCTAAGGAGCTGCATAATTGATTGCCTGTTCTCCGACCAATTACGGAACGTCAGGGCAGAGATGCGAGGACCTGACCTAAGAAGATCAAGAGTCTCTTCGTCAAATGAGGGTGCATGCCGTCGCATACGAAGAACATCTGGTGAACCGACGATATCGTTCCCCGGTGCACCACAACCGTAAAGAGCCAAGTTCAACTCGGTCAAGTTCGGGCAAAGGGTGACGGCGCGAGCGAATGTTCGTTGGGAAAGACCAAAAGGCTGGTTGTGGTCTATTGATACACGCATACACTGAACGGCACCTGCAAGCATACGACCACGCGCGGTTGCTGGATTGATAGCAGCCGTAAAGGCAATACAAGAGGTCTCCGTGCAGAGCGCGACATGACGAAAGAGCATCTTCTGAGCCGGTATCGACCAGTCCCTGCAGACTAATGCACACGACTTGAGAAACGATTTTCGCTCCTCGAGTTTGTGTTCATCGTAGGCGAGTTCCATTATGTTCATAACAAGTTCTAAAGGCATGCGAGTCGTGGAAGTCGGTGAATAGGAAATATGGATAGGTGTTGTGCGGGAACATTGTGGCATCGTGAGGTCCAATGAAACATGGTGTTCGACGCTCTAAAGATCGTGGTGGACGGAGGCAATGATGAGTGAGCGCGAAACGATGACGAGGACTGGAGATGTACTCACCGACTTGGAAAGATCATGAAACAAGTTGAAGAAACCCATGATAGGAAGGCCGAAGGGAGACCTGGAGTGAGGACGATTGCAAGACGGTTGTGGCCATGAGCAGAGCCGTATTTATAGGGCAGGAGTTGAGACTCATAATTTACAGTGCCCCGATCGGAATCTTTGAAAGCAGTTGAAACAAAAAAAAAATTAAAATCCAAAAGACGCCGTCCCCGGGTGCAGCACATGCCTTTTTCGGCGTGGGAATTCAGTTACCAAACTGTTGGTTATCTCCTTCCATTTTCGGTGCTTGGGCCTTTACAACCTTCTCGACACCCACCGTCAACCAATCTTCTCAGCCACAACTCACTATAACGCTTCCTCGAATTCCCAAGTTTTCTCAAGCTACATTATCCTCTGTCTCCATTCTTCGGGCAAGTGTAAGCATCACATTCACGGCCCTGTTTTTGGCCCGTGTTACACATCTTATTGTTCTTTTTACGACAGCATGTTTCGCGCTCATGACACTTCGTAAGGAGTTGTCTTAATGCAGTGGGCAAGCGCCCGGAGCGCAGCGGTACGAGAGACGTGATTTCTGACAGCTAATCTCGTCAATTGTAGACAGAGATCTATCATGGCGCGAATGATTCGGGCTGTGAAGGGACGAAGGAGCCAGTTTCCCGCCAAGTCAGGAATGATGATTGTGGTGGCATTCTCACGGGAGGCGGTACGTATCTCGTTGTTTTTTAATCCTGATACGTACTTACTGCACGATTCCTGCTTTGGCTCGACAGTGCGCTTGCAATGTATAAACACGCGCAATACCTCCTGTTGATGCCAAACTCTAACCGTACATGTAAAATTCACCAAGCGCTGCTATCTATTCAATCATTACTGTGAAACCACGGCGTACCACAGCTCCTCACATCTTTTCGTGGCACTTTGACTCGACCCGGCACTGGTTGATGGTATCTCCCCGGATCCAGTCAGACAGGAAGCCTATTGACTCGACTAACAATTGAATGGTCCCAGATGACATAAGTTTAAACAGCTCCTTCCGACTCATTTTCCATTCTAATCTTCCTCTTCCTGACAGCTGCACCGAACCCACATGTACACGGCGAGATGGAAACGATACACGAACAGCCAGTAGTAGCGGTAGCATCAAGTTAATGTAACGCCAGACCAACAGCAGTCAAGTTGACGGATTTACTTCCGCGCAAATACGCTGTCGCCAAGCCTCTCTTGCTCGTGTCCGGGACTCCAGCTCAAAGCACAAATTAAACGCTCAAAGAAGAACCGGAATTTTAGTGGATTTCCCCGGCTAGAACTCTCCTTGAGCTACGGGGATTGGCAATAATAACAAGTATTGGCGGCCCTGCGCTATCTGATCGTCTACTCCACCAAGAATGTATCCGATTTCAACAGTGGGATTTGAAGTTGTTCTTTTTTGTTCTTTCATTCATCAAGCTTCGACCTGGCTTCTGCCCATACACCCCTACGGAACTTGATCTCCGCAGGAGGACCTCTCACCTGATCCTTGTACTCATATAGATTTCTCTCTCCTCCCAACAACAAAACTATGTGACATGACCTAGAGCTACGGAAATTTGAATTTATGCCCTTTAACAACCTTCCATATCGACGTTCAGCATCCCTATTGAGCCAACGACTACACCCGTCGAGCTCGGTGCTCACCATCTCATTTACGGCACATGACAGCCCAAGGGCACTCAAAATACACGCCCTTTCTCTCCAGAAGCTGTTGAAATCCGCATTATTCCCGGAAATTCAGCACAACCATAACTGACGCTTTGACGCATTCGTTCATCCTCTTACCTCTGCATAGCTTGATCTATCACTTTGAGAGGATATGAGCCTTCGCGAAGGGAAATGTACCTGTTTTCGGACGATAACTCTCAGAAGTACGAAGAATCATTCACTTTCGTACTTGCGAGGCTACGACGCCACCTCCGACGTTTCCTCGAAATCGAACACGTTGCTTTTTACATGCGTTTTGACAGTCTAAACCGGGTCTTCGAAAAGGATGCTTTTTGTTTACCGGCACGTCAAAAACATCGAGATTTACCGAACTACCCGTTCCTCGTTCCTCAATGATTCCTTGCCTCGTAACTTTTCAACCTTCCAATCTCCATCGCCGTATTCTGGCCGTTATGTTATTTTCAATTTAGGCGCTTACGAATACTTTACAGTCTTTCGAATCAGAAACGTAACCACCGTTTCAAGTTAGCGTTTATCAAACGCACAAGGTCTTTTTCTACTATCTGTCATTATCGAATTTACGCTGTAACTTGGCTAGGAGTATCATTAACCAGATGTTTCGTTACCCTCAAGATTTCAGTCTCGTCTTCTGGGGAAGGATCCAAGTAGGAGTAGATCTTGCAAGCCACCGGCGCTGATAGATGCAGTGGTACTGTAATACCCTTCAAACTTTCAAATCTTAGCCTTAACCTCCTTCAACTCAGTACTTATCTCCCACTTTAGTGCCTTGGGGGTACTTGGGGGTACTTGGTAATCCGATCATCGTTATCGTCAACCCAAATGGGCGGTCTTCCCGGTCAGAGAACTCGAAGAAGAACTTTGTCGCGATTGCACCCGCTCATGATCATTCCAAACCTGCTCGTTCCTCAACCTCCAGTAAAACACGTTTTAGGGCTGAAAGAGTCAATGTCAAACGCCCCAATCTTTCTTCGGTATTGATAAGCAGTATCTATACTTTGGTGGTGAGGATATACTACTAAGTATACACGCAGTGAGTGTAAGCTTGTCTCACGCGTCATTTGCGCAGCTAAAGATACAGTATGGTGTCCGTGGCCATCTCATGAAGCTTAACTTTTCATTTTTCGGGCTTTTTCCTCGGGAAATGCTCGGAAGACCTGGGATGGAACGGTGGGATCTGCTAAGTACTTTATCGGTATGCAGTTGCCATTATTAGTTTTCGGTATCACCACCGTCCCGGTTCCAGAATGTCGATACCCACATTCACAGCTCGCTGAATACCCGAAGGCAACAAGCTACGACCGGCGCTTCCAGCGACGCGACGGTGTCTGCTATCAAACAAAATGAGTCTTTCGGGTAAGTTTGTTGTACACAATGCATCCACTGTCTACGCGTAACGCGTAACTTCCAAACTCCGAGACTTGAATGATCTTGTCCCCCCCTTTATTATTATTACCTTAATCGCCCATTCCACCCAGACCACGGCCAAAATCAGAACGGAATTGGTGTAATGGCTCAAGTTCTACCATGGAGTACCGCACACACGTTACCGCCGCACACAGTGCACGACCAGATCTTTGGTTATACTTACCACATCACTTAAGGCCACCTCCAAATTCCCACTGCTTTGGTATATATTTTCTCTTGGGCGCGCGCCTCGGTGACTTTCGCCGCACCTTTGCTCGGTCCTAATATCAATCCTGCAAGGTGGCCGTCAACAACAACAACCACAACATTGTTCCTCTCGAAAAAAAGAACAATTGGAATAGTCCGGGAAGGGAGATTAAGATTGAGGCGTTTGATATTTTAAATTCTAAATTCGCTTGAAAGGAAATGTGTGTGGTCGTGGCATCATGCATGTATTCAAATTGTACTTATCGGTTGATTTAGGCGTTTAAGGACTCCGTGGCACGCACTGCCAACAGATCTTGGGCACGAAAAACCGTGTTTTCGCGTATCGGATTCAGTACGTTTTTTTTTTTGATGCTTTGAATGTGATCGAATCGAGATGCCAGTCGTCGAGTCACATAACCGCCGTGTGGCCATCCCTGACCTAGTGTCTTCACCATCCCTTTCCTTACATGTACACTTCAAGTAAGTTGTAGATGACTTGACTGTGTATATATAGGCAGATCATGATCATGGAGAAAGCTTCTATAATGTGATGTTATAACCCTAATTTCGGAGACTTCACATCTGAATCACCCTCATGAGGATACGACCGTGACGACGGTGAAGTTGTGAAACTTGCCATGTTGGTAACCACTCTTCGTATCCATCGTTCCTCCGATCCGACTCCGACGCGCTCGCCGCTACTGATCACATTTCCTGGGCCACATCCCAAAAGCGGTAAGTAAATGAACATATCAGGGAAGTGTCGGCATGATGACTAAACTGATACGCTGGTCCTCATTTCGAGGTTCAGGATTGTAAGAACTTCAACCATTGTCATCTGTGTAGGTATCAAGCCAAATCTGATTCACTTGTTTGAAAGAGTTACTTTGTGGCTCTGACATCGATTTTACGGGTCGGGATCTGCGCTTGTTGCTTTGAAATTTGAATATAGGCCCGTCTTCATTTTTTTACTCGGAGACGACGGGACGATACATTCATTATGATTCATAACACTATGTGTGGAGGGAGTCGGGCTCTATTCTTCGAGATCCGACTCGGAGAGAAACAGCAGACTATAATACAGTCAAATTTTTAGAAAATGTTGCATGAGAGCAGTGGTTTCCACAACAGCGTCCTGGACCACGGCTCATGTTTTCATGCTCTTGCCAGTCGTTCTGAACTACTATACGAGCTTGAGTCGGAACTAAGTATAGTTGGCCTTTGCGCAAACTTGGGTACATAATTGCACGGTTTTCGGAACTCTCGGCCCTAGTGACTGCTTTGCGGGTTTCTCCCGATTGGTTCAGGCATCAACGATACTAACTTGTAGAGCCTTGGATCGAATCGTCAGCCAACGCCGAGTAGGAGTGCGAGATCTTGCTTATCGTTACTGTAACCCTCGGACCTTTCGCGGCCTAAGTGCCTAAAAACTACCCTCCGCACAGACTAGGCTCGACGGTTGAACGTTTCAAGGCCGATCGATAATCAGACAAGACCTTCAAAAACAAAAAAAGAAGTCAGCCATGCAGAGAGCAGCATCGCGAATGGAACGCTGTACTTATTATGTATAGATGTCCGATTTCCCTGAATCCAGCTCAAGATGCATAAAACTCTGAAGATATGTTAACGGGAGCGGTAAGCAAGTGAATGGCATCACAACAACCCAGAAAAACTACTTTCACTCGTGGCAGACTCGGCTAAGAATTGAGATACTCAAGGAACAGATCCGTATGGCGGCATGACCACTGGGAGTTTGGCAGAGGTGGCATAAATTCCGTGTATGTGGCGTTCGTGTCCCTGCGACATGTGGTTTTCAGCTCCATGTCTATCTGTCACAACTTGTGTAAGTTGAAAAGACATGTGCGTCTGGAGAATAATTCTACTACTAAGGAATGATTTACACACCTCGTCCGGACGCGACAGGGTTATATCGGACATCCGGCAGTACGGGAAGAACTGAGACAGTGGCAGACACGGGAAAAGCTTTCCCGGACACGGGTATCGAAGCTCCTAAATCATATGCTTTGGTACATGGTTATTGGGCAGGCGCGATAACCTGATTGGGTTCCGCAATGAGTACGAGGAAGTAGCGACGGTCATAAAAGTGATTATTTGAACATACATCAAAGTATCACCGTTTTCGTTTGGTCATTGGGAAAGCAGTGTATATATACTCTTATCCATTTAGGATCCCGGATTGTGCGATGGTAATCCCGGTGCCGCGAAATAGAGGATTGATTTGTACTTGAAGCCTTATACGTCGGGAACTTGAGCTGCGCTGGCACTGGTCCCAGGCCCAAGGGGTATATAGAATGATCGAAGCAATTATGGCGCGTTTAGATCCCCTTGAAGAAGAAAACTGTGATTGTTGCAAGTTGCAACCGGATACAGGAATGATGGTGGGTTGCGGGATATCCGCACCGGCCAGGCTGAGCTCGATGAAGAGAACCACATAAACCAAGATGGTACTTGCACGAAGTATACCATCCCGCCAACATTACAGCAGATTGCATCTGTTCGGGAAGACTTCTCCTTGAAGTTTCCAAGCCGACCGGAAAACTTGGGGTCAAAACCGGACCGAATGTTCTCTTTTTTTGCGACAGAATTGCAACTGGTGGCGCAAAGAGGAGCGTTTCCTGGGATAGGAGCTTTCCAATCATTCTAAGTCACATACAACAGCTGGCTGATTTTCGATTGTCAATTTGGAGTCACAACGTACTCGAGAATTATCATAGAACGTCCAGACTAAAAGGAGTTCGATTCGAGACTGGCATTCAACATAGTGGTATTTTGACGCTGCTTCAGCCACAGATATAGTCAAGGAAGATTCAGATAGATCCCAATCAATTTCAAGCAGCGTGGTTTCCGCAAAGTTGTCTCAGAGTAGAGTTCTTGGTCCTTGACTGTTATGTGCAACGTTGATCATGTGCAACGTTGATCATGGTTGGCAGTTGCAGAAAGGGTCCCACGGATTATGTCAGCTGACCCTTGCCCAACCACCCTTGTCGTCGTTGCCGGTGACAGTGGTAAATGTTCTGTAATGTTGAGCCCGTTCTACTTCAAATTAGACATATTGGGGCTAACGTGTTTATTTCTTTGGCAGATAGGTCTCTCGTATAATCAGCCATAATACATGGCAGAAACGGCTAGTGCAACACAGGATGTTACAGACGAATCCGAAGATACGGGCACGTTGACGGACTTTTTTGGGTCGTCGGCGACGACGAAAGCGTCTCAGGACTATCTTAATTACCTGACGACGTTACCCTTGCCGACGCTTTTATCAGAACCGACACTCTTACAGACGCAATCGCATCATCTCACTTCCAGTCTCACATCACTCACCCATACTTCCTATCCGACGTTCATCTCCCTTCACACTACCACGACTGCCCTCACATCCTCATTAGATGATTTCTCTTCAGCCTTACACTCCCTTGTCAGCGAAAGTCTGCCAGCTCTCGAAGACAGCTCATCAAGATGGCGTGAACGAACCGATACTGTTCTCAGCGAACGAAGGAAAGCTCGCGGCGTGCTTGAACAACATGACAAAATACGCGACTTGCTCGACATTCCCCTTCTCATCGAGTCATGCGTCCGTAATGGCTATTTCTCGGAGGCCTTAGCTCTCTCAGCTCACGCGAAGTCCGTCACTTCCTCATATTCCTCTTCTTCACGAACACCTCCGTTGGTACTCAATTCGGTGATGTCGGAAGTTCAGAATGCAATAGACCACATGTTGGTTACTCTTCTATCAACTCTCCAAGAACCGAACCGCAAACTGCCAGCGTTATGGAAAGCAGTGAATTTCATTAGGAAGATGGATGTATTCCGTGATGATGGTTCGGATGCAAATCCCAGTGCGGTACACCCAGAGGAACAGATAGCTCTTGCCTTTCTTTCCGGTCGCGAAAAGTGTTTAAGCGCGGCTTTGGAAGGGTGTAAACGAGATATAATGAGATTGGTCGAGGCTAGTGCCTTGCAGGAGAAGGATAAGGCTGATCTCGTCGAACACCTCCGGAAATATATTGATATATGGAGGAAGGAAACGTCTGATATTGTTGCCCAATATACATCGATATTCCTGGATCATCTGGGGTCGGAGAGTTCAGGAAAAGTATCGTCTTCCACTCTAGCTCCAACAGATCTGCCGTGGAGAATACATACCCTTCTCACAACCTACACCCTTCATAACCTCGAAAGTCACCTTATTCCAATGCTCTCCCCAAAACTCACACTCTCCCGTATTCCATTATCACTACTACAGTCCATCTTGAAACCTCTTACCTTCTGCTGTAATTCCTTCGCTCGTATAGGAATGGATTTCGGAGGTATCATCGGCTCTTTATTCTCAGATGCCGCCCTCGCGATCGTCACCGAAGACCTGCAAAATCACACACGAGCCTGGACCGAGCTCCTTAAAGAAAAAACAGGCTCACGAACCATAGCTCCACCGAAACGCTTGGTCATTACACCAGGGTCCAACAAAAACACCAACACCTTCCATCCCCTTCAACTCCCATCCAAATGGCTCATCGCACCCACAGCAGCGATGAGTTTGTCATCACCGACGTCGACGTCGATATCTGCCACAACGATTCAGTTACCGGCGCATGTACCTCCTCCGACATTGACGATGTATCCACCGTTAGCGGTCCATACCAATGCCGTGTTGACGACGTTTAACCATCTTCGGTTGGTTGCACCGACCACGATATGTCATGTTTTACAAGCCGTGCTTGATAGGGAGATTGCTCGGTGTGGCAAAGCGCTTTTGGATTACCTTAGATGTGTCGTTGAAGATCCTGCGCTGAAGAGTACTACCCATGTGACGAATGGGTATAACGAGCATGGGAATGGAGATATGAAGGTGGTGGATGGGCTGACGAAAGACGAGCAGATTGTGGTGATTGTTGGAGAGGTGTTCTTTTGGATGTGGGTTCCGTTTATCAGGAGAGCGCTTGGGGAGGGTATTTATGGGATCAAGACAGATTATGGGGTTGCGGCTATAGTAGGTTCGGATGGAAAGTCCCGGACTAATGGAACTGCGGATCCTTTGGGCATGGATGAGGGAGGCGATACGAAAACTGGAAGTCATCAATTGCCAGATATCGTCCGGGAGTGGGAGGGTTGGCGGAGCGCTCTACAGAGTCGGAGTTGAGGTCCATTAGTTATTATGTTCTTTTGTTCCACAACCATCTCTAGTTATTCGCTGTCATCGTGTTTGAACCATCACTTGGATTTTCCATTCTATGAATAAGCAGTGCCAACTACACTATAAGAGGATACAACGAAGGCTGTATCGTTTTTTGTATTGTACAGGTGTCAACAAAGATTTTTAAAAAAAAGGTAGGTGAAAACGAGGTCAGCCATTCATAGGATAAATATACGCTGGAAGATTCTGCATATTCTGCAGAGTGATACCTCCACCGAAAATATCATCCAAATTGACGGGAAAAGCACCACCGCCGGCATGGTGATCATGAGCCATCATCACTTCTTCAACCGCATCTTCGTCGATATCATCAAAGTCATCGTCTAAATCATCGTCTAACCCGTTTCCTATCGGTCCCATGGCCATACTACCATACCCAACATTATATGCACCAAAATTTGCCCCAGGTCCTGTCGCCAGCCCAGCCCAAGGCGAATCATGATGCACGAGAGGCGAAGGATACGTCAGTCTGACCTTTATGCCTTCCTCCGACCGCAAATTTTGTAACTTGGGAGAAATATTATCATCGCACACTTCTCCTGACCGTTTGACTTTGCCTCTCTTCGTCTCTCGGTCGAAATGAACAATGAGTTGTTTGAGCGGGCTGACCACTGAAGCGATCGAAGGACCAGGTTGAGGTTGACTGGCTCTTTCCTTCGGGATATCTTCATCCTGAGCACCGTCTTCGTCTTCAACAATTTTGCCACCAGATTTGATCCTCGAAGGTGACCTACTCCGAGCGAACCTGATAATCGTCGTTTCTGAGAGCGTAATGGCCCCACTGATGGTCATAGATTGAAGATGAGGACAGATCGGGTGAGGGTTTTTGAAAGACCAGGTGAGCGAACGGAGAAATGAGTCTGTAATGGCACACGCATTTGCTCGTGCTTTACCACTCAAAGATGTGGGAGACGGGTAGCCTGGGGGAAACCCGTTGTGCGTGTCGAATTGATTCGTAATTGCCCATAAACATTCACTGAAAAGGAAATTCTTCAACGAAGGGAACAACTGTAGGCATTCTAACAGTGCTGCGGTCGTCACTGGGAAAGCAAGGGAGAAGGTCTCAATTTTACAATCTGATCTGTTTATCATGCTGAGGAAGGGCATGTGATCGAAGAAGCCAAAGGATGGAAGAGGGTAGATGGAAAATGTGAAGTGGGTCAAGGATGGCGCGAGAATAGAGGAAAAAAACAGCGCTAGAGCGTCTG
Source organism: Marasmius oreades (assembly GCF_018924745.1). NCBI lineage: Eukaryota > Fungi > Basidiomycota > Agaricomycetes > Agaricales > Marasmiaceae > Marasmius > Marasmius oreades. The sequence goes on from NC_057323.1 coordinate 4,911,652, forward strand.
GGGAGTAACTCGGCGGCTGCGCAAACTGCTGTCCACCGAACAACTGCATCTGGGGAGCAAACTCGACATGCACCTTTAGTGTGTGCAAATTCGGGAATGAGATCTGGGGATGAGTGGGAGAAGAAGACTCATTGCCGGTGCCTGGATTGGAGGAGCCATGGGGACAATATAATGTCACGTTACAATATTCCAATGAGGATGCTGCGGCTCTCAGAACGACGAAAAGTTCTTCGGCGGTTTGATGCGAGCTACGCGAGTTCAGCTCAAGCCCGGTGAGATGGTCCCATGCGATCGGTAACTTCAAGACATTGGATTTGTAGTTCTGAAGAGCAAGCGACCGGATTTCGGGTGCTTTAGATAGCACTCGGGTGAACTCGATGTCGGCTGAGGGTAATTGGTGGGACATCATGTTGATCTGACCGTAACGAACAGAATGCTTCGAGTAATCGATCTGTAACGAGCTGAGGGAAGCTAAGTTCTCGACATCTACTTTCTTCTCCAATTCGCTCATGAACGAGGAGGGCAGACTGAGTACGAGTGTTCCCCAGCGTGAAGAAAACGAAGCCAACACATGAATCAATGGCCTGTATGCAGAGCCTCTAGATGGCTCGTTATACGGAGAAACGACGATGGAAAGACTGAGAGGTAGAGTTCCAGATCGTTTGAGCCATGCTTCGATGCCTTCAGCGCGCCGTTTGAGGCGGGCCTTCGAGTCGCGTTCATGAGCCTCATCGAAAGGAGGGACATAGATGTGAAGCGCAGACCACAATCGCGGCGAACCGAGCACTACATCCCTGCATCTCTTATTGATTCTGGTGAGTAGCAGGGGAGCTTCTGCCACACTTCGCGCCGGATTCCTGTCGGTTGGGAGACAGCGAAGGAATATTTCTGTCATTACATCCTCGGGAAGACGGCGGAAGGATGAAACTAAAGCAAGATGAGAATCGACGAATGTTCCCACTATTTGACGCCGATTTCCCAGTTCCTCCACCCTCGATCTCAACGTAGCCAACTCCATATCAAGTTCAGCCAATTCCTGCTTGGGTTCGACGAGGAGAGAGATTATTTCATCTGCATCCTGTTGAGAAACGGTGTGGTTCGTGTTCAGAACATCTGTGAAGCGGCTAGTGTATTCCATAGTCAGCCTGATCATGAGGGATGCGTAGGGAGGAGGTAAAAGGTTTATTTGGCGGTGTGATTCCAACAACTCGACTTCTCTGCGGACCCGGCTTACGTATTAATTGGAGGTTTGACTTGATTCTCGAACGAACGAGGTCCTATTTACGTCCAGGAGGGAAACTCAACGGAAGCCTTCTGGATGGAGCGAGGCCTTGTAAAACGGGAGATGCACTGTACTATCTGACTAAATATCGCCCAACTGCATGTTCCATCAGAACGACAGCGACGGGCCATTTTTTTCCCGTTACGAGAGTCGGTTTACATGTGCAAAAGCCTTACTAGCTAGGGTGCTGAGAGTATGGAATAGTCTCCCCGCCTCTCTCTGGCTAGACGGTGACTTGTTTTTGTTCGCCAGTAAAATGACTTGGAAAGGTGTATCAAGCCGCGACTCAAAAACAGAAACCTCGAAGACATATCCGGTCAGAGCTATTCCCCCTTCCGTTTCATATTACAATTTGACCACCTGTGTCCAGAGTTTCAATGACGGCAAATAGAACGAACCAAATTACCTTGCAGGTCTGTAAGCACCGGAAAAAATCAACCAAGCGACCCCAGAAACCTCATTGACCTTACGACACGTCTGAATGTTCATCCGAAATCGTAGAGCTAGCTATTATCACCTCGTATAGACTTTCTAGACGGTTCATGATCAGGTACAATAATTGGTACCACCTTGCCAATGCTTTCTGAGGGCTCTTGTGTGGCACGACCCCAAGATCGAAGGAAGCTTCCAGGACTGGAGGATAAATCGATATTGGCTGAGCGCAATCAATTTTACGGTACTCCCAACCTATATCTGTTTTTCGAATGGTTGTTCGCAGGTTGAGTCGACTTCGAAAGATCCGTAATATTGGTTTCGACACAGCTGCTGGGCGTGTCGGAGTCAGAACAGTGAAACCTGTCCTCGAGGTCTAGTGTTCGAAAGTGGCTGAGAGCTCGAGGTGATGGTGATACCTCAGAAACAATGGTGGGAAAGAATTTTGCATAGACTACGACGCAAGAGGTATGAGAATCATCTTCATCAAACATACTTAAACGTCAAGCTCACCAACTTGTTCGTCATTTTGACCAGTATTGGGCTCCTCCAAATCCTTCAGCATCAGGTTCATGTTCCCAACCAGACAATGGACTTGTTATTGTTGAGACGTCACCTAAAATCTCGACTTTTGGAGTTTAACATTGATCCTCGAAGTCAAATCGGGTGGTCTGTTGGCTAAATGAATGTACGCCATCAAGTCAAGGTGAACGACCTCACATTTCAAGATTTACCTGGACCTCCAGGCGCCTGGCATATTCTCCAATTTGATTCCATGTCAGTCTTCCAGAAAGGTTGACCACAAGCTTCAGCTGTTTGGCTTCATTGTCCGGTACATTAACACGAGCACCTATGAAGGACTGTTAGTACTTGGTGAACGAGGTTGGCGCTTGGAACAGAACATAAATGGGGTATTTTTCGTACCAAGTTTGTGAAGTGCTTGGAATGTGCATCGTGTTCGCGTCGAGACTGGGTGATCATAATGTTATGAATACACGATGCCGTAGGACCCGGATTGCACTATTATACACAGTTTTGCATTTCCTGGATCAAGCATCATCGAGACTGGCTATAAGCACCTGCGAAACCGAGAGAAAAGACGTGGTCGAGGTAAAACTGGTGGTCAAGAAGCAGGACCGCGACGCGCCGAAGCGGTATGTCACTCATCTCAGACTCAAACAGACTTGCAACCTCTTTAATACTGTTACCTAGCATCCGTGCTGTATACGATTACAGCTTCAAGTTCTGGAGGCTTCTCTAACCATGTGAAACCTCAAACCGGAATATCAATATCATGGGCGTTTCAACTCCGGGAGATCATCGGCTCGGGTGTATCAGAGAAGACATTGAAAAACTTCGACGGTCGACTATTGGTGTCTTTGAGTCATATGTTCGACTCTTTCCATCCGACAATTCTCATTTCACCCATGTGCATCACAGCTCGAGCCTTTAAGAAAAGTTATTTGGGATTCCCGAATGACCAAGTATCCCCTCGATGAAAATGTCGTTATCTCTTCTAATGGTTTTCGGCCTTGGCGTAGTGCCAACCGTTATTGCTCAAGCTCAGCCAGTCTGGGGCCAGTGTAAGTCATTATGTCGTGATCCAGGTTGAGAGAGCTGAACGAAGTCCTTAGGCGGTGGAATTGGATGGGTTGGATCGACTGCTTGCACTTCCGGGTGCGTTGAATTTCATCTTCTGTATTACACTGCATATAGGTTAATCATCTTGTACAGAACCACCTGTACTACTCTAAATGCCTGTAATAATTTTTTTGCGTTGAGGTTCTCGCGTCAAACAACTCAATACCAACTTCTCTAGATTTCAGCCAATGTATCCCATCGGGCACAGGTCCCACCTCATCGACAACATCCTCCGGTTCTACACCCACTTCCCCAACTGCTTCCGCCAATTTCTGGTTTAGCTTGTGAGTGGTGCTATGATAACTGTGCTCGTCTTCGAGTATTATTTACCCTTGCCCGTCCATGCTATCAGTGGTGACTCCTACACGGCGACGGCGTTCAACCCATCTGGGAAACCGCCACAGGTCGGTAATCCTATGGGTAATCCTACATACCCTGGAGGTACGGTGGACGGTGGGCCTAATTGGATAGACTATATGACTGTTGAACGCAACAATTCATTGGTTCTCACTTGGAACTATGCGTACGGTGGGGCGACGATTGACGCGACGTTGGCTCCTCCGTACTCGCCAACAGTTTTGTCGCTGACGGACCAGGTAGGCCCACCTATCTGTTACTTCTCTCCCTTTCCAGCTGACATTTCCCCGTAGATTAACCAATTTCTCAATGGCACTGCAAAGAAACCTACTGGAGCCCCCTGGACTAGTCAGAACTCACTCGTCTCGTTCTGGATTGGTATCAATGATCTCTCGTGGAGTTGGTGGCAGCAGGAAGATCGCCTCGCGTCAGTCCTCCAAACCATTCTAAGCTTTAAGCCCATCGAGCTCGACGCTGAACCACAGATATAATGACAAGCTTCTAGACGCCTACTTCGCCCTTGTTATGAAGACGGTTGGTTTGATCCATCTTTTGCTTTCTCTCCTTTGACTGACATTTACACTCAGTACAACGTCGGTGCTCGAAACTTCCTTTTTAACACTGTTCCACCATTCGAACGTTCTCCATACGTGAGCACATACACACTTACACGCTGATAGTCTTATAATTACTGCACCTTTTCTCCCAGTTCATTGGCATCGATACCAACCACCAAGGTGCTCCGATATTGAACGGTGTCATCGTTGATTACAACTCGAAACTGAAAACCAGAGTGCGCAACCTATCTACCAACCTCACAGGGGTGAGTAAATGTCCATGTTCATGAACAATTGAGCCACCGTTCATACTTCTGACCAGGTGAAAACGTGGATCTGGGATTCGAATTCGACCTTTACTCCCATTCTCAATGATCCCAAGGCATATGGTTTCAGGGATGCGACGACTTACGGGGCTGGAACGGACCTTTTCTGGGGGTGAGTTCAAGAAACGCTTCTCATCTCATCTCATATTCACCTTTTTGTCAATCAGGAATGACAATCAGGGTTTGCATCCGTCCAGTAAGATATCATATGTCCTTGCTTGGAATTCGAAGTCTCCAGCTTATCTTTCATTTCTCTGCATAGGTACGGCTCATAAATTCCTTGCTCAGGATGTCGCAAATGTTTTGGCGGGCACTGTTTGGTGAAGTGAAAGTTATCATAATTAATAATTGAGATTCGTAGGTTCTTGTAGGGAAAGTCGTGGTAGATGAAATTACTCCGCCTCTACATTCGCAGGTTCATCCGCATCGTATGCTATTCCCGTGTCAGTGGTCAGTACTTCAGTCCTGGCGTCATCATGAGAAACACGAACACGTCAGTAAAGCCCTTCAGAAATCGTTGAGGCGGTTAGCTTATGGATCGGTCTCATGAGGTGGCGAAGGTCGGCTCAGGATGATTTGAACAATACCTAATGAGAACGGTATCTACACTTATATTCATCTTTTTTGTCTTGCGACGATTAAGGTACGAGAATGGTTTTACATCCAAGTTGCTGTAAATCAGGGTCGAAGTTTTTCTTGCAGAGCCTTGGATGGCTATCGTGCGATATTGACATCCGATCCAGAATAGTCTGAGGGTCTAACGAGTGCAGATGCGCCCAAAATACCATTTCAACCGTTACAGTAGAGCCGATCCTAGAGTCAATACGAGCAGGAAAGACACTGCCTGGTTATGTGCTAGTGGTACCGGGAAATCCAAGGGCGTTGTGAGGGTAGAATGTGAAATAGGTTTTTTCTTACCGAAGATGCCGGATGGTAATCTGGAACCACGTTATCGTACCAAAACTTATTACAAGTGTCCAACCATCTGCCAAACTTGGGAGAGTACATCAGCTAAAGAGGGACGTTCATCTGGGTCCACCGAAATCATTCTCTTCCCCAGCGTTTCAGCCAAATCTTTTTCCTGTTCAGTAAAAGTGCACGAGTCAGTCATGAATAACAAGACCTTCCCTAAACTCCAAATGTCCGCCAACTTGAGATCGATCTCCTCATTCTCCTCATTCTCCTCTAACTCCTCCACCTCCGGCGCCATCCAGCCTTGTGTGCCGGTCGGTCCACAAAGCGTCTCCTCAGTTGAGCACGCCAGTCCAAAGTCCAAAAGTATTGCTGAGGTATCAGTGACATTGACAGGAACCACCACGTTAGCTGGCTTGATATCCAGGTGCACAAAACCGGCGTTGTGAACATTCTGCACCACAGTCAGTAGACCGACTACTATGCCCATTGCAGGCGGTCCTGGGCCGACCCTGCAGAGACAGTAGGATTTGAGATCCTGTCCCGCATAGTGCGTGATTAATAAATGGACATCGGGTTCGAGCTCCTTTTCCATCTTAATCTTGACGACACCTCGCAGGAATTGCAACTGCCTCAAAATCCTGACTTCCCTTTCGTTCGTTAACTTTGCAACTCCAATGAATTCCTCCTGATCCTGTTCTTTGAGAAGCGCCACTTGTCCCTTGGATCCGAGGTCCGTAGGTCAACACTAAATGCCAACTTGATGGAGGAATAACTGCACACCGGTCTTGCTTTCAAACAATTAGCCATCTCAGTCAAAGAGTCTGCTAAAGGCTAAAACGATAACGATTCCAATATGGAACTTTTCACCAATAGAACGCGAGTTTTTCCAAGCGACCTATCAGATTCAATGTCCGAATGTTGCTTCCTCGGAATCTCCCAATGTCCACCCGATGTTAAATGTCGCCTCTTCACCCAGGGATGAAAATCTGAAAAGGGTCGGGGAGTGGAGAATTTGGCCGCATTGAAGACTTCCATTTCCCCACCATGTTTATCCTGATTTTTATGTTTAGATGCTCCCTGGGCTTTCGATGGAAAAACACTCAGCATGTTGTGCAGAATACTCCACGTTTGGACTGTATGATCACTATGAGCCCGGCTGTTTGTAACCATTGTACGCATCCCCATAAAGAGGCCTGCGCACACTTTCACAAACTCCACTGCTCCTTCAAACTCCGTCCTCGTCATTAGGCGGGCGTAACGTCTCAACTCCAATTTGCCCGGCTGGGTGACGGATTAGCTGAGCAAAAGTATGCAACATAGACAAAGATGCTCACCTGTGATTGGTTCTCCACCACCTTGAAGATAGTGAATTTGGTAACAAAACGGAATTGTGAGTCGTCCGACACGAAGAGGTTAAGGAAACGAGTGGGGCAGTTAGCGCGTTTCTGTGTGATCCACACTTTTGCGTAAGTGTGAACGGCAAAAAGACCCTTGGTGTGGTCATATCCCGAACAATGTGAATCGATCTCCCCCCACAATACCAGTGGGTGTGACTTAGAATTCCCTTGGTCCGTTACATACAGGTCATTGATCGGACGATAGGCATAATAGTCGGGAGGATCGTTCTTGTTCAATTTCAATACCAGCCTTATGTCCGTCGGGCTTTGTCTGTTCAACCAAAATGGTAAGAAAATGGTAAGAAAATGCTTTGATATGTCAACCAAACTCACTTCGGACGCAAGGCGAATTTCAACGTGTCAGATATGTGACCCACTAATTCGCGACAGAGATCTTCCGTCGGCCAAAATGAATAATAGATTGGGGTTAGAAACATCCCTGCCAGATAATGCAGCAGCAGCGGTGGTAGCAGGTCATCAACAACAGCAGCCACGATGTCGATGCCACTCTCTTCTGGACACGTCAAAAACTCGACGTGCTTGTTAACAGAATCTGCGACGTAATCTCCATCTTCTTCTGCCTGGGCTTTGCTCAAGATCTGAACATCCGACTTTGCAACGCTGATCATTTCGTCGGTCCAAACACGTCTCATTTGCGAGTTTTTATCCGATGCCGCCATCCGTTTCAACAACTGCGTATCTTGATCACCATGTTGTATCTCCCGATGTTGAAGAGGCACTCACATCAAAACTAGGCACGCGCAATTGGCGCACTCCCAACCTCTTCTCAGCACTGTCGCATATTACTTCGACTGGTAAGTCGTTCGAATTTCCCCCTGAAGTCGGAAACCCAGCTTGGTCGATTTTGACTATGAGCGGCTGGAAAGCCTGTTCTATATCTGTGAGAGGGAACGTATAGTTTCCATGGCAATTGTGGTTAAAAGGTACAGTCGTTCTCAAAAACCTTGCGGCGCGTCATTTGCGCGTGCGAAAAATTAAAAGAAGTCGAAAAAAGTCGAAAAAAGCCTGTAAACTATTTTAACTCACTCTACGTCTCAATTCTCGTTTTTTTTCTGCTGGAATCGCGCAAGAATCCTGAGTACCAGGATATATGGCCAAAAAGAAGCCAAAGAAACAAAAAAACGCCGTTGTAACCGAGCAAGGTAGTGACGGCGGTGTGGATGGGCCCAACGATAGTTCAGCTTTGAGAAGTGGTTCTACCCACGGTGACTGTCATTGTTTCAATATAGATTGACATTCTCATTCATTCTGTTGACTCTACAGTGGATGGTGGCCAGGAAAAGCTGTTCATACGACTGACTATTCCACAGAGGAACAGCGCGGTAACCACGAGCCCCTCGGAAACACCAAAGAACAGTCCTTCTGAATTGGGAAATCAGATTCAGATTGACAACGAGGAGAACCAAGGTGTCGAGGAAGAACGAGATAGACATGTCTTTGGTGAAGAGGAGTCAGAAAATACGTTTGACTTCGAGTCACCTCCTGCCCCAGGTTGGCAACAGGATATGAAGGATAGAGGCTACGGATATGACATCGAGCAGCTGGAAGGGAAATTAACAGACCTAGATGTAACTGAAGAAGGCTCAGAATGGGGAGGAATTGAGGACTACACACTCTCGTCGAGTCCTCTGAGGTTTTCACCAATGAAATCGTCGACGAAATGCAAAGTCCTCCGAGAACGGTCAGATTCTGATGAACATGGATCACCAACACCATCCAAACGTGCAATTGTCACAATGACAAGCGAAGATTCTGAGGGATCTGTTAATGTATGTCCTGGTTTAGTTTGATACCGCACAAGCTAACATAAATTCACGGACGCTAGCCCAAGAAGTCAATACGGCAACTCAAGAAGGGACCTCACAGGCCACTCACTGACTTGGAGCTTGAGATGGAAGATGTGTGAGAAGAATAAAGAGATATTCTTGAGAGTGACTACAGCAGGTAGTCTTAGCAGCTAAGAGGTTTCCACTACAGGTGGAAAGATGACCAGAGGCTTCACTACAGGTGAAGGGAGTAGAACTGATAGTTATTGAGGTAGTCAAGCTACATCTTATATACTGAGTCCAATAGGTAAATATAGATAAGACCGTATGGTCTGTACTGCTGCAGATTGCTGCGCACGACTGTGGTCAACTGCGGAATGATAGTAGTAAGAGGTGTGCATATGGGATGGTGGTAACAATCATAAAAGTAGAGATAGAAGAGAAGATGTAATAAATATTCCAACAAGACGAAGCAAGTACTCCTAAGGTGGTAAGTTCGCAATTGAGTTCTTTGATATGCCGTCGGTCCTGATTTTGGTTTTGGCTTCGATAAGGTCCAATCCAAGCAACGCAAACGTATTGGACGTCCGCCAAAGTTACCTCCACCGCAACCCAACTATATTAGCATCCAATTCTGGATTGTAGTTCTCCTCCTCCCAAAACCAGTTGTAGAGCCTGCTGGTGCTCGTCGGAAGGGTAGAGGTTCTGGTTCTGCAGCTCAGGCAAAAGGGCCGGAAACGAAGATGCTTGGGCCTTCTAATTTGTCGGATAAGATGAGCTGGGAAGACTTGCTTGACGAGCTGGTAAAGGAGACCAAAACAGACCGTGCGCGGATCGAGAAGGTGGTTCCAACTATGAAATGGTGCCAGTCAACGCCTGCCGGCGCTCGCGGGAAATCAGAACTACCTCTTCACAACCAACGCTCCTTTGAAACCTTGATCTTGTGGATACAAGCCAATTCGCAGAAGAAGGCCGGCAGTCTCCCCATTTGGATCAGTATCAATCAGCCCCCAAGTATTACAGAAACGGAAAATGACACCTTCGTAGGTTAAGCATATCTCGTAAAAATCCACAACTACTTACAGCTTGTAATGCTTACAGAGCTGGAATGCCGACACTCGCACAGAACAAAAGGATCTGTGGGCTTCAAACCCTGTTCACGACAAACTAGAGACTCTCCTCGGGAAAAAGGTATGTTCATGTCTGCGGTATCTCTACCCTTGCTCAGGGCCGTAATCCACAGATTGCCATTGACGACACCTTACAACCATACAAAGATGAAATTTTCAACAAGTATCCGATGGACACCTGTGCACAGCATCCGGGAATACGATGCTTTGTGTATGTACCGAAAAACTGGCATTTTCATCTTGATGACAACCGAGCAGGTGTCTGGGGGTACGAGATTGTGAGTCATCAAAATTCTTTTCATTTACTAGTTAAGTATTGATGTCTGTATGTCCTAGTTGCGAGGTAACACTGACTTTAATGTCCCGCCTCTCGAAAACAAGTTCTTCAAACCGGACCAGGTTATAAAGGAGCCTCGCCACAATCAAGTTTATACTCCCCCACCGCCACCTGCATATAATGTACCAGCTCCTACCACTCCGCATCTACAGCCTTATCCTGGATATCCTAGTATTTGGCCACCACCGCAACCTTTCAACCAATTCCCATATACTCCCCCATACCCCTTCCCAACAACGCCCATCAATGCAGCTGTACATCCTCCAGTAGCTAACCCTCGGAGCAGGAGTCCCGATATTCCAGCCATAGGGGACCCTTTCACTTGGCTGAAGAACGACATCAGGGTCAATCCTCCAGAGGTGTTTTTGACGGCCTTAGAGACCCTCCATTTCCAGGTTGGTGATGATGTATCAGTTTTATCCGCACAGTATGTTAAGGAAGTTACAGGTTTGGAGGAACTGGAGTGGGCGAGATTCACAAAAGCTTATATCAGGTACCTCAAAAGATTTGAGAATTGAACGATAGGTTGTGATCAATGATTGAAGTATATATACAGCTACTACAGGTATCCGCTATCTCTAAACCATCTGGGGGCATTCCCTGCGTGAACAGCTATCATACAGGCTTCATATAACACTCGCTTTGGAAACGGATGGTTGTCAAGCTCACGCCAGTGTCGGTGAAGGTGATATTTCACTGTATTAATCTGTCAGTTAGCAATTTTCGCACAGAGCAAGAAAACTGGGGTTCATACCACAACTAAAGCTTTCTTCAATGGGATTGAAATCAGGCGAGTATGGTGGTAAGAATATGAGAATAGATCCTAAAAGCTCTGTCAGCCACAAAGTGAACATAGAATGATAAAGCAGATGGTACCATTTGCTTCAATGGCTTGTCGGATGGCCTGACCCTTGTGTATGTTACAATTGTCCATGATGAGGACACTACACGGTTGGGGGAAAGGATTCATGACATTAACCTAGTAGAGAGTCACCGAGTAGTATTAGGCTCCAGGAGGAAGAGGATGTTGAATAACAAACACACTAGGTCACTAATCACATAATCATACATTTCTTCGCTGTCCACTGAATCCTCCACAACTCGTACGGCTATGTATCCGCTCAATGCTAATGCAGCAAGGATGCTGTAACGATCCCCTCGTTTGAAACTCATGATCTCTTCTGGAGTTTCCCCACATTGTGCTCGCCCATACCGCCGTGCAATTGTTCGGCCATCCTTCGAAGATTCGTCAACGAATACCATCTGTTCGGCTGTATAGTTTTGAATGATATGGTCCAACCATGAGGTGCGAAGGGCTTCATCACGCTGCGAGGTGATTTTTCTGATTAGTTTTCGGTGGAGTCCAAGTTTGACAAGGTTTCTTTGGATTGTGGGGATTGAAATTGACTGGCCGTGCATGATTGCCAGGTAGCCCATAATTTCGTCAAGGAAAATTGAAGGTGTCTCGCGCACCAGCTGATCCAACTCAATGGAAACAGCAGTTCCGAGAATTCTTGGACGTCCTTGAGGTAGTACGGGTGATCTGACAGACCCATATTCCTCTTCATTACGTCTTCATCGCCGTACGCTGTTGTCTGAAACACCTAGAGCATCCAACACGGCGTCAAGACCCCAGCCTTCTTCTAATAGGTACAAAGCACGTTTCTTCATATCTGTGCTGACATGACAGTAGACCATGTCATTTACGAGGGTTTGCAAGTGGAAAGGGCGCAAGAGGTGTTCATCAGCAAATTCTGAGACATGGGGTAGGGGGAGGGGGGGGGGCCTGGAGGACCTTATGTTTGAAAGGTGCATGCACCCCCAAAATGATGTGATACTGTCTCAAATCAGTGTGTGTGGATCCAAATTATTGTTTTTAAAAGGAAATGCACTTTTCCCCAGTTGTGGCAGTAAAAATTTCCTTATTTAGCTATCAAAATTTGCTCAAATTTCTGCATCAAGTCTCATTGATCAGACTGAAACAAACAATCTTTTTTTTTCTTCTTCATGCATGCATATAGCAAAGGCGAAAAAAAAGGTACTATCTCCATTATATCTGGATTATTAATACTTTTGAAGGCTGTCTATCTTATCTGCTCTTTATAGTATCACCTGTGCTGCTGTGGTCTAGCTGGCAAGCCCATAGAAAAGTATTTTTGTGATGGTAGATGTCACGAAGAGGCAGCAAAGCAGAGGGGAAAGTGAGAATGGCACCTCAGGCTGGAGTTTGACAGCTACATAAAGGCCTGTCAGGCCCCCAAAAAAGCCGTGAGAAAGGGGCCTCAGAGGCCTTCTACGCCGCCAAAGTTTCCAAGGCACCATGTGTTACAGTTCTACTTGCTCCTACTACGACTCAGCCATTCCGCTTTGCCGCTCTTTTATTTTATTTTTCCCCCTCTACCCCTTGCATCCTTCACAGTTAATATGGACAGAACACATGAATCGTACCTTCAGCAACATCTGGATACCGCCGAAATCACACACCGACTCGCTATGCCACCCATGTTTCTAGCATGTCATGACTACTTAGTACGACTCACACTTCTTCCACATCATTGCTGTTGTTCCCCTCTATCTCTCGCATCCTCTTCAATTTATATGAGACAAACGACATGTCAAGCCCTCTGCGGTGAAGCCACCTGACATATCCCGGAATTCGAGTCGTAAAATGCTATGGCTCTAGTACTCGCTGCTACTCACACTTTTTTTACTTCGTCATTCTTGTTCCCTTCTTTCCCTTGCATCCTCCATGATTCATATGAGATATAGGATGTGAACTCCACCTCCGACGACGTCAGTTACTGTGGACTCGGTTATGCACTGAATCCCAGAAATTTAGCCTCCCGGTACGTGCTTGCACTTTTCATTCCGTTCTTAATTTGACCTTGACCTCTTTCAGAACTTGTCGATGGTTGTGTTTTGTAGATTATTCTTACAGATTTTGTTCCTCTTCATGAGAAGAATATCCTGAGAGACTTGGGATCTCGCTAATGGGCGAAGAATACCACTCAAGAGTCAACCTAATATCAGAGCTATGGGAGTAGCACCAACACCAAATCAACCCAAAAACTAGTAAACCTCCGTGTAAAGTCTATCAATAACTCTACACACCAGGAAAGATTGCAAGGGTGGACTGCTTGGCAAAGGTTACGCACAAGATCACAGTCTCAGTACCGTATGAAGTTCTTATGAAATCAATGTGTAACTGCAAGTGTAAAAACACCACAGCTACGGGATTCTAAGGTTTGTAGGGGCTCTGTTTATTGTCCAGTGGACTAAGTGGGACTATGAATTTCGTCTACGGTAAGACTAATTCGAACGATTGGAGACTATTGCCCTCGACGGACACGAAAACTAAGTCCTCGGCGGACACGAACGCTAAGACCCTCGACGGATCACGAAACAGTAATCAAGACCTCGGCGGCCTACGGACGGACAGTTCTCTAGTTTTTGACCTCGACGGTCTCGTATAGTTCAAATCAAATCTTATCATTTCACTGCACAAAGACAGGGCAAATCTCTCTATTGGTGTCAAGAGCAGTTACTCACGGGCAACCCACTCAGGACTTTCCTACGCACGGGTAGTACTCTTTTATCTACGGATACATGAGCTGCTTTTATACTACTTCTACGCTAGCTTTGTAATCCTATCTCTACTTGTTCTATCTCTAAAAATAATGCACTGTAGCTACGAATCCATGCGGAGTCTTATCGCTAGGGACTGCTACATGTGCAGAATCTTGTCTACGGAGCTTTTCCGTATTCGAATCATATGTTTTGGACCAATCTGGACCGTTCTTCATTCTTGTTTCAGCATGTAGAATGGACCTACATAGGCGTACCATATGGTATTTCCTGCCTACGGACCTTATCCTGTATTTCGACGTTATCAAATCATATGGACTTTGTGTGTCCAAGTAGTTCCAGCATATGGATCCAGAGTTCCGAATCGCCATAGCACATGAACAGTGTGGACTCCGAGATCCGTTGTTCATTCCTGCCTGGTTCCTAGGTACTCTATCTGTGATCTGGGATCTGTATCATGTCTTTTTGTCTTTTCCTCAGATCGGGACTCAATCTACGGTCATATCAAATTTCTCCTAGTCTGTGTGGTCCTATGTCCGATTTCTTGTCAACTAAATCCCCCGTAGAAGTAGGTACTCCTAGTATGAAGGTCTTTTGACTTTGTTAAGTTCTGCTACCAACGGTTCTGTGAAGACTACAAGTCTTCTAATAGTACAATCCCTTGATATGCCAGTGCATAGTAGAATGTAGAGAGTAGACCTTGGTGAATTACCGCTTAAGTCCTCTGCTCATAGTGTTCTACAGGTTTCGAACGGTCATACAGTTTTCTGACACGATCTACGGCTCTCTCTAACTGGTCTAGCTGCGCCGACGGCACATTCTACTAGCGGCACTAGCTTTAACTAGCAATTCGGGCTCACTCTAGTTCTTAATACGATAAATATCGCTCCGTAGCACTGTTTTAAAGTGCAAAAAGAACCTTGTAGCATAGTCAACTAAGTCGCATTATCGCATTCAAAGCAACAGGCGGCGGTGGCCTCTTTGGGTATGGTAGTGCTATCCAAGTTATGTACGACATGTTGTCTGGGTCTGGTCCAAATAATATAAGTGCTTTCTCAATAGGACTAAAACCAATGCAAGGCTGGTTGTCCAATTTAAATGACGAAAAAGCCACTTCAGAACTAGCACCGGTATTCCGGCTATTCGGTAACCGGCACTTCTAGGAGACTTTGCATAACATAGTTTGTTTTTCCAGTACATGTAATACTCCCTCAATTTCTTATTCCTGAGATAAAATACATTGGTTTTATGGTGTAATCTGGTGTAATCGATCTATCAGAAGTGTATGACAATCAGACAATCACAATATGGTAAACGAAAAAAGTAAGAATTCTGACGCACCATTTGACCCAGATTTACTATGCGTTAAGTTTATCATGAAGCTAGCTGCCCATATGGTATTGACCTTCCAATATCAGTCTGAAGGGTAATCGGAATCTCGGGATCTATTCAAGCTTTTGATTGGCATTCTGACATATGCGTTATATGTTTATTATGTAGTATTATACATCTGGCTACCGGTGCACGTTGAACATTGTTGGCCTTCAAAAATCAGTCATTAGAGCTAATTGAAGGTCACAGAGTATATATTCAAATTTGGTGACAAACCATCGAGCACAATATACACGACGAACCTCAGTATGATTTACCAGTATACTTAGAGTGCGAAACGCTGGGTCAAAGTGCACCAGTTTTCTTACTTTTTCATTCTCTATATTCTGATTGACTGTTGCCTCAAAAATTTCATAGACTGATGATATTATAAAGTCAATGAATTTTGCCCGCAGGAATAAACAATCAAGTGAGTATTACACCTACAGGAAAACAAACTATGTTGCGCGAAGTCTCCCAGGTGCCTTTACGTTAGCTGTCAAACTCCAGCCTGAGGTGATTTGAGTAGGCTTCTGCTCGTTTAGGTCTTTAATATTATCCAAATCCACTGTATTACAATTGGAGAGTATGTACTAGATTACTGTCAATCAGAAAAATCAGGGCTGATAATGACATACAGGGGCATAATTCCATGAACAAACGAAATTTGTGATGCCAGTCGGCTAAGCAAGCGGCATCAGGTAATGGACGGTTACAGGTGGAATTCTGATTGGAATTTATACTCCGACATCAACCCGAAGTGAAGGAAATCTTCAATTAAAAGGGCAAAACAAAAATTGAATCATACAAAACTTGAGAGTATAGTGCAAATATATAGATTAGCCCACTCACCAATTTTTAGCTCTTACAAGTAACAGCTGCTTCTCCTATAGGGACATCGAGGAAGAGGGACACCAACGCGTATCGGATGATCGCCGCGGCGATATACTATCAGCAGAGTTTCAATCTCGTAGTCACTTTCAGCATGCTCTGACCCTGCCGAGTGTGAAACACAAAATTCGCGTGTTCACAGAATTATGCTGGTTTTCGCAGTCTTGACATTGGGTCAATATCATTGTGAGGTAGTTACACTCCGTTCATTATTTCAACCGGACTGCGATAGCCATAGTTACCATGTTGTACGAGTACATATATTCTTGAAATGTAACTAGATTTTAGAAAGCACGACCTCAAATTCTGATATTCGCTGGGTAATTTATACAGTACCCAGATGTCGTTGGGAGATGAAGTTCGCCTCTTCCGTCCATATTGATGGTAGAGGATGCGAGGGATGGAGAAGAACAAAAAATTGAGGAAGCGGCGAAGCGGAAAGTTGGAGTAAGTAGGAGGGACACGCGCAGACTTGGAATTGTGGATGGCATAGAAGTCCTCTGAGGCCCCTTTCTCACGGCTTTTTTGGGGGCCTGACAGGCCTTTACATAGCTGTCAAACTCCAGCCTGAGGTGGAGAATGGCACATCAAATATCAGAATATAATGTGGGAAATTAGTCTTGCCAGGCATTTGGTAATCAAAAATTTCCATATTAGGAAGGTGCAGGGGGGGGAGGGGGTCCAGGGGTTCTTATGTCTACGTAGGAACCTCATATGTAAAATTTTCGGATTGAACACCTCTTGAAAGGGCGTGTATTATAGAGTGGAAGAGAGCTACAATGAATTTACAGAGTTTTCGGCCTTTCTTTGACTTTTTTTGACTTTTTTTAATTTTTCGCACGCGCGAATGACGCGCCGCAAGGTTTTTGAGAACGACTGTAAGCTCGCGAGCGAAACGAGCAATTAGGAGCCTTCATCACTTTTCCGAAATAGG
This sequence comes from Marasmius oreades, assembly GCF_018924745.1. Classification (NCBI taxonomy): domain Eukaryota; kingdom Fungi; phylum Basidiomycota; class Agaricomycetes; order Agaricales; family Marasmiaceae; genus Marasmius; species Marasmius oreades. The sequence goes on from NC_057323.1 coordinate 4,928,594, forward strand.
AAATCAGTCACTCGTTCTCAAACATGTCCAACACAGCAGCTGTGGCCACTCGCCAGACTGTCGAAAGACGATGACTCTGGATGAAATCAACAAGGTGCGCTTCCTTGGGTCTCGCCGCCAGCCAGAGACCTTTATCTGTTGTGGTTGTTTTTCAGACGCTATCGCTCGACTACATGCTTCAACACGAACCATTCGGCCTGCTACCCGCACAGTATTTTCCAGATGAGGAGTCCAACCATTATCCTCCCATTTTCGACTATGGTTTCGCACTCACGGACGAACAGGCCAGCGACTATGCTCGTGAGCAAGGGTTAATACCTGTGGTCAGAGTAGAATGTTCAGCAGACCAAGACCCATGGAGCATCATTTCCTGGCGCATAAGTAATATCCATATTCAACGACGCTTTGGGACTTCGGATGCCAGGCAGGAGAGTCGAAATTGTTTTACCATATATCCACAGAGGCGTGGTGTTACTCACGGTCGCAAGGTGCCGTGTTCGCGAAAGAAAGTGAATAAGCTCCTGGATATGATGAAGCAAGCTTTTAAAATGCGTCCGACATGGCACCTGAGTAGGGAGAATCGTGGACGATTGCAAGATAACTATTACCTGGATCGTATTTCACCTAGTGAGTGATTCTATACTGATTGTTCATTCTCTCTAATCTCATATCTTCGCATTACAGGTCTTCAGTGGGGCATGGAAGTGCTCTCGAGCCTGCCACAGCGCAAAGATGAAGCGGCGTCTGAAATAATAGATACCCCCTAGTATAACCTTATGCATGTTCCGAAGAATAGCTTTGTATTCTAAAGTAAAAATCATCTCTATACATTAAAGCCTGGGACCAGGTTGATTACTTTGAATATTCTGAAGACTGCCTTCAAAAAACATCTCACCTACTATACGCACGAATAATCCTCTCGGAGCCCTTCTGCTACATGGAATACGAAGTTATGCATCACACTCGGCTCCAGAAGACTTCTATCATCCGAAAAAACGGCGGTTTTGACCTTGGTTCATCGGGTTTCTAGCAGTTGGGTTTGGGATGACTGGCGGGTATGAGTCACTTGGGTCTTTTCAGATCCCGCTGAAAAATTCTGCCATAGATACATTCTGTACGAAACACTGACGATATGGCCACCTGAAGTTCGCGCCGACTTGAGAGACGCAAGAGGCAATATCGACACGGAAACTACACCGATATCCTGCGACCCTCAGTTGCAGTTTCATGTCAATGCGGGAGACTGCGGGTTCGAGCGCTACGGTTATGCGGATAATCCACCTTGCTCGTAACTTGTCGGGACTCTGTCTCATATTTAAAGCCTTAGGAGGCGTAGTTTCACCACTCTTCTTCATTCACCATGGCTGCCTCACAGTGGGCAATAGAACCAATCAGCATAGTCACCGTCGTTCTGGCATGCACTATTCTGGCATTCACATATGCCACCAATCGACGAAACAAGGTCCCCTTTCCGCCAACACCACCCGGAAACTGGCTTTTGGGAAATGTGAGCCAAGTTCCCCGTCGCCAGTCTTGGCTCCAGTTCACGGCTTGGAAAGAAACATACGGTGAGAAGCTGTGTCGATGAAGATTATCCTCTAATATGCGTTGAAATAGGCGACATCGTCCATCTCAGACTAGTCAACAAGCATATGATTATATTGAACAGCAAGAAAGTTGTGCTTGATTTACTCGAAAGCCGTTCAAACATCTACTCTCAAAGACCTAGATCGGTCTTGTTGGACGACGTAATCAAGGAATTCAGCGACGACGTTTTCAGAGTTCGGATCGACGATCCTCACTTCAAAGCCCACCGTCGGATGATGCATTCTGGTCTTGGACCTCGTGCAGTGCGCGAATACCAACCTTTGCAGATCCAGGAGACGAGTATTATGCTTAGGAGTCTTGCAGATGATCCCGATAGATTTATAGCCCATATACGAAGGTATGTCCATATACTGGCATACGCGCTTTCCGGACTTCATCGCTCAACTGTGAACTGGTACTCTTCTTTCCAGGAATGCTGGTGCGCTCATCATGAAGGTGGCATACGGCTATACGGTCTCAAGCGTAGATGATTACTATCTCAAGCTCGTCGAAAGGCACTTTGAAATTTTGGAAGAAACATTGTCTCTCCCGTATATGGTTGAGTTCTTCCCATTCCGTGAGACCTATCCTTTTCCCGCCTTGTGCTTCACTTCAATTACATCTCACCTAGTCAAATACTTGCCGTCCTGGGTTCCGTTTGCTGGTTTCCGAAAGGCAGAAAAGATTCTCAGAGAGAATGATATCGACCACATTCCTTTCGCGTGGGCGAAAAAACAAGTCGTATGCCATCTACTCACTCTTCTGTCAGATTGCCTACTGAGTCAGCGTTAGGAAGCGGGTGACTACGCTGATTCTTTCTTCGCTCGGTTTTTCCAGAAAGAGGATGGTGCTCCTCTTTCTCAGGACGAAGAGAGAACGCTGATGAAAGTCTGCTCAGCACTCTACATTGGTGGTGCTGATACTGTGAGTTACCAAATTATCTTTTACCCAGAGTCTACCTTTTAAAACCCAACCCAACATCTGCCCCTTTGCATGGTAGACTGTTGCAGCATTAACGTCCTTTTTCTACCTCATGGAAACACACCCTGAGATTCAAAAACGGACACAAGCAGAAGTCGATGCGGCGACGGGAGGGGATCGTCTGCCACACCCAGACGATGAGGGTAAAATGCCCTACTTAACGGCGGTCATCAAGGAAACATTGCGTTGGTCGCCCGTAGCACCACTAGGTCAGTTTTACTTGAAAAAAAGAACGAAGGTTTATTCAACTCACCCCGCCACGTACACAGGTTTATTCCATTCCCTCGCTCAAGACGATATATATGATGGCTATCTAATTCCTAAAGAATGCCAAATTCTAGCTAATATCTGGTGTGTTCTACGAACCCTTTCCCGACAATCTTAACTATATTGATGTCGGGAACAGGGCATTAACGCACGACCCAGAGACCTATCCAAACCCCGAAGTTTTCGACCCAGAACGTCATCTCGGTGAGAATCCTCAACAAAATCCGTTCGATTTCGTGTTTGGATTTGGTCGTCGCTCATGTCCGGGTGAGTGTAGGCCATTCACCCACAGCTCATTATTACTGAAACTTTGTCCATTTTAATACTAAAGGTTCTCATTTGGCCGAGCGCTCTCTTTTCCAGAACACGTCGAACATCTTGGCGGTGTTTAATATCGAAAAGAAGAAAGATTCGGAAGGAAATTCAATCGAACCCGCGGTCGAGTTCCATGGCGGAGTTACCTCCCATTTGAAGAATTTCCCAGTCGAGATGGTTATTCGTTCTCCCTCCCTGCTCCCAACGGCTTAATCACTTCAGTCTATAAACCGCACCACTCACTATATATTGGTTGTTGAAATTCTCGTTAGGGCTTCCATAAGCTTACTGTAGAGTACAAATGGGTAGATTGCTCGACGTGTAACACTAACTATTAGGCTGCTTATATAGTACTTACGCAGAATCCTGATTCTGCAAGACAAAGCCATGCTACGCGGCTCTATGCGGCTCACAATTTTTGCTCTAAGAGGTCGCGAAAGTTTTGACGGGTACTTTGAAAGGTATCATGATTCATAGGTTCTTCGTTGGGGGAGACATCGTAACAGAATAAACTACTCCGTCTTCTACAGTCTGCGAATTCATCGCTTATTGTAATGCACATGGTTATCAATATTTTCATGCCGGCAAGACACCGTTCAACCTCTCGTCCCGACTACTCGCTCCAACGACAATCCCAATCTGTCCAGTTGGTTTCTTCCATCCTTGTCCTTTAACGTCCCATACACTGAGTGAATGCCTTGACAAGGGGATAGTCACAAGTTTGGTCTGTCCGGTATTGAGGAATACGTCGGTAAATCCCTTGAGAACTCGAGGCGGTTCTCCCGCAGACTGGGGATGGGCGACGTAGAGTTGCGGAATCTAGAGATTGTTGATTGGTTATCGTGTCAGAAATCCCAACAGCCTGGTACGTACCTCGCCTCCAGCGACATCTCCGACATTCTTTACGTTGAACGAGACTTCAAAGGCGGGTTCATGAAGCCTAGTAAGGAAAGATATGAGTCCAACAACGAAGTGACTGACCATTACTGACACATACCAAGCCGCCGTACTAGATCCAACTGCGGGGGGGTTCGGTTTCCCAGCCTCCCAGTTTTGAATGAGAGCCTGATCACTGGAAGAGTTCTGGGCACGGGATATCTGCAGGTTGCTGTACTCAAACTTCGTATAGCTCAAACCGAAACCAAACTCGAAACGGGGAGTAATGTTTCGCTACATCCACAAATCGATTAACAACCTTGAAGTTCGCAGAATGAAAGTGGAAAAGTAAGCACCGCGTCGAACGCCCTGTAGTCAATCTCAAGACTGTAATTGACGGTTAGACGCGGATCATTTCCCGAGAGAATGATAAGACACTGACCCTTCCGTGTATGGCACAGGAACGATGGGAGAGCCGCTGACTACACGGGTTGGATAATCCGCTTCACTCTTCGCGAGGGTGTATGGAAGTCGGCCGCTCGGGTTGAAGTCACCATAGAGAACGTCTGCAATGGAGTTCCCTGTTTCTTGTCCGGCAGCACCAGCCCATAGCACCTAGAAGGCCGTACATATAAGGGGAGAGAGGCGGTTGAGCACGTGAAAACGCTTACACCAGTAATATTCAGGTGATCAATCCAACTTTCTATGATGACCGGCCCAACGCTGTGGACGACAACTATTGTGTTAGGGTTTGTAGCAGCAACCGCCTGTATCAGAGCCTCCGTGTCATCTGCTAGAGTGAGATTCTTCCTATCGCTACCCTCACTGGAGTTGATGTTGACGAAGACCACAGCTGCAGATTTTCCGGTGGACAAGGAAGCTGCTGAAGGAAGATTGAAGTCATCGAGAACCCAGGAGATACTCGTGTGATCGTCCCTTGCCCGTGCTTGTATCGCCTCATATGGCTGGTACGATCAAGGTCAGTAGGACTCATATATTAAAAAACACGTTGGACCCACAGAGATCAGATAGGGGAAACCGGCAGCACTGGGGCGTGTGTTCGACATCATGCATCAACCGGCCAGCAATGTTTTGAATTAACTCACCCAGAACCACCTCCAACAGCCAAAATCCCTTGCGCTGCAGGACCTCCCCCTGGACTATTCGGCCCAATCACAGACGGACCGGCATCTCTTCCGACTAGAATCAAGCTCCTTGGTTTGTTCAACGGTAAAGCTCCCCTCACGTTCTTCAATAACACCACACTGGCTGCACCGATCGCTCGCACGACGTCCTTATGATTGGCTTGAACATCAATATGTTCGTTCGTTGCTTCGTTATTGGGATGATTGCCGTCAAAATTGACGGCCGGGAAAGACGATGAATCTTGGTGTAGGAAATACCAAGAAGCTAAAATCCGTGTCTGGCGCCGAGCAGGAACAAAATCAGCCGAGTATCAAAGGTCTTGTTTTTGCAGCTGGGAAAACTTACTGCCATATCGGTCACACGAGACATGGGGACTGAACCATTTTGCACCGCATTTACCAGGGTACCCCCGAAGAATGAATTGTTAGGGCCTCCAGAGCCTGGCATGTCCATCTAAAAGCGAGCAATGGTGTAAGTTCACGTGTAAACGAGGGATTATTCTTCCTAGTACTAACATCTAGTCCAGAAAGGGTACTGGCAACGGTAGAATGAGTTGCACCCCAATCAGACGTGACAACTGATGAGTATCAGCGGTCAGTCCATGCTCACATTGTGTAGTACTTTGAGAAGTAACTTACATCCCTGAAATCCGAACTCTTCCTTGAGCATGCGGGAAAGAGTAGCATTATTCTCGCATGCATACGTTCCGTTGATTTGGTCTAACGGCCATTCGTTCAAGCCCAGACTTGAAGAAAGATGTGTGAAAACTCACTGTAACTGCACATGATACTTGCTGTCCCGGCCATCACGCTGCGTAGAAATGGTTGTGCATAAATCTCGTGCAAGGTTCGGTCATCGACATTGGAGGTGGAAGTGGTTCGAGCGGTTTCTTGTTCGCTGGAGGGGCATTAGCACCCAAACAGCTGCGGGAAGAGTAACTAGCGGTCCTTACTTTGCGATGAAATGCTTTGAACAGGCCTGTACGCCACCTTGCTGAAGACCCAAGACCGTCTCATATGCCGCTATAGAATTCAAATTCAGTATTCGGCATTTGATGCATACGAATATGGTATTACCTTCCCCACTTAAGAATGGATCGGCTCCGAACCCCTCAAAGTTTCTCCCAGCAGCAGGCACCCTGAGCATGTTCATCATCGGCCCAAGTGCTACATTAACACCTTTGTCCTTGAATTCGGTTCCCATGAACAGTCCCCGTTGGCGTATCAGAGTTCGGTTAAAACTGCAAGGTCAAGATTACTTCATCCCTTACAAAAATAAAGCAACAGGACACTCACGTTGTAGCAGTATTCAAACCCGTTGGGAACGTTGTGATGCGGTCTGCTAGCCGTACTCCGAGAGGTCCATCCTGAGGATAGACGCGTAGGTCGTCAGCAAACAGTCCGAGCTCAGCATCGTAAGTTTGTATTCACCTGTAAACAGAGGCCAGGCCATCCTCCGTTGGAAGAGATCGGAAGCGTGTTTCCTACACAGCGTCGAGAAGGGCCGAAAGCTTCAACCCCGGTCGCAGTATTGACAAGATCCTCGAGCGTGAATCCAGCTATCTATAAGGGTCATTCAATACACCGTGACCATTTGGCGGCCGAAAAATAAACAGATTTCCCACCTTTGCGCCTGCTTTCTGGTAAGCTGCTTCCCAAGCGGCAGAAAAATCAGGTACGACAACTCCGCTATCCTTGACATCAGGTGGATCCAACGGATCTGATGATGGACCGGCGCCGAACGTTGGAGTCTGAAGGATGGAGGTAGAAGTAGAAGAGGGTCTTCCAGAAGAGGTTGAAGATAATGAAATAGATGCTAAGGCGGATGAAAACGAAGTGGAAAGAATGGTGGAACCTGTAGTAACACCACTACTGGCTAGCGATGAACTTGAGACCACACCAGATGTTTGAGCAAAAACAGCCGATGAGGGCACCAACAACTGGAGCAGGATTCGACGATGTAGGAATAACATGGTCGCTACCAACTGGTCGATTGCGAGCCTAGCTTTTAAGCCAAGTTCAGCGCCATACAATTTGGTCCCATGACAGTGTAGGCGCAAGGCGAGGGGTCTATTGAATGTGGGAGAAGTTGTAATTTGAGTACAGAGTACGGACAATGGGTCATCTGCGCCAGAAGGAATAGGAGAGCTGAGCTTTGGAGGAGCATAAAAAGTCTGCTTGGGAGAATAACCTCCCCCCAATTCTGAGCACGAGCAAGGCACCAGGGATTAACAGACGCGGTCATCCAATTAGGATACCTAAAGGCAATGAGGATCTTGTTGAACAGAAGTCGAAAAACGCAGAATGTGAGAACAACGAGTCGAAAAAGTCGGAAAATTGAAGTGAGACCTTGTGGAATCTGGAAAAGGCTGCCGTACGACCATATGTCCCCTCACGCCTTGAGCTCCCGAGTATAGCCGTTCTGCCTGGTTGCCTGGACAAGCCGTCTGCTTTGGGCCAAAGCCGAGTGTATCCTCTAAATAGGACACTTCCGAATTGTCGAGAATCCGGATGAAGCCAGGGAGAAGCCCTTTTCTACTTCGAGGAGCTTGAGGGCGTCTCTGGAGCTCAGTAGTCCATTCAAATGTAGTCACTCGAGAGGTGCCTTTTCTGAACTGATATGCCCCTTGCAGCCTTTGTCAGTGTCACGAATTATCGGTCCTTCTGAGTCGTTGCTGTATGATGTTCATTCTTCCGACTTCGATTTCATATAGGGTCCTGCCAAAATAGTCGACAAGGTGGAGAACTCGGGAAGGGATTGGATGAAGGTAAGGTCCACGAAGTCGTGGGAAGCATCCCAACCCGATATATAAAAAGTGTCTTCACCATGACAGTGTCAGAGACTCACTCATACGAGTCACTGATCTCCCAAGAAGGATGAAGTGCTGTTCTGACGATTGGCAGACGTCAACGACATGTCGCTCTTCGCTGGTACATTGGAGTTCATCTATACTAGGATTACTTTTCTTGGTATCCATCGTCGTTCCTCATTTTCCATTCCGAATCGTCATGAAGATTCACCCTTGTATCGGTTTTTTTTGTTGATTCAGCTACCGGCGGTGTCGCTGCACTCAATTCATTTGAACATTCTAGATGGAGACTCTGGAGATCTCTTCTGCGTATAAGCATAGATGGGTGCATATTTATGACGATTCCGGGTTTTGATCGAATCTTTCCTGTACCGGTGTCGAGGAACAAACGTGTTCGGTCCGTGTTCAGAACGTCAACAGTGTAATTAACGCCGTACATCTCATCCCGTTATTGTATTAAATGTACAGTCCCAATTGATCTCTTGAGTCTTACGCCCATTTCTTCACATCCTCCTCAGTAGGACCAGTGGGGTCATCCGATGCAGCCAGATTGCACTGATGGAATGCGCGCACTTGGTCAGGTTTGAATGCACCTACGACAGTATGAAGCACTCCACGATTGTGGAATAAGACCAGATCCTTCTCGTGCCTATACAAACAGACAAAAGAGGTAAGTTGAGAACGAGATGATCAACAAAACAAAACTCACCAGTCATGGGGATACACAAGCTAGCATTCCAAAGGACATTGGTCAGGCGAATAGCGGCGTTACAGAAGCGTAGGCTTAGACTCACCTTCGGAGCGATCGCAGGCCGTTGCATTCGATATAGTATATCTCTCACTTCCCCCAAATCCGTGATATGGGCACCTTCAGGATACAACGCGTCTTCCTTCTTGCTCCCTGCCGGAAGAGGATCTACCAAAAGTTCTGCTGCACCACAAGGATGGACCTGGAAATGGAGGTTCCCAGTAACCGGGTTTTTCCACACCTAAAACAAAACTCATCGTAAGGGACAGCCAAACTTCAAACACCCGTGGCTACGACAGCGTACCATGGGGAAAGTCTTTCTTCTGCTCTCCTCCCACGCAGGCAACTCAGCAAGCGGCAACTCCAAACCCTCCGCTTCAATTCCAAGTCCCGTCGGCATTGCACGAGCAGGTGCCATCCACACATATGGATGCGGAGCATATTTCACTTTCGTCCGAACAGCGAGACTCTTCAATTCAGATGGAAGCATATCAAACATCGTCTTCCCAGAGACGAACGCCGTAGTTCCAAGTGGAACAGGAAGTTCATCGCCAGTACCATCGTCGTACCTCACGACCTGCTTCGGACCTTCCGGAACCTTCAATCCGTAAAGTGTAGTGACTTTGGGTGGAGAAAGGTCGTAGAGCGCCGCGTCGATATGCCAGCGGTAGAATCGTGTGACCCCTTTCGCTTCGTCTTCTTCAGAAACACGAGTCTTGTGGAATGTAGTATGACTTGGGTGTTTGAGCTTAGCCTCAGCTAAACCTTCGTGGTTGTAGACCATCCCGTTGCCGATAAGTTGGACTTGGGGTACACGAGGGATAGTCTTGAGATCGGGATGTAGAATGGATTTCTTTGTGCCTTCTGTCTTGTTATTCCCGTGTCCGTAGCTTTCAGACTGTGGATCGAAGGCCTATAACCCATCGATGCTCACATTAGAAGAGCCTACAAGAGGTAAAGTTGACAAAAGACCCACTTTGGTCAACGCATATTGCTGCTCGGGTGTGAGAGTCACGTCCCGGAACAAGAGAGCATCGTGCTATTCGACGCATCAATTACTCGAACTCTGACAGAACGCAGCTCTTTTCGCACCTTATACAATGCATCCCGAACCTCCTCAAATTCCTCAGGAGTCAGTTCACCAGGATTCACTCCTTTGACTTCGCGGCCAAAATCAGCGAACTTTGAGGGATCAGCGGTTGGTGGGAGTGGAAGTGGTGAAAGTTCAATAGCCATAAAATCGTCTTGTTGGTGGAGAGAGTAGATTAGGATCAGATGAGGGGTATTTATATCGTCCTAGCCCTATGTAATCATTACAAGCTTATGGACCCGGCCCTTTGTGCCGATTTGTTTGCAGATGCTTACATGCAATAAGTTAATAATACCATTCAAGTCATTTATATAAAACAAATATATATATATATACATATATTCCTATGTTTACAATGGTTCAAAACTGTTAAAAGAAAAAAAGAAAAAAATCTGTTAAACCAATCAGATATTAGACTATAAGTTTTATAAATCAAAATAGGCTCACTTGAAAAAAAACAGCAGGTTGAATTAAATTTATATCAGGTTATGCAGAACCTCTGGATAGACAATATTGATTGTCTTTGTACCATGTTCTGTGTTGGGAAATAACACCTTGATATTGGAGGCTGAAGTACATCTTGAGAGTGCAACATAAAGCTGGCCATGTGAAAACACTGGAGTCCGAAGATCAAGTCCTACAAAGCGAAGGGATTGTCCCTGAGACTTGTTGATTGTCATTGAAAATGCCAATCGCACAGGAAACTGTCTCCGCTGGAGCTTGATAGGAAGAGACTCATTGGAGGGCTCTAAAGTGATTCGTGGAATGAGAACTTCCTTTCCATCATGAGTGCCTCCCAGAATCTGACAGTGAAGAAGCCGGTTTGTCATTTCCAGTAACCGGAGTCGAGTTCCATTGCACAATCCATCCTTGACCTTCAAATTTCGCAGAAGCATCAATGGGCACCCTTTTTTTAGACATAAACAGGAAAGTGGAAGTCCAGAAGCCTTTAGAGAGTGGAGAAATTCAGCAGGATATGGTTGTTGATATGGGGCATCAGCTCCTTCTTCCACTGCAACACTATCAGCGGACTGATAGATCCGTGTGTTACCTGGAAAAGACTGGAGGATACTTGCGTTGATATCATCTACATCATCATTACGGCAGGAAAGGATTGAGCGCTCCAAAAAGTACTCATTAGGCTGAAAATGCTCAATAGATGGGTAGATTTCCTGTATAAGATCTTCAACATTGTCCCCACAACGGAATGACTGTGGCAGATTTATTGCATTGTCTGCTGGGAGGTCTTTCCCACAACCAACATCCAGAAGCCAAGTCAAAAAGTCTGCTGCACCAGGCTCATTTTGTAGCCGTAGATTTTGGGTGAGATGAAATACATGCACATGTTCCCACAGTGCTGACCTCAGGAAGCTGGCTCCAACAATCTGCTCCCGAGTACCTTTTGGAATAACTGGCAAGGTCTGCCGGAAGTCTCCACTAAAAAGAACAGTGATTCCACCAAATGGCTGATCAGTGTTCATAAGATCTCGTAGTGTCTGTTCCAATGCTTCAATGGTAAACCGATGCTGCATTGGAAGCTCATCCCATATAATGAGTTGTGTATGTTGGATAACTTTGTGAAGTCTACTGCCTTTACTAATGGGACACATGGAATCTTCCAAAATGGGAATGGGAATTTTAAACTGTGCATGAGCAGTAAGACCCCCTTGAAGGAGGAGGGCTGCAATTCCAGAAGACGCTACAGTGAGAACAACCTTTCCCTCTGCACGGACTGCACTTGCAATAGTGTTTGACACCCAAGTCTTTCCACAGCCTCCTGCACTCTGCAGGTAGAAGATTTTTCCCTCGTGGTGAGTGCATGATGCTAAAATTGCATTAAAGATAGCATACTGCTCCTCATTCATCAGCTGCTTGTTTGTCTCTACTACAGTGTGTAAAGCATGATGGTCATAGTCAAGCTGCTCAGCAAGGAGATAGTTGTCGTTGAAGATGGCATTCCACAGATTAGGATTTGCAACTTCAGGAAGGCTATAATCTGATAAATCTTTTCCATTATCCCGTAGGCTCTGTGAAATAAGATAGAGGCCATAGTCATATATGTGGTCGGCAGTTATCTGAGGGAGATTGAAGTTGGGCCGTATTTCAAGGGCATGGCGTAGATCATCACAGAGGCTATCTTTAAATTGCTCCCATAATATTAAGGGCTGAGCAGGGTGGCAATGAAGTAGCAGTGTAACAAAAAGGTCCCTCATCTGTCGCCCAAGATGCATAATTGAGGCCTCCTGAAGACATTCCCTCCACTCTTGGTCATCTTCAAGTAAACCTAATGCAAGACATGCCTCCTTATATGTGTCACACACCCGTGCTGTTGGTGTTCCCCTCCCAATGGTGCGAAGATTTTGGAAGCTGGTAGCTCCTTTAACAACAGTCAGCAACAGACGGAGATAGAAGCGCTCCCCTGCTGATGGTGCAGCAAAGTACATTCGCCCAATAGCAAAACCCCTCTCACGTGACTTCCATTTCTTTGACCTGGCATCCCATACATAGTGCTGTGGAATCTCCTGATAGGTGTAGTTCCGGGCTCCCTCATCTCTTGTATTAAGTTGAAAGTATCCAGTCAGACGATCATCCTTTTCACCCCGGGAAAGAACTTGGTCAGGATCGTCCTCAGGATGGTAATAGACCACCTGCTGATTCTCGAGATGTACAGGTAGTCTGTATACTGTAGGCTCCTCTGCATGCATATGAAACTCGAAGAGGCGCCAGGATGCCTCAATAGCAGAAACATAGCGGGCATCCAAATAGGTTTTCACCTCATCCTGTGAATCAAACTCCAGAGTTGTTCGATCATGGCCTTTATAGATGTACTTGTGGATGTACTTGATTGCCTGAACTGAGTTGCAAATCTCGACATTGATATGGCAGTTGTATTTTGCAGTGAGATAAGGATTGTATGGGACAACGTCACGATTTGTAAATATTCTGTCCTCTCCCCGAATTCTTTTTGTGACAGTCCGACCATTGTTAGGGCATGCCAAATCAGGATAGCCATTATCAGAAAAGACAGTCTGCTCAGAAAATGCTTTGGGATAGTGTTTTGTGCAATGTCCTTGATCATCCTGGCACCTTTCATCACAGGGACCATGCAGCATCAATTTGGTGACAGTTTCATATAGGATAGGTTGAGTGATAGGGTCAGGAATTTGAGCACATGAAATATGGTCAACTTCAGCTGGAGTGCGAATACGATCCTCTGGGTCCAGGAAAATCAAAAGATGCATGTGAGGCGGACCTCGCTTTTGAAACTCAATGGTGTGGACATTTGCAACACATTTGCCAAATATGCCCAACTTGATCTCCTTCAAAAGCCCATTCTTCTTCATTTCAAATATCCGTGCAATGATATCAGAATAGTCTGAAGGTATACCGATTGTAGTCTCCTCATCGTCCTTAGGCATAGCTGCCCTGATCTCTGGCCATTGTGGATTAGCTGTCATTGTAAGAAAGATGTCAGGTTTCTGGTAGTAGCGGCAAATAGCCATGGAGTCCTGAAAGAGCTGATACATATGGCGTGGACTGCCGGTATGTGTGGAAGGGAGGATAACACGACGTCCAGTATCATTAAGATCTCCAGAATGATCATCATGGTTGATAGTATCTCTAAGACCCTGATAAAGCTCTGCACGTATCTCCCTCTGATTATTATAGATCCATGACAGCTTTGACTGCTCCGTTGAAGCCCAAGCATCAACAATGTACTGATGAAAGAGTTTTCCAGCCAAAAATACAGAGGAAAGAGCCTCATTAGCTCGGCGATGTAGACGATATGCATAATAGAGGGTTTGAGAAAGAAAGCCAGATCTGGTACGTCTATGTCCTTGGGCATTAACCAATGGTGTATCCCTATCCCAGCCTTTGTCACCTTTTGGAAACATTAGAACATAGTGAAGTGGTGTGTAATTGGGATGAAGATGGCTCATATGACGGATTCCACCCTCACGGTAGCGAAGAAGAATATCCCGATGAGGTAGAATCTGTCTATCTGTTCCATCACCAGGTATAACAGCAGCAACTTCATCAACAGTGGGTAGGTTGTATCGACGATGATCTGCATCATCTGACATGTGTAGTTGGACTTCAACATCTGTAGACTCTGTGTCTGCCTTTTCGCGTAACACTTCTGCAGCTTGCTTAAAAGTCTGGATGAATGGATTCTCCCGATAAAGCATGTCTTGGACTTCCTGCATAACAGATTGCTTCAAGTCAGAGTTTCGTTGCTGACGAACACGTAAAGCTTCCTGGGCATCATAGATATACAGCTGAGCATACTTGTGTGAGTCCTGTGCACCATTGGGATGAATGGGACCTATTGGACCAAGCCGATGGTGAAGTGAACCGAATATGCGAAATGCAAAAGGGCCTGAAGCACGTGTGACACTTTCATCAACCTTTGCTTGCAATGACATGAATGCAAAAGCAGAGTTATACTGTCGGATATTATTACGAAAATGCTTTGAGGTCTGAGATGCAACATTAGGAGGGTCAGTTGCAAGTCCTTTGCCAATGAGCAGACGTCGCAGGGGTTCAGGGGGAGGGGAGAAGGGAGGGAGAGATATTTGGCCCTGGAGGCAACAACTGCCAAATAATGAAACAGCTCTTGTTGAGGTTGATAGTTTTTCAGCATCCCAATGAAGTGCCTGACACTTTTGACAAACTACATCCATAAGCCCAAGGTTATGTCGACTCTCAGGCTCTTGATATGGTCTACGGCCTAAGTGATGCTGTCTCTCCAACTCATGCTGAGCACGACGACGACGCTGTTCTACGCGTCGCTGCTGTTGTTCTTCCTGCCGTTGCCTTTCCTGGACTTGGAGTTCATGCTGACGATGCTCCTCCTCCATCTGCCGTTGCCTTTCCTGGGCCTGGAGTTCATGGTGACGACGCTCCTCCTCCATCTGCCGTTGCCTTTCCTGGGCTTGGAGTTCATAATAACGATGTTCCTCTTCCTCCTGCTGTAAATGTAAATCTCTTTGTTGTCGTTGCTCTCGCAGCTCCTGAGCCCGACGTTGATTGTGTTGACGTACTGCCTGCTCAGCATAGCGTCGTGCTTGAGTAGCACGGAACTCTTCAGCACGTGCTGTCATTCGCTCTGATCGCTCCCGTTCCCGTCTTTCTGCAGCGCGTGCAGCTTGTGCAAGCAAAGTATTATTCTGCTGCAAAGGTGAGAGACGTCGAAAATGCTCATCACGTTGATGTGTATAGTTTCGGTTTTGGATTTGTGCAGCAGTCATAAATGGTGGATGAGATACAGGAGAACCATATATATGAGTGGCACGTTGATATGGAGTGAGGGGTAGAAGAGGAATATATGATGGGGAAGGTGTATGAGATGCATGAAGACCCATAGAATATGGAAACAAAAGTGGGGGAGTGTTGTGGACAGGAGTAGGAGAAGGTTCACGTCTCTGAGGAGGGTGACGACGATGGCGATGACTTGGAGAAGTCATCTGTAGTTCTCGCTGGCGACGAAGACGCTCACGCTCAAAGTTCCGATTACGCTCAGGAGTATGAGGAGGGCTCAAGTTTTGACGACGCTCAGGAGTATGAGGAGGACTAAAAACACCATGAGCACACAATCAATTTACTAAGGGGATCACACGAACCTGTGTGAAGCATTATGATCTTGGTTTGAAGTAGAAAAACTCTGAAGGGGATTTATAGACCTTCAATAATAATAAAAAGTTGTAATCAGAACTGGACTGGAATACAGAAAAAAAGGCTTGGCTCACATATCACATCAAGTATGTAAGGGAGAAAAGGGATATAGAGGCTGGAATAGAAAGGGATAGAGGATGGAAAGGGATAGGGGATAGGAGATGGAAAGGGATAGGGGATAGAGGATAGGGGATAGAGGATAGAGGATGGAAAGAAATGAAGAAAAGCCAGAAATTGAAAGCTTGGATTGAATCCAAAGCAGATGGCTGACAATCTGAGCTTGAAGCTACAGAAGTCACAAAATCCGAGCTTGTAGCTACGGAAGTTACAAAATAGATTTGAGAAATAACTGAGTTGGAAACCGTAGCAGTACAACACAATTCAACAGACTCCAGAAATCAGCGCAAGACAACGTGTGTTAAGAGAGCAAAAAAATTGGGGGCAACTATGCAGAGATCGTAAAATCTGCACCCTTCCGGTCCCGCCACACCAACTCTCCACAGCGTCGTATCCAAACAGAGGCCCTGGTCAACAGCCAAACAAAGGACTGGGGGTGGGCTTGCTTTGGAGGTAGCTTTGTTCT
The DNA here is from genome assembly GCF_018924745.1 of Marasmius oreades. Taxonomy (NCBI): domain Eukaryota; kingdom Fungi; phylum Basidiomycota; class Agaricomycetes; order Agaricales; family Marasmiaceae; genus Marasmius; species Marasmius oreades. The sequence continues at coordinate 4,944,672 of NC_057323.1, forward strand.
ATGGAATCAAGAAGAATGTAATAGTACAGCCAGGGAAAGGAAGGGGAAGGTTCACAGGAACAGAACTGTATAATGGAAACAGCAAGAGATGAGAAATTATTATTAAAAAAAGAGTATAGAAATATAAAAATTACCCAACAGAGACACTTGCAACAACAGAGAAACCTGCAATAACAGCTGAAATAATATATGTCAGACACAGTAGAAATTAACAGAAATATAAAAAGTACTTGGTATCTCTGAAGAAGAAAAGTTAAGCCCCAAGCACAAAGGGGAAATCAAAATCTGCAATAACAGCTGAAATGTATGTTAGACACAGTAGAAATAAACAGAAGTATAAAAGGACAACAGTAGTCGCGTTCAAAGTTGAAACAGCTACTTTGTAAGTCTGTAAGTCGGCCCAGTTGTAAGTGCCAAACAACTGAAAAGGGAAGGTGATTAGTAAGACTGCCGCGCGACACATTTGAGCTTTGCGTGAGCTCCCCCCACCCTCCACTGCTTGCTGGGACTAAAGGAACACTAAGTTTTGGGCTTAATGAGGACAAATCTCGGACTAGCTTGAACTATTATGAGAAAATATAGAGAGTTTAAACTCAAAAACGGTAGAATGAACGCCTGACGTATTGAACTGGGGTGGGCATTATTTTTTTCGAGCGAGCTGGGCTGGCGCGGCAGTCTTACTAATCACATTCCTTTTTTGGTTGTTTAGTACTTACAGCTGGGCCGATTTACAGACTTACAAAGTAGCTGTTTCAACTTTGAACGCGACTAGTACCTCAGACACTCACAAAACAAAAAAAAGCTATAGCAGGGATACAGAGGGAAGGGAAAAGGCAAGCTGTGGGGGAAAGGGTAAAGAGAAAAGTGGTGGAAGGCGTCGTGTGCACAGGAAATTTCGATCTCCGCTTTAATTTACCCTGGTCCTGTCGCATAGATCATTTTTTGGAGATAATCGCTGATAATCGCTGATAATCAGGTCTCTTTGTCCCATTATATATAGGATCATTATTATCAAATACCAATTACCAAGTCGAGATGCGAAATAAAAACGGGTTCCCACGAAAGAAAGAAGAGAAAAGAAGGATTGAACGTGAACGAGGCTGGTTAAGTGAATAAGTATAAGTATAACCGCTGTGATGGAAGTTCCTAATAGAGTTGCGCCTCAGACCTCATACAAGGAGATGGAGCGTAAACCGATAACGCTGGCAAGGGCACCATACCACCCCCAGCCCCAGAACCGCTAGCACCGACAAATGGGCTTGTACGATTCATCGCTGAATTTGGAGAAGCGTAGATCTGCAACGGCACTCTCGAAGGTGTTCCCGCATTTGAATACGGATACGGTGCCTGTACCGGCGGAACGTAGGGGCTACTGTAAACTGATGCAGAGGCCGCCGGGTGTTCCCCTGGAGGAAGACTTCCAACTGTTGGTATCGGAGTTGAAGCGTAGTCAGGCGATACCCACGGCATGACATATGATGTGTTTGGTGCTAACGAACCGTGAGCTCCACCAAGAGGAGAAGCGGGAGAAGAATGCGCGTGAGGGAGATTCGGGGTGGAAAAGGAATAGGGAGTGCTGTATATTTCAGGTCTTTCACCAAGATGGTATGGAGAGGAGGTCGGAGGTAGCGCTTGATGAATTGACATGGGTGTTGGGAGGGTCGTACTCCGACGATAAGGAGAGGCTACATGTAGCGATGACTGGATTGAAGCAGGAGTTGGTTGTTGAGAAGGATGCGAAGGATGTGCGAGGTTGGGCATAGAGCTGTTGTGCGGATGGAGTCCGAGCGCCTTCAGTGCAGACTCCATTGGAATACGAGGTAGTTCTCCTTCCTCTCCTGAGCTGTCCTCATCGTCGTCAGGCTCGTCATGTACGCCGGGGACGTACCGATGAATCTCCCCGTTCGAAGTCGCAGCTGGTGCATTCCAAGGTGAACTTCGTGTAGATGTTCTCCTCGACGGTAACCTAGCTGAGTTATTCCTCTTCAGTCTAGTATTTTTTTCCAGTATTAGCGACTGCCACGACATCATCATGATAATAGGACATACCGCGACACCTTATCCTTCTCATGATCCGAATCTAGAAGAACAATCAAGATTTCGTCCTTGGACCTCTTTTTCTTCCGACTGGAAGATGTCGACGATCCAGAAAGGCTTTCCGAGGAACCGTTTGCTTCACGTCTAGATCGACGGTGTTTGTGCCTTATCATAATGATCAGAGAATCATCAGCAATAGAACTCGGCGGAAACCTTACCTGTGTTTCCTGGACGATTCGTCTGCAAGGAAGCCTTGATTAGGACAGAGATGTTCAGATAGGGATTTTAGACCGACCATCTTCCACTACGGGCTCTAGACTCGAAGTATGTTTGCCGGAGGGTTTAGAAGCTTCATCATCTGACGAGTGGCGATGATAAGCAAACAAAACGATTAGGAAAAATAGCGCCGTGGACTTACGCTTCTTGTGAGTTCTTTTCGTGGCCGAGGAAGTCAGAGGTTCTACGACAAGCGAAGCACGTTTTGAATCTAAAAGACACCGAATCAATATCTATGACACAATGTATCGGGAAGGAGCAGTACCAGAGCCCGAACTAAACAAAACCAGTGTTCAACATGTTATAAAAGGTTTGATTGACAGCCGATGATCACTTACGAGGAAGCTGGATCCGGGTTTGTCACCCTTAGCAGTACTGCGAGTCCCGGTAAGCTGACGGCAGATAATAGAAATGGGAATCATTACTCACATGGCGACCGAGCACCTGTAGCACCGAGGTAAGGAAGGGATAATACACTGGGATTGCTATCTCGTAGGCTTGCAGACAAGCCCGGAGGTCTCGGCGGGATCAAGGGTCCACTGTCTGTACAAGGATATCAGTGACAGTTTCGGTTTGATACAAGTCGTCATACCGTCTATCGACTGTGGAGCGGGCGGTGCGGAGTGGGAGGTAGGCATTGTTGGCTGGTTGGATTCATCTTTTCCTTTTCCATTCTCTTCCAAGGGTGACGTTGAGAGCGTGCTATGAGCGCAAAACTCCAATGTCAGGAGCGAGGGGACAGATAACGAGAGATATGACACACGATAGTCGATTCTTGACATACTCATCTAAACCTTGTGCTATCTTCATGAACTCTGGTTCTAGAAAGTCCTTCTTTCGCCTTTCACCTATGAACGGGGAAGGGTTCATTGCGGTGAAGATGGAAATGAATTATATAACTGTTACCCTTCAAGTGATGCGTGCCCTAATATGCGGTGATCGATATGAAAACGAGCTGGTCCTTTGAAGATGTAGAAATCCACGTACCGTCTTTCCCTTCCAGGTCATATAATAGTCAACCACTTTACGGCCTCCTGCACGTAGAGTTGCTGGTGTGTGTACCGGGAAAGCGAATACAACAGGGCCATGTCGATGGTCTCTCGAATGAGCAGAGGGTGTAATTTCTGGTTTGAAGTCATGTATTGTCCTTTCCGCATCTTCCCTGAACGTAGATAAGCCATAAGAGGTCAGCTTTGCATCCGCAGCAATAAGGCGTATCTGTTACGTGCCTTAGAACTTCATTGTAGATTGACCTAGCTTCAGAACCAGCAACCACTCTGAATTTCTGACCATCTTCCTCATAGCCTTCCGCTGCCCCATTCTTTGCGAGCTCTTCCAGGAATTCTGGCCCACATAACTGTGAACGGCGCATGTGCTTCCGAGCAATTCGGTCGAGATCTTTCTCTGATAAATCCTTCACGCTGGCAGCTGGCTTTGGACTCGAAGACTTGTCATCGCGTTGATGATGGTGACGAGACGAGCGATGAGAACGGCGTTTCTCCCTAGACCTGATGGAATTTCGCTCTTCCTTATCGTCGCCGCCGCTATATAATGAATGATTGGAGCTTCGTGATGGACTGTGGCCGCCGTTTTCCTCGTGATCGACAGTCGCACTCTGCTCCTTCTCCTCCTTCCCAAGACACGCCTCCATATCCTTCGACGAATACGATGGTGGTGGCGAAGAGGAGGACGACATAAGAGATAGTGACGAAAGAACGAAAAAAGAGTCTCGTCTCGCAGAGTACGAAAGGGTGATATATAACGAGTGTCCAATCTAACCGGAAGCAGACCTAGGAAAATTTTGAGCCGAATTCAGAGAAAGAAGGCCTCGTGGTGAGCCGGAAGTTCCGCCTGGGATACTTAAGGAAAAGAGTACAAAGCAAGGACAGGGGCAAGCCAGCTCGTCATCAAAACCCATTCAATGGGTTACGGCTTCACTCCATAACAACCGTATTAGTCCTTGACTGCAATTGTGGGACCCACAGGTCTTTTGTTCAATACAGGCTTTCTTACTCAGATATATATAAAAAAGCTACGTTCTCGGCAGGATCCACCCAGAACAAATGGTATACATACGTACTGACAGGCGAACGTTGCTGATGTAGCACGCCCTGGTGAGAATTCGAGTGAGTCAAGAGATGCTTGAGGCGTAGGACGAAAATATCCTATGGCTGCGCATATCCTCATGTAGACTGGTTTGTCGTTAATGCGTCTCTAACCAGAAAGAGCACAAACGCGGGTTCCCAGGCAGCTACGGGGAAGACATAGGGTTCGCACGAGACATTACACCAATTGAACGGGGTTTTCTAATCGATGAACTCGAATGAAAGATCCAACCTGGTCTCATTGAGAGGTGAGTATAGCCCGGGAAGGAAAGGGGTGAACGCATCACTAAATTGAGGAAACGCCGGTATAGCCCGGTATAAACTTGTGAGTAATCTAATCATATAAAGATCTTCTACGATATGCTAATCGGTGATAAGTTCGTCTCTAATGGTACCTTAATTATGCCTATCTCCCAGCGGGCTACCAACATGACGTTGCAACTGTAGCAGGTTACAACTCTGGATCGGGTATTGGACGACATTGTAATGGATGAGCAAGGTCTATCCCGTATGTGTGTAGGCCGTAGGAGCTGGCCGAGCGGTACGCTGTCAAGTAGTCTAGTTGTAGTCCCGTGTAGTCTGTTGTATTGCAGGTTCGCGGATGGCGAGTCGCGACCATGAGCAATACGATATGACTATCAGGTGGGCTAACCCCCCAGTGTTGAAATTAGTCAGCGCCATTGCCAGCGACGCGCCATTGCCTCCCCCTCGACAGCCAGCTAGACCGTGCAGCTGTCACTTCTAAACTCTGGAATTTGGTGAGTGCACTTGTTACTATGTCCATAATTTACCCTAAAGTTCTCTATGATTCATTTTTTTATTAGCGTTCTCGATCACGTCTTATTAGGGCTGTTCAATTCTAAATTTTCAAACGTTGCAAACCATGTAATTCAAACTCCGCCCCATCGTCGGTTCGATCGGGCACCCCGGCCTGTAAGCGCCCAGTCTTTTTCTGCCCGCATCATCCCCGCCGTCTCGTTCGACGTCCAGCCTCACGGTGCAGCTGTCACTCGTAAGGACCAAAATTCGGTATGTCTATTTTATCATATGTTCTCTATGATTTCTGAACTTTTCCCCCATTCAATTTCCCTCTAGCTTCATCAACACCTGTTCCTTTATATCCAACTTCTTTTTCTGCTATCTCATGCCAACTGCGACCATAACTCAACGCATGAATGCTCTTCCCACGGATGCACAACATCTTCTTGTGGCGGCCGATATCCTTGAAGAGGAATCTGACTCAGAGGAAGATGTGGAGGACTTGGAGGACAACGAAGAAGTGGCAGTTTTGTTACGGGCACTTGGTGCAAGATGGTTGGAGATGGCATGTAGACTTCGTGGTGGTGGTAGAAGGGGTCCATATTTCCTGTTTCCGAAGTAAAAAGACTTTTTTGAGTGCTTGCTGCAACTTCCTGACCGCCAGTTCCGCTCTGTTTTCCGGTATCGTACTAGTTATACTTTTTTCTTACCTCACTTTGATTTTTGATTACAGAGTCAGCCGTGATATGTTCGACACTCTTGTCAAGCTTCTCGCTCCGAACCCATTGTTCCAGTCGAAGGGCCGAAAACCTCAGCGCCATCTCAAGCACCAACTTGGCACATTCCTAATACGTTACGGTCAACTGGCTTCACCAACAAGATATGGCACTGAAGGTCGGAATCGGTGCAGGCACCGTTGTTTTATACTGCAGGCGCGTAACACGAGCAATCAGAGAGTTACGTTCGAAGTTCAGTGGCTGGGTTGAGTGAGGAGGAGGTTTATTAGCTGCTGCTGCAAGTAGATCAAGTGGATTCTTCTAGGTGTCAATTAGTCTTATTTATATCACATTATAAACGGGGGAATACTATAGTGATATAGAGACTTAAAGACTTATAGATTATGTTTTCTAAGGAGCGCAATTGGGGACCAGCCGGAACGATGAACGAGGGGGTGAAAATGGGCTCGTATGAGGCACCTGATTGGACGGGCGGAGTTTGAATTGCAGGATTTGCAACGTTTGAAAATTTAGAATTGAACAGCCCTATTCAACTTGAACCAAACTTGAACACAGGACGAACGTGTTATTGATTTGGAATGGACGTTGGGAAGGGACTGGGAACGTTACATACTGTAGAGCCATAGGAAAGAGGCGAGAGATTACACGGTGTGTGGGACGGCAAGAGAATACACGGTATGCTCCCACACGGAACCACCTCAGATAGTTGAGTACTTGAGTTCCCGAGCTGATTCATTCAAGAAAAAATTATTGTAAATGACAAATTTGTGTTTAGCGAGGTGTGGGCGTTGGCATGATAACAGTCTAAAATCCAGAACGGGAAGCTATGACAGGCCGTGACCATAAAACAGCGCAAGTCAGACGATTTTTCTGTCCAACTTGCCCTCAAACGGTGACATACCTAATGCCTCAATACCACTCATCCTCTCCTTCTCCTCGCTTCAGCGGTGTAACCCCCCTTCACCAAACCCATGCACACGCATGGTCTCTACATCGCCAGGCTCAGTGGACGAGTTTCTGATAGAGAGGAATGACGGCGAAGAGCCACCTGCCAAACGCATCAAGAGTGGTCGTCCATCTGCACGAAAAATGTTACCCAGATCCTGGATGTGGGTGTTCCAACCCCCCGTAGCATCGGTTATTGTTCCGTTCTGGTAAGTATTTCCTTGATTTATTCCCTGCACGCCAACTAACAGCGCTATTCGCCAAGCTTCGGTTCTCACTCTCGGACGCCAGTACTTGGAGCTCCGACCTTCCATTCAATTACGAAGGCCGCCTATACAATTCTACTGTTGACTACTTTGAAGATGTTGGATCTAATTCCGAGGACGACAAGGTTGTCAAGGGGCTCTTGGCTGGTGGGCGAAGGCAAGTACTTTTCTGGTATGATTGAGCTTATAGTTTTGCTCACTGAGACTACCGTAAACTAGGCATATTTTTTCTCGCTGTGAAACCGACACATCCACTTCCTCCGACCCTCCACAAGGGCACAAGGATACCCTTCACACGCAGCGTCGCCGTAAAGCTGCCGCAGCCACTGCTACTCGTGCATAGTCTATATCAAGCTGTAGTTATACTAGTCAAACTTGTAACTTTCAGACAATATAATTGTTTTACGGTTTCCTATCGTTGCGTGTATGTTAGATATTACATTGAAGTTCACGTACCAGTGATTCTTCTAGAATCTAATGGCCTCCCATAACTACTCTATGTTACCGGACGCAAGCAAGCACGATAGGTGGTTGTCATTCTCCTTAATTCCGCTTCCACATTGGAGTGACTGCCTGTATCAGACCTGCCCATCTTTGTGCTTGCCATCATACACAATAGAGCTACAACATTGCAAATAGGAACAACCACGGGTGTGATATTGTTATTAGGGACAGGGAGCACATCTCATCGCAACGAGGCGAATCATATGGTGACTTCGAGCAAACGGGATAATGTTATACAACGCCTTGCAATATCCTAAAATTATGGCAGCAATATTGTATCTACGGTACCTACCGGTAATCCGTTGTTCCTCCGGACAAGGGATTGTCGACATCCCCTCAATTTAGTGATGTGACATACCGGCTGTCTGTGCATGCCGACACCCAGCTATCGGACTTGAAGACCACCGGCTAACTCAGGTGATGGATGGCGGAAGTGACAGGATCCTAAAACGCCGCCAAGCACCGCTATCGCTCCATACAAAACCTAGTCTTAGCAGCGGGAACAGACTGGAATTCATAAGCACGAGCCTCCGATTCTCCTGGATTTTTAAGGCATAGCTTCATGCCGGAAACCGAAGAAATAATCTGCCATAGTGGTGTCGACGCTAGCATGGGTACTAGATGTTCTGGAAACCCCTCCAAGAATGGATTCCATAGGATTCACTTGACGTTCGCTTCTCTTCCTCCGACACAGTCATTCTGGCAAGGAAGGTCCGACGGCCTTGCATAGTCCTGCGGGCTGCGGTGGAAAAGGGTGGACGCTGACCAAAGCAAGAAGCACAGCTTCATGCGCTTGTCAAGGGACCCACTGTTCACTAGCACTGTTAACCTTCTATCATGATCGAATCAAGGATTCATACTTTTCCAAATGAACTGTTGACTGAAATTGGTTACTGCGTAAGTTATTCTGTGATCAATCTTCATTCCTCTCACCTGATGGTTTGTACAAACACCTTTAAAGCTTGAAACGGGCTCAGAGATGAAGACCTTTCGACTCGTAAACAAAAACATCAACGCCGCCTTGCAGCGTGTCATATGGAGCACCAGGGCACTGGTGGTGAATCTGAACCGTCAACAGATAAGCTTTGAAATGGAGAAACTTGAGGACCTTGGCTCGTGGATGTAGCTTCTCTGAATGTATTTGAGCTCTTGGGATCAAGACGGCGAATCCGGCTCTTTTGGACGGAGGAGCGACCTTGGGATGGTAATGAAGAGGACGACCTCGGGTTTCGTGATGAGGAGTGATATACGGTTGCTGGACCTGCGGGTACCGATGGGAGGGTCATTGATGCGAGAGAAAGGCTGTCAAGTGTACTTCCTACATCACTGTCGGGGCTGAAAGGCCTTCGTTATGCCAGGTGAGTAACGGCCGTCCATTTATGTATTTTACATAGTTCTGAATCCGAATCAGCTTGAAGATTGCTAGATGACCACGACGCTACATAACACTCGTTGGTTCACCGAAGCGGTCATTAAGCCCCTATCATCTCTTCCACGCCTCAGCGACCTTGTCTTAATCACATATTCTGACGTTATATCGCGACCCTCCTTCCTTCCTCTTGAGAACTTCCACCACCTCGAAAGACTCTTTATTTTGGGGGTCTGCAAGTCATACACCATTCCATCAGACATTGTATCATTCGATCATTTATTTCCCGAGAATCCCTCTCAAGGAAATATCCAGCCTCTCAAATTACAGGCTCTACATCTCCGTGGGCGGAATATCATCCTTGATGCTCCCGTTATATCTCACTTACAATCACTACGCATTCTCGAGCTTCCCGATAGGCTTCGCGAGAGCCACTCCAGAATTTGGCACCCATTACGGTCCAGTTCTATTCACCTTCGAGAAATATCACTTCGCTCCATCAACAATGACTTTCTCGACTATTTGAACTCCTATTCGGGCCTGGAATTGTTAAAAATCTCAGTGCAGGACACTATCGTTGTGGATAGCAATGAACTTGGAAGGCGCTTTTTCGCAGAAACGTTACCCAGGCACAGTGAAAGCATTCGTAGCCTCCATTTTGTTACTCTTGAGGATGATGATTGGGCTGTCGGGTTGGAAAACGTTAAAGCATTTAACAAGTGCAAGGATTTGGCTTTTCTGAGCCTTGGCCTCAGGCCGAGCGAAATACGCCCTGGCGGGAGTGCGAAGTGGATGTCGTGGTCACTTTTGTTCAGAGGTTCTCTTGTTCCACGCCCTTCGTGCTTACGGACATCATCGTTTTGTTAGCATTCACCTATTGAGCATCTGATACATCTACCCCTTCTCGAGGTGGTTACATTCATCAGCCCTGCAGAACCCAGTGATGTGGCAGAGATTAGTGATGTGCGGGCTCGGGCTCAGGCCCTAGGCCGGCCCGAGCCGAGCCCTAGGCTTCACAAGCCGAGCCCTAGGCTTCACAAGCCGAGCCCTAGGCTTCACAAGCCGAGCCCTAGGCTTCACAAGCCGAGCCCTAGGCTTCACAAGCCGAGCCCTAGGCTTCACAAGCCGAGCCCTAGGCTTCACAAGCCGAGCCCTAGGCTTCACAAGCCGAGCCCTAGGCTTCACAAGCCGAGCCGAGCCCTAGCCAGGGCTTTGCAGGGCCCAAGGCTCGGGCTTGAGGTTTGGAAAGCCCAAGCCTTGGGCCTGAGCCCGGGCTTTTAGTAACCGCTCTTTTACTTCTTTTATGCAGCTGACAAGTCACTAAAGACTGTATAATTCTTTGTACAGACTAAAAAGCTCAATTTTTTCGAGTCAAATACACAATATCCAACTCCTCATAACCTTATTATCAATACTTCCTGCCAGGGAAAACCTCCCACATGTGTTGCTGCTGCCGCACTTGCCAATAGTAAGTACCACCACTTCTCTTAAAGTATTCTAGATGTGTAGTTGTACTAAATAACCTAAATAATGAAGCTTCGGCCTTGATACAAAATTTCCTTAGTAAGCCCGGGCTCAGGCCCAAGCCGAGGGCTTAGAGCCCGGAGCTTGGGCTCAGGGCTCGGGCTTGGATTTTGTTAGGCCCAAGCCCTCCTAAGCCGAGCCCAAGCCCAGGCTTCAGGCCAAGCCCGAGCCCGCACATCACTAGCAGAGATATCTCAACTACTTGTAGAGCAGCAGAAGGAGATTGTGAGACAGAGAACTGTAGAGAGTATCGAGGCGATCAGGATGCCGAAAGCAAGTGTCCCGTCTCCAATACCTACGTCAATAGTGGCCACGCTGACACCCAACGCGCACTACCTCGTTGAGAATGAAGATGACAATATGGTGATATTTGTACGTGAAGATGGAGAGGGAGACAATTCGTACTATTTTGCGGACCTTGAATTAGATATCTTTGACTTCATCTGATCGTCCGTTCTCATTATAACTACTTCACAATTCTCACTACTTTACCTAAATGTAGCCGTATCTACTTTCAGGCACCAGGGCTCAAGTGGAATGGTGGTACAGCTTGGTACAGCTCAAATGATTCTCACAAAGGCACTGAGAAGAATCAGAAGATCTAGACAGTACTGTATAAGCATCCATCCTAGTGCCGGACCCCCGGTAATCATGATTAGATAAGACAAGCATCGATGGATCGCGAACAAGTGTCTCACTCTTCACCGACTGCCAATGGCCATGGCCACAACCCCATGCTGGAGGAAAGCGATTGAAAATGCGCTCTTTGCGCATTCAAAATCAGTTGGTAAGTCCCAAAGTAGTTCTAGATGATCCCGACTGACAATGACACGGAAACAGTGATCCAGCTCGCTTCCATCGACCCGAACTCGCCAATACCCCATGTTCGCTCTCATATATTTCGTTCATTCCTTACATCCAAAAAGAACCCAGAAAGCGAGAGACTTCCCCTCATCCTCACGACCACAGACATTCGCACCCCCAAAGTCAAACAGATCATCGAGAACTCGCACGTCGAAATTGCATGGTGGATTGAAGGCACTCAGGAACAGTTTCGTATTTCTGGAATCGCGAGCGTTATTCCCGCTCGTGATCATCCGCTTTACAAGTATTTTGAAGACGCTATCAAAGTTGCCGAACCCTCTTCCGGATTGAGGAAGATTGTAGGCGAAAATGGAACGGATTTTGACTGGGAAGAGAAGAGAGGTGAGGTTTTTGCGACGATGAGTCCTTATGCGAAAGCAGGTTGGTGCAGACCCGCACCGGGGAGTCTCCTTACTGGAGGCGAGGAGGAGGCGAAGAAATGGCCAGTGAGAGTCGAGAAACCAGGTGATGAGAAGAGCGAGGACGGGAAAGAAGTGTCCGAGGAAGAGAAGGCGAAGAATAAAAAGAATTGGGAGACGGCTCTTGGAAACTTTGCGGTGATGATTGTGGACCCAACTGAGGTTGACTATGTCGAAGTAGGCGTGTTTCCGAACAGAAGAACTAAGTTCTGGAGAAATGAACGAGGTTTTTGGGAGGAATCCCCGCTGGTTCCTTAACATAGAACGATAGATAGATACTGTAATATAGAATACACAGATTCGGCAGATAGAACGCAAAATTCCCGTATTTATCGAACAATGAGATTTTCGCGATCACGTGTAATGTTCTGACGCGGAGCTGTCACAGCACGGTCACTTGAAGTTGAAATTCACAACATCGGGCCTCAGCCTACTCGAGCTCCGATCCTCTCCCTTCTCCCCCATGGCCACCTCATTTCTCGAACAGTACGATGCACTGGATGTTATAGGAAATGGCTCATTTGGAATAATTCGCAAAGTTAGAAGAAAAGCGGATGGTTCAGTATGTCCTAAACTTATCATTTCTGGGAGAGAACGGTTAATGATGCTGGATTGGTTACCAGATATTTGCAAGAAAAGAACTAAACTTCGAGCGGATGTCAGAGCGGGACAGGAAGCAGATCGTTTCTGAAGTGTGCGTCACAAACACGTTGTTCGGCGATTCACTATGCTCACTTGAGGATTTTTCTTCAAAAGTAATATATTGAAGGATTTACACCACGAACATATTGTGCGATATCACGACCGATACGTCGACAGAGATGCTGGCATACTCTACATCCTCATGGAATACTGCGGTGGAGGTGATCTCTCGACAATCATCAAGCAAGCTCAGCGATACAACCGCTCGATTCCTGAAGACACCATCTGGAACTATTTCATGCAAATACTCCTCGCCCTTCAACATTGTCATCATCCAAATGGTCATGGTCGTAATGGTAGCAGCGGCACCAGCGGATTCGAGCCTGACTCAACTCAGACTCAGCGACGAGCACAGATCCTACATAGAGACATCAAGCCTGACAATAGTACGTCGCCCATGTAATTGCGTGGATCGCCATTCTAAATCTCGCCGACAGTTTTCCTGGACGAGAACAATACCGTTAAACTCGGGGATTTTGGCCTTTCAAAAGCCCTTCCTCATACAACTTTTGCCAATACTTACGTCGGGGTATGTCGAAACCTCAACCACATCCAAATACTCACTAACACTTGACGTTCTTTCTAACAGACACCCTATTACATGTCTCCCGAACTTATGCAAGAAAAGGCTTACGATTCGAAATCTGATATATGGTCACTAGGTTGCTTGATTTACGAGCTCTGTGCCCTCAAGCCTCCATTTCATGAGGCAAAGACTCATGCAGAATTGAGTATCCTGATTCGGCGCGTTTACTCTTATTGTTCGTTTGCGAACCCGCCCTGATACTCTTTTCTTCCTTAGCAACGGACGGATCCCGCCTCTCCCAAAAGGGTACTCTCAATCATTAGGGGGCGTAATAAAATCAATGTTGAACTTGAATGTAAGTTGTAAAAAAAAACTTGATCGGCCGATGATTCTTAACCGTATTCTTATCCTTATTCCTTCTCCAGCCTGCAATGCGCCCATCAGTAGCCCAGTTGCTTCAACATGAACGGCTGGATCTAGTTCTCAAGATCTCGGAAGCAGAGAAAATGTTCGGTTCCTGAGCTCCCAAATTCAAGTCACTGACATATTTTTATTTTTTCTCTGTCCGATAGGTTTACAACCGTGAAGTCTCATAGAGCCAATTTAGTATCTCGTGAACGCGAGCTTGTATCGCGAGAAAAAGCCGTTCAAGAACGCGAACAGTACCTTTCGATGGTCGTCTCTCAGAAAGATGCTGAGATAGCTTCATTGCAACAAGCTATCGCTCAGACACAGGAGCACCAGCAACGAGCAGACGGAGTTTTAGAGACAGCCGTTCGCGAAGCGATTTCCAAGCGGGAACAGGAATTACGGGTGTTGGTGTTGAAACGAGAGGAGGAAGTTGCTACTGCTATGGCAAAGCGTGAAGAAGAAATCATTGCTTCTGTAAACAAGAGAGAGAAGGAGCTAAACGACGCTTGGGTTGCTAGAGAGGAACAGATCAGGAAGGAAGTTGAAGAGAGAGCGAGGTGGGTGGAGGAAAGGGCGAACTGGGTGGAGGAGAGAGCGAGTTGGGTGGAAACTCGTGAGGCGGAGCTGAAGGAAGCTGAGGGTTGGCTGGATGGTGTGAGAACTGAGCTGGAGGAGGAGGAGAAAAGATTGGAAGAATTCCGATTGACAGTGGAAGACGATAAGAGGAAATGGGAAGAGACGGCTAAGAATAGGACGACATCCAAAGGCATGTGTTGTTTTCTGTCAAGCTTTGGGAGTCTTCTGTGGGCTGACGTGCGTATGACATCCCCAAGGTCGGACAAGTAAACCACCTCTTGAAGAGGTGAAGAATCTGTTGGAACCACTTCCTCGCCTGCCAACTGACAACACAGAGAATGATGCCACTCCGGTGACAGCAATCGCGAAACCGTCACGGAAAAACAATATTAAACCACGCTCGCCGAGTCCCTTCCCTGGACTTGCAACCCCAGCACCACCGCCATCGCGAGCCCGACCTCTACCTCCTGCCTCAGCGATGAAGGGCATCGTACTCACCTCCACTGGCGAGGTACTGGCGACGCCTGCACCGGGACCAGTTCCCTTTACTCCTAGTCCCCCCGGCGCCACCATCACGTCCACTGGGCTTCCAAGTGTCGATCTGACAAAGTTGTTTGTTGAGAGCCCTAAAGTCGGTCTCAACTTTGGAAAGATATTTGAGGAGCAAATTGATGGCAGTGTTGATGATGCCGATCAAGAGCAATGTACAGAAACGCTATCCAAGGGGTGGGAAGGCGTACGGACGATCAACCCCAATACGGAACACGACGTTGATGATGATGATGACGACGATGACAGCCCTCCTCCGAGCCCGAGTTGGAGGAAGGAAAAGGAATCGAGTCGGACTGGTTCTCGCTCGTGGGGGAGGGAGACTTCTTCGAGGAGAATAGGCAAGGGTCGGGAGAGTGACACCGACAACCAGAAATCAAGTGGATCGTCAAATGGATCAACTTCAAAGAAGCAAGGCAGTGCCTTAACAGCGCCCGCAACTCGATTGAGACGACCGTCTATCAGACGCCGAGGCTCTGGAGCTTTGCTGCCAGGATCAGTTTCGGATCCAATGAATCTGAATAACAATCGTTCCTCATCACAGAAAGCTGTTCCATTACCGTTGCCGCATCCGCACTTGCATTCAAATTCCAACAGTTCTGAAACACCTAAGAGTGGTGCCTCTTCTACACGAGTTATGCAACGGACGAATTCGGCACCTGTCCAGGCTGCTGGACCGGAGTACGACCACCTGGATGATGAGAACCTTCCTAGTCCATTCCTGAAACGGGGGGAGAAGGAGAGATGTCAGTCTATGAATTCCGTTGGGTTTAATAGTAATAATCCAACGGGGACTGTTGCTGGGAGGAAGCGAATGAGCAATGGTAATAATCTGTTGCGTGCCGTTGCTGCAGTCAATAATATCGCTGCACACGAGAGAGGTGGACCGGGGCCTGGAAATGCAACGCCAACGGCTGGAGCGTCGAGAGCTTCGGTGCTGAGTGCCCGGAAGGCCAGTGAAGAAACGAAGAAGGCGTTGTCGCGGTAGATTATATTTTCTTTTGTTTATGGGCTTGTCTTTTACTCTCATGTGAACATCTCACTCTTTCGATATTCATCTTCTTTGGCATGTTGACATTGTACTCATAGTCTCTCGTATAACGACATTCATGTATAAGGTATTATTTCATTCGGGGTTATTCAAAACTCTATCTCTTCTGGTGCTCTCTTCATCCTGTAGATCCGTCAACTACTGGCAGTGAAAAGCGATGCAGAACGTACTTAGTCCGGGTATCTTGATTGTTCGCTCAGCGATCGCCTTTCATACTGTGTGAGAACTGCCATATAATACGTAAATCACCACGCGCTTCTTTTTAGATTACTTCTCCTTGTTCTGCGTCTTTTTCCTGCCAGTGTTACCGCCCAAATTCTCCCGCCTCCTTCACCCTCCTTCTTAGACCAATTCTAACCACCCCATCCACTTTGGAACGGAATGGCGAGAACTAGGAATCTCGAAGGCGGCACTCGCAGACGTTCTCTCTCAGATCCCTTGGCCGCCGCCATGCTGCCCCCGACAAACGAAACACCAGAGCAGAAACAAGAAAGGATCCGAGCTGAGAATGAAGCAAAACGCATAAGCGATGGAATTGATGAGATGATTCGGCAAGAGAGGAACGAGATGAAGAAGACTCGCTCAGATGTGAGCGTGTTGTTGTTGGGGCAATCTGAATCGGGAAAAAGTACGACGTTGAAACGTGAGTTGGACATTTTGAATCATCCTGCTAGCTGGCCGTTTGCGGGGTTGCTTTTCTGTTACGTTCTGCATGGGCGGGGGTGAATGGAGTTGGTGCTGTAGAGCTGCCAGACGTTGAAGAATAGATCTACGGTTGCGCAATGTCCGCAGTAATCTCTGTTTTGCGCGGAGTGATTACCAGTGGTCCTCAAAGGCGTTGGCCTTCCCTTCTACGCTCAAACATTATCCATCGGTTCGAACCAGTTGACTGACCCATGACTTTCAGAATTCCAACTAATGCACTCGCCATCCGCTTTCCACGCAGAGCGTATAGCTTGGCGGGCTGTAATCTATCTAAACCTAGTCAAGTCTATCACAAGGTACGTTCCGTTATGTTTGACTTCTTGCAACTTGAATTCACAGTGCTGGCAGGATTCTCATTGCCCTGTCTCCTGACGCGGACATCGAGGAACAACTTCTCGAAGATGACAGTGCCAGTATCTCTGCTGATAATCATCTGCCTATAGCTTCCAAATACGAGTCCTATAGACAGCGGCTTCAACCTCTGTTTGACCTCGAAGAACGATTATCCCGCTTACTGTCTTCCCCAGACGAGGACGAACCGACCCAACTTGGCCCCCAGAATGGTACCTGGGTCAATCCTACGACCAACGGACATTCAACGCCCATCGTGACCAGACCCACGTCGATACTTGGTCCCTCCAATCGGGACTATTCCCAAGTTGGACACGGAACCTCTAAAAAGAAGGAACTATCCGTCCACACGTCCAAGAACTGGAAGGGGACCTTCTCCCTCAGTAGAACGAAAAATCCAAAGAGCAAGCATACAGGAGAAATCGAAGGGTGGTGGGAAAATCCAGACGATCCCGTCCATGTTCTCAACGCTTGCGCGCCCGTCATGTTGGAACTTTGGCAAGATCATGAAGTTCGAATGCAATTAGCGGAGAAGAAAATAAGGTTGCAGGAGAGCGCGGGATTGTGAGTCATCTGTTTTTCCTTTCAACTTTTCCTTTCCTTTTTGTTTACATATGGCTTATGAATTTCACTCCAGCTATCTGGACGAAATCCCCAGAGTGACGGCGAAGAAGTATATTCCGACTGATGGTTCGTTGTCAGGCTTCTTGTTCTACCCTTCGAAAGAAAACTCATCATTCACCCGTAGCTGATGTACTAAAAGCTCGTCTCAAGACAATGGGGGTCTTAGAATATCCCTTCCTCATAGCTAACGGCGCCCATCGAGGTGTAAAGTGGAAGATTTACGATGTGGGTGGCGCAAGGAATCAGCGTCACGCTTGGGCGCCGTACTTTGAAAGTGGTATGTAAAAATAGACAATTTTTTCTGCATTCCCAGCTTGCCGCTGTCGAACCCCAGTGACCCTTTTCTCGCGCGCCGCTGTGGTACCTTAACTAACTCACCTCTTTCTATCAGTGAACGCAATCATCTTTCTAGCACCCATATCGGTTTTTGATCAAGTACTGGACGAAGTAAGTGGGACTCTTGACATTCTTCATACGTTTTCTGATTAGTATCCGAAAGGACCGACGTGTCAATCGTCTTGAAGACTCACTTCTGCTCTGGAAAGGCGTCGTTCAGAATAAACTTCTGGCGAACGTTAGCATCGTATTGTTCTTAAACAAATGTGATCTCCTTCGGGTACGGTGCTCAATATTTCCCTCTTACTGTCCGCTAAACGCAATCATTGATTCTTGAATATAGGCGAAGCTCGAAGCAGGCGTCCGGTTGGCGGACCATATGATTACGTATGGTAATCGGCCAAACACCTACGATTCTGTCTCGAAATGTGAGTCCCTCCACACATATTGCGCCTTCGCCTTCACAGATATAATTGTCTACCCGTCTGCCTTACCCAGACATGCGAAACAAGTTCAGTATAATACATGAATCATACACGCCGAACAAACAGCGGGAGCTATATCGTAAGAACATCCACATCATCCTCTCATCTGAGATGAGAACTGACACTTCCTCTCCTTTGGACAGCCCACTTCACTTCTGTGACGGACACTCGACGAACAGCTATTATTATTGCCGATGGTGATTGGAGCTGTCGCTTTCCTATGCGGACCACTGACTGATTGTTTCTTAATCTTAGTACGAGATATCATTCTCAAAGGACACTTGAAATCATTCCAGCTGGTGTAACTGTACCCTCACGGTTGTTCTATTTTTTTCCCAGGTTTTTTATCATGTATTTTGTCCGTCATCTCCTAGACATTTGTTAGCACTCGTCCATTCGATTTTGTTATTTTCGTGTACTCCGATCTCGTTTTCGATGCGCGCCCCCTTCCCCCCTTCCCCCCCTACCTTCTCTCAGCAAGTCTCAGTTATTTTTTTTATATTGCTATCGCTGAATTTCGCTTATCTTTAATCTCATATCCATGCTGTTTAGTGTTGTCATACATACCATTCTCCAACCCTTCTGATTCACACTGTTCTCGACAGATCTTTTCGGATCTTTCTTCCCTGGCTTAGTGCTATGTTGTAGGAGTTTTTGCGCATTCAATGGATTGTACCCTATCATACAGAGATACTGTCATTGACCCTGAAGTCGGAAAAACGGGGAAGTCGGAAAAGTGTGATATAGTGAGTGTTAGACTAGATTTTTGAGCAAATATACTATCAAAAAAGAAGGAGCGGGGTCTTATATGCATGCCTGACAATTTTCATAACGGGGGATGGGTTCCTCACTGAGTTGTGGCAGTAGCACAATGAGGGGTCAGTTTTCCGACCAAAAATCGAAGCGTGAGAATATTTCCTAATCAGGAGATTGGCCACTGCAGCACAAGTACTCATCAACCTCTCGCCGTTCTTGGTATGTTATGACCGCAACATACTTCTCCATCTCACAGACACCCAGGACTACACCCATAACTATCTTACAAGTCTCTGGAGTCAGGTTTATATAATACACTCAGTTTTTTTTCTATCATTCTGACTCTAGATTGCAGTGACTACTTCAAGTTCAGCTGGACATGCCATGGACAGGGCTCTCAGCACAGTTATATATACCTATCAGGCTACCAGAATCTATTATCCTTGGATTTTTATGATTTTTTTTGAGTCTACACAGCCCATACCTGCAAATATCCCAGATTTTTGTGTTTTACACCCAAAAATTGTTTCTAGAGGGGAGGAAACATTCCTGTCAGATGTCAGATGATCTTCATTTGCTCCCCTTAGGACCCAACAATGAATTGTAATAGATTTTGGTGCCACCAGTGCACTCTGACTGTACCTAAATGAGGAAAAACTACTAAATTAAGGTCATCCTCCCACAAGGACAGCCTCTATCAATGCATCTTGCAACAAGAGCATTTAAAATGAATTTATAGGTCCCAGGTGCTCAAAAAAAACTCTTATATACGAGATATTGATGATTCTTGGACGATTCATCAATGTGTATGATTGTGTCACATGTAATCACGTTGCCGGCCCGCGATTTCCGACTTCGCCGTGGGGCCACGTTTTCGACACCCCCTCATTAAAAAATTCATATCTCAACAGCATTACACCCTACCCACACGAAAATTGGCAGGCATATACCTCAAAAGGTATTCTATGCAACTGCACTTTATTTACAGGTTCTGGTATGTATTTTCTTAATTATATAAATATTTCTCCTTAGATTGCCGACTTCGGGGTCAATGACAGTAGGTAGCTAGACTCCCAACAAGGACTTCTCGGCTCAGCGGTCAAGGTTGTGATGGTATGAAGATTTGGGAGGAAAGCTATGACTGCAGTAACTACTAGGGCAAGACGACGTTGAACTGACTGTAACAACTTAAGGGATTCCGCAATCAAGCCATCGGGTCCCAATTTGAAGGCAGACATCCCACACCCAAGATATCATCATATATAAACTTTTATGCGATGATAAGTCAATAAAAAGCGATGTGACTCGTTCATTACAGGATGAATGAAAGGTGAAACGCGTCGAGACCTTTTTTCCTCTCCCCATTCCGGTGACGATATGAACATAGCACCTGTAGATTGCGGACGTTAAAGGACCCAAGGGTGGGAAGTCCGCGCTCGCACCCAGTTTACCGCTCCTTTGCGTACTGGTTGGCGCTTTTGAATAGGTTATTAGTTCCTGAACTCAAAACGTTGAGCAATGGATGTCCTGATCGCGCTTACCCATTCGCCGGAAATCAGGGGAAGGTGCGACTCAGGCAGCAATTCGGGTCGGTGGAACAGCCAAGAACGTGCCGCCGCGTCTCCCACTCTTCCCGTTGAATTCCGTACTCTAGGTGGCAATGGGAGGTTGTGATAATTATATGTCGTTACTAGATAGAAGGAGACCGTGCTCTTGTTCTGACAGTGCCTGCTAAAGGATAGCGCTGAGCGGTGGTGCCTTCATCGGTGACTGACATTTTTTTTCTGCATACTCAACCATCAGGAACAATGGCGCTTGCGCCCTGGATTGTTTTCGAGGAGTGGCGTCGACAAAGATGACAAGAGGACCACCGCTGGGAAGACCTAGAAGAAGGTGCCCTTTTCTCTCCTAAAAAAAGTGTGTCGCTCAAATGTCATGATGTGAGATGCACCTTGAAAGACATCAGAAATCCGATAAAAATCATCGTTACCTGTGGATAGGATCACGGCGTTGTGGTTGCCAGAGATGAGATCACACTGTGCTCAACATCTACGCCACCATTACTATATGTCTAGAGAGAACAGTAAATGGAGTCAATTCCATCATGAACCCAACTTTCTCCGAAGGCGCTTTCATTCCACCATGAGTCCTCCGGAGGCATTCCGAGACATACCTGTCACTTACCACGGTCAACGTACCGTATCAGCTGTGTAGTACAATAACCACGGGAGAAAATTGCACTCGTTCCATGTATTCGGATGTGGCCCGAAATCCCATTTGCTGAAGTGTAAATCCCGCCACCCTCTTTCGCCTTGTAACAGGGTCAATCCGACGAAAGCTCAAACACGACGATCGGTACCCGGATACATATCCCTGGATACCATCTTCAGTGGTGTCGGGTTGACCCTGACGTGGCCACCTCCGAAACTGTCGAATAATATCACCAGTCGAACTTGGAGGTTCCTTCAGATAGAACAAACCCGACATGCTGTGTGTGTGTCGGATAGCGGGAACGTTACGGGTAAATTAAGATTACTCACCTCTATGCCGGGCCCTGTATAAAATTTACGGCTATGTCGTGTAAAACCACATCCTATTTATTGTTCGAGGTCCAGAATTGACTGTCCATTCAAAGTAAAGTGTTAAAGTGATTAATATGGGGTCGGAGTTGTGTGAATTCAGTCGGAGTTTGGAGTGCGATAGTGATCTGACCCGGTCGACCCGGTATTCAAATATTCAACGTTCGTTGGATCATTAAAGCACATCATGGATGAGATTTATGCACTGCCCGGACCATCGTCAGATTGCGGTAGCTCCAAGTCGCCGACGGTTGAATTTTCCATCTGTCCCTCGTTGGCCCTGCAACTGCCGATACTCTGAACAGTGTGCCGCCGTGTTTTCAAATGCCCCTATGAAATAACTCAAAGAGATGTCTGTTTAGTGTTTTCCAGACCTCGCGAACGCCAATCTTTAAGCTTGAAGGCTTCAACATAATATCGTTTTCTAGATGGTCTGAGACTTGTAAAAAGAATTTGAAGTAGATCCTATCTCCGAGAACGAAGATAAGAAAATACATAACAATAGATATTGAAACCCGTAGGTCTACCACTCCGGAAAATCATGTCATCTTCGTGTAAGGGCCATTCGCAACCAGTCCAAGTGACTGGTGTCCGGTGCGGTGCACACCACTAGCTCCAATCTGGAGGGCAAGTTTTCCAATGGAGCATTCCAGTAGTGCTGTCCAGCTGGTCATCCTGTTGTAGAACCGATTCCAGTCGCCTACAATCCCCAATGATGGAGCTTTGATGCATGCCCAAGAGGTTGGGCGGCTGCACACAAGTAACAAGCCCGTCAATATCGGTTGCGAGGGTCTCTGGTAACACTCTGGTTGGCAATATCCAGGGCTTGCATTTCAGCAGCGAATGTTTTCTGGTTTGCAATTGGTCAATAATTTATCTGTGTAATCAAAAGAATCAAAAACTCACGTTGGTTGCGAAAATTCTCTTCATAGGAACCACCTCCTCAACTGTCCACTTCCATTCCTTCAACATCTTCTCTTGGGCTGGTGACAAGCCGGATTCTGAACCCTTATGACCGAACATGTCCCCTAAACACAGGAATCTAGCCACGCGGCGTTGTACATCCACTCCTTTCTGCTTGAATTCTTCCAAGGATTGCGGAAATTGTGCGGCTTTTCGTCTACGTTCTTCCTCTTCCCACCGCTTCCTCTCCTCCTCTCGACGTCTCTCGTTATATTCTCTTTGCAACTCAGTCTCTCTCTCCTTCTCTTTGAGTTCATCGCGTCGCACTCTCATCGGGATTATCCGCTTGAGATAGCTGTAGCGAAGTCGCGAAATGGTGGAGAGTGTGCGAAGAGGGTTACGGGAATAAGTCGAGTGGAATGGATATGGAACGCGTTTGTTGTGGATTTGCTTAAGAACCAAGGTTATAACTAAACGCATGCGTCCCAAAAGAAGTAAAACATACATTTTGTCGCGATTTAGCAAGGCTCAGTTCCCGTTCATCTGTCGCGGTAAAAACAGTATCCATAGCCCACTCCCCTCGAGCTTCTTTCACACTCTGCTTTCGTTCGTGAGGTTCTAAATCCAACAGCTCATTGTACGACATGTTACGATAGTGTCTGTCTGTGTGATACGCCGCCACTGTCGAGTCACAAAGCTGCTCCATTGCCTTCGAATGTTGTCTTTCAAAATCGTCAATTTGTTCGTTAACGGCCGACGATGTTTCTGTATCTATTCGAGTCCAATCCTTCGACATAATTGTATCTAAACTATGTGGTTTACTCATATATCAATGATGACATGAAAGCTAAAAAGAGTGCACACCTTGGAGGAGGAACTGAGTAGAACTTTAGAACATTCAAGGCATGTTCATGCGCTTCTTCCTGCTGCAATGGGGTGACTGGTGGGTCTCTGAAGCCATTATGGTTGAGGTATCGTGTATTGGGTCGACGATTAGAATTGGACGCGAATGGCTTCATGGTGCCAGAAAGAGAAAAGCGTGGGATCCAGTACGCCACGCTTCGAGTTCTCAGAAGTGACTGATGGCTCATGCGCACGCTCAGGTTCAACATTCAACACCTAATGATGGCTCTTCAACTCGTAGATTGACCTCTGGGTGGATGGAGTGAGTTTTTCCCTCAGTTACTACTTGACCAGTGATGCTGAGCAAATTCTCATAGTACAGTAGGCCCTCCAGGCCTCCAGCCCATTCCAATCTGTCAAATATCACAGTCGATCGGGTCAAATCTTGGTTCTGGATTGGGTTGACCACTGGTGCTCACTACACACATGGTGCGAGTCTGCAACTTAGCACTCATCGGGTGTCACGGTGTGGTCGAAATCTCAAAAAGCTCTCGCCGCTCCAGAGGATCGCCATACACCGAGCAAATGAGTACGTCGTGCTCCAAGTCCACTCAGAAGTTTTGGTCGAGCTCGAAGGTGTCACGTTGAACTTCGAACCGAAGTCTCTTTGTATCTCCTGATCTTCGATACCTTCAACGTACCGGCTTATGCGGGGACCAAATGGTTTGCGCGTGGTGGTGGTGGAAGACTGGAAGGCGGAAGTAACGTTGAGAGGCTCCGGAAGGGCGATCGAAATGCAAGTGTTTCCCAATCTTGAAGTCATTCGCCCGGTGTGCAAACATTCAATTACCGTATTGCGCATCTATGTAGCCTGTTTCAGGGGCTCGTTCAACCCGAACTACAGCGCCTACCAACAATACGCAATTGCACCGGCAGAATTTATGGTCGGTCTCGGATACCATTACTACTGCCTCTCTTTAACGCCCGTGTTGGTGCCGGGATGACTCGGAAGCCAACGAACTCAGGCGTCAACCCTATCCCATCTAAATCGCCAGATACCTACCCCCTTCAAGCACACCGAGTTTGTTACTTCCCTCGGGAGTACACACGTCGGGGACCCAACTACACCCCCTTCTGCAATACAAGACCTCCTGTACGGTGTTTAGTTACGGCGTTGGTCGTGAACTGCTATTCGCCCAAATACATAGTTAAGTTCTTTTGTTTACCCTGACTCGCTGACAGATAGATAGAATAATATTCTCGGATGGAGAGACTTTCTTTTTCAAGTACTGTCCGAAGCATGTACGCTTCTTAGACTGCAGATTGCCAAACAAGCGGAATGGAATTCGGTGGGTAGCTATAGCTAGTATCGCAACACAATCAAATAGAGTACAGACATCGAAAGCTAATAAAATGACACAATAAAAGAATAGAGAAAAGAGGATCTCTTCGAGACACCGTTTTGCGAATACAAATATCCGAGATACAACCGCTGGTCATTGACGGTCCTGTTTTCAAGCTTTCACTTTCTTCGCCGCAGCCTCACGTTCGTCGGCTTCCACTCCAACTTCGTCCGAGTTTACATCATCAATGGTCCTCTTCTTCCCATTACCATTCGCTTGTACCGCAACAACTTCGGGTTCCTCTTGTTCCTCGTTATACTCTTCCTCACTATCAGCATCTTCATCGTCCTCGTCTTCGTCTGCATTTCCGGTGACGCCTCCGGCATTCGGCTGGATAAGAGAAAAAAAGCGTGAGATACGCCAATTTGATAGGCCCTAGGCCCTCGTTACCGGGCAAAGAGGGGGAAAGCACATACATCGTTAAGGAGCAAAGCAGTCAAATTGGACTTCCGGAACGAGAATGAAGAGTTGTTTAGAACCGGGGTAGTGGGGGTGTTGAAAAACTTCGTACCTTGGCAACATCTCGCTCTTCCTCATGATCTTCCCCGTCATCCCCATCCTCGTCGTCGTCTTCAGCCCCTGCAAATTCCCCGTTATCCTTGTTATCCTTGAAGGGGGATAAGGGGTAGAAGTAAATGAACCATCCAGGGCAGGAAGTCAAGCGAAAAACGTACCTCAGCATCAAAGTCATCATACGTGTCGCTTTCTTCCCCCTCGTCGTCCCCTTCGGGCGCGGAACCAGGCACCTTTGAAAGAGAGGGTTCGTGAACGTCCAGGGCCTCCTGAACTTCAGTAGTAACAGCAGTCGGTTCGTCAGACATCCTTTTTTGACCTTTCTATCCTTTCTCCTATCAATGGTTTGCAGCCCGTCACACCCTTCTCGCTGTCGGAGTTTGGAGGGAAAGAGCAAGTATTATGAGTTTCAAGGAATGGGTGGGCGGGGAACAGAGAAACAAGCAGACTACGTTGGACGACGACGGCGGCAACAGGTAAAACAGGAAGGGGTGTGTTAGTTGACAGATGGCTGTTGACAGAGAGCGTGAGATTGAGGGATTGTTGGGAAAAGGATGTCTCGGGAAGGTCATGGACCCGAAGTTCATGAGCGCTTTTCTGGTATAACGCTCAGACAGAACATGACGCGTTTGAGACCGCTTAGCCTATTTTGGTAGGATAGCACGTGATCGTGGGTCATGCACGTGCATCGTCATCCCTTGAAATGCAGAATGAGAGGGTTCAGAATCAACTGTCGCTGTTTTGGAGAGCAACTGCTGTAAGCTGAATGGTAACGAACGACTATGAACTCACCTTCCATGATTTAATACTTTCCCGTTTTGGTGGGTTCCGAACGGCAAGCAGTGTGCTGCGGTCCGGTTGTTGAAATTTGAAACGTTGAACAGGAGTTCGATAAGCAACTAAGATCGATCGCGTTGGGGCTGAGAAAGGGAGGTAAAAGGCCAGCCAGACGGAAACATCTATGAGTTCTTTCTTGTTACGGAGATTCGTGCCTTCATGATACTGCAAATACATCATGTTACCAAGATAGTATATATGGGGCTTGATAATCATAGAGAGTGCGGTGTATTCGAGGATGATTCATCAATATTCTTCTTTGTGCAGCGAGTTCTCATTGTGTACATCGCGAATCGCTGGGAAAAGACTAGCTGGGATGAGTCGGGCTGACGGGAATCCAGACAGTGCTTTCCATTGAGGTAGTGTCCCGTTGGAGCGTTACCACGTTCCAGGATGGTACGCTACGGTACACCGTGGAACGTTGCTGACGCAGATATGACGCGAATTATGAATATTTGAATCTTCGTAACTTCGGGATTTCCGAATAGCATATGGAGCATTGAGAGCTGGGAAGGAGTCAAAGAAGGGTACGGCAAATCCACGAGCAGAAAAGCAGCGGCACCGTGTGAGGAATCTCGAAAAAGCTCAATCCAGTTTCCTGAGATGTGTCTGTGATGATACCAAGGTTGATAATCAACACCAAGTAAGAGCTTGATGATACGATGCATGTTTGGGGATTTCATTCATCAGTATCCGTTCAAGGTGTTCTACCGTAATGATAGAATCGATTTTACGGTGAAAGTGTTTGGCGAAAGTGTCTAATGGAACGGAATAGTTGACGTAAACCCGGAGAGTGAGACCCCGAGAGGCACTGGTGTCAAGCCCTTCAGAATCCTGGATAACAGCAATAACCTAGGTCAAGAACGCAGACATTGCTCTGAAACTCGTTCGCAGTCAGGCACCAAGTCATTCATATGGGAATACTCAAGGAAACCTGGAGCCCCAATAACAGAGATGTGGATTCAGCTCCGTGAAATTTGTAAGTAACTGTATAGGCATTGATTCAATTGGTTCAACCAGTGAGTGAAAATAAGGAAATACCAATACGTGGCTCTACTTATTGCTTGCGTCCCATATGCCCAGGGACACACAGCATAGATGGTAAAATCTGTCGAGGGAGTGTTGATGGTTTTTGATATATGGTGATTTAAAAGTAACGGCTTTGGAGGAAGAAAGTCAAGTTCAGAGTAATAGATACTGCAAGCTCGAAAGCTAGCTAGTGGCCATGGCCGATCGATTGAAAGAGGGTTGGAAATTAATGAAAAAAAAAAGTTAATGATATTATCTAATACTACTGTACATATATGGACATAAAAGTTGGTGGCCAATTTTGGGGGTTCCATTCAACAAAGCTTACATCTTTCGTCCAAGAAACCTCTCATCAAACAGAAGTACCATTCATTATTTCCTTTTTACATTCTCTGTCGCCCTCAACGAGCGTTGAAATCAGCGAATTGGGCTTAGACCATCGTAGACTGCATTGGTTGTCTTAGGGGAGCACCTCGAGGCCGTCAACACACCAGATACACGCCTTCGCCTCAAGGCTCGATTTATTCACAGTGCGTTGTTTCCTCTTATGTCCATCTTAGGCTCATCTACAATCAGCCGCAGCACGACAGGATTCAGCTTGTCTGTCTTCGGTTTCAACATCAACGTTAAAAGGGCAACGACGAGCGACTCGGTTTCTTGCAAAAGTTTCGATTTCGGCGCCACAAGTCTGGCTCAACGTTTACGAACACCACAAGAGTACCACAAATACCGACCAGGCGTCGTTGAAGTGGATACAAATTCCATCCCGAACATCGACCCAGAAGTGAAAGATCGTCAGTTAGATCGTTTCCATCACATCATATCGTTCGCTGCCCCGTCAACCGCAATATAATCCGACATGTCGAATACAGCTTCTCGAAGACACCTCGTTCGTGTAGACCAGGATGGTCCCTGGTGTATCAGCGTCGCGGAGAGCCCACACGACGCGAGGAGTTACAGTATTTATATCAAGAGTGAGTGTTGACTTTACTTTGTTCAAGTACTCTATTTTCTCCTTTTAAATCGAATGGACGATTTTACTTTTCTCCTTTTTTGTGGATCAGCGCCATGCGGACTACCGCGTAAATTAAGACGCAGGGGGTCAACAGCGCTTATATCCGCCTTTCGCCACAGTCCAAACTTCGGAACCACATGCTTACAGACTCCATCCTTTCAGCTCCAACTCACAACTTAACTCTCACTCGTACCGCCATGGAGCTCCTGGATTTACACCAGAAACTTCAGGACACCATCCCAAGCGCAAAGTTCCCTGCACCTCCTTTGGACGCCTCAGCTTTGGCGGGTGCACCACCGAAGCGAAAATCAGCATTTCTCAATACCCTGTCGAGACTGGCGTCTCCGTCAGCGAGTAAGACCGGCCGTCGGTCGTCTCTTGCTCGAGGAATCAGTAACGGCAATACAGCTCCTTCCATGCCACCCTCTGGACTGCCCACACCAGCACAGTCACCTTCCATTGAAGCCAACGATCCTTTCCAATCATTTGGGACATCCAATGCATTACTGACGGCTGAATTACCCCCTCCTACTGTTCAGAGTACGGCAATAGCGTCATATCTGACGACTGTATCGAATATGGTGGGTGTACGGCAGACAAGGGTATGGAAGCGGTTTGTTCGAGTCAGAACGGAAGATCTAGAAAGCGTACGCGTGGAGAGGGCCATAAAGAGAGTTAGGTCTGATCTTACTGGCTACACGGGCATTGAGAGGAAAGAGAAGGAAAGGAAAGAGGACAAAAGAGACGAGAAGGAGAACATGGTACCTTCATCGACAGCTGTGCCTATGGGAGGCGCAGAGGCGAAGGATCACCTGCACACTGAGAACGATCACAAGGAGGTTGGCAGCCGAAATGAACAATCTGCAATGGACGTTCAGATGGAAGAGACTCCGGTTCTCTCTAAACCAGACGCTGCGGTCACAGGGTCAACGACAACCTCCGAGTTAAAAGACGCTCCCATCACCGATACACCCGGTCCTGCCACTGTACCCAAAACAGAAACTTCAATGTCGCTTCCAAGCGAGGAGGAGCCTCGCACCCCGTCAGCTGCGGTCTCCTCTCCATCAACATCTTTGGCAAGTTCCGAACCTGCTGGCCCAGTGCGTGCTGACGGTCAGCGCTCACAATCAGCCGATCCCGACAAGCGCATATCACGCGCATTTCTTTCTT
The DNA here is from genome assembly GCF_018924745.1 of Marasmius oreades. Taxonomy (NCBI): domain Eukaryota; kingdom Fungi; phylum Basidiomycota; class Agaricomycetes; order Agaricales; family Marasmiaceae; genus Marasmius; species Marasmius oreades. The sequence continues at coordinate 4,973,841 of NC_057323.1, forward strand.
CTGCCACATCGGACTCGAATCGAGAGTCTGGGATGTCGTCACGGTCACGGTCCCAAACTGAGACCGAGGATGACTCCAGCACGCACAAGTCCCAGAAACGGTCACGGTGGAAGAAAGCCACTGGATCCTCGGATGCTCTCAAGGAGAAGAAAAAGTCTACGAGAAAAGTGGTCGTGACAGATTTCGAGATGTTGCGTGTACTTGGAAAGGGTTGTGCCGGCAAGGTTCTACTCGTCCGTCGCAAGACGTCGGACGATCTGTACGCAATGAAGGCGATAACGAAGAGACACGTGCTGGCGCATCAAGAACTACAGCATACTTTGACGGAACAAGCAGTATTGAAGCGGATGGCAGCTGGAGTTGACGGGAAAGAAAGGGATCCTTTCGTGGTTAAACTATGGTGGAGTTTCCACGATAAAGAGAACCTTTTCCTCGTGATGGTAAGTCAATCTCAACTACTTTTATGATGTCCACCCTAAATACATTTGGTTATTAATAAAGGACTTCCATCCTGGTGGCGATCTTGCCACGCAACTCGCACGTTGGGGTCGCCTTGGCCGTGATAGGGCAAGATTCTACGCTGCTGAAATAGTAGAGGGTGTTGAAGGTCTTCATGCCGCTGGTGTCATCTACCGAGATCTCAAACCAGAAAACATTCTCATCGGTGCAGATGGACATATTGTCCTCACCGATTTCGGCCTGTCAAAGGAGTTTCCAAGACGGACAGGTGCAACCTCGGCACCGTCTACTCCTCCGATTACGCGACATGATGGGACTACAGCGCCATGGATGAAAACAACCAATTCCACTGATGTTGATCTGGCTATAGCAAATGGGGTTCCAAAGGATATGACAAGCACTTTCTGTGGCACGGCAGAATATCTCGCTCCTGAAGTGATTCAAGGTCTTCCATACAGCTATGAAGTTGACTGGTGGAGTTTTGGAACCATGTTGTTCGAAATGTTGACTGGAATTGTGAGCTTTTCCCCCTGGATGTTTTATCATTTTTGTGAAGGTGCTAACTTTATTGAAGACACCGTTTTGGGCCAACAATCACTCTGATATGTACGTGCGAGTGCTCCAGGATGAGCTCCAGTTTCCGGAAGATCGGGCTCTTGATCAAGACACGAAGAGCTTGGTTAGAGGGGTATGCCCTCTTCCACCATGAACTTTACGTTAGCTTATCCTCGTATTCAGCTTCTTCAGCGAAATCCCGTCTTGAGAATATGCGAGCCGCGGATAAAGAAACATCCATACTTCTCGATGATGTGAGTGAACGCTGCCTGCTCGCTTATCAGACACTAAGTATGTTCCTTCTATTCCTGCAGTGACTGGTCTCATGTTTACTACAAACGCTACATACGTATGCCTCGGGTCTCTAGTCGGAATCGTTGAAAGACTGATAATGCTCTTCCTCTAGCACCTTATATTCCTCCGATTGATCCCCATAATGCCAGTGACACACAAAATTTCGACGATACGTTCTTAGATATGGAACCTGTCCTTGACGAATATATCGACGGACAAGGGACTGATACTGATCAGGACCCAGAGCAACATACAGACACGGATCGAACAGATGGCGAGGAATCTAATACCACTCCTTCACAGTCTCGCAGTTCATCGCTTCGCCCTCGAGCTCCTGAGCAGCCTACGCAGGAAGACGATTCCGTTGATGTTTTCGACGGGTATTCATTCAAGGGAAGACACTCTATTCTGATGGATGATGAGGATGAGGATGATGGAAGTTCGGAAGAAGAGACGGATGAAGGGGAGATGGAGGCCTTGGAACCTCCTCATACGAATGGCGATGTTTTCAACGGCCTCGAAAACCTTGCAGAAGTCGAACCAGAATCGCCCAAATCCGACATTATCGAGGAGACGGAGCCCAAGACTCCAGAAGCTCGTCCCGTTTTGTTACCTCCAGAAAAGGGAGTAGAAGATATACATCAATCTCCGCTCACTCCGCCTGCAGAAGCACCACAACAAGAGGAGAAACCGGAACAACCAGCAGTGGAAGCACCGCTCACATCCAAATCGGAGACTGCAGAAGGCACAGAGCAGACAACTGAGGCCAAATCCAGAAAGAGCAAAGACCTCCCCACTCCAGTTACAAACCTCGATGCTGTTCCACCTGTTACACCGGAGAAGGAGATTAAAAGCAAACCCGTGCCACCTCCCAAAGGAATTGCACTTACCAAGGCAAACCGTCCTACCCGCCCTCGAAAAGAAAGATCGGGTGTTCCCGCATTGGATCGATATCTATCGGATGCTGGCGAGGGCCAAGAGATCACAGAGCGCGACGACGACGAAGACGAAGACTGGGACTTCATTGAAGCCGACGACGACGGTTATGAGGATCGTAACGGAGCCAAAGGCACGAGTCTATTCGCTCGTGGTGTTGTGGATCGATACCGCTTGGCGGTCTTCAGTCGAAAAGCGTCCACACCCCAACGTACTCTTCCGAGATCGCTTTCCGGAATGTCAAAGGACTCTGAAATGTCGCCATCAGAGTGTGGTGATTCGCCTAGTCCTTCAATACGAAGAGGGCGGAATGGCGGTCTCACCTTCAGAAAACACCCAAGGCAGTTCCTACGCGCCAGGTCCCCTCCTCCCTCGTCATTCTCTGCCAAATCTGCCAAGTCACTTTCATATTCCACCTCCGCCACCTTATCTGCGACATCAAGTTCCGGTCTGATCCCGTCATCCTCGACCGCAAGCACACTGCCTGTCTCCCCGTCATTAAAATCTAAACAATCCGAGATGTCTGTGGGTGCCAACAGTCACTCTTCGGGCAATTCAGGTAACGGGGATGCCATCGAAGTGGTACCTGATGACAGGGACAAGCAGAAGAACAAGAAGCTGAAGAAGTACAAAGAGAACGCGGAAAAAATGTTCTCTCTCTTTTCTCCTTCTCCTCGTCCGTAATGGTTCCTTTCTGAACTGGACGTCTCTTTTCCCCCCTTCTATCGTCAGCTCGTTATCCTGCATCTCCTCGTCTGTCTGCTTTGCTAGGTCCACAAATGTCAAAAGTTTGAATCCAATCTTTCGTATGCAATTTCTCGTCGTTATTATCAAAGGCCATTACATTATGCATCCCATGGACTTAGTCTATCAATTTATTGCTCCTCTACCTCATACACATTCCTTACACGTTCTTACACGTTCTCTTCCCTATTATTACTGAGCGCTGATGTCTTGGTCTCGTTAATTTAGCCATGCGGATCAAGTCCTTATTTTTTGTTTCGTTTTCCAAATCGATTACCAGCATTCTTTCAACAACTTATCGCACTTTTAATTGTCTGGGATCTCACGTTACATTCGTTTATCATCGTGTACCACGCCTCGCCTCGATACCCGTTTGAGGAATGGTCAATCACCGAACTACAAAGGTTTACTTCATGATGGCACATGTCTGTAAGTCGGGGTTTGAGGGATGCTCGGTGTATGGCGATCGATAGCGATCCTTTCCAGGAAGCGGCCGGGTGTGTCGAGAAGGCTCTGGATTGGATGAACATGTGAGAAGGATAACCTCGGTCGAGTGAACGAATAAAGGGCTTACCCATTGACAAACATTACTTTATCTTGTCCTTGCTAGTGACCTTCAACTCTTTCCTAGCCTCTTCCGCCACACATTCCACAGTCTCAATTATCTTTTTCACCACAAACCACATTCCCGGCAGGACCAGAGCGATGAATCCCACGATAGGCACAACCGAAGCTGGGAGAACCCCAAAGTAGAGACCCTCTAGAATAACAACGAACGGCACCGGTTTCGGCTCAATATGCGAAAGAGCTGGTATAATTACTCCAGTATGGACAGCAGTGATGCGGGCATACTTGACGCGCGTAGTCACAGTCGAATTTCTCGATATCTTTGCAGAGGAAAAGTGTGACGCCATCGCTTCAGGCGAGAGTATGTCGATTGAAAAGTCGGTAGGATACTATTCAGCATATTAGTTTGAGTTTGGAAACCATAGTTGATTTTGCGGTTCATAACTCACGTTCGCGGGCCACGAGACGCGTAAAGTAAACTTCGAAAATGCTTTCCACTCCTCTTCGTCCAGAGCTAACTTCAACCAGACTTCATTTTGCTGAGATATCCCTTCGTCAGAAGATGAGGGAGGTCGTCTCTTCGAGGCTTGATCTCGTTTATGAGGTACTGAAGGGACGCTCAGCATTTGCTCGTTTTCTTGTGGGCGTAGTATGGTCCTTGTAGATGTAGTCATTGCACCACACAAATGGAAAGCGGTTCGTAGGTGCTCACCACCCTAAAGCTTCCGAAACGTCCACATAATTGGCATTGGAGGTTTCAAAAGTGACTATCTCTGTGTTGGCGAAACTCAATAGCGTGCAGGAGAGCAGCAAGAGCAAAATTGAAGGTAACATAGTGTCTGGAGGGAAATCAAAATCAAAGCCTCAGATCACCCCACGTGGTGCGCGACGCGACCAAGATTGGACTTCAAACTTTCAAACTGCCACTATTAGTTAGAATGGCCATCGGCCTAGCTTAGCTAGTACGTTCGTTTTGGTGAGTTGTGGTTTGATTATCGAATGCGGATCGGACCGAGTTTTTTCAAAATGGCCTCGCGACCGGTACTCCAATCATCTGCTCGACATCCACATTCGTTCAGCTGTTCTTTCGTGCACGTCTTGACTTTCAGTCGGAGTCTCCGCGCTCTTCGTCGTCGTCGGGCTCCCTATTACTAAGGAAGTTGGTACTGTATCCTCTGTGTTTGCTACTGAGATTTGAATTTTCGGCTGAGTTCATGATGTACCTGTATCTTAAGTAGATTAGTGTCGGTCTTGAGTCACGAAGGATAAGGGACCGTCCACAAAACATGTCGTAGGTCGAGGCGTCGGATAGGATGTCTATGGGACGTCGATATCCTGTGTAGTCTCGGGTTCGTTTGTGCTCAATCACTGTAAATATCCATTAGAAACGCGACTTCCAGTCTTCTGCACCACTAGTAGTATTATGTAGAATCAAAGCATTACGAAAACTGACTGCACACGTATCAACTACAACTGTCCGAAGAGAGTCCGTACAAATTAAAGTCCGTTCAATCTATATTCAAGTAGAGAACGAGAAACCTTGGCTTCCAGGAATCGCACCGCACTGAGCGAGGTTGAGGTCGTCCGAGGGAGCCCTTCCAACCTGGACACAGAGGGTGGGATCTGCATTCAATTTGATATTGCACCCAGTAGCAATGGAAGTCATAGGAGGAGCTGTCGCGGCACCTCCTACACAGGTGTCACACTCGATGTTGAAAGTTTGACGACTAAAACCGATAGTGGGTGAGCAAAATATGCGAAAACTCAGATAGAAACGGGAACACTAACACATCGTTTCCGCTGTTAGCCACGGCACCCATAGTCAAGGAGTTATCGGGGTTGCGAGTGAGTGCTACATTGTCATTTGCAATGTCCCTAAGAAGTTGAAGTTTGGCAGTCGGTCGTAAGTAACAGTTAGACAGCGAGCGATTAAGGGGATAACCGACCTGAAGGTGTACCCTGGGACAGACTGTCCGTTCTGCTGGATGTGCCAGTATGGAGCATTAGAGCCATGACCACGACCGTCGGGAGTGACGAAACCGTTTGCTCCCAATATGCTGATACCTGCTCCCTCAAAGTTGGGGGAGCACTTGGCACGAGCAGCGAGGGGGTTGGCGAGGGTAGTACCAACGATGCCTGAGGCAACGACGCAGAGAGCGAAAAGGGAGCTGTAGGAAGGCATCTTGAAAATGAGGACGAACTTGACTGTAAAGAAGCGAACGAAGAAAACGGACGATGGAGGTATCCCTCAACTTTCAGCCTTTTTATATGGGAAGGAGAACTCCGCGAAGCCTGAGAACGAGGACGGTTTCATGTACCAATGGCTGTTAGCCGCTGCCAGAATGTTATCCCTTTGCGGTTTAGCTTCAGCACAAGTGGGTAAAGGCGTATCGGAGGCAAAATACTTGACAAGGGAGGCGGTCAACTTTAGCCTACAATGCTGTGTAGAACCGACATCTTTTACCCCAGAGTCAGAGTATGTCTCCTATATCGAGCAGGTATAAGCTGGGCGGTATACATATTGCTCGTTTTCGGGTCAAGGCGTTCACGGGCTCGCGAGGCGGCTCTGAAGTGGAAGGAAAAGCGGTGCTGAGCTACAAAGTAGCTGCGGGATTCCAGCACCCGGGGTCTTGATATTGAATGAGCATCTCCTTCTATAGCTAGGTTTCTTGCAGGGCGGTATCGCTCCAAAATTGAAGACCATATGCAACGAGGACCAAAAGGAGAGGTCGAAACTTCAAAAACGGTGAAGTATTGCGGGCCCGTAAGCCAAACTTGACGTTTGCGGGATGACTCGAAGGTCATTTGGAGTACCGGAGCGGTCATTATCGGATCGGTATTACTAGATCCTGTGAATACGAGCGCAGCAGTGAGATGTTGGACGCAAAATCTGAACCCTTTTTCTTCGGCTTACCAACATAAATGAGCAGGCGTCCAAGCACAAGTACGTGTTCTGGAAACGAAGAAGCGAGCTGCAGGTCATCCACCATGAATGACAGAAAATAGGTGCAGAACTCAACCGTGAAGGACGGAAGAATATTGAATTCTCCGTAACACAGTGTATATTCCACAAACGGGCCGGAGTTCGGCAAGCCCTCCAAGTTTCACGTCTGGTCGGCAATCTTGGCCGCTGAAAGAGCGGTTCAGACAATTTCCCTTCACGCCTCATTAATCTGGATGCCATTGACCGAAATTGCGAACTTCCCCGACACTGCTCCCACAGTTTCTTCCAGGTTGAACGTAAAATCTCAAGAAACCATATATTGACTCGTTGAATGCTTTAGTTTATTCTGCCACCCTATTCAAAATGGGCTGGGACCGACCATTGCTACATTACAGCTAAATTGAGTTTTCTACCACACATTACTGGCAAGGCGACTGACCTCGCTATCAGAACTGCCCCGTCCATCCTCGATCATTCTCCGAATTATCTGAAGCCGGCATCTTGCTGAATTGCTGCAAGATTCGGAGAGAGCGACATATTAAGGACTCGAACGTGCAAATGAAGTGGTGGACACTGGAGAGGTGTTCTGCCCAACCGAAAAGCCATGGTACGTTTCTCGCACCCTGGTGTCCAGCCGATCTTTATTGACTCTTACCACCATCTTCTCCTGTTCTCCGAGTTCGGAGTTACGATACGCCATTCTCCCTCCCCGCCTCTTATCCTCTCTCGAAAGTCTTCAAGAGCCCTGCTGACGGGGAACAGTGCTAACAAATCCAACTCCCAAGTCGATGCATCCTTCAAGTTCGAGAACCAGTTCCAGCCCTCTTCACTTGGCCAAACAAGATGGATATTGTCTTGCTCTTTCTCTATCTCTCTCAATCCTTCGACGAAATCATCGTACTCGACAAGATACGTTCCACAAAATCCTCCTGTAGACGTAAATCTGTGGCTATAGTTCGGGTGAATGATAAGTTTGAGATTTGGTGGTACAAGACTGGAAACAGTGGTTAACTAAGGACGGAGAACATGAATCACAGATGAAAAATGTACCTTTCAAGCTTTGGGGGGTCTGGATAAGCGTTCAATGCTCTCAAAATGTTGTCCCACCATCCAATCGGCAACAAGTCGTTCATTTGCTTGCTCCACCCTTCATGAACCTCTCTTGGTGGGTCTTTGAATAACCGCGGTTGAGGGCTTCCCGTGAAACGAACATGAGTGAGGCGAGGCAGTGATTCTCGTAAAGAGGCAACTGAAGGAGCCCTCTTGCTCCCAGCGAACGTTTGAGCCTGCGCGATATGAAGATGTGTGAGGTTCTCTAACAAAGGGAAGGGAACTTCGTAGTCGCTCGAACGGCTCGTCACAGAAACTCTAGCATCCCCCAGCCTGAGGGCATTTCGCAGAGTGAGTGCGTTTAGGTTTGGGAACTGATACTTCTGAACCCTCTCCCCCAGAGTATCCTTCTTCCAAAAGAACGAATCTACCGCCTCCATGTAGCCGTTCCGTTGCGACATAGGCCAATCAGAGTGATAGCCGTGTATCTCTGATTCAAAGCTCGGTGAAATGTACAACAAGAGGGACAGTGTCTCGACTGTAGGTGCAATGCGGCCGAAAATCCTCTCGACAACGTTCGGAAGATCCCTAACAGCGCGAGCTAACCTCCTACGAAGTTTCCTATTGTAACTGAGGATATCTTCTTCTTCGTCTGTGGTGTCGATATCGCCCGGTTTTCCGGGGAAGCAAGCTGATTCCAAAGTGCCGGTCGTGGGTAACGTAGACGTATCGTTGTTTTCGGTTACGGTGTGTTCCAGTATCTTTTTAGGGAGTTTAAGGAATCCGAAGTTATCTTCTAAATCTTCGAAACTGACGTCGGAGAGCAACACGTGTCGGACTGACTGACTCTCCTGGCACTCACTGGAGTCGTCCAAAAAACTGGCAAAGTCCGATAATTTTGAGAGCCCAGTGACGACGAAGGTACCCTTAGGCAAGTCGCTATTACCGGAGTACAGAAATGAATAGCCTTGTTTTTCCGTTGATTGGAGGCCTAGTAGAGGGGTAGAGTTGGGTGGTTTGGCCATACTGCAAATCGAGTCCTACTGTGAAGTTACTGCGGCGCATATTATGACAGGTTGAAAAGTAATGTATGCTAATTTCAGTTTCCTTTCTAAGCGACGACGATGACATGAGTACGATAACAGTACGGCAACGCGTTCTACACAGGCTATAGCTACAAGAATCTAAATGTATTATTCCTCTGATGGAAAGTGAACAGTCCAAGTCCAAGTATAAAAGGTCCTTCATTTAATCACATAGGTCGATAACCACACACCACAAAATCCTCCCCCAAGGTTCTGTACCTTCATCTCCCGGTCGTTTCCTTTCACAACAAACAAACCTAACCGGCTGCCCGTCCCAATACCGCATAAGATCAAACGACAGTCCGCCAGGAAGCCTCAACGAAATCGTGGGGCTGAACTCGAGGAATCCGTAACAAAAATCAATCGAGATGATGTCCTAAGCAGAAGCTTTGTGAACTTAGACGGTGATCCAAATATAAAGTCGGCGTACCTTAGATCCAAACATAACAGACCGTCTAGTGTCAGGTGAACTGAAATACGATCTCCTCTGACTGGCGTTCTGCAGATTGATAGGGTCGTGACTATGGCGGCTGCCACCCCCTCGTTTCAGATTCTTGTACTTTGACGATAACGTAGACTTATGGGACTTTGCAGAGCTATGGGAGTGGGTCGATGACAATGAAGAGGACGAGGACGAAGGGCTCCACTCGGAGGGTACTTGAGCGAGATGTAGCATGGAATTATCATCGGCGATAGGTCGACTAGGCGGGAATTTAGGTGGCATGCTCGGTAGTTCTAGTGAAGACGTTGATGAAGAAGGTGACAACGATTCGGGTGAACCACCACGTATTCTGGTATGCATAAAATGTGGCATGGTAGATATCAAAGGTGATAAGGCCCAAGGTTTCGTTGATGATGTCAAATCGTGCTCTAGTGTCGGGTCGACGAAACTAGAGACAGGTTGTCAGTGGATAAATAATATTCGGATAGACAAATTCTGCTTTACTTCATGAACTTGAGGGCTGCACCAGAGCCCCAGGGTAGTTGAAGTGGCCGATCAAATGTATTTCCAAACAAAACGTCATCCGCAGAGTAATTCTTCAAGAATCGTCCTTTGATTATCGTCAACTTTAGTTCACTAATAAGGCCTAAGGGCTTGAGCACGCACCTTGCACTTGAAAACTCCAAGTAATCCCTTGTCTCTCATCCTGTTCAAAGTAGGCACTAGAGCTAGGTTTCCCGTCCCCGTTCGTAAATCCCTTGATATTAACGACTATCTTTCCGTCGAAAAGATCAGAAGAGATAGTGCTTGGCTTGTTCGTGTTGACAAGATTGGTGATATCGGTGAGGGCGTTGAGATCTGGTCCTGCAGAGACACGAAGACGAGGCATGGTTGATTTGTCTGAGAGACAGCTGGAATAAAAAGGCGCAGTCCGGCTACGATACAGTGAACAAGAAAAAGGAGATACACGTGGTGACGTCGTTCGCTGTACCACCCACGACGGTGATCACCGACGCGCCCGCCCCTACCCTATTCTTTTTTCGTGGCAGTCCATTTCCTGTCAAGTGTGGACTCCCTGGTGCGATTCCATTGGGAGATCAGAGCGCTCATCCATACCAATATCAGCTACTGACAAGTTATCGTAACGACTTGGAGGTATCATACCCTTTGTGCAGCCTTTGTGCCATTATCTACGGAGAAATGGACTCGAGAAGTCGACCCCACCCGCTGCGAGCTCATCGCCGTGTCGGGTCTACCAGGCAAGCGGCCCACGAACCCCGCCGCCCCGTACTCGAGCCTGAGGACCCCCAAAAGCCTCTCAAGCGGCGCTGGCATTCATTCAAATAAAATTGCCTAAGGTTCGCCTGAATCGTTCCCATGTTGGCCTAACGTGGAAAATACAACCTCCGAGATCATTGGACACGCGCTACTTGCGGAGTTTGATGACACAGTTCATACTCCTAGTGGGCATGACGAGCATGAGTGAATCCGATGAATGTTTGAACTCTGCGCACCCATTCTTCGATTTCGATTTACAGACCGAACTTTTGATGTCTTCACGATCCTTTTTGAGCCTTTATCATCGACCCTCGTCTCCCTCACGCGTCAACTCGGATTTAACCTGTATTCTTCATAAGCTATACTCACAATGTACAGCTATTGTTTTTCATGCTGTAATTTCGCGATATGTAGTGCGTGGGGAAGAAAGCAAGTCTCGATGTAGGCTCTCCGTTCTATCCCTGTCCTCCTCCTTCACATTGAAGGTGACTGAGGTACATCGCCACTAATGATATCCTGTATTGAAGCTTCAAGGGCATCAACTCTTGTTGCCATCTGCGTCACTGTGATAAAAATCCCAATGTCAAATGAATTGATCAAATTCATGAAAGAACACAACAAAGACGTACTGCGATCTAGAATCTGAGACGACATTTCATCGAACTTGGAATCCAGCTGTTCCAATAATGTCTCTACCTGCCAGTACGAGTCAACAGGAGAACTACACCTTTAGCAGCACGATGATTCACGCACAAAAGCGGTGAGTTCATGCGGACTTGAGATACTGTCCAATTTCACGGTGCTGGTCTGGATCGATGTGGGGTTCGTAGCAACCGGTGTTTTTTCCTGTGAACAGCTCTCTGTCGGAGATTTGGCTAATGTTGCTGGGGTCACTTTGAGGGGCTGCGCTGTGGTGGAAGACATGAGGGTTTGAATTTGGCCATCTTTGGCCCCCCGGGCCGTTTTTGGTTCACGTTGGTGTCACACGTTTGTGGGCGCGTATAGGCGTTCACTTTCCTTCAACTTCCAAATGATCAGAGTACTAGTCCTTCATTGTGTCCATCAATAATCAGGTCTTCATACTCAATTTTCCGATCGTTGCACCGAATCTCTATCTCTAAGGACTCTTAGCTCCAGGAACGCCAAATCGTCATGCGATGTCGGTGAACCAGACAAGGTAGACAGTAGTTCTGACAACCCCTTGTGTACATAGCCGACCGAGAAACACAGTCCCGAATTATTATTGTAGTCATTGCAAATGTACTATGAGGTGTATATGGCATGAAAATCAAAATCATCACAGATCCTTCCAAATCCAAATCCCTAGAAAAGCCAGTAGACGGAGCTCTTGAGGTGAGCAGCAAAGGTAAAAAGCCAACAGGTTAACAGAGCAATGCGAAAACACGAACACCTAAATGATGTACCGAAGATATATGTGTCGGTCCGTGCAGATAACTACATAACGTCAGTTTTCAGAATTCGTTATAAGTCTGCAATTAATCATGGCAGAGTCAATAACGAACTTTTATGGAGAAAGTTCAGAAGCAATAAGCACCTTGACAGCTTTCTTAGTCGACATTCGCTTCCCTATATACCTAATCACTCTCTTGATGTCCGGCATCAGGAACAGTGGGATGATAACCGCCATGATCGGAATGGCGATTTTCCAGAAACTGCGAAAGGGGTTGGTGATGGAGATACAATCAACATCAACAACGGAGGTTTGACATACAGAAGGTCCGAATTTTCGTTGACAGACCACATAGGACTGAAGTTCATACCCTACATCGAGCAAAATCGTCAGAGCTCCATCATTCCGCGTTTACAAAAGGGGGGGGACGCACAAAGTATCCGGTCAGTAGGGTCAGGGGTAGGCAAATGATTGTTGCCAGTGTGAGCCGACGCCTAGATTCCAAAGCGGTGAGCGAACGCCTTTTAACGCAAACCGAGAAATGAATATAACTTACATGACCTCGTTCATCTCGTACGATGTCATCTATCGAGTTGGTACATCAGTCATCTCTGCAAAAGCGTAGTAAATGTAAATGTTCGAAATACACACGTTGAACGTATAGTTGATCAAGTTCTCGCTGATAGCGGCGAACATGTCCAAGCTACTGAGAACGTATTCCATGTGGTCAAAAACATCAGCCTGGGACGAGAAGATTTAGAATCTCAATTGACAAGGTTACAGGAAGAAAGCTTACGAGATAAATTTTGCTCTTCTGGCTCATATAACCTTTGATTGGCTCCCCAGTATCTTTCGAAGGATCAACGAGGGCTGCACATCGGTCGACATCATATCTCCTCAACCCATACACAAGTGTCTTAATGGGCTCTAAGGTACGTTTGAGGAGAATAAGGTCCTCAGAGAATATATGCACTAGTAGCGGATTTGAACGGATGGCTACAAGAAATGAAGGGAAATTTACGCACAATTCCGGACGGTGGCGACGTCAGGTCTAAGCAAAATCTGACCCTCGAATTTCTTAATCTTGAATGCGTATTCCTCGGTAACCTCAACAGCTTTGTCAACGACTGATGAAGAACCAAGTCAGCAGCTGGCTGGGGACCCGGAATCATAGAATACCACGCACTCAGATCCAGCAGACTTTGCACCAATAACGATGGATCGGCAGAGGTTCTAAGACCGGTGTCGCGCTGATGGAGACGTTGGACAATAGGGTTGGTTATGGAGAGATCAGGGTCACGATGGAGAGTTATCACGGTGCCTACATTGATATCAGGGAAAGATGATGGTGACTGTCAAGAGTCAAACTGACTCACCATTGCGGTATAGGAAGATAAAGAAGGGTATCTCTCTTACAACGACTTTCTCGCCCTTTAGAAGAAATCAGTCTCTTCTGGCGAAATTGAATTGGTAGATGTTACACACTTTCTTGAGTTCACCAACTTTTATTTCATCTTCCCGGGCCTGCCTCCGCTTGGTTTCACGACGTGTTTTTGCTTTGTTCATAAAGCTAAGAAGTCCACCCTGTCGTCCATGCTCTAAATCACCTCCAGCTCCGGCGAGCTTAGCTCGATTCCGCATCCTCAACGTTGACTTACGAGAGTTAGGAGCCGTTCCATAAAGGGTTATTTCTTCCTCTTCCAGGACATCTAATCCCATCTTGTCTGCATCCGTCAGAGGTTCTGGCGAAGATGAACGAGGAATGTCGATGCTTTCGGCAAGGGTCGACCCTAAGGCGGCTGATGTCCCATGTCGTTGAATTTCGGCCAGCACGTCGCCGTCGTGTCCGAGCTCATGACAGAGAATGTGAATGAAGAGGTGTTTGGTGTAATAGTCTGCTTTGGAACGAGCGCCGGGCCGATGGTGAAAAACGTCCTCGAGTGCAAGTGGGTGTATGTCTTCAGTCGGTTACAGTTCAGTGTTCAACGAGTGAAAGACGTAGCATCAGACCACACACCGTATTTCAGTGAAACAGCCTTCATAACATCCCAACTCAAACCTCCGATATTAATCCAACGAACTTTGACCCAAGGTTCTCTCTGGCTGGCTTTAGGATCAGTCAAAAAGTTGACAAACTCCTTGTTGGTCATGCGTCCATATGAATGCCGCAGACTGGAGTAATCCAGAATCTCTATCACACAATCTTGTTTGATTTTTCCAAACTGTAGATTGGCAGAGGCCCTTCGAGGATCAACTCCTGGTTCTGCGCCGACACCGTTGGCTACCATTATTGAAGTACTACGATGCATGGCCATGACTTTTCGTACAGCTGCACGAAAACGTTCCCTAGGGTGTTGTAAAGGACGTGGGACTCCAGGTGAACTAGGACCAGCGGAGAGAGATGGACGGCGGACATTTTCAAATGTAGTCATCCTCACTGGGACTGGTGAGGGAATCTGATGTCTGCCAGTGGGGGATCTGGGAGACCTGGGAGCAGGAGCATCGTGGTCTTCGGCGTCACTAAGGTCGGGGGTTAATGAACGACCCTCAGAGTCGCTGAAGCTGTTTTCGCGAGGCATTCTTGGTCGTCGCGATGGTAGTGGTTGACCCGGGATTCCAGCTGCCGATCCTATTGCATCGCCAGCGCTCAGGGCGACCTCGTGGCCGTGTTGACATGAATTTTATTTTTATCTCTGGTGGCGTGTGAACACCCCCCCAAACAGCATCTTCTAATTTCGCTTCGTTGCGATGGATGGAAAACATTTTGGGACTCGGGAGAACATGGAAGTTAACGAATGCAATAGCATCGTTCACAAACGTTCAAACGTTCATGCATATGCGTCGTGTAACCTGTCTAGTGTCGATTGACGGCCTCGGGGTGAAAAAATGGCCCTGACGGGTTATTATTCGGTGGTTGAATTACAATAATTCCTCGCAGTTACAAGGTGTGGTAATTATAAGTAAAATGCCCTTTTATGGGTTTCCGGCAAATTTTTGGTAAATATGGTACGGACCCGTACCGCCAAGGGCTGTGAATAGTCTCAAGTATGGGCAGGTCAAGCACAAGTCACCTTTATGACAGTTTCCTCGCAAGCTCACGTTAGAGTATTCAAAGTGGTAGGTATGTCTCCGTTATCTTCATCAATACTACGGTGCTGCCACTTATCATGTTGGCTTGGTCGGGACTTTGAGGAGACACCCTAGCTAGACTTCAAAGTCGGGGGAATCTTGATCACTGAGTCTGAGATGTCGAATCAGCATTCTGGAGCTACATCCTCGATTCATGGTCTTGATTCGTCTTTTGAATCGCGAAGCGCTATCTGCTCCAGCAATTGGATATTGAATTGTCATGTTTGACTGTTGGGTTCCAGGGAGTCTCCACGACTGTACGCCAAACGCTTACTAGTGCTGTCGTGTATGAATCGTGTATTTGAACACGGTGGCCACACGGCAGCGCAACGTTTGTTCTCCCGGTATTTCTCCGATCCCGCTTTGGCTATTTAGGGGCCCATAAACAACTGCGATTTCACAATAACTTCGACATGTCCTCTTTGTCCGTCACTGCCCTTCCTGAGACCGACGCCTGGCGTAAACCCCCATCTACTAACCTGTACGTGCCTACGAAATTCAGAATGGGTTGTTCAAGCAGACATCGACTCACCCACGCCTAGATTCAACGCCCCAACACATCCCTTAACTTCTCCAGTACCTCTCAAGTCTTTCCAACGCGCTCGGTTGACTGTGAGCGCCGCATGGACCACTCGTTACGACCAAGGGGGTCTCCTACTGCACGTCACCAACCCTTCCAAGCCAAACGATTACTGGCTCAAGACAGGTATCGAGTTCTACATGGATCGTCCAAACGTCAGTACGGTAGGAACGCAAACATGGTCAGATTGGAGCATCTTTCCAACCGATTCGGGAAAAGCGACTGTCGAAGTTCGGAGAGAGGGGGATGGGTTGTGGGTATATCAGATTGTCAAAGGCGAAGGGGTCGATGAAGAACGTAAGCCGTTAAGGGAGATTGCTTGGTTTTTTGCAGAGGAGGATGGATGGAGCGTTGATATTAAGGCAATGGCAGCGAGACCAGCAAAGGCGGACGAGGTAATCGGCAGCAAAGAGTTGGTTGTTGAATTTGACGGCGTCGAAATCGATGTTCAAGCAGACCTTGGACAAGAGGATTAGACAAAAACAAAGATATGCGTACGTATGAGAGTAGAGTAATAGAGCGTGCCTGCATGCAGCAGAATCCAATTTTACAGCGACATCCAAAATTGTAGCGCAATTATGATTTTGTGTAGCTCCCCGCCTTTGTTTGTTGTAAATAAAGCAAGTAATCCAAATTTGGTAACCATGAGGTAAGTTGGTGCTTTGTGGGTATCACGTTGCTGAGGGGACAAGGGCGGGGAAGCAGAGCTCCTACGCCGATTGGCTGGATCAAACTTCGGGCGTCGGGATGGTTTGCCAATTTTGGAATACTTTTTATTTACTACAAACAAGGGCGGGGAGCTACACAAAATCATAATTGCGCTACAATTTTGGATGTCGCTGTAACCAGCAGTGAGAGGCTGTGGGCTCATGGGCGAATACCGAAGGTGAAGCAGGGTGATGTGACATGACGCGGTGCGCGTCCGGTGGGCACGTGCTCGCATACATATGTCACTGGTCCGTGCGCGCTCAACCCGGATCTTGAAGTTGCACTTCCACCTCTTTCCTCTCCCTGTTGTCCTCGATGCTTTCCAAACGGACAATTACCATCCGGAATCTAAACCAAGTACACAGAATAGCAACAGGACAACTAAAATCTTTATCCGCGTTCCCCAGAAACTCTCCCGGATCTCGAGAACATCACATCTCTGCAATATCTCACCATGAACCCTGGAAGAAACAGAGCCGTTTATTTGCTTCAGAATCAGAACCTCTAGGTCTGTCTCGTTGTCCTCTTTCTGTCCAGGAAAGCCGATTGAACATCATAGGGAAGAAACCTTCCATCATACACGCCAGCCTCACTTCGACAAGATTCTAATCGCAAACAGGTGAGGATAAGGCTTGAGCTCATCTTTTCGAATACTGATACACGCCGAAAAAATTAGAGGAGAAATTGCTTGCCGAGTCATTCGCACCGCTAAGAAGCTAGGAATAAGATGTGTGGCCGTGTACAGTGAAGCGGATAAGGATTCCATGCATGTCCAGTTGGTGGGTGGTTCATGAATTGTTGCGCTTGCGCTTGGCGACTCAACTCACTTTTCTGATTAGGCAGAAGAAGCATACTGTATAGGCCCAGCACCGTCCGCAGAAAGTTATGTCAGTATTCGGCGGCCTTCCGCAGTATTCGCTTCTTGACTGGACCTTGTTATCCATAGCTTCGAATCGACAAGATAATAGAGGTATGTCGTAGGAGTGGGGCTCAGGTTCGTACCATCCTCTCTTGACAACACTTTTCAGCTAATCAGGTTTCGATAGGCTGTTCATCCTGGGTAAGCAGCCAAAGTTGAACTCCCGTAGCTCGGGCCTTTTCGAACCTACGAAACAGATACGGTTTCTTGAGTGAAAATGCGAAGTTTGCCGAACGGCTCGCTGAGGATGGTATTGTTTTCATTGGGCCGCCTGCTAGCGCCATTGTTAGTATGGGCTCTAAAAGGTGTGTTCGTGTGTAAGGTCGAAAGTCACTCTCTTACGCATGAATCGTAGCGAGTCTAAGAACATTATGCTCGGTGAGCTCAAACGCATTTTAACGACCTCTACATGTCTAAATTGCATCGTAGCTGCCGCCGTTCCGTGTGTTCCAGGTTACCATGGAGAAAACCAAGATCCCAATTTTCTCTTCGAACAAGCGAAGAAAATAGGTGAAATTGAGAGTGGTATTTTTTGATAATGTTTACGGAGCTCACACTGGTACCGCTCTAGGTTTTCCGGTACTCATCAAAGCTGTTCATGGGGGCGGGGGGAAAGGGATGCGCGTTGTGACAACGTCAACCGAGGAAGCGTTCCAAGAGGCTCTCACCTCAGCTAAACGAGAATCGATTAAATCCTTCGGAAATGATACTGTTTTGGTGGAAAAATACATTCAACGCCCGAGGCATGTTGAAGTCCAAGTGTTCGCTGATGCGCTGGGTGGGGTCGTCAGTTTGTGGGAGAGAGATTGCTCGGTTCAGAGAAGAAACCAAAAGATTATTGAGGAGGTCAGTTCTGAGTTACTTGGGACCTTTCTCTATTCTAATCTGTCGACAGGCACCCGCACCTGGACTATCAACGCAACTTAGGTCTGAGTTGAGTGCAAAGGCGGTCGCAGCAGCGCGAGCCGTCAATTATGTGGGCGCTGGCACGGTGGAATTCATCTTCGACAACGATACGCAAGACTTTTATTTTATGGAAATGTGAGCCCCAACCATTTCACGAGAACCTATCCCCCACCGAATGCATTTTGCTATAGGAACACGCGCTTGCAGGTCGAACATCCGGTAACGGAAATGGTGACAGGATTGGATCTCGTAGAATGGCAGTTAGACGTAAGCGTCGATTTCTTCATTGTCCCATTTTCTCAACCTTGGTTTTTCCTTAGGTCGCGGCCGGGAATCCTCTTCCATTAGGCCAATCGTCTATTCCTCTCGTCGGACACGCATTTGAAGCCCGTATTTATGCTGAGAAGCCGAGGAACAATTTTTTACCCGATTCTGGCACATTGCTGTACCTTTCTACACCCACCCCTACGCTCACCTTCGCGCCATCCTATTCCAATCCAAATGTCCCACCTCCAGTTTCCCCTGCATCCGGATTTCTAGCACCGTCATTGACCTCAAGTGACGTCGAGATTACACCTTCAGTGCGTCTTGAGCAAGGTTTCGGTCAAGGAGCACAGATTGGCATCTTTTACGATCCGATGATTGCGAAATTGATTGTACATGGAAAGGACCGTACCGAAGCACTAAGATTACTCAGAAAAGCACTGGATGAGTATCATGTTGTTGGCGTTTCCACCAACATCCAACTTTTGAGGTCGTTGGCGGGGAATTCGGCATTTATTGATGCAGAGGTGGAGACTGGTTTCATCCCGGTAAGCAGCAACGGTATACGTTATCTTGATTTTCGCCCAACTCAAACTGTGGTCTTGTAGAAACATTTCGATGCTCTATTCCCACCGGTTACGGAGCCAGCACCAGAGATCTTAGCTCAAGCAGCCCTATACGTCATTTTGAGGGATCATCCTGTACCCAGCCTGACAGCTTCTTCAACCGCCCAATCACCTTGGACAACGTTAGCTTCTCGCCGATTCGGTGGAGACAGTTACGAACGGATTATACTCCTCCAAGATGACGCAGTTACTTCCAATGAACCCTCCACAGTCCGCGTCAGATGTTCAACACTAGGACTATTCGACATTGACGTCAAGACTCCCAGTCGGACTGCTGAATACCGAAATGTACCTGCTACTTTGGGTTCTCCTACGAACCTCACGACAACGCTATCTGATAAACTGGTAAACGTAACTGTGGTATCACAACCTCCACCGCCTTCCGTTCCAGCTTCGACTTCTCATCATACTATGGAGCGTTTACATGTGTTCAGTGACGGACAGAAGACGACACTGGTCATTCCTACACCGGATTGGTTGTTGTCGCTGGGAGGAGATGTGTTGAGCGCCGCTGCTGCGAAGGGAGCATTGAAAGCTCCTATGCCCAGTTTGGTGGTTGAGTTGAAGGTTAAGGTTGGGGATAAGGTGACAAAAGGTCAAAGCGTGGTTGTGTTGGAGAGTATGAAGACGGAGACGGTGTTGAGAGCGGATGTTGAGGGTGTGGTGAAAGCTGTTGGATGTAAGAATGGAGAAATGGTTGAGGAGGGTCGAGAGTTGGTTGATATTGAGGTTGAAACTGTGGTGGAGGAGCAGAAGTAGGAGGGTGTTTTATTATTGGTTAATATGGGTGGAAATGATGATTGTGGACTTCTGTAAACTTTGAATAGTCGCTAAAATCATTTGCCTTATTCGAGAATTATTCAAACTTCGCCAGAACGGTGTTACTGTACAGTACAGTACTCTGTACTCGTACAGATTCTGCTCGTTATGGAACGAACAAGTAGCGAAAGACTGCCACTGGTAAAATGGTAAGTTCGTTCTCCCAAGTCCAGAAACTTCCCAACCTCAATCTATCGGTCGGTGATCATGACACGAGCCCTGGACACGAGTAGTACAATTTGATTTGACCAAAAAAAAAAAACGGAACATTTTGATACAAGCATGAAAGTAATCGAGGTCAAGCGTGGTGGTGAAGATGCCAGCTAATTCTGAATGTGAACTCTGGCATTCAAAATTCGCCTCAGCGTGTCCCCATTCATCGTGCGAAGGTTATACCGGTACCATTGGAGAAGAACGTGGGTCGATGATGCATGTGCATGCGTGCCCATCATTGGCTGCCGCAAAGGAAGGTCGGGAGGTCTTTTTCTCTATCATGCTGCAAGTTCAGCCAGGTCTTCGAGAGCTCTTCATCGATCATTTTGTGTAAACGCTCATGGTACAACTTGAAAGGAGTTCAATAGGGGTACAAAGTTACGTAGCAGAGAGTATGAAGACGAAGACGGTGTTGAAGGTGTGGTGAAGGCTGTTGGATGTAAGAACGGAGAAATGGTTGAGGGTCGAGAGTTGGTTGATATTGAGGTTGAAACTGTGGAGGAGTAGAAGTAGGGTGTTTTATTACCAGCTATTATGGATGGAGGGTGTCAGTGCAGATCGGTGGAAACTGTAACTCCGTATCCAACCTCAACTGGCCAGTGGGTTCTTTAATGTCACTTAAGCCAGCCCTTTCATGTCTGTAGACAAGGCGAGATGGACCATGCTTGAATAGATTTTTTCCCAGTGGGAGGGTAAGAAAGGGAAGGCAGGACGTGATATTCGGTTGATATAAGGTACCGTTAAACAACCAATTCCCCTTCCACACTCTCTGGGTGTAGTGCAAGGCGTTGTAGTAAGATGTCATAACGTTCTCGGTCTGTCCGCTTGAGATACTTCAGGACCTTAGCTCTTTGATGCACCAGTTTCCTTAGGCCTCTTCTGTTACCAAGGTCGCGTTTGTATTTTGTTAGGTGGCTCCACAAGTTGCGGATGCGGTACGTCAGAATGGCAGCTAAAGTTGAGGAATAAGGAACCTTCAACATCCAAGAAAACCGATAATCCCAATTCGGATACTTACCTTGTACCTCTGTACGACCTGGGTCGAAGGGATTTTTGGGTTCCGAAAACGCCTCGATAATCCGCCTTCTATTCTCATACGCAATTCCATCCGCATCCGCATTCCTCAAATCCACCACTTTCGCAAAGATATTCGCTTTTTGTAGTTCCCTTTCCCCACTTTCCAACCCAGCAGATATAATATCCTGAGTAGTTCCCCCTCCAATTCCACTCGTCGGTGATATTTGCGCGCTGAGGATAGGTAACTTTCCAAACAGTTCGTCGGCTTCTGTTTTCGTGAGAGCAAAAGCAAATTGTTTGGGTTCATGAACCACACCAATCGGTCGTTCCGTGGGCTTCATTTCGGGAGGCCCTGCGAATTCTTCCTCTCTGACAAGAATCTTCGCCAAGTCACACTCCTCCCACTTTGACTCTTCACCTGGTCGAGTGCCTAGGATGGGGCTTGGACGGTTGGCGGTTGCCCTTTCGAATCTTTGGGCTCTTCGTTCTTGCTTGATTTTGTTCGTCATTCGTTTCTTGGGGGCTGCGTGGAGGATAGCAGAGGTGTGAAGGAGGGAGGCATTGCTTGAACTTGAAGGCACCGACGCGATGCAACGCGAACCTGCATCCATTGAATGTAAGAGGGGTTTATAGTGGAGATGTAAGCTTGAGGAAAGATTGTGCCCACTTTGTGCTATGTATGCTCTGAACATGATAAACGGGAATTTTCAGGTAACAGAGGCTCGGAAGTCGTTTTGTCTCGTGGGAATTTAGCGGGCTGTAGTTTTTTTGCGCACGGCCACACCTGCGCATGCCAGGCCATAAGCCCCAGTGAGATGTGCTCGGATGTAATCTGATGCTACCGGACCGTATGTAATGAATCGTGTGAATTCTGAGAAATCCGTATCTCTCTCGGATATTTTCTGATGACGCGTCGTTTGTTGGAGGCCTCCGTCTCGCCTTCATCTCTCTAGCTTCTCCGACTGTCCGCAATATCTCGACATCAAAGTCACAGAAGTAAAAACAACTTAGCCATTTCTTCACCATGGCCTAGAGGCTTCGATTCCTTGCCCGAGTTTATGCACATAGGCGTCTGCTGTTGCTCTCCTCACTCATAGTTCCTCCTCCCCTTGCGCCGTTTCCCTTCGCTTTCTTCGACACTGCAGATTCAAATCGTTTCATCCTAATACCAATGACGAGATTGTGACGTAGACCGCACCAAGACCGCACACACGGTTCACCCGTGAAATCCTTATATACAAGCACAACGCCAGAGTCGTCCCCATCATTTCTTCCTTCCCTTCCACCACCAACCCCCCATCTCATTGTCCCACTTCCCAAACGATGACCCACTTCATAGGTACTTGTACCCAAACTCGAACGCCTCATGGAGACTATTGATGCGTACGTGTGTCAGTTACCCTTTTTTCATGGCTGAGCTTGACGGTCACCATCTATAGTCACCGCTACCACAAAACTGAGGTTCAAGCTCCCAAGACCACGATACCCAAACCGAAGAAGGTTGTATGGAAGGTACCGGACTTGGTTTGCCGGAAGTAAGTAGTGCTTTCGTATTTTATCACCGTTTCTCACAATCTTTTAGGTGGTTGTATGCCCATGATTGGAAGAAGGTGCCGGGTAACGAAACCAAGTCGAAGAGCATGTTTTTAGAACACCGGGTCGAGTTTGAGAAGACCGAGAAGGATGGTCGGTCGCTTCAAGGTAATGTGCTTTTTCTCTGCCGTTTCATTTCGATCTACTGATATCTTTGATTTAGCACTATCAGAAGTTATCACACGAGAAGAATGTCGAGGCGAGTTCCTTCCCTCCATACTGGTACCATTCTTTGTTTACTGACTCATTCATACAGGCGGTCCAGGTCAGCAAGAAGGCCAAAGCTGACTCCAGCGAAGGTGTTGGGTACGCGGCAGTAGGATAAGGTGGAATGGATACAGGACTATGTTGTATAGCACAATAATGTTGTTAGATGAAATTGTACATGATCAGATAAAGGGATGGAATTGAATCATACGATTGTCATACGATAACATACAGTAAACTCTGAAAATCGGATGAAGCGCTATGTTATCAGACCTAAATACGGTCCTTCACCCCCACTCAGATTTCCAACGATGTCATCTGATACCGTCTCAAAAACTACCTTCTTAAGGATGTTATTGGATGGAACCAGACGTTATCAGAGTCATCTCTGGATCATCCAATAACGTCTGATGCCATCCGATGAAACCTCACTGGGCATAAGCGCTCAGTCGTTTTCGTTCCGCCGTCGTCACCGTCTCGCTCGATGTCCAGCCACACACTTTAGCTGTCTCTCGTAAGCTTCAAATTTTCGTACGGCTATTCTATAGTATGTTCTCTATAAGATCTGTAATCCTCTCTGATTCAAACTTTCTCTAGCCTCGTTAACAACTAATACTCTATGTCTGACCTGAATTCTGATTGGAGAATTGGCCGGAAAGGATGCTAATAACAGGTGCGTTGTTAACTGTGGTATCCAAATCATTTACTGAACCTGTTACAGAATTATCTAGACTACAGAGTTTGGTATGTCCTATCCACTCATGTCAAAATTTATTCAGTTTATCGATTCAAAAATTCCCTGATATAGAAATAGTACCTGAGGAACTGTATTAGATGGCGCCCCCGAAAAAATCAACCAGTGCGTGATGAGAAAACTTAATGAAGGCAGGAGGGAAGGTGAAGTTCTTCTAGTGGACTCATGTCTTATCTCTACTGGATTTTTCAACTGGGCACTCTGCTATACTGATGCGTACATGAGGGACTGAATGGGAAAGAAGCTGCATATGGTGCAAAGCATTACAGGGGTCACTGTGCTATACCCAATGACTATTTGAAGGACTTTGAGAAGTTTGGGTGCCTACAGAATCTCAAAAAATTACAAAATATGTGATTTCCATTGATTTTTCCCACTGTTTGGCTATTGGGGAGTTCAGTTTTCATTTACTTACTATAGAACTTATTATACAGCCTCGTCAACTAATATAAAATGATTATCAGAGATCAAACACATTGAATTAACAATGTAGCTATGTGGGGAGGTACTCCAAAGTGAAGTACCAGGGAGCAGAGGCCCGATTTGGAAGGCGGTAACGATGTGACCTCAATCACGTGGGGTTAGTGGGTTATGAATGGCGTCTACCTTATCTATAGATGATTTACCCTACATAGTCCGGATGTCGTCCCAGTCAATAATATGTACCAGTCAATCAACCCACTCTCCTAGTTCAACTGAGCCCCTACCTCGATCTGCACGGCCTATCTCCTACCCCAAGGGGACCATGGACCTCAAACTCAATGTGATCCATTATGGTGAGATAAATCTCATCTCGGTGAGAGTCAGATGGAGCTGGATTACATGTTGGTACATAACACTGGTACGTGCATTAGCCCATTCTTAGTTTGATACTCCAATTTCAGCTTCATAATACAAGCTTCGATAGATTCTGTGTCAGAAGTAGTTGCCAAAACATCTAAAACATATGAGGGTGCGCAGGGTGTGCGAGTGCGCGGAATGTGGCTGTGAGTATGTGCGCGTCGTGCGCGTCGTGCGCATGCTGGTGAGTATGCGCGTAGTCCACATACCGGTGTATCCGGTGAGAAGGGCTGTTCAAGCCCGAGAGGCTCCGTTTTTGGCTTTCTCCTTGCATCTCCAAGCACAGAGAGGCCTGTTGACTGACATTAGAAACATCAGGAACGGTACCAACGTACGTACCAGTACTACAATACCAACATCCGAGTCAGAGAGAGCACCGAGATTAGGTTCATCGTAGTACCAGAATGCCTGACATTGACTTCAGAGATTCAGAGTTGGGCCCTTGAGGCAAGATATTGGTCTTGCAGATCGAGGTAGGGCTCAGTTGAACCAGGAGTGGGGTTGATTGATTGGTACATATTATTGACTATAACGATGGGACGACATCTAGACTAGGTAAATCGTAATTAGATATCTAAATAATTCTGTAACAGGTTCAGTACATGATTTGGATACCACAATTAACAACGCACCCGTCCCATTCTTTCCGGCCAGTTCTCCAATCAGAATTCAGGTCAGACATAGAGTGTTAGCTGTTAGGGAAGATAGAGAAAGATTGAATCAGAGAGGATTACAGATCCCATAGAAAACAGGTAATAAAATAGCCGTATGGAAATTTGAAGCCTACGAGTGACAGCTAAAGTGTGTGGCTGGACATCGAGCGAGACGGTGACGACGGCGGAATGAAAAAGACTGAGCGCTTATAGCGCAGGTGCGCTCTGGTGTGGCCGTGCGCATTGTAGCCACACGCACCCTCAGATTTGGCGGGTCACATGCTATTTTCGCACGCTTGTGCCAGTGTAAAAACGTTCCAGGTCCCCCGTTCAGTCGATGCAAGGCTAGTTCCTCGAAGTTAGACAGATGATTCTGCAGAATTTTTTTGTAAATAATGCCCTGTAATACTTGAATACAATAACTTATTATCCCATTCTCAGAGACTAGAGAAATTCGATTTATTTTAGTCGATCTGGCAGGTCCTTCGTCTCCCACCCCCGGACAAAACACGTGACATTGACACAGAAAATTTGCTAAGTTCAACATCTATAATGTGGCAAAAGCGAGAATCGAACAATCGACTCCAGCAAAATCCAATTCAAATTTGATGCCTTTTGCCACTACACCACCAATCAATCTAAAATACATGCTTTAGTTTTGAATTATATAGAGTTCATCTTGGACATCCACCCAGGCCCCCTCATATACCTTCACCCGAACCCCCTAACCCAAACCACTAACCCAAACCTCTAACCTAACTGCTAACCTCGAATCGCTAAAATCCAACTGCTAACCCGTCCCGATCAACTTCCCAAAAAAAATCAAACCTCTCTGGATATTTCAGGAAGTGTACAAGCTGTAAAGAAAGAGATTTCAACATTATTTATGGACTAGTAGCTAGAATCACACTACGTTAAGGTTTATACTATATTATGTGTTAGTGTGAACTAGCCTTGCATCGACCGAACGGGGAACTTGAACATTTCGACACTGGCACAAGCGTGCGAAAATAGCATGTGACCCGCCAAATCTGAGGGTGCGTGTGGCTACAACGCTGTGCGCAGAGCGCACCTGCGCAAATTTCCTTATGCCCGAATTTAGCTCTGTGGGAAGACGGGACAAAATCGAACTCTGATGCAACGGAAACTTGGCTATGGACATTTCCACGTAAGTTTCTTTTTTATTCCTTTTTGACTGAGCTGGAAGTGACCTCAAACCCTAGAATACACGAAATCTCGACCGATGAATGTTGAAAACGGAGACCAAGTCTGTATATGTAAGTAATTCGTTCGCAAGCCTTATCCGACGCGTTTAATGCAGAGTGCGTAAAAGGGAACGGCTTCAAATCATTTACCATACCCTCGAAATACTCTTCCAGGCTACGCAGAACCGTTGAGGCTCGTAGACTTTGGCAGTGAAGTGGTAGGCTTCCATCCAGCTCGAGTCACCAAGGAAGGATTCGTATAGTCGAGAAGCCTTCAACAAGTATGGCCATATCAGTCCTAGACCTGGTCTAGTGAACTACCTTAATATATTCTGCTCTTGCAGTACATCGTTCAATTTCGCGACATAGGTGATCCAATCATCAAAATGGCGTTGGACACTAATGTAGGCAGTCGAAATCCCTTCTCTCGCCTGGATATCCAGCCCGATTCCAACCCGATTCGATTGTACGGCGCCAGCGATCTCCTCCCACAAGGGCACACCAAATTTCTGGATATGGAAAAAATCGGAACCCCTTGGTCTATGGCGATTGTAGCCTTTACATTACGGAGCTGTGGTCCTCAGAAGCGTAAGAAATTCATGAATCGTCGAAACGACGGCTGTACTATACTCTCGTGGTTTTCTTTATCAACTCAAAAAACTCTGTGTCATTCCGAAAACTACCTTAGCTTAAAATACAACTCTTACATTCAATACGCAGCCTGGACAAACGACGATTAACTCCTACTACATAGCCTCAAACAAATATCTGTTTTTTCGTCCCCGGTGGCCCTAAAACTACACAACTGAATCTTTGCGGCTGGGGATATTGTCAAGCTCCCGCTCCTCCTGTGTGAGGTACGAGGAGGCTGGATATTTTGATGGTGCCGAGTTTACCACCGTGGTCGCGAGCTACACGCAGGAGTGTCAGTATTTCGGCTGGCATGATGAGCAATAGAAATAACCCTCACCGGGTTAGTGCTTAGGGCCCAGGACTTTGTATGGCCTCCAAATCGGATCTGAGTAGAATTTGTGTCCATGTCTTTGCCTATCGGAACTGCACCCGATCCGGAGTTTGGGCCTGCAACCGGCCGGAAGTTGAGGGAGGCAAGCACTGAGTTGACGTATACTTTAGGGAACGATGAGCGAAGATGAACGACGAGACTTGAGGAGGGGGGGACTTACGTTTGCCAACTGCTTGATGGAAGGGCTGCCAAAAAGTGTGGCCCGGCATTGAAGCATTCTAAATCCCAGAGAGATTATTCATGAGCCGATCAGTCTTTTGGTTATTAGTTTGGAAGTAAAAGGCTCACCAGTGCCATGAACATTATCTGACATATTCTACCCAGTTTGCAAAGGTGTGAGTCGAGATAGAATAAGCACACGATCTAAAATGTGACACTTACGCAGTCAGAATACCGCGAGTAACAGCATAGAGGATGAGATTGTCGATAATGATTGTTGTGCGCCTGGGAGATTCACTAATTTACGAAAAGTTTTGTTCGAACAAGGGCTATAGTACGCACGAGCTGATGCCGGACCGCCAGTTACGAAGAGTATAGATAAGGGAAACCGTGATGAGGATGTCGCATAAGGCACACAGTCCCTGAACGACGGATCCGGTCACCTTGGATTTCACGCCAGTCAGACAGAGGGAAATGAACGGAAAGGTCGTGCACGCACATTAAAGCTCCTTTCACTCAATGCCTCCGAAAATGATAAGTTTGAAAATCTGGTGTGGATTGACTGAGGATACAGGCAAGTTACAATGCAATGATGATTACTCACAGCTGTGCAGTGACCTCTGAGTGGGAAATACTTTGTTAGAGGATGTTAGCGGACATAGTGACGAAAGAGCGTACTGATATCCAGAAAAAAGGCAGCGAGCGCAAGCATCGCCTATCGTAAATCGTTCTGGTAAGGTTTCACTGATACAAACAATTCCGGCCTCGGGATACTCACTATGAAAACGGGCACAATCTTCAAGTTTTTGGGTGAAACTGAAAGCCCGATGAGAATGAATCGAGAAGCCGATAACACTTTGGAGCTCACGCCTGAACAATTGATATGCAAAGTAACTAGTAGACCACCGTTAGTGGTGCAATTCGAATGATAGACCACGGCAGGAATAAGTACATACCATTGTGCCATAAGAGTGATAATATCCTAGAAATCCGTTCTCAAGGCGTGCTTGCTAGTAGTGAAACATCAAATAGAACTTACCACGATCTCATTCTCAAGCTAAGACACACGAATATCATCAGTATCGGAAATGGACTAGTCCGACCAAGGAAGCACGCACAGCAAAACTCCTATAAAATCATAGTTAGAAACGTTCGACTCCAAAGGGGTGTACTAAATCATCCGTACCATGGGATCTTCTCATCAGCCACAGGGTCTCCAAAGTTGAGCACAACATAAGTGTAGATCAAGTGAGCAATCAAAACCGTCGTGAAAGTATCCAAGGCCCTAAACTCGAAGTATTATTATGATGTTTCGCCATTCACACCTTTTAGGAGACGAACCAGAACATCCCAACCTATGGTAAAACTGCATCAGCGGGATTTCGTTCCCACAACAAACCGCTTGCGACATACGAGTAGTTTAGACCAGATTGGATCCTTAGGATACGACTTGAGGTAAAGATAGGTTTGGAGCATTGTGATCCCATAGAGTCTGCCAATAAGATGTAATAGAAGGGAAAAAATTATCATCAGTACGCTGATCTCCTTCTCCTCAGGGATGATATTCACGTCGTCCCGATACAGAAGCCAATGAAGGCGGCCCCGAGGGTTTCTTTGACCGCGGCAGTGAGAGCCGCAATGACTTCTGGCGGTATGCCACCCTCTGCTCCTTCAGACATTTTGTTCGCGTATGTTCAGGTGGTACCAAATGAGAGAGTGCTCAGTAGTCCATTTTTACTTCACCTTAAATACGTTGCAACGCTCTTCGTAAATGGAAACCCTGCTGCCGGCGCCGCGGTCAGTCCGATTTTACCGCCCGATCCACCGGATGGCGGGCGTCGTGCTGAACCGCTGCCAAAAAAAGCGCAGACGTGGTTCAGCCTCACTAATTCCCGGGGAGAAGCAAGGAACACAAGGGGGTCTGGGAAACACATTTCCATGGATGGTGAGTGAACGGATAGAAACAGAAGCAGGAGAAGAAAAATGATTGATGAGTCGCGGGTGCGGGTACAGTCGTCGTTCCCAGAAACACACTCCCATGGATGGTGAGTGAATTGATAGAAACCAGAAGCAGGGGAGGGAAAATGATTGATGAGTCGCGGGCGCGTCGTTCATCGCCTTAGTATAGACCTTGGTTATTGCAACTCTAGGCCTTGAACGCTTGAGCTGTGATAATACTATCTGTTTCGGTAGGGCAGTGAACACTCGAGAAAACGGGACGAGCGTACATGGTGAAGAGTTGCAAGGAACAAGCGGCCACAATGAATCAGATGTTGTGTAGATCTAGAAGATTTTGTGGGTAAGCGCGACAGGCCCATCCGTCACGGTGATGAGGGGTGGCAATTCTGTAACCAAATACAGCGAGTTCTCAGTGAAAGGAATCAGATAACCTTGATATGCACTTGGGTTGGAACTTGGAAGTGGCTGAGCAGTCTGAAGGTCTTGATGATTTTCGGACAAACTTAGGCGAAGATCATGTGGATATAGCACTTGATGGGGCAGGTGGGATACAGTAAACTTAACAGGCGTAGTCATGAACCGAGTCGAGCAGTTAACGAACCGTTGTGTCACCTCAGGCAGGGTTCTGACAGGTAACGTAAGGGGCTGATAGGCCCCCGTAGGAACCGTGAGAAAAGGGCCTATGAGGTCTTCCTACCCAGACGACGTGCCTGTTCTCAGGTCCCTACTGTTCTACTATGCAAGGACTTAAGCGTTGTAGGAGACGAATTTACACATTCTACACATAATAGATGTATTGTTCTCTGTAAACGACAGCACAAATGAAGGAGCATGTACCAGTCAACTGGAGAGCACAGGTAATCGTACGAATGCAGTGGTATGGAGTGTAACGAACCTACTTTGGAGCAGCATCCTGCCCCCGCATAGAATAGCCACTCGCACCAGGTATATTACCAGGTTGAGGTTGATAGAGAGACGCCGCAAGCGCAAGAAATTGCTGAAACTGTTCCTGGGACATGGCTGGTCGCTGTGCGGTAGGCATGGGGGGGGCGAACGATGGATATCCAGGTTGCTGTGAGGTTGGCGTGGGGGCGGCAAACGGTGCCACATTGGATGGATATCCAGGGTGTCCCGGAACAGTTCCAGATGGCCACTGAAGCGGTGCATGGGGGGGGGAGTCTGCCAGTATGGGCCAGGTGGTGCTGCTGTTGTTGGAGTGGCCTGCAAAGGGGCAGCCGGTTGTACGGCGGCGTTAGCTGCTGGAGCGTGCAACATTGGGGCAGCTTGTTGTACAGCTGGAGTGGCGTGTTTTACGGGGGCAGTAGCTGTAGAGGAAGCGACGGTTCCTGCACTGAATGCAGGGAATTCTGGGAGCGAGTAGGAACCTTGTCGTGGCTTCTTCTGCGCACGTGGATCTTGTCCACGATCTTCAACAGGTGGGGGGGAAGACGATGAACGCTTCGGAACTCTTGCCCCCCCAATGAAGTCCTGCATTGAGATAGGGGGTGCCTTCTCCGTTCCAGTATTCTTCAGCCCTATAAACAGAGGGGATGAGTAGATAACGGAGATAGAGAAGAGAAAAACGTACTGGAAATACCATCCTCAAATGTAAAACCAGATCCGTGTTGACCAGCTGTAGATGCAGAGTCTGCGGCATGGTCTTCACGATCTTGTGCGTTGTCGAGATTCCATGTGACTCTCTTGATAGCTGAAGAGTGGGAGGCGGAGGGTGGAAGTGCAGAAGGGGGCTTTGTAGTCGGTTTCGGTTGGACAGCAGGGGAAACCTTAGCGGGGGGCTGAGACTTGGCACGGGAGGATTGGATAGAACTAATAGTTTCAATGGGGGGTTGAAGCTTTACGCGAGATGATTTTGATGGAGCCTTGAAGGGAGCAGTCGCCTGGGGTGGTTGAGATTTTGCACGGGTGACTCGAGCGGGACGTGCAGTTGGTGTCTCCTCCTCGAGCTCGTCCTTGCTGTCAGTGTCTTCTTCATACAAATCATCCTCAGCGGCAAATGTCGTCTCCTTCTCCTTCCCCTTCCCCTTCCCCTTCTTTCTAGACCTTGTCGGCAGCTTCCCTCTTTCCAAAGCCGAAGCATAGACAAAGCTGACCTTACCATCAGCATCGGGTGAAAAGGACACGAACGGCACCTTGTCGTTCATGAGGTCTTGATGATATAAATCAGTATCTCAAACAAAAGAAAGTAATGGACCCTCACCCGAAGCGTCTGTTTTGACAAACGTAAGACGGTGACCACTAGCCATATCACAAGCCGAGATTAGCAGTAACTTCTCGACTCGCTTATGGGCACCGATACCTTTGCTCGCAAGGGGAGCAGGTATGTCCCAGGGAAGGGTGACGCCAGCTGGATAGTTGACGACCTGGTAGCCCCGTGGTAACAGATATTCATTTAGCTTCTTCCAGTGTAGCTTAGGTAGCGACAATTCACACTCAGCTATAAATGAAGATCCGTTACTAGAACGAACGAAAAGATATGAAGGAAAGCTGGGCTTACATGCACGTGCAAGAACTGCCTTTCTTGCTGTGTTTGTGAGTTCCGTGTCGCTGGATTGCGACGATGTTGCTTGAGGACTTGGCAGTTGTGGCCGGAAGGACGCGGTGGTAGTGGTGTTAGCAACAGCAGCTTCCGGCAATGGCGCAAGGAATGTCGCCAACGTTTCGTCTGGGATGTTGTATCCAAGCCGCTGCAAGGTAGACAGGGCTTCATCCTTGACGACCTCGCGATGTGTTGCATAGCTGTCAACCAGTTAGAGACTTAGAAAACAATTAAAATATAACTCACTAGGCGAGCGATCGTGCATGTCCCAAAAGGGAATTCATAGAGTCTGCCATACAACAGGACTCTGCGAACTACGGGGGGGATAGTAAGCTGTAGAACTAAGTAGAAGGGAGACTGTACATACCTGTGATAGCCGGGGAGTGGCATACGCCCGAGCGAGTGACTGGTCCTCGTTAACATTGTTGCCGACCATCAGAACTATGCCGCTAAATGAATAGCGATTATGACCACGATTAAGCTGAACACAAACAAACATTAGCTGAATAGAATATCAAATACACAAAATAAAGACGTTACCAATGCTGACACTTGGTCGAAAATTTTATCAAAATTCTTCCGTCGAGAGCGGACGCTGTGACCAACAACAACCTCACTCATCGAGCACATATCTCGAAGGATCTTATCCCAGCCTGTAAGGCGTTTGAAACGAACATATGCGTCCAGGACCATCTCACTGTCCGGCTGCGATGATGCTAGAGGTTTCATGAGAATCTGATGACGACAAGGATAGAAGCAAAGGATACTCACAACTCCATCCAAGTCCACCATGGGGTTCTAACAGTGCCGCAATCTCAACCAACGTCTCTTCCTCATTCAGGGCCAGCTGAAATGCATTCCATGAATTGAACCCTTTAGATTTCCCAACGCTACTGTCAATACAGTAGCGGCCGAGGATGACTTCAGGATCTTGGCCAAGCTCCTGACTTCCATTCTTGAGTACGCAGTCCAGTTCAGCACAAATGCGCTGATAAACGACATGCTCTGCGTTAGAAGCACGGCCCGGACCTGCACTTGCTTCAGGTAATGTTGTTGAGCTGTCGTCGTCACCTTGAAGCATCGGGGTCGGTTGTGCTTCAGTCTTCTCGATGGTAGGAGCAGACGAAGAAGCGGATGGAGGCTGAG
This sequence comes from Marasmius oreades, assembly GCF_018924745.1. NCBI lineage: Eukaryota > Fungi > Basidiomycota > Agaricomycetes > Agaricales > Marasmiaceae > Marasmius > Marasmius oreades. Next base: position 5,006,884 of record NC_057323.1, read on the forward strand.
ATGGCAGTATATGAGAAGAGGAAGGCTGTGGTGGATGAAGGAGTATCCCTGGATGGAGGTGCGACGTAGAGACTCCGGCTGGAGGTGGTGCACCTGGAGAGGCTTGAGGCACTGGAGTCGACCGAGCTTCAGTCTTCTCTATGGTAGAGGACGTAGGTGGAGGCGGTGGATGAAGGTATATACCTGGGTGGGGGTGTAGTGGCATATGCGACGTAGCAGAGAATCCGGCTGGTGGTGGTACGCCAGCCATAGGCAAGAAATTATGGTGAAAGGGTTCAAAAGGAGACTGTAACTGTGGCGTCGACGTTGGGCGCCAAGGGACCAAAGGAGAGGGTAGCTGCGATATTGAAGTCATTGGGGGAAGATCTGGAACCAGTGGAGATTGAAGTGGTGTAGATGGTACAGTTGAAGACAACAAAGCGTTGGAAGATAGCAGCGTCGCCTCTTCGGCTTCGGTCTTGCGTTTTTCTGCAAGAATTCGCGCAAATTCTGGAGCATTTTTTGTGGGTGACAGCGGTCGTTTTCGTGGTAGCTGCCCAGTAGCAGAAGCAGCTTCTATAACATCCACTTCTGCTAGCATACTGGCAGTCCACTGTATTCCTTGCACCTGATCGAACTCATCAGACTGTGAAGGGGTTGGAGTGTTTTGAAGTTGCATCCTACAATCAAGACGTAAGTAGTACTCAGAGAAATCTTATGATTATGCGCATCAGAAAAAACCTCCTTTGTTAATTAACAGTAATTAACAGTAATTAACAGTAATTAACAGTAATTGGATGTTAATTGATACTAATGAATTTTAATTGATGTTAATTGATAATTGGTGATAATTCGCACTAATTGGTAGTTGAGTTTCTGCATAAGTTATCACACAAATGAAGGGGAAAGGGTTTAATCATATTAGAACACAGTGTAGTAGGAATTTCTATCACTGAATGCATTTACAAAGAAACAAGAACACTGATCTAAAACAGTGCTAGAAGTCCATTCAGAAGGTACGACAGGACCGAACTTAGGATATAAGTGAACACTTCGTCTGAACGACCAGACCGGAACAATGCTAGCATCTCGGTAACCGCTGTCTGCATCAGCCGAAGGGGTTATTTTGTAGAGGCCATGAGCCATTTCAGGTCTGCGAGGGAACGTAGTAAACCATTCAACGTAAGCAAGGTGGTCTGCTACATATTCCTGCTCGTCCGCCTGGAAGAGCATGTCCTTCTGGCTCTCTGAAAGTGAAAACAGTACGCGAACGCGGCCCACCCGATACCCTGTATAATGAGTCAGTCCACGAAACTTGGATGAAGGTAGAACCAAGTGAACGAACCTTTAACTCCGAGCGCCTGCCCATCTTTGACATTAACCAAAACAGTATCGAAACGACCAGGAACGATGTGTCCACGCTTATTCTTACGGGAAGGGTTGACGTGGGCGCTGTCTACCACAACAGAACCGTGTGTCTTTGTATTGTATATGTCAGGGGTTGTCCACTTGACGCGGTGCCAAACAGGAACACGTGCAAAAGGGATGTATAGATTTTGAGACTCCCGAATGAGGACTCGTGTCGAGAGGGTGGGAGCACGAATGCTAGTAACATAACGTGCCAATGCCTCCTTGAAGTGGATGGCACCATAGGCAGTTGCAAGCACCTCGAAGCTAACAGCCTTTCTGGTAGGATGTCGCGTCATCTTCAGAGTGCGTTCGAAAGTCACTCCAGGTGTTATATCGTATAAAATAGGGGGGGTTTGTGGTGCCCAACAACTTGTGTTGGATGTACTTGATATGGCGGTGCAGTTTTTCGCGTCGGTCCAACCAAAGCACCATCTGAGGGAGTTCGTCACGATGGTTAGTTGCACGGTAGGCATTTTTGGCGAGGTCGATGTGTAGTCGCTCCGTATATTCGGTGTTGTAATTGTCTGCAGTACCGAAATTCTGGATATGGACGTCATAGTGCTGGCATCCATGCAGCTTGGGGATCTTGAAGCTGGTGGATACTCCGAGCTCAACGAAGATGTCCTTATTGATGTGGAAACGGGAAAGGGCCTGTTTGAGAAGTTTGAGCGAGTCGGTAGTATGAAGAGGGTACTGGGCAAGGTAGACGAAATCTAACATGCCCCGAACAGCCCCACATAGGCGAGACGAAGAAGAGGCACCAGGAAGTCGAACATCGATAATAAGGCCTAAAAGTAGTCGGCCGATCATCTGGTGCTCTGTTCCAGTGACGCGAGAAAGACCGGAGATCCCTCGCATGAAAAGCCGTATGTTGTGATTGGGGGGAAACCGTCGACATCGAGCATCTATCTCTGCAGCGCCGACAATCTTTATCAACCAAGCGACCAGATGCTTGATGAGTCCTTGATAGAGTTGGTGGAGGATATCTGGAGTGATTGACTGGAAGATGTTGGTATAGGGTAACTCTTTCCAGAACGGTTCCGCAATAGGCTTCATGCCATGTGCTTTACATTGTTTATGGAACTCGGTCGGGCCGTCAGCAATGGTTTCGAGGACATTGAGAGCATCTTGAAGTCCTAGGAAAGGCCCATCCATGCCGTCTTCACCCAGCTGTTCAGGTTCCGTTGGGCAGAGTGCAGGACAGCGGTTGCTTTTGGCTATCGTGGCCAGAGTTTGCTCTGGATAATCGGCGACGTAGACTGCTAGAATAGGGTGACCCCGCCGACATACACCCATCCCATCCGTTACTTCTATACCGTCGAGGCCAGCATCTTTTAAAGGGGATAGGATATGACCCATACAGGTATGGAAAAGATTAGCCAGAGCGCGACGACGAGCCGACTTGTTGCTGATATGGCTGAGCTTGGAGGTAGGGAGATAGGCAAGAAGAACATATGCCCCGCGAGAAGGTTTACGTCGGATTTCCTTTGGTATGTTTCCGATGCTCATGTAAACGGGATAGGCTGTCTTATTCCCAAAGACGGTGAGTTGGGTTTTGTCGGAGGATATGATGAGGGGAATAATCGTAGCGCCTGGATGGGTTTTCTCAACCTCCTTCTACACAGAACAAATGTAAGTCTTTATACTTGAGATACAGGTAGATATATTCAAGAACTCACCTGCGTAGCCCACCACCACCGACCTGTATGCATACTATGGTATAATCTTGTCTGGCATGTACTGTCTGTATAGTGACGTTCGGGGCATACAATAAGATACTGGCTCAGATCAGGGTCCCTCCACAGCGCTTGGATGCATTCTAAGATGTCGCGGTAATAAAATTCGTACGCCTCGCCAGCAACGACAACCTCTTCGCGTTTGAAGGGAGGGCGGCCAGGTAGGTGAGAATCAATGATTTTATTCAGTTCTTGGGTTGTCTTAAACGATAGTCCAAGAGCATCTACAACCTACACAGAAGTATCAATAAAACAGCATTATTAGTAGTAGATAAATGATCGTACCCCAGGGATTTTCAATAATTCGTTGAAAGCATTGGAACTAGGCCCACGTAGCTTCGCCCACCTCCCGACCTCCCAGTCAATTTGTGAGACGAACGGTTGCCAGAATGAGGATCCTGGACCCAGTTCGCGCCTATAACGAATGTCTGCGTTCTCACTGTTTCTATCGGCCAAAGGGCGTCCAGCAGGGCCCGGAAATTGAACTACGAATGGTGGATGGCGTAGTCGATCTTCAATCTTGAATCGTTGCGTTGTTTCAGGGATCGGTGTTCCTTCAAAGTGTGTGCCAGGAAGCCGTTCCTCGACATTCACAACCTCAACCTCTTCGTCGCTCTCTCCCTCTCGGTTTGGTTCCCAATCGTGCTCATACATTGCGTTAACTTCATCCTCATCAAAGTCTTCCAGACCATCTTCTCCTTCTCCATCTTCGATGTCACTGCTATTATCGTTGTCATAATTGTGTGCATGCCAATAAGTATTGTCTTCGTCGTGAGCGTCCTCGCCGGTCAAAGGTTCAGTTACTTGTCCTAAGTCATGCATAGTGTATTCGTTTCCGAAGAAGTCGCCATCAAATGTTGCTGGGTCACTGTCGAAGTCCAAATAACGAAAGTCTTCGAAGTCGTGTATTTCTATATCTGCGGGGGGTTCGATGTCGTCGGAAAAAGGTGGGGGGGCGGGAAATCCACTCAGAGAATTTGCATAGCGGATGCACTCGGAGTTCGTCGTTTGATTGAAGTGGTGGTGTAGCCCAGCAGAGGTGAATTCCCCTCCACAACCATCGCAAAAGTCGGGCATTTGGACAGGTCTTTATGTGAAGGCCAGTGTTTGGATATGAAGCCAGCTGACGTCTAGGCGCCTCCCTCCACAGACAGAGGAAGATACCCTAACAACCGACCTCCTAACAGCAGATGTAGGGAGGAAGGTGTTCAACATCGTGGTGGGAGTGAGTTAAGTCAAATAGTAGTAAGTCACGTTGTAACTCACTGTCACTTAGTAACTCACAGTCACAATGTGTCGCAATCGTCACACCTGTTCTCCTCCCACCACCATCATCGATAACAAACCTCCAACCCTCCCTTCCTAGCTGTAGGATGGGGGGTCATGGGAGCGTTCTAACTGCATTCCTAGCTGTAGGATGGAGTTTCATGGGAGCGTTCTATCTGCATACCTAGCTGTAGGATGGAGATAGACGACGATCGCAGTTGACTCTACGCCTTGCTGTCCCTGGATGGCCAGTTTCCAATCGCTTACTCCTCTGCGATTATTATTCTCCTTACGCTACTCGACTTTCAGGTTCGGCAAATCAGTGATTGTGAAGATCTTGAGTACCCGGGACAGTACCAGCCGCTACAACTACCTTTCAGATCCCAACACACTATCCAATCGCCCCAATATGCCCGTACCTGATAGTCCTCCTCTGTCCGACGAGGTCGACCAGCAGATAGCTTATTGGGATTCAAACGACGTAGTAAGTTCGATTGTGCGCAGTCCTAAGAACAAGTACTAATCATTACCATCGTGCCATAGCCCACATCGCCTGCAATCTTCATCTCCAGTGATGGGGTTCTATTCTCAGTACCTGTTCCGATCGTACACCGAGGCTTTCCACATAGCTACATGTGTAGCTCCAATCCGGAAGCAAGTCTTGTGCTCGCCGAAATGACAGCTCCGAACGATGATGAAAATCAGCGAGTAGGATACAACCTCTTTTTCTTCCGTCAAGAACCGAACAATCCCTTCCCGCCAAATCCTTACATCGAACGATTTCTGCGAGAATTTGCAGAGAGGGAAGCACCGTATCAGGTGTTAACGATACCGGCTTATGCATACGAGCGTCGTCCTTGGCGTGGACCCATTTTTGCGCGATGGGAGGATGCCAATGATGAAAATTGGGTGTGGGGGGGTTAGAGTGAGTGAATTGATAAGGTGTGTCTCCTTATTGACATCGTCAATATAACGTTATATTCATGGCTACGTATTAGTGACATTCACCAACACTATGAACTGCTGATCAACGTATAATCGCTCAGGAACGGGTTAGGGGACGTATTATTTCATGAAGTTTTGTCTAGGGTATATCACAACGAGAAAGGGACTCGCCAAGTAGCTGCCTATATATGAACTGTCGAATTGATCTACGGAACATACCAGTCTGTCTACACAATACACCTCCCTCCACTAGAACATCCCACCAGTACGATACATCGACATCGGGTCGCATTCGTAATCTTGTGGGTCATTCACACCTCCAAACTGCCGAGTGTCGTATGTTTTACGTTTTGTAGGCGTCCGTGGCTGTTGAGATCCAAACGAATGTCGCTTGTTCGGAGTTGAAGGTTCTGGAAACGTGTCAGTCAGGGTTACGCCAAGTTTGCATCATTCACGTACCGTTATGTGCCCCGTGCTGGCCTGAAGGAGTGTGCAGGAAATTCCAAGGGGTTGGAAATTCGTACGACTCATCTGGGACATCGAGGGCCGCAATTTGGCTTTCCGTAACTTGGGTGAGCGGGATGCCATCCTCAAGAGGCGAACACATAGGGGTTGGGAATTCGTACGACTCGTCTGGGACATCGAGGGCCGCAATTTGGCTTTCCGTAACTTGGGTGAGCGGGATGCCATCCTCAAGAGGCGAATACATAGGGGTTTCTTCCATGACATGTTCACCGACCGCGTCCATGTGTACCATCCAGTTGCCCTCATTGTCAGAGTCAACGATGGGATCACTGTCAGGCTCGATAACGCCCTCGAAACCAATGATGGGATCACTGTCAGGCTCAGTGATGCTCTCGAAGTCGGCAGGAGTGTTCTCTGTTAGGGGTGGGGTCTGCATCGACGGTAGCAACAGTCTGACGATCTAGATAGAAAGTAGTATCATGTACATCGTACGTCGCAATCGGTTATCACTTACGAAGGGCTGGTCGAAACGGGCTGCGTCTATCCCCATCGTTATGAGTGGCTGAGGGTCTCCGTCGCGAGTGGTGCAATTAGGGGGGCAGACTTTTATGTCGATATGTGTATCCGTCGCTCTGCGGAGTACGGTATACAGAGTTCCCTGGGTTGGAGGCATACTGTATAGAAAAGTGGCGAGGCCGGCACTGCCTTATATGGGCGACGCGTCAAAGGTCACATGTCTTATCGTTGGTCTGTCCTCTACCACCACTCCGTCTCTCAAAGTTCTAGTCTGCCATCTACCACCACCACTCTACGTCTCTCAAAATTCCAATTTTTTCCATTCTTCTTTTCAACCGTATTCTTCACCTAGCTGTGGGTGTGAGGATTAGCGTTACCTGATCAACTTGCGAACATCTGTCACTGCAGGCTATCTTGCGCACTCAAGATGATGAGATATACCAACTTCGTACGTATAAAATCACGCTAGCATCGTTTTGCATCGATATTTATGAATCTGACGCGTAATTTGCTTAGAATTCTACCCAATCCAATGTTTCTCTGCATGAGCCAACAGCACGCGTCTACGGCAAGCACACACACTTTGTCGCGAATGGAAGAATGTTCACTGTCATAAGCCGCTTTGCGAAAACCAACCCTTCTCACGTACCAACGTACAACGCCCTTCATTTCTCCGATACGGCGCATCGCTCCTTGGTACACCTCAAGGAGTTCAACTGGATACATCATGCCCATCCGTTCTTACCTCTTGTACCTCAGTGGAATGTGTTCAAAGGCTCGCTTTTTAGCTGCCTTGACCACAAAAACGAATGTTTCCCTTATGTTCGTCAGGCCGCTGGCGGACGTAAGTATTTTCTAGCTAGAGATGTTACGATTGCATGGGACCAGCTGGAGAAACACCTTCGAAAACTGGTCCTCGCTATGCTGGAGGAGGGAAAGCCCGATACGTCCTTGATGGACCCGACAATCTCTCTGTGGTCATACCCAGCATCGTATGGGTACCAGCATGGTTATGAATCGATTGCTGCACTCCAGCAGGCTGCCCAGTGTTCTAGGGATGCCTTCCTACCATTGATTGCAGCAGGAACACTCAGTCTGCTGTGGTTGAGGCGTAAAGAAAGGTTGCATCTCGACTACACTTGGCGAGAACGCTTACAAACCAAAAACGGTATACATCCTGAATGGTTTGGGGCATTTGAGAGATCGTACGCCAATGACAAGGACGTTCTGCGTACAGGTGGTATAATCGATGCTACTCACCGCACCACACCATTGTTGCTGTCGTTTTACCGCCAGCTGAACGTGCCGGTGTGTGTTCACTGGGGAGAGTTGAAGGACTTAGGCACCGTTACCAAGGGGCAGTACAATGAGACTGGAACGACTATTTTGAAAGATGGTGCATGGACGGTTTACCGCCACATATTTGAGAGTTTGGCAGATGTGTTCCCTACCAATGAAGAGTTCTGGAAACTGTTCGCGCGCGTCTACGATAACCCGCATCCCAACCCTGAAGATTCCCTCTCTGTAGTGCCTGTGGCCTCCTCATCTCATCCTCGACAACAGTATGCTCCTTATCAGAGTTACTTCAATGTTCCCGATTCCGATTCGCCCATTGTTGAGAAGAACTCTGGTCAGCGTCCTGGCCAGACTTGGCAGGAATTCTTTGCTCGCCGGGACGGGAGAAATCAGGAGCGACTGGCGTTAGAAACACCTGTACAGAGGCGGTCTCGTGAGAATCGAGAACGAGAGGCTAGCAAATACCACGCACCGGGTCGGAAAGGGGCAGTGTGTTGGTATTGGGATAATCGGAGCGGTTTCCGAGTCAGGACGTGTCTCACTCGAGGGCAAGTAGAGAGTGAGTGGGAACGTCTTTCGGATGCGCAAAAGAGGTACGATGGTTTCTCCAACACCTGGGATCTCTGTAGTGAATTCGGTGAATTTGATCCCGACTCGGACGACGACTGGGAGGAAGATGCACCCCAGGATACGGACGTTGGAGTTGATCCAGAACAGGTGGAGGGAGGTAATGAGCAAGAAGAGGATGAGGATGGGGAGATCGCAGATGGCCCACCCATCATCACAGACACAGAGACCACTTCAGGGGAAGCTCTCAAAGCAATTGGGGGCTATCCAGAAGCAGAAGATGAAGTCACGGCCGACTTCGTACCCATCAGGATGGAAGAGGTCGCTTTTGAGCGTTACGGATTCAGTGACTGTGAATGGGAGAGGGAAGGCGTCGACCTCATCGACCTTGACACCACCCGAAATCTGTTGGGGAATGGGCGCTGGCGGAACAACCCTAATAATGCCATGTTCTCTGAACCTGACCCACCTTCAGAAACCATGGACAAACTGCGTCAATTCTTCCACATCCTATCGCTAACCCACACATCCCCCCTCTCTCTTCCGAGCCACGATCTCTCCGACCCTTCATCGTACATATCAGATGCATTGAACTGGGAGATACTCGTCATCAAAGTTACTGTCGACAACGAGGTCTGGCACCTGGTCCGCAAGAAATCCGATCTTCTCGCCCCAAAAATGGTGCTACTTATAAAGTGCCCTGTATCGGTTCTGCACATTGTACGCTGTGCTTGGGGCCCTGATCTCCACATTGTTGCCTCTCAGCTAATAAGACACGGTATCCGGTTCCACATTCTCGTCCGTGGCGACCCACCCCCTCAAGCGGCGGCTCTGTGGCGAGAAGCCGCTCATGCGTCAACTCTTTGTTTCCTTGGCTTCCGGCGTGCTGGTTACACACCGGATATTCATGACTGGAGGGCGTATGAAACAGAACGTGATCAGTTCTTACGATCAGCCAGGGGGCGCGCTGCGGTGCTAGCGGGTGGTTTGCTGTCGAGGATGGCGACGACGACAGTGTCAGAAGAGAACGTAATTTTGGCGGTGACCCCGAACGGCTTCAAAGGCAAGGACGATGCTTCTGGGAGCATGAGGGAGCGGGATACTGGGACGATTTCCTCACGCCTGTGGAAGTAGACCTGCTCTGCGGAGTTTATATGGTGGAGAGAGGTAAGTGTGTAGCAGTTAAAAATTTACTGTTAGATTTTGACAGCCCTACTAGATCAGGTAAATACGAACGCAGCTGAAGCATCGCACATGTCTTGGTGGCCTCGCCCTGCTCCTTTCATGGCCGGCGGCCTCAACCTCGATTTTTGGTCGAAAGATTGCGAAAAGTGGTATCTGAATCGACTCCGCGAATGTTCAAGTGGCCGGGGGTACCTTATGAACGCGACTAGGTGGAGAAAAGCTGTATCTTTCACTTACTCTATTCCGAAGATCCAGGAAAAGAACCGGCAGCTGGCTAGCCATTTCTTACAGACATTTGCGGGTATTTGAGAATTTTGTAGTCAACAACTCAAATGTTGTATTTCTTGTTTAGTTTCTTGTATTTTTTGGACACTATGTAGCTAGTAGGAACCCCCCCCATGTATTTTGGTAGTATCAGCTTGTTTGATATCATTTTTTAATACAACGAGTGACCCCCGCTATATGTGACGAGTGTGATAGTGTGACAATTTTTAACTCTCTTCTGTACCACGACATGTCCCACTTCCATATGCCAGCTGTCGGTGTATGGTTTGGGCAGCAACCATCTAGCGGTCATTACTTAGGAATCCTATTGTTTTTAACCCCCTACTGAGACTGCCAACATTTGAAAGTGTCCTTTATTGTACCTTCATTCCTAGCTGTAGGGTGAAGTTACCTCAGAAATCGCTTACTTCCCTGCGATCTGGGTAACCGTCGACGATATCTACAGTACTTTCTGCCGATACTTGTATATCTACATTCCTAGCTGTAGGATGCAGATATATACCCGTGTATGTCCTGACCCTGGATTGCCTGTGTGCAAATCGCCTACTTCCACCGATAGTCTTTTATCCTTGCATTACTTCACACTCAGGCTCGCCAAAACGACGTTTATCGACGAGGAATCAAACAAGTCAGCAATGTGGTCCTCCGTTGTAGGTACCCCCGGACCACACATCGTTGCTTTCTCTTGCTTTTGCCCCAGCAACATGCCCAAGGGTAAGTTATGTCCTCCCTCACCGTGTCCCGCATTCTTACACCTCCTGATTTTGAAGGAAACTCCAAAAAAAGTAACAAGAAGAATGACAAGACTAAGAAAAAAAAAGCACCCGTTCCAGGTAGCTTTTTACCTCACTGATCATTTTACTGCTAACAGTTCTGGTTGCAGATGACGCCAGTCGTGAAGATATGGATGTCGACGTAGAACAAACCGAACAAAATGACGACAGCCGCGACGTAGAAGTTGCCCCCCCCGTGCTCGTAGAGGTCGCAAGAACATGGTTATTCCCAACACCGAAAGTGACGCTGAAACCTCTGCACCTACGCGAGCTCTGCCTGTTCGTCAGAGCAAAAGCAAGGCTCAAGAGGATGGTGGTACGTCGTTTGGTTTTCACCCATGTACTGAATGCTCATTAGTTCTACAGTGTGGATGACAGCAGTTCGTAATAAGGGTCCGGGTGCGACTGCTGCGTTTGAAAGTCGCAAACGTGAACGCGCCCTATCCAGTGCCATTCAAGAAGCGGAGGCGAAGCGACTCAAAGCAACAAAAGGTGTCGTTAACATTTTTCTTGTCTGTAAAGTAGCTCACATGTATATAGACGGCAATGTCCCACGACCGCCTGGTTTCGATGACTCAGATGAAGACATAACGATGGAGGTGTTGGAACAACTAGGCCAGACTGTTTCTGCGTAGCACCGGTGACTGTGTATCTGATGTTCTACTATTCTCCAGCTGTGAAGAATAGTAAAGCTAAACCCTCTAAGCCACCCAAGTCTGGTTCGAGTGTCACGCAGGCGAATGTTAAGACGGGCCGTCCCAACAACGCATCAAATATGGTACAGGAGAAGGTCCCCGACGCCATACGTTCCAGTGAGAAACCGTCCAACAGCAGAAAAGTGGGACGGGTAACTCAGTCGCATATACATGGTACGCATGTGGCTTATATTAGTTCAATGTACTCACCTTTGCACAGGGCGACCCCCGAAACTTGATAAAGAATCTTCATCTGAGGAGCTCGAACATGATATAGGCGTGGCAAAGGGTGACAGTTCGCTGTCGGAGGAAGAGGATGAGCTCAGCGATGATGAGGATGACACACCTCTTACAGCTAAACAGTACAGATATGAGGTGAGTCTTGTCTCGTGCATAACGTGCTGCCTGATACTCGTTTTAGCAGGCCAAGATTATCAAGCTGTCCACAACAGTTCTCCCGACCATCGATGATTTGTCTGGCAACCTTTTCGACTCGGATGTCGAACTCGGGGTCGAGCGTGCAGCTGTCGTACACTCGTCCCCTCCACCGGCATCTGACATATCTTCAGCGGACAGCGAGAGTCAACCAGCACCTGAAAAAACCCACAAGAAGGCTATTTCTACTAGAACCCTTGTTCGTAAGGTCTCGGCATCCACCCCTCCCACAACGATTGACGCCAAAGTATGTTCCTACATGATATCCAACTCTCTTATCTTACTAACGGCCCTATGTCCGTGCAGTCGAAGCGCGTTCAAGAACACGTTAAAGAGGTAAGTTAACCCAAACTCTCAATGCGTTATAGCGGTCTAACCCCTCCAAGCGCCCGGAGATCAAGGGTATATCTCGGGGCGTCACTGAAAGCAAGCCAGTAGTATGGAGCGAAGCAGCGACAGCTGTCATCTCTGCCGGTGGCGTGTGCCTTTTGAAGAATCAGCCGCAAACACTCAGAAGGATTCTAAAACTAACCATTACCACTGTAATGGAGTATGCTGCATTCACCAATATGTTTCCGAAATATGCAACTCCCACCGAGTTCATGAAGAACATGATGCTTACCAGCGCGCGCAATTTCGGACGACGAAAATCCCTTGATGCACGGACTACCGAAGAAGCCCGTGAAATATTCAAACGATTCGACACTGATCCCGTTTTCCTTCGTCTTCTTTCCAAGCTGGTGAATTTTCCCTTCTTTACGCCTGTTTCAATAGTGTTAACTGGTTGGTCACTTTCCCGCAGCCAATGACGCGATTCTTTCAGTTCCGATCCAGCAGCAAGACAGTCGCGTCCGGCATTGTCGAAACAGACTACAAACTGCGTGGTTCGAATCGCCTTGATATTGCCTACGCGGAGACCAGAAATGACCTCTACATATATCCTTCCAAGACGGAAAACGCAGGTACATCTGGGAAAAAGGTGGGTCTTTTTCTGTGGTTGCACTGGTTGGAATCTGACTATTGTATATAATGCTCAAGTCTTACAGCCGTCGCCCACTCAAGAGCAAGCCGTTCCTTCATGATGCAGTGTTGAACCATTGCCGCCTATGGCTTTCTCGTGGAGGTTCCGGTTCTATCCTCCGGTTGTTCGAGAAGCAGTTCCAGGTGCTCGGTGGCGAAGTATCTATCCCTCTTCTAGCGACTTCGGCCGCAGCGGTACGTCGGGTCGTAACTCGACATTTTCTTTTGCTGAGTTTTCGTAGATCCATTGTGCACTCAAGGATACATTAACGTCGGGCAAAGTCAAGGCACCCTTTAGCGAGGAACTCGCCAGGGAGGAATACCAGAAGAAAGTAGTCATGTTGACAGATATGAAAGATGGGAAGGATGGCGAGTTTTTCCACAAGATCATGCGGGAACTATATGGTTTTGCTTGGTGACATCTCCTGCCGTCGTTCTCTACTTGTTACTGACTATGTCTGCTCAGTGGTATTCCTGACATCGGCGTTGTCGAAAAGACATACGATTTCAACGATTGTGACTCGGATGAAGAGGCTAATGAAGACAAAGACAATGTAGTACACAGCCAATGGATGCCGAACGCTACAGGAAACACGGAGCTGGATGAGCTGGATGAGCTGGATGAGGAGCTGGATGAGGAGCTGGATGAGGACCCGGGGGCTGATCAATTGGCTGATGTTTGAAGGATGCTCTGGCCTGTAAAAAACGGGGCTATATAGATTTTTCTTTTTTGTCATTAACGTACCCGCCTGCTAATCAAGCACCATATTGCTTTACATGAATCGAAAGAAACCTAAGCCTGAGCTAATCCATAGTAATTGGTATTAATTTATCTTATATTCATACTAATTGGTATTAATTTGTATTATATTCATACTAATTTCTACTAATTATCTTGCTAATGTGTACTATTATTCGTACTAATCCCTGGTAATTACTTACTGATTACTGTTAATTACTGTTAATTACTATTAATTAAATTTATAACCTAGCGAATTAACGTTAATTACCATTAATTCGATTAATTTTCAATTAACATTAAATACCCTTAATTCATGTTAATTAACGTTAATTAACGTTAATTAACAAATCTGCATTTTCCTGATGCGTACCTCCAAGAATCAAAAAGCAAAAAAAGAACACGTGGAGAGCGTATCAAGAGATAAAATGAGATAGGGCTTGTAAAAAACGACGCGTAAATTGAGGACTTGCTTTGCAGTGGTGGTGGTAAAAGCAGTAAAAAAAAAGGCCAGGCGAGCGCGTTTTTATCGGTCAAAGGAAGACAGGCGTCGAAGGCGGTAGAAGCAGTAGAAGCGGCGGATGGGAGGATCCATGGCGACAAGTACGACGCGTGTCCTACGTTTCCTTACTACTCCTTACGATCACAGTCCGCTGGTCAGTAATCATTGTATGTCCTTGAGCTTCAATCAGCGTATGAGGAGAGACGCCTATTCTTCACCGGAGGCAGTCGAGTCTGACGAGGTTGGGTCAAGGGAATGTAATGTAATAAAGTCTATCTAATACATCTCAATCTCGCCATCTGATGAGGGTGATTCTGAGGGCTCGAGTACTTTACATGGTAGATACCGTATCATTTTTGAAAGCCACACACGGAAACCTGTTATCTCCTCCTCTGGTGTGAGTGGAATAGTCTTTCCACGTAAAATAGCTGTCATAGTATACAAAACCCATACCCCGCAGTCGTAACCATTTGACTGGAGTCGTTCATCCTGGTTAAGTAGAGATTAGTTTCTATCCATAAGTAAAAAAAAACTTGTGCGATACGTACATTGAACGGTCGTACAGTCCAGTTAGACTTTGATACGGACTGCAGATGACCATGTTCTTGTGCAGCCTCTACGAGCGAAGAGAGGATAGTATACATCTTCTGAAGGATAATATTAGTTCTAATGTGGAGGATTCGCTACTATTACTCACAGGTACCCAGGCATTCACAGTTACTCTCGATCCGAAACTATCGAACAGGTAGATGTTGCGAGACTTCAAACAGAAGACTGCTAGAAGCCAATGCTCCATCTCCCTGTCATGTAGCGGTAGGATCCACTTCTCATAACACCAATACCTACTCCTCCTCGCTAAACGCCAAACTCCTTGATTCCCAGGCTCTTCGAATATTTTTGGAGTAACATAGGTCGAAAGGATAGCGAATTTGCCGGCTGTATCTGGCGAAGATAAAGCACTCCCGGATATCGAAGAGTCGCTAGATATTAGCTCCTGTAGAAGCACAGCACAGGCGTTTATAGAATCTCCGCATAGACGCGAAGTTCTACCATCTATCCTGTCGAGCATCTCACTCCTAAATGTGTACCGCATCTGGGTAATGGTACTTGTGAGCTCCCGGATTGACGACAAGTCGCCTGCAGTACGCCATTGTGGGAAGGTCTTCACTAGAAAGAGAAGGCTTGAGTCGCGTTGAAGGCCTGACTGAAATCACGTTGAACGTTAATTGGTAAAGTAAAGAAGAAGACGCCTACGTACCGGCAGCAACCAATCGAATGCTATGTTGTTACTGTCCTCTTGCTTAGCATGCACATGGCCCTCTTCAATCTTGTCCTCACTCGCATGCCCATTATTGTCCTCACCCGCATAATCATCTGACATCTCACCCACATCATCCAGCACCTCGGCCAGATACTGATCAGCCGTAGCATCCACAAATCCAATATCATGGAACTCTTCGATCAGCTCATCTACGTCTTCCCCCACCGACTCATCTACAACGGCCTGAAGAGTAGCAGAGTCTGGTGATCTCCGAAGTTCGGAAACACCACGTAGCTGTGAGAGGGAGGCGAAAGGATTTGTCCATCGGACCGCCAGATCCAGGTGAGCCTGCAGTCGCAGATTTAGGAGAGTCCGGAACTTCGAGTCTAGTGATACGGAAGCATATCAGCACGCGTTTGCTTTTAGAATGCACCAAAACCCACACTTCGCCGACGCGCATGCAAACTCGATACTCAGCTGCTCCTGACTGTACCATTTACACATATTGCGAGCCTCATGCTCCAGTCGTGCACGTTCTTCACGACACCTTTCGAGGGTCAGCATCGCTCGTATTCCCTTGCGTACATTCTCATCCACCAACCAGCGTGGAGCGATGTCATTGTCCGAGCGGGAAATCCAGACATCTTCCCAGAGGTATGACCTCTCTGGGTCGCGAAGGGCTGTTAAGTCGGTTGGGAGAGGCTTTGGAACAGGGACAGCATAGTTTGAGTTATGTAGCTTTCGAAGCTTGTCACAGAGATCATTGAATTTTCGAATGGCGCTCTGAAGCGCTGGAGTTCGCTTGGTAATCGACTTCCGGGTGAGCTGATGTGCTTTCGTTCCTAGAGGAAAATTGTGTTAGTGGTAGCTCCAGTGGTTCCGGTTCGAAAGATTCTTACCCAGTGCAAATTCGCGCCCTCCAACGGCACGGTCCAGCTTTTGCCACTCATAAAAGCTTCCGATTGAACGCTTTCGGATGCTAATCTTGAGGTCTCTTGCAATCAACAGCATCCGAAGAAAGTCGAAAGGGATATTTTTCAAGTCAGGAAAATCTTCGGGAATATTGAGGGAAGCATAGAGGTCCTCCGCGCGTGCCTTCAGACTAAGATGTGCAGACTCAAGCTCGGAGAGCGTGTCCAGTGCATTGGGAGACACGTGAGGTAGGTGTTTGATAGATGTCTTGGTAGCAGAGATGGTTTCTTCGAGGGAGTCGATTTCGGCTTGGAGTTGTAAGACCTTGTTGAGCTCCTTCTTCAGGCGAAGGTGCGCATCTATGCTTTCCAATGAGGGTTCGTCGGTATTCAAAAAATAGACAGTTACTCACGAGAACGAACAGAGGTCTGAGCATCTCTTTGTTCCTTCCAATGTTGACGAAGCTCCGCTACTGGGATCCCAACCTGTTCCAAGTCATTCTTCGCCTCGCTCTCTTTGATTTGCACATTCTTGTACAGCCTGGTCGTCATCCATGTTCCCAGGTCCTCTTGTCGCTCCTCGGCAACGTAGTCGAGACATCTATCGAGTAACCATTTGCGCCGTTCACGCTAAATGAAATCATGAGTACGAAACAAGTCGCCATCGAGAGGGGAACTTACTGAAGATTGCCTCTCTGGACCAATTAACTTTCTCAATGCTGCCCACAGTCGCTCCGTACCCTCGCCATCCGTTAGACCCAATCCGCTTCGAAGCCGAGGGTTGTATTTGAGCTGACATGCCCACTGGTGTCCATATGCATGCAGAACACTTGTCGCCAGCCGTAATCTGGAGGCGCATTCTAACGGCAGGAAATCATACTTATGGGTGATGAGCCAAAGATAGAATAAGGTCACGAAGCGTAAATACTCACCATTTCAAGGCTACGGTCAAGCACGCAGCCGATGTCGTATAATCCAAGTACAGTAGCAAAGTTGGGGATGAGGGAAAACAGTGCTTCAAACAGTGCTATCGCATACTTCTGTTGTTCCCCTGGCGTATCGATAGACGCTATGAGAACTGGTATGTCGTGTCGGCAAACAAGTCCCATAAGTCCCCTTTCGCGAAAGACATCCGAAGCCGCATTCTTCGAGTCACCCTTTGCAGCATGATAAGACTCACGACACTGATCAATTGCTTCATCAGGAACCTTCGGATTTCGAGGTTTTGGTGGTTTCTTTCGGGCTGCTGCCATCCGCTCTCCTACGCTATCCACAAAGGCCTTGGAGAGAAATCGTGTTGAGTCATAAAAGGGAACTCCCTCTCCAGCCGAAGCTAGCTGTCGATGGTGCAAATTACCATCAAGTGCTACGTGAATGTCGCCACCACTACCATATGAACAAAGTCAAGGACGGAGCATACAGATATGATAGAATCACCTACTCGTCAAATGAAAGCCCATATTTATTACCACCGAAGCAGCAGGGACACAGGCGCTGTAACCTTGCAGCACACTCGTCTTTGGACAACTCCTCGAAAGGACCCGGCGCACCGCTGCCAAACGGTTCAAGCGCTGCGGGCGTCGGTGCGGTGTCGACAGCCGCCCGTAAATTCGACGAGCCAGAGGCGTGAGCAGTAGGAGAAGGCGCACTACCCTCGGAGATGCAGGTATCAATGATGTTGTTTACCTGGCGTTCTACCATGACTGCAAGACAGTCATACCATTGTATAGCCTGGCTAAGCGGACGACGAATCGGGTCATGCTGTTCACCGCCCTAGAGTCAGAGGACCAATATAAACCTCTAAGTTTCGGATAAGTAGATGACTCCGTACCTTTTCACCATACAACGAAAAACCGCGGTACTTGTATGTTGCAATTAGGGCACTAGAGAAGGATGTAATTGCATCCGATGAACGCTGCCACAACCTATGATACAGGTCAAGGAGCTCGATGGAGAATGCGGTCCGTAGGCGTGAGGGAGATGCGGGGAACATTCCATGCTGCACTAAAACCTGAGGTAATGTCAGGCATTCACAGTGAGGTACCACGATATCGCAGTAACCTGTACGCTATATCAGAAAAACGCCATAAAGACGAAAGGAAGCCTGCACGCACTGCACAACGTGTAACACCGCACTTTTGACTGTCTTGGTTTACAGGTTCCCGTCGAACAGTGACGTGTGAATTGCAGCGGTAACGGATCGAGCCTGCGCACGGACTTGTTGCGATAGACCAGGAAAGAATCCATCAGGGTTGGGAGTAGGTCTTTCCAGCGTATATTCAACGAAGACGCGTCACTGAGACGTGTCGTACTGACATTATCCGATGAAGGCAGATTCAGGCTGGGTGTCGATATTCCAGTAATGTAGCTGATGAACGAATCTGGATCTGCGGGTTCCAGAATATCGATGTCCATACCATTCCTTCCGGCTATACCATCCTGGTCAACCCCTCCAACATCTCTGCCTGGCTCCCCCTCTGCAATATCGACCATCTCCTCTTGCGTCCGTCCGCCATCGTTTACTAATGGCGAGCTGGCTGCTCGTGCAGTAGCTATAAGCGACGCGAGTCGCGACTGGATTGCTGCACGCTTTCGTGCGTTTCCTGGTACGGACACGTAGTGGTCTGCCCTGGCCTTCATCCGCTTTTTTCCTGGACTACGAACAACCGTTCCGAAGGGCATTTTGAGGAGTGAAACGCGTCGCGAAGGATAAAAGGTATTGAGAAAAAAGGTGTGATTGGGTAACGTGAACGATACATGCTTCTACATCCTTGTTGATGCGCTACTGGTAGGTGTAAGTAGGGAGAGATGTGATTACGTCCTCTGGGTAGGAAGACCTCATAGGCCCTTTTCTCACGGTTCCTACGGGGGCCTATCAGCCCCTTACGTTACCTGTCAGAACCCTGCCTGAGGTGCGTTGTGTGGTTTACCAAACAAAGCGGAGCACGGTCACATGCTACCTACCACAGTTCCGATCTGGGTCTGGCAGGCCGTGTAATCTATCTATCTGCCCAATGTTGCCACCTTGTACCACCACCATCTACCATCAGCAAAACCGTAAAACATTATAACTAGTTACCAGTGTGAATATACCTTATATCTAGTTGGAATGGGGCTCAACGAGTGGCAGCACACCACATCACAAAACGAGATGCAGCACATAGCTCATCCGGGCCCAACCTTATGTCTACGTAGGAACCTCATGTGTAACATTAGTGGATTGAACACCCCTTGGTAGGCGGGCACACCCTATTGGAAGCGAGAGGAGGATATTGATATCCTGGGCCAGAAGAAGTGGAAGAAGAACTCAACAAAATTCTAAGCATCTTCAGGGCAGTGGAGGAGCTAAGTACAAGCAGAAGCAAATGTTAACGTTCTCGGAGTTTGACACTATGGCTCATGGAGTAGTTAGAACCTTGTCTAGGCCTTTTATTCAAAGCAGGTCGCGGCCATCTGTACAGTACAGCTACGAAAGCTTTCTGAATGGGTCAGTTGCGATAAATAAGTAGCGCTTTCAAAACGACAGCAATTGTGCGTACATATTACAGGATGATTTTTTTTGTCGCACGCGGGGCGGGTCTACGTTTTCCCGTTATACTGCTGACAAACTGCTGAAATTGAAAGCTCAAGTGCTCACAACTCATACGACTGCAAGCTTCATAGCATCACCACATCCTTCGTTCCTCCTCCTCGCAAGGCACGATTGTGACGCTGTACAGCGTCAGCCCAGGCCTCCCTCTACATCCACATACTCTACACATTACCATGTCCGGAACTCACGTGAAAAAACGAAAGGCCAAGAATGCCACGTCCAAGCCGTCGGAAGCTTCACGTTCTCAGCAGTCAAGTCGAGGTTCAGGATTTGGGTCAGGAAGGTTCCTATGGGTGGGGATACCGTTGTTGATTGCTTTCGGTTCTTTTTTATACTTTGTAAGTTGCTAGCGACCCTTCTAGGGTGCTTACATCAATTCTATGTAATGACTAGAAACCTTTACTTGTAACGGACATTATTGGATCGGAATGGGCAAAACCTGATTTAAAAGAAATTGAAATCTCAGCAGACACGGAGAAACGAGACGCAGTTGTTGAAGCGTTCAAGGTGCGCTGAAGGTTTCTAGTGTACATGCTGCAACTTGTACTGATTCGCTTTTAGCATGCATGGCGAGCATATGGTATTTCTTCAATTCTATGACCAGGACGGCTAACAACGGTCTCTTCAAGAAAGGGACGCCATGGGTGATGACGAATATCACCCTATAACCCGTAAAGGAACGAATTTGACGGAGGCAGGGGGGATAGGTTATACGGTTATAGACTCGATTGATACCATGCAACTTATGGGTCTCACGGAGGACTACACGCGTGCGAGGGATTGGGTGGAGAAAAAGCTGTCCTTTGACCAAGATGCGGAGTTTAGCACGTTTGAGGTTCGTCTTCTGAATATCTCCTTCTGCGATAAACTCGTGTTATTCTCATTATTGCAGACGACGATCCGAGTACTCGGCGGACTCCTTTCAGCATATCATTTATCAGGAGAGGACACTCTTTACCTCGATAAGGCGATAGAGCTAGCGGATCGTATCATGCCAACGTTTGATACCCCAAGTGGGCTACCTTACCCTAGCGTTAACTTGGCGAAACGGACTGGTATCCCAGATAAAGCACTGCCGCACCTTGTTAGTACTGCTGAGGTGTCGACACTTCAATTGGAGTTGAGGTATCTCAGTATGTTGACTGCGAACGAAGAATACTGGGATAAAGCCGAGAATGTACGTGAAAATATATTGTTCATCTTCACAAATCGCATAAACCTACACGGACCTCAGGTGATGCGCGTGATCAAAGGAGCTCTTCCAACTGGATACGGACTAGCTACTATCTACATGCAGTACGCACAATCCGGTCGTATGGAAACCGAGGTATGCGATTTCTGACAATTTCTTATTGGCAGTGTCAAAAGCGGGAAATTCGTTCCTTCTGACATACGACTGGGGTCAAGGGGCGACTCTTACTATGAATATCTGCTGTGAGTTCGTGGTCTCTTAATATTCACAGTAACAAGTGATAAACCTTTTCCGGTGCTAGGAAACAATATCTCCAAACGGTATGTTAAGTTACCTTACATTGTTCCTCTCGTTCGCATTTCTAAATGAACATCGGCCCATTGAACTAATATAATGTATATATTTAAGAACAGGACCGAGTCCGTTTATCATGATGTGGGTGACTTAACACCTCTATTCCGTCTATTGCTTGTATGAACCCATGACTTAGATGTATTCCGCCGCAGTGGACGCCATTCATGAACATCTCATCCGACATAGTCCACACGCAGGGTTAATCTATACCGCTGAATTCAGCCCTGAAAGGACTACGGACGGCCAATTGTGAGCTCTTACTTTCTGTGTCTTTCGTCTCACCGTTTCGTTCGTTTATCTTCGTCTTCGTGTCGTGGTCTATGTTCTATTATATATGTCTTAACGCACCACCTCATGTATTCCCAAAATCTTACATATGTTTGTTGCAGGTCGTGGCGTCTTTCACCTAAACAAGACCACCTTGTATGTTTCTTTGGCGGATCACTGATGCTTGGGGCTACCATGACTAGAGCGACTGTTTCTACTGTGTCCGTTCCGCCTAAGGCGGAGGAGTTGACGTCCTATGGGGAGAGGGATTGGGAAAATGGTGAGGAATTGGTGAAGACTTGTATGGCTACGCATGATACTGCTACGTGCGTTTTTTGTTTACCGGATTGGTACATTCTTTTGCTGATTGGCCTCGTTAATCCTAGTGGTTTGTCACCGGAAATTGTGTACTTCCGGATGGATGGCGATGAGTATGACACGGAATATAATGAGGACAGCGATGTACCATCGTCGGACTGGTATATTAAAGGTGCACGGTGAGTTCTTTTGTATTGTTATATCGTGCATGTTATTGGCGTTTCTGAATGCTTTCACGTCCACAGGCGAGGCCATCCACCTCCCTACGACGCTAGATATATTCTCCGGTAAGCCATAAGTTTGGGTTCTCGTCCTTCTGCTTCACTAACGCACCTTAACGCATCAAACAGACCAGAAACCGTAGAATCCCTGTTTATCGCGTTCCGTTTGACAGGTGATCAGAAGTATCGAAAGTGGGGATGGGATATATTTCAATCAATTGAGAAACATTGTCGTATAGAGACGGGTGGGTATGCGAGTGTGATTGATGTGGATGAGGTGCCTACAACGAAGGAGGATAGGATGGAGACTTTTTTGATGGTATGTTCTTTTCACTGATTGCTGCGTGGGCTCTTCCTCTCCACGGTGGTACTTCGAACTCATGGGTCGTTACAGAGCGAAACATTGAAATACCTGTACTTGCTCTTCTCGGATAAGGATGTGTTACCGTTGGATAAGTATGTGTTTAATACGGAGGTGGGTGTCTCTATTTTTTTTTTACGCCAGGATGAGCGTTTGATTTCTACAATGACTGAAAACTTGTAATTGCAGGCTCACCCTCTTCCTATATTTACTCCTACTGGTCGTACTGCGTTCTCGTGATTATGTTGTGTCTACGGGGAATTTTAGGTTCATGAATGGGCAATAAACTCAAAGACAAACACTGTTGCGATACCCCCGTAGTGAATTCCTACATTTAACGTGTAGTCTATTATTACCTTGCGATAATTTCTCCAGAAGAGCGTGTCCACAGAAATACAGCTTTGATGAATCTAGATATGCCCGACAAATGCCATTTCAAGTCCAATGCGTGATGGCAGTGCGGTCCAACATCCTCTTTCTTTCTCACCTATTATTTCCGACTCAAAACGGTAAATGTCGGAAACTAATCTGAGAAAACGAAAGGCAGCTTCAATATCGACGAGCTCGAAGAAAGAAGAGGCCACTACTCCCAGTAAACCCCCCCAACAACCCGACGATTTCGATTTTCTCGACAGCGAAACCCTTTCAAAATACGTCAGAATTCTATGGATACCCATTTTAATCGTATTCGGAATATTCCTCTATCTTGTTGGTTATGAAACTCTCGATATGTACTCAAATCAGAAACCTGACTTTCGTTAGAACCCTTCACTAGTACAAGACTTAATTGGATTGTGGATTGAATCGGAGGACTTGCAGGCAAGGCCTTCCGGAGGTACTGCTACTACTACGGAATACTTGGGCTTCCAGGACTTTGGGTTTGCGGCAGACGTGGAGAAACGAGATGCAGTTGTCGCAGCGTTCAAGGTGTGTGCCTCGTCATTAAACGGACCAGCTATTCCTGATTCGATTTGTTGGTTCAGCATGCATGGGACGCATATGGTACTCCTTTCTATTCGTGAACGAACCAAGAACCACGCACTAACAAGATGCTTCAAGAAAGGGATGCCATGGGCGATGACGAGTATCATCCTATAAGCCGGAAAGGAACCAACTTAACAAAAGCCGGAGGAATTGGTTATACGATTATAGATTCCATCGACACTATGCTCCTCATGAATTTGACGGAGGACTACACGCGTGCGAGGGCTTGGGTGGAGAAGAAGCTTTCGTTTGACAGAGATGCTGAGTTTAGCACGTTTGAAGTATGTTTTTTCCGTTCATTCATCCAACTTTTTACATCATCATGAACTCTCGATACTCAGACAACTATTCGAGTTCTGGGTGGTCTACTTTCAGCGTATCATCTATCAGGAGAGGATCGTCTCTATCTTGACCAAGCCGTCGACCTAGCCGACCGCATCCTGCCAGTTTTCAATACGCGTAGCGGTTTACCTTACCCAAACGTCAACTTGGCGCATCGAACAGGCGAACCAGATTCCGACGAAGATTTGATGGATTTCATCAGTACAGCCGAGGCTTCTACTCTTCAGTTGGAGTTTAGATATCTTAGCTCGTTAACCGAAAATGAGGAGTATTGGGATAAAGTTGAGAATGTGCGTCGCAAAATTCTTCATCTTGATTCTTTGTTATTCCACTGATTCTATCCCACAGGTAATGCGTGTCATCAAAGCAGCTCGTATGCCTCACGGATTGGCTTCTGTCTTCATGCAGTAAGTTCCGAATTCATGCTCAATTGTAAACGGAGAGGCCAATCTGTCACTCTCTTTGATCAACAGCATTAAAACTGGACAATTCATCCCTTCTGCAATCCGCCTCGGATCAAGAGGAGACTCACACTTTGAATATCTGCTGTGAGTTTCTCGCGAGTCATCACCAACTATTATCGAGTCGTTTGTTTCAGAAAACAGTATATTCAGACTGTACGTACTAAAATACGCCTCTCGCCTCCCGAGTCTCATTTATGGTGACCACTCGGTCAATATTTAGAACCGGACGGAAGACGTTTATCGAGATGTACGTCGTTCCGGAAATTGAAAACGACATGTTTAACGCGTTCTCGTTTCCACCCGTTTTTCTCAAAACAGATGTACGACGATGCGATGGAAGCCATCGCACAAAACCTCATCCAACAAAGCTCCTCCGCACGGTTAACCTACACCTCCGAACTTATACCAGAAATTGTTGAAGGGGCCGATGCTACCAACCCAAACGATTTGTCGTGGCGACTTACACCAAAACAAGACCACCTCGTGTGCTTCTTTGGGGGCTCATTGATGCTCGGATCTACTATTACAGGGACTACTGGGGACGGCGTGAATGTGCCACCCCGTCCGGAAGAGCTGACACCCAAGGGAAAGAGAGATTGGGAGAATGGGAAGGAATTGGTGAAGACATGTGTGAAGACGCATGATACGGCTACGTATGTCGTGCTCCTTTCCTTTTGCCCTCTTTCTTATCGCCCTCTGACCAAACTCCAGCGGTCTCGCTCCGGAAATCGTACATTTCCGAATTCCAGGTGACAACATGGACGAACTCGGACGGGGGCTTACCCCATCGGATTGGTATATCAAGGGTGGACCGTGAGCGGGTTATGCTTTATAGTCCTCAAATAGTTCTGATGTCCCCTTTCCGCTCTCCTCTTTCTGCGGTATAGGCGAGGAGCTTTCCCTCTATACGATGCGAGGTATCTTCTTCGGCCAGAAACCATAGAATCTCTCTTCATCGCTTTCCGTCTCACTGGTGACCAGATCTACCGTAAATGGGGATGGAAGATATTCGAGTCGATTGAGAAACACTGTCGGGTACATACGGGTGGGTATGCGAGCATTATTAATGTGGATGAGGATCCTGCAAGGAAAGAGGATAAGATGGAATCATTTTTGTTGGTAAGTGATTTGCTTCTTCTTAATTGTCCACCACGTCGTACTGACCATGTATTGTCTTTATTCTTCATCTTTAGAGCGAAACGTTCAAGTACCTGTACCTGCTGTTCTCCGATTCGGACGTGCTGCCATTGGACAGTAGGTGTTTCATTACTTTTCTCTTACCTTACCCTCGCTGGTATACTGACGTCCCTACCTCAAAACAAAACAGAATACGTGTTAAATACAGAGGTATGTGATTTGTTTCATGAATGGACGTGGACTTTCACTTACATCCCTTTTTGTATCCCACAGGCACATCCGCTTCCGATATTCACACCAACTACTCAGACCGGCTTTTCGTAATTTGTAGGCTTGGAGGAGTAGGTGTGCAGGGATCAATCAGTTCGGAAGGTGCTAGGGCAAAAGGACTACTGGTCGATCTATCTAAGTAAATTTATACCCTTTACGCGAGGATGTAATTTGGCCAGCGAGCGATGGCGTCAATAGGGGTATTTCGGAATACTCGATTTCGGCCTGGGAAACGAATGACACAAGTCACAACTTCTGAGCATTCTTATTGTGACGTTAGAAGGAAAGATAAAGATAAGCAGGGGACTCGAATATTAGTTTTCTGACCGAGGTCACGTGAGTATACCTTTGGTCAATTTCGTCCTTCCTGATTCAGATGTGTCTTTCCTCGGTCCGTCTCCAGATTTTCCCCTATTTTTATGCCTCACAACTCACATTTTGCAGACCTTGTCGAATGTCAGCGCGTTCTCGTATGGATCGAGGCTTTGAGTCACGAGCAAGTGAATTAATAGACATGAATACAGGAAGTTGCTCAGCGTCGTTGCAGGCTGTCACTTGATCGGTGAAGTTTTGCTCGAATCTCAGTATCCTCACTTTTTTATGTGCCAAGTAATTGTTTGATAGCTAGGGAGGTTCATCCTGGGCTCGGGAGTAGTGCAGAAAGCTATACAGTATCGCCGTCCTCTTGCCACGGGAAACTTGAAATGCTCTCAGTCCTCGGACAACTCAAAGATATGGGTTGCATTAAGCAAGGTTCTTTCCCAGAATCCCGAATTCGCCGTCTACATCCTGCAGACAAAGGCCCCTTCACCGATTCCTTCTTTCAGTCGTTTTCTGGCCCGCTGCCTTGCAGTCTCTTACTTCTTCAGGACGGAGGGTTCGGCCAACTTCCAAAATGATCCTCATCTTTGTTCGTTGCGCTCCCTAGACCTCATTTACTGCATAAAAGACAGTAGTCCTACACTCTATGGAATGTCGCAAGCCGAGCGCGTCCGCCTTTCCTACATTTTCGTTATATACAAAGTTCTCGCCTGGATTTAATCCTACGGGTAATGAGCTCTTTCATCATAACAGCCGCGAGGATCTCTTTCTCTCCGACTCGAATAGCAAGTTCTGTCTTTGTGGCTCGACGATTCTATCTTGAATCCCTCCCCAAACAATCCACTCCCTCCAAGCGATATCCCTCGTTTCCTGTGATTGGAGGCGTTCAACGTCAGGGCCTGGAATATGGCCGTCCTCCTTGTATGCAGCGGAATGAGATGACTCGATATCTAACAACGATGTTCATGATCCAGCACCTGTGTGTCCATCAAACAACGGTCCAGAGTGGCATGTAATGGTGGGTTTCGTTTGTTGATAACTAAACGAATTTCATTGGCTTTAACATTTCTGTCTTTTACAGGCTTTACTCATCAACGTCGTTCATGACCGGATTTTCAAACGCTTCAAATTCGACATTTACTCAAAACTACCACTGACAAAGAATTGACTGAACATAACAGAAAGATAACCCTCACCGCCGATGTCCATCTACCGCACTCGATTCGACATTGTTACCGCTGCTGGATTCGATCGAACTACATTCCTGAGTTGGATCGGGATGATGTTCACAGATATAACTCTCACCACCACCTTCCGTCCATTATCTTCGTATACTCAACGTTCAAGAGTATAGCGGCTCGATATCTTCAGTTCCAGTCTGGCCGTGGGGAGAGGTCGTTAGGGAATATATTGATCGGACATTACAGACATTATTGAAGTAATAATCATGATGGATGGCGTAACAGCAGCAGGTAAGTCAGAATCTACTATGAGTATTGTACATTGCTCGAATAATCGAAGCAGTTTTCGGTTTACAACATTGACTGGAATTCTTGGACCACGTGTGGGCGTGAAGCCGACGTAGTACCCTGTGGTTGCAGATCCAGGAGAGCCTCTTCCAGAAGGCGAAGGACGTCTCCTGCACATCCGAACGACAAACTCCAGCCGGCGCCTCCATGTCCGTATGAATGGACGATTCGGCTAGGTCGTGAACTAGAGCTGAGAGTTCTCAACTCTCTCTCTACACGAATGTTGGAGCCACGGAAAGGACGCAAACCCTGTGCCATGGGATAGTCGGGGTCAAGTCTGGCATTCTTCAACTCCGGGAGGAAAGCTTCGCAACGCGCCTTCATGCGCTGCATCACAGGTGAATCCAGAGTCAAGTCGAGGCTCCAGTTGTGTGGTTCCGTGAAACCTATATGAAGATCTGTTCAGATTCGGAAATCGAAAAGGCTCAAAAACAAGCACTCACCACCCATGAGCAGGATGTTATCGTTTCTTGGTACGATGAAAACGATTTCGCTATGCGTCGCTACGTCGGCAGAGATGGTCAAGGCAGCTTCAACCTTGGGGAAATCTTTCCCGTCGTTAATGACACGAATCAGTCCACCTCGAATGGGGTAGCAGGACTTGTCAGCTGCGGTTTCAGCACCAGCGATACCAGTGCAGTTGATGATGGCCTCTACTCGGAACCTCTCTCGGAGCTGTTGTTCTTGTCTGAGGAGATCACCGTGGATGGTTTCCGTGATCATCTTCGCGCCCTTTGCTTTGACGAGCTCCATGAGCCATCCCATAGCCTTGTCAGTGTCGATGACGGGGGCCATGATCTCGTAGGCGTCAACCCCTCCGTGTTCTGGGTCAATGCGGCGCTTCTCGATGAGCTCCTGCCCACGTCTGAACCCTACAACTCCACTCGCTGCAATCTCGTTCATCTTCTCCCTCTGGAAGTCATCCGAATCGACCGGATTCGGGAAGTAAAACGCGCTGGGCATCATCCTCACACCAGCCGCCTTCGAAAGTTCTTCGTCCGATGCTACGGCGTTCCAGATGTGGTAGGCGGCCATACACCACTTCTTACTGTGCTGCAGGGAAATCTTATCAGTGTGCTGGCCACAGACGGCTGGTGGGTATTCCCAGAGGGCACCGGCGATTTGGGAGGCAATTCGTTGTTCTTTGCCGTAGGAGGCCCACTCTTTGGCGAGGACGGTGACACGGTAGCCACGGTCGAGTAAAGCCCAAGATGTGGTGAGTCCAATGACTCCACCGCCAACGACCAGGATGTGTTTGGAATCAGCAGTCGGCTTGTTGAGAGGCTGGGGAAGGGGAGTGATATCCCTATACATTGTCAAGGTTTGCTTGGACATGTTGAATTATGAGAGTTGTTGTAGTAAAGGAGGTGAAAGAAGCTCTAGAAGTAAAGAAGGAGGAAAGGTCGTTTACTGGTACGATGATCCTTTCAGCTCAACTTGCGCCCCTATATATACCTTTAGCTGAAAGTATTACCCGGGAGTTAGTTTTTCGTGGTCACTGTTCCGATATGATACAGGACGGAGAATGGTTGATTTTTCCTTTTCTCCTTGGACCTCGGCAGTAAACTCAAGTGGACGCATCCGGAGGGGCAAAACATCAAACCTTGAAGTCCGCTCTCATCATATCCGTCTGCCCGCCAAAGATGCCAGGTTCAGTCTTGTCCCACCTTCCCATTTGGAAATCACGGCAGAGGCTCTACATTGATAGCGTTCTGGGTTGCGGGCCGCGCTCGAGCAGGTTTCCAAATCTGGGTCGAGACCCGGGGTTTTAGAGGGGCAGCGCTCACCCAACATAACGATTTCAACAAACTCTCTTTTCCAAAGTTACAGCGGTTTTCTCATGAACCCCTTACCAGTATCCCTTGAGCCCGATTCTCACCCCTCGTCGGGGCTCTTCTTGGGATCCTGTGATTTCTGCGTTTCCGCCCTGGCCGGGTAGTGGACTACAACATCCATAACTCGAAGTCTAGTCGAAGATTCATCATCCGCTGGCGGTCTTCAAGACAGATACCTCGAAACACTTGGTAGTTCCGGAGGTGAAGATTTTCTGTGGTACATGCAGCGAGGTCAATCCCAAGTAATCGAAGATGACATCCGCATCAAGAGCGGCATTTCTGTTTGAGTTTTCTAGGTGCTTGCTGGTCGAGCGGCAGACCATGTATATTGATCGGTTCACCGAGATTCAGACTGACTTTGCGTAGGCTTTGACTATTTTTGAAGGGCCTAGACGAGTTGCTCATGCCTATTGGAACGCGACGAGTGCCTTTCTCTTTGCACCTCGGGTTGAATGTTGGCCCGGTGACCGGTAATGACCGAGTTGTCATGGCCTAGATTTTAGGTCTCTTCGAGAGCCAGTTGGGAGCCAGTGCCTCGTCTTCAGGCATGAAGGCGGGCACCTTGATCTTGTTACTTCCTCGGAGTCAAGCAACCGTTGTCGTGTTTGCGTGGTATCTTTCGCAACTTTGACGACGCATTAACACCTTCTGCTGGGTTCTCGCGTTTCCTTCCTAAACGTACCATTGAACGTTATAGTAAGATTCTTACGGCGTACAGGTTCTGTGGACTGACGGGTATGTAGAAATCTATGTATGTATGTGTATACGTGGGTGAGGCGCGGTGAGTAATAGAATACGGTGAGGGCCTGCAAAATCGTAAGTCATCATTGCAAGCGAGACCGAACAGCTAGCCTTAAAGACGTTGGTGTCTTACTACACTGTGACGCAGGTATGACAATGGTCCGCCTCGCACCATTTGAACCTTTGAACCCTCTCTGATAACGGTCTGTTTCACAGAGCGACCGCGACGTTGTTGGCTGGCATGCTGACCGAAAGTGCCAGACGGATTCTCATAGGTCGATCAGCTGCCTTAGATAAATGGATGAAAGTGCATATTTGGTGCTCAAATTGGTGGTTGAAAGTTTGAGATGTAGGACAGATCGAAGGATTCATTCATCGCTTAGTAAATGTAAGTGATGGAAGGTCTGTACGCATAATAGCACCAGAAATCATCGCTTACCTTCAACCTGCTCGCTTACGAGGTCACCCATGAATGGAGGTTTCAACCTCTCCGACCTTCGTCCTCATTTCCCCGCCTCCTTCCTTCGCGAAGTCTAAAGATGATGGAGGACGCAGAGGTGGTTGTGATGACCTGACCTGAACTCGGCTACCGTCCAGCGAATTTACAGCGAACCTTTATTCCACCCTTCTCTGCGGATTGGTCGCCATTCTCGCACAAGCAGCCGCTGTTGGATAATACATAACACACTGACGACCACCCCATCTGGACGTTCCAATACGACTGTTTGCCGTCGTTACGTGGCGCTTTAGCTTCGTGTAATCCGCGTCACGATCGGAAGAGCTAGACAAACGCACTCGTCTAGTACACGGTCGGAAGTTCACTGACCGTGGAAACCTAGCGATATAGATGTAAGTTCAGCATATGTTTCTCGTGTGTCATCGAGTGCCCTCCTTTGCTCATTCATGTTCTGATATTGTTCTGATTCAGATCTTTACTGCCTTGGGTTGGGCACCGCTTTGGAAAGTTGATGGGTCATGGGAGGATGATGCAAAACGTGGGCGTGTTGCCCGTTGCTGTTCAACCATATAACAGGTGCTCCCTTATGCGGCCATCACGTTCTGGCTGTCCTTCGCCAAACGCTCTGGAAACGTGCTCGAGGCACCGTCGTTCTCCATCCACCATCATCCAGTTCGCAATAGGACTCCTACTATGTCTGATTCGTCTCAGACCTACTCTGTCCCTGGCAATCAACATGTACTAAACGGAGCCCGCAATACTACAATCGGGCAGGCGGTGTTTAACAATGCTGGTCGCGACCTTTATCATAACAACTCCAAGTTTGATTCCAATCGTGAGTATTGAACGATTCAGATTTTGCCAATATCAGAACGGGAAGCCAATGGCATCTCTTGCAGCTCTCTGGGACGCAATAGCGGACGTCGGAGCGTCCCATGATTCTGAACAACAGGTTGACCGGGGCCGTTGTCTGCCCGGAACTCGTGAAGCAGTGCTCGAAATTATTCGACAATGGAGAGATTCCGGGTGCGAGAGTATGCCAGTGTGTTGGCTTTCTGGCGCTGTGGGTGTAGGAAAGTCGGCTATTGCGTTGACCGTCGCAGAAGAATGCGAGAAAGATGGTCTAGTGGCCTCATTCTTCTTTTTCAAATCGGACCCCAAGCGAAACAACCCCTCCTTCCTCATTCTTTCTATCGCACACGGCCTTGTAGTTACCAGACCGTATTTGGGTCCTTTCATCAATCAGAGAATTACGACCAACCCCCGAGTCCTGAAGGTTAATTTGGAGGATCAATACAAGAAACTGATTCTAGAAAATCTGGATCATCCTCCCCCTCCATGTGATCAAAAAATTCCTGACCTGGTCATCATTGATGGCCTTGATGAATGTAGTGATGCTGCTGCACAGTGCCGTGTCCTCTCCATCATATTTTCCACCTATTCGAAACAGCCCCTTCATTCCCCTTTGCGATACCTCATATGCAGCCGCCCTGAATCCTGGATTCGACAAGAGTTTTGTCAGTTCAATAGACTGACTAAACATATTGAACTGAATGATTCGTTCCACCCCCAGTATGACATAGAAGTTTACTTCCATCAACAATTTCAGGAGATCCGCAGAGACCCCAACTATTCAGAGGTTGAATTCCCAGACCCATGGCCGTCTTTCTACTATGTTCAGTTGCTGATTGACAAAGCCGATGGCCAATTCATTTATGCATCAACTGTGATAAAGTTTATCAAGGCTGCATACACACTTCCAACTGACCAGCTTCACATTATCCTCGAAACCATATCCAAATCACCCTCTATACCTTCAGCTCAGACACAAACACCCTTCAGTGATCTTGATGAACTCTATCTCATCATCCTGCATGTCAACCCTGACTGCAATAAGCGTCTGCTTCCCATTCTTGCAGTGATTATTGTGGTTCAGAACACATCTCCAGCATTCATTGAACTTCTACTTGGAAACTCTCCTGGCACCGTTGCTCAGACATTACGTGCAATGCACTCAGTACTCAATGTTTGTGGTCGGGAAGATGACATTGGCATTTACCACAAATCCTTCACTGAATTCCTGCTTGATCAGACACGGTCAAGAGAGTTCTTTATTGACAAGTTGATGTGGAAGGACTTTCTGGCCCTTCAGTGGACTAGGGTTCTGACTGAGCACTGCAAAAAGGACCCTGGGTTGCTGTCAAGGGACCACCAATATTCCACTGAGTCTTTATGGAAGCTGGTACACCACTGGAAGAATCATTGCCTACCTCTGGTGGATGGTCATACTAGCATTGAGCTGATGGTGGAGGTAGATGCTTTCTTCCATGTGGCTTTGTCCATTTCTGTGCAGTCAGTGGGTTATGAAGTGCTCCTTCATGTGCTTGCAGTAATCATTCTGGTTCCAAACTCATCTCCAGAATTCATTGGACTTATACTTGGACACTCTCCTGGCACAGTTGTCAAGATGTTATGTGGGATGCACTCAGTGTTTGATGTCCATGACTTTGACATCAGCATTTACCACAAATCCTTCACAGATTTCCTTCTCAATCATGCACAGTCAAAGGGTTTCTTTATCAATGAGTCAATGAAGGACTTCCTGGCTTGTCAGTGGACCAGAGCTCTAACTGAACAGTGCAGGAAGGTCCCTGAGTTGCTAAGAGATTCCAGATATTTCCCTGATCCTTTGTGGAAGCTGGTACAATGCTGGAGGGGTCATTGCCTTCCGCAAGGCATGGGTGGTCATATGAGTGATGCACTGATGTTGGAACTGGAGGAATTCTACTATGTGGCTTTATCCATTTCTGCAGAGTCAGTTGGTCATGAGATGCTCCTTCACATACTTGCAGCATTTCTACTACTTCCATTGGGTGAGCCACGCTCCCCTGATTTCATCCAACTATTACTTGGACTTCACAACAAAGATCTAGCTCTGGCATCACAAACATTGAACTCAATTACTCAGGTGGAATGGCTCATTGATTCAGATTATTTTCTTGATGGGTTCACATTCGAGCATTTCTTCTTTGACCGTTCTTGGTCAAATAGCTTTTTCATTGAAAAAGACTGTCAGAGAAACTTTCTTGCACAGAAATGCCTCTGTCTTTTCCAGATGGATAAGGGCCCTCAAGACAAAATTTTAATCAACAATTGGGCTCGCATCTGCACCAATGTTGACAACCCTACCCAGGAGTTGTTGTATGGACTTCACTGTATGGATTTAGGGGGTGTCCTGGCAAAATCTCTCAACTGTTTGCATTACCTGCCCTGTGACTTTGACACAATCTTATCCTGGCTAAAATCTCAAGTAAGTTTATCATATGAGGAGCAGCTATAGCATGATTCAATAATTGTTTTCATTGTTTTCAGGCCAATGGTGTAGTCCCCCCAGATCTTATTGATTGCTTTGAAATTGTCCAGAGAGGATTTCACATTCAAAGCAAGAGGCAAGAGATTAAGTCAGGATTCCATGATCATGTCATCACTATGATCGTCCTTTCAATTGTTGATTGGGACTATTGCATCCAACATTTATCTCAAGGCTTGAACAGTTGCATATACTACCTGTCTCAGAAATTGGTCAAGATCAAGTTTTGCAGGTGCTCGAGCCTGTCCACATTTGACTCCAACTGTGCTTCAACTCCAATCTCTAATACAACAGATCTATATGAGTATCACATCAATATCAGAGCTAGTTGTGCTCAAATTTTCAAAGCAGCCATCGCTGGTTTGCAGTGGGCATTTGAAACTTATTCTGTCGAAGAGTACTACAATCTCGTTGATCGCCTATTGGTGCAGTCTCCAAGTCTGCTGACACATTGTCTTCCCGTACCCGAACTCCTTCTCCACTTTCGGACACTTTTGGATTTTGCTATGACATTGGGACGAGGTGACCTCTATCACCAGTGGGTAGAAAGCAAATCACCAGTTCTGGAGGAGTCACAGGGAAAGCTGCTGTCATGGCTCGAGGTATGGCCACCAGCTATATTGATTGGTCTTTCGTCGTATTCACACATTTTTAGAGCTTTCCTGCTGATTGTGCCCATCAAGTTGAAACTGTCAGATGTGATTTCTTGTCTCTGATGACACTTGGTGAATGATTTCTTCACTAGTCAGTTGTCATTCACCTGTAAATACAATTAGACAATGAAAGTTCTCCCTTTCCGAATTCTGTAAATGTTTCTACTATGAAGGTCTTCCAAGCAGCTTGTATTCGAGTTTCAACTGAGGCACAGTGCCTATCGCATACTGGTAAGCATAAAAATCATTTGAGTAAATGTCAACATCTACAACTACATAAGCCGACCGACTCCTAACCAAGTTTGTAGGCACAGGTCGGAAGATCTCTGCAAAGACCTCCCAGTTCTTCCGCCTTGGGTCTTCCAAGAGGATGAGCTACCACCTGATCCTCACGAAGATCAGTTTTATCTTCGTCCACATGAGGAGCTGTGGATGCCTTGGGACGATGCTATCACAAATCTGCAACTCACCTAGTTTCTTGATGTGATATGGAAGAGTGATAGAAGGAGATTAGCAGTGAAGCTTAGATGGAGAGCACAGAGATGTTGTATGAAGACAAAAGATGTTGTTAAGTCTGAGGCTCTAAGGCTCAGACTGTCTAGCTTATATATATGAATTCTATCTAGGACCCCAGATACTATACTAAGACCTCTAATACTCTATTTGAATAGTAGCACATGGTGTGCTTGGTAATTGTCTGATTGGAAGACCCCAGGTACATTCCAGAGAACAATAGTACTCTGGGTAACACTGGGTAACTATATGGTACACTGAGTAACACTGGGTAACACTGAGTAAATATATAGTACTCTGGATAGCTCAAGCATGCTTGGCAACAAGGATCAACATCTAGACATCTAGCCTGCCAAGGCTGTTGCTAGTGTGATCTAGATCTGACATAATTCCCCTAGATCTGATCTACAATCTGGAAGTGTCTAGAATGGTCTAGAACAAGTCCAATGGTCCACTCCATATTTGGGATATCTAGCAATAAGATAAGATAAACACATGGCACAGATAAGATAAATGTTAGATAGGGATAAGACAGTGAAATCTGTGACAGATGCGAGTTGGCTGGCGTTACCCTTCCCTTTCCTAACTGACATTTTCTCGCTATTTTCTATCTCAGGTTCATATGATGTTCACCGAACCAGCTGTTCTTGACGTTGCTCAGCATCTTCTGAGGAGGTGGACTGAGGTCACGAAAGAAGGTTCGTCGTTGTACTTTTCCCCTCCTTGGTCTTGGTCTGACCCTTTCTACTGATAGAGCATGGGCTAATCTTCTTCCCCTTCACGGGGCATTAAAAGCTACAAACTAGATGCGTCGACTGGCTTATTCTTCCGCATGAAGTAGAACATGCCCTTCAAGAAGCCATTGCCCGTGCATCTGAGCCGCTTGTTTTCCCCGGACTGGTTCATCTTTCCCGCAGGCCCAATGTTTCAAGATGAACCTCGATCGTTGGGAAGGTGGTCATGGTGGACCCGATCCCCTCGACCTGTAGGGTCCAGGTTGGAACCATGGAGTTTTGACAGAGCGTAGCATTCGCATTCAGAATAGCGTTGATGTCTGTTGGCTAAACGGTAGTCGACGTTTGATGCATGTGTGGAGCGAGTTCTTGTACAACTTGCCTCTGGCACTCATTGCGACTGGCTAACACTGACCCAGTATTCCCGCTACCAAAGACGAGAACCACGTCGCGGGAGCTCTAGTGGGACGAATTGCGAGAGCGATTCCGACTGTTTCAACTCTGATTCAGGTACACTAGATTTAAATCAAATCGATATTTAAGCTGATTGCATTCAAATTCTTGAAGAACTTAGACCCTTTGCGGTCAATGCTAACGACCAAGAAAACACACCAAAAGATCTACATTGTCAAAGACCTCATACCGCCAACCAAGCTGTCTAAAGCACTCTGGACAGCTTTAAACCTGGCAACTCCACATCTCTGACTCTCGATGTGCTGGCAAAGAGCACTCAACGTCGTGAATCTAACGCCACACGAGCTGAGAGGGCAGAAATAAATCTTCGCCTCATGACGAGGGCTCGCCAAGTGTTGGTTCAATGCGCGCAAAGTGGGATAGGTACCGTGGCAGATGTAACATTCGTACGCGTATCCGTTCCAGCTTCTTTCTGTGGCCGAATACTTGATCTGTTGGGATGTTCCATCAGGACCAGTGATAAGACGTGAAGGATCAGTGATGATGTTGTTTCTGTCCAATTGTCGAATGGCGCGATTGACAGTTTCTCGAGTGGCGTTAGATGGGCATCGACCGGCTTCGAGGTGGAGAAGGAGAGCGGAACGAGAGACGAACGCCATGTCACATTGCGGCGCAAAAGGACATTTAATGTTTTGAGGTTGGTGTATCTTTGAGTTGCGGTGCTGAGAACCACATTAGATTGGCGCTTCAAAGGAGTCAAAAAACAAAGACTCACAGATCTCAAGTTCGACTCTGACTGGAAATGTTTCTTACAATCCGCGCAATAGTAATGCGCTTCAGACTGCCTGTAGTGTTCCTCCAGTCCGTACTGATTCACGAACACCTGACGACATTGAGAGCAATAGTAATGCATCAGCATTTTGGCACTTTGATTGCCGCGGGTTTTCTTGGGTTGTGCAACCCAAGAAAACCCGGAACAACCGACAACCACGCCATCAGCAACCCCAGTCCGTTTATTCACAATCGATTGATGGACCTGTCTGACCACCCAAATCTCTACCATTAAACTTTACCACTCACCATAAGACCATTCTAAATTATAGTAATTCTTTTCATTCATCCTTTTGGCAGATTTTAAACTCATGTATAAATAAAATTATTGATTAATGTACAATTTATATATGTGGATTGTGAGGTTGTGTGGAATTGTCGGGTGGTGCGGTTGTGTGACCATCCAAAAACCCGCCAAAACCCGGGGCAGCCGCGCCATCAAAGTGCCCAAATGCTGATGTGGTCATTCTCATAGTGATCCTCCAATTCTTCGTCGTCGTCGAAATGCTTTTCGCAGCGCTGGCAGTATGAATGACGAGGACTTTGAACCCAGTGTTGTTCTAGTGCATGGCGACTCGTAAAGTCTTTGTTACAATCGCCGCACTCCCAATGGTACGCAGAGTCGCGTTTATGTTGATAGAGGGCTGACCAATGAGGAAAGTAACGATCGCAACGTTGACAGTAGGTCATGGATCTGTAGGGTATCTGTATTGAAGGAATATGAAGCTAATATGAAGGTCAAGATGGTGGTGGTGCAAAAGAATAACAAAGAGAGGTCGGCTAGGGGCTTTAACGTACAGTAAAGCCGACGCCCGCCGTTTGCCGTTCGAACCGAAGACCTCGGATGAGACTCGAGAACGAGAAGCCTCAAACGAGGAGCGTTGAATCTGCTGAGGAATTATGTGGGACGTATTAGATTGAAGCTCAGAATTTACTGTTACGAGTGAGATCGATAGGGAACAACTCGCTGAGTCTCGAGTCAACTATCGCTTGTAAGTTGACCCTTGAAGTTTAAACGTTGACTGGCAGATCTCAGATCTCAGACTTTGTTCCAGTTGTTCTCCTTTATATTCCAGTTAGCATCCAGTGACAATGTTCTTTCACCCTACTTACCAGTACTGTAAATTACTAAGAATATGACTCAGAATTCTCGGCCTGGTCATATCAGAGCTATCCCTCGACTCTTTCCCTCCACGAAGGACATGTAATGCTAATTAGAGAAGTTACATACATATAGATAATGAGGATGCGATAAGCATGGTATCAATGAGCCTATCATGAGGTGGTATATCCAAACAGAGCGAGCGAGAAACAACTTTAGAAATCTAGAAAGATATAGAACTGACCATAAAATCCCGCTCATAATCCTCCTATGCCACTGGCTCTATCCAGTAACCCTCTCACCCGTCTACTTAACCTCTCGGCCGCCATCTTCCTCTCCAGAACCTGCTGGGCTGGCATCTTCTTCTTCGGTATCCAGACCCTTCCCCCTGCTTTACGCCTGGCATTCATTTCCGAAAGGTCGACGACCTTGGAAGATGAAGAGAATTGAATAACATCCCGATATAATAGCTTGGTTTCAGTCGCTAATGATCTTAAAGTAGGTGGAGGCGGCGGGGGTTTGGATAGACCTTCCGAATCGGACTCGTCAGAATCTGTATCCGAAAGACCTGAAGGGTCCAATACAGGGGTGGGCATTCGATTGATTAGCGGAAGGGGTGGTAATGATTCAATTTCCTTAAGCAGGTCGTGTCCTTTGAGATACATGTTCTCCGTCCGCAGGAAGCGCACAGTATTTCGAAGGCTCTCGTTCTACAAAGGGGGAAAGGATTGCGATCAGTAAGCGGCCAATGTATCCAGATGGTCCGAATTACCAGTTCCACAAGATGCGCCTGCTCAAGGTTTTCAATGACAGGTTCCGCCTCGGCTATCTGTGCGCCTGTCGCTGAACAGAGAAAAAGCGAGTTAACATCACGACCCAATGCGATTGAGTTTTTCACGTACGTTGTCGTTCTTGAGCGGCTGACACGGCCTTGAGCTTGGCATTATCTTGTTCAAGGGCATCCAAATCGGCTTGAAGTTGTTCCATAGCGTCTTCGTAAGCCTTCTCCTGCTTCCTGACTTTCGCGAGCTCGGCCTCAAGGTCGACAATAGTATCCCCTTGTTTCTTGGCTCCCTCCATCCGTCTGTCCTGCAACTCGATCTTGACGCCCAACTCTTGGATGTTCTGGTCTTTGGTCTTGAGACTACGCACGAGACCTTGAATTTCATCATTGAGCTGAGCGACCTTTCTTTCAGCTTCCAAATTGACAGCAAGACTGGCTTTGACTTCTTGGACTCGCGAAATCCACGGTGGCGTACCGTTTACTGAAACACCAGGTTGTTTATTTAACAAAGATGGCAAGAAAAGTCACCGCACTCACTCTTGACAACATTCTCAGCTTCAAGAGCGGTAGGTAACAGTTTACCTCCCTCTTTAACAAGTTGGGTAATAGTATCCCCGACCGCTTCCCACCACAAAGTTCCGGGTTTGTAGTTGATTCCTGTCGTAGTGCTTGCGAGTTCTTTAGCAAATCCGACGATGGTAGTCAACTGGAATGGTGATTTGGCGCTTCGAGCGTCTCCAACGTGTTTCAACGTTTGTTGCGCAAGCTAGATCCAACATTGAGTTTAGGTCGTGGGATGATGAAGATGCAGGCTTACTGAGATTCCGAAGTTGACCAACTCTTGACATTTGTTACTCAGGCCCTCCATATGAGATATCAAGGGCTCTTTGAGAGCAGACGAGTCTTGAATGAGGTCTTCGATTCGCTTCACGAATTTCCTACGACAGGAAAATTAGAACGTCATTCTCCATTTCAATGGTAGGCGTTTGTTACCTAGAAGTGGCTTTGACACTCTTGCTCTTGTCCAGCAGCGTTTTCAAAGGCTCCAATAGCTCGGGAGCAATGTCGAATCCACCCATATCTAGGACGATATCTGTATATCGAATTTAAACTCCTTTCAACCAAAAATTGGCAAGAAAACTGACCGTCTTCCTTCAAGATGGTTTCCACGGATGTCTTTGCAAGTCCAATAGATGCAGTGAATGTGTCTATGTCCAGATCGAACGAAGCCAGATACCCCAGTTCACGTTCGCCCAAATCAAACTTGAACCCTGAGAAGTAGATTTCCGCGAGATGATTGAATTGAGATGTTATCCTGAATTCGGTCGCACCATATCAGTCTCTCCGACCAGGAGGAGAAAAAGAAGAATTTGACATACTTGACAACATCGCTGACACATTCTCCCTCACGGAACTCATCCCTTCTCAGCAAGTCGATATGTATATCGATTCTCTTCTCCAATGGCGCAATCTCCTGGTATATCTTTCCGACGTCCAAGAATCTTTCGACGTCGCATTTCCGCAGGATGGCAGCGAACCGTTTGCACAGTATGGAAAGACTGGATATGCGTCCGCGCATCTACGAAATCCAGTTAGAATCCGCATCGAAAAAATCGCAAGGATCTGACTCACATCACAAATACCGACGACCACATCAGACACAGGACCGTCAAGTGAATCGGGTAAACCATGGGTTTGAGCAAGGGTGTTATTGAGGAGATCAGCTTTGCTTGCCAGACGTTGGAAATACAGGTAGCAGCTGGTAGCATCGCTATCAGATTCGAGGTATAGTTGAGGAAGGTACGGCTATGTTGGTTGGGGAGATGGGTTTAGGAAGTTCGGCAGAGAAAAAAGCGATCGTATTCACCTGAACGATTGAAAGTAAATCACCCCTCTCCTTGGCTTCGATTCTCTTGATCTCTAACTCGATGTTGCGAGCTTGATTCTTGGATGCTGAAGATTGAAGCTTCAAGTTGAGGTACATCATCTGTGCTGTCTGGGATGCTGCTGTTGCTGATTCGTTTTGAGCCGTTTGCGTTCGAGTGCGGAGAGATTCAAGTTCACTAGGAGTCAACTTAGCAATAATAGAGATTCCATTCGAAAAGTGAGCATACTTTTGTAGCTGAACCACCAAATCTCTGAACTGGGAAATTGTGTTCTCGTAGTCCTGACACGACTCTTCGAGGGACTCGATTTTATGCTGTTGTTCGCGTATCTGAGTTTCTCTGGTCTCTGTTTTGCAGAAATGAGATCGGGAGTCACAGAAGCTGATTGAAAGCATACCGATATCTTCATGCAGCTGTTTCTCAGTTTCAATATGGTTCTCTTCCAGTTCATCACTGAGTTCTTTGAGCGCCTCGAGGTCCTCAATAGTGATTCGCATTTCTTCGATTTTCTAGGCACAGATTCAGTCAGGGAACAACTATAAGTCGAAAGGTTGCCTACCTCTCCGAGCATGAGATTCCTCTCAGTCAACTGCACAAGCAAATCTTCGGCCCCAAGGGCGTCGTCCAATTGTAACTTGAGGTCTTCAACTTGAGTCTCTGCATTGGCGAGTTTGATGAGGGTCGAGTCGTATTGGGCTGCCGATGCGTGGTTAATGGAGGGAAAGGAAGACAAACGATACATACCTACATTGCAGGTCATCCAGTCCTTCCATGTCCCTCCCCATTTCCGCTATCCGGCGCCGTTGATCCTGGTCCGTTTCCTGGGTCATATCACGTAGCCTGGAATAATCATAATCAGCATAGTAAGGTGTTGAAACATAGGTGAACGCACTTAATCAGAGCCTCTTTGAGCCGCTCATTTTGTTTCTCGAGCTGTATATATGCTAGTGACCCCTTCTCCGGCGCATTCACCACCCTTTCCTCTATTCCTTCCTGTTCTTCTTTCAATACCTCCAATTCGACCTCAACAATGGCTAATTTTTCCTTCAAGTCCTCGACCTCAGCTTCAGCTATTTCAGCTTTCTCTTCAGCGACTTCCTTATCCAACATCGCCATCTCAAGTTGTTCCTGAGTATCTAGTATCCTGGTCTCGGCAAGCTGAGATAGTTGTTGAGCGTCTGCGAGCTCTCGGCGAGTTGCAATGAGTTCAGTCTGCTGGGAGTTGAGCTTGGCTTGTAGCTTTGGTCGTAAAGCTACAAATGCCTCGGCATCTGTAAGACGCGTTTCAAGCTCCCGAATG
This sequence comes from Marasmius oreades, assembly GCF_018924745.1. Classification (NCBI taxonomy): domain Eukaryota; kingdom Fungi; phylum Basidiomycota; class Agaricomycetes; order Agaricales; family Marasmiaceae; genus Marasmius; species Marasmius oreades. Next base: position 5,048,842 of record NC_057323.1, read on the forward strand.
CGTTGTGCATCATCGGCACGTTTCGCTTCCAAGACGCGTATCTTGGCGCGTAGTTCCTGTAGTTCTGTGTCGTTCAGAGGGGGTGCTGTAACTGAAGGGGCTATCTGAGGTGGCGGGTGCGGGTTTGTCGCAACCGCTTGGCCGAGAGAGGTTGGAGGTCTCGAAGTGGGAGCTCTGGGGGACGTTGTTTGGAGCGGAGATGACAGCGTAAGTGGTGAGGAGACACGCGGTGCACGAGTACCATTGGGAGCAGAAGAAATGACAGGCGACTCTGATAAGGAGGGTGTGTCCTGCTGAAGAGGAGATTGACGAAGTGATATAGAACCTCTTGGCTTATGCAGTGATATGGAAGGTGACTTCTTTGTCGGAGATGATTGTCCCAGCCTTCCAAGGCGTGTCGACTGCGGCGCTGGACTCGCAGACGGTTTCGCGGGGCTGACGGAACGAGCTGAAGAGGATGAGGGTGAAGCGGTGCGTACAGTAGTCGAATTCGCTCGAAGCAAACCAGAACTGCTGCCCGTTCTTTTGTGTCCTAAAGAAGGGCGAGGCGCTATCCGAGCAGGAGTGCTTGGCCCATTACCACCAGGGGCTGGCGCTCGTAAACTATCCCTCTCATTGCCAAGAACCGCCTTTATTTGACTGGCCCTAACGAACACTCCAAAGCCCATTCTACAGGTAAAATAGGCAACACCGTCGATAGATCCATCGTTCTTGCCCTTTTCTTCGTAGAGCTCGACGCCAATCCATTTGCCTGGCTTAAACTGAGTCGCCCCGGAAAAACGAACAACTCCTTTGCCGAAAGGACCTTCAACGATGGCTCCAAGTGGGGGATCTGAAGCGCTCATTATGCTAGTATGCTCACAATGTACAATGAGGCTAGCGGAACATATGGCGTGATCAAAGGTATGCCGACCGCCGTTGACAACGTTGGCGGTGGTATTAGAGGGTGGTGTATTACCCTATTTGGCCGGATCGGCCAGCTACCGACCGAATCCATCTTGTTCCTTTAACCCATGTCAATTTTCTCTTCATCTATGGGCAGGAAGTGCATTACGCAGACATACCTACTCCGACGAGTTGGTCCTTCAAGCTTTGTTTCATCTTCTAGGGTGAAATTGTACACGCATTTCCATTCAACCTACAACACAGCAAGAAGTCACTCATCGAGAAGGCGCATTCGACTGTTCTCGGTTGACAACACCACCCTCAAATGCGGATTGTGTGCCAGAAATTAGGCAGGTATGAAATGTCCATTTGTGACCTCCATGGAGAGTGTACTCGCGCACATCACCCTTGATAACAGACAAACGAAACCACCGGCCATTTTTACCATACCTGACCTATCTTCGTACTCGAGGACGTTGATCGTTACTATTGTTGATGATATCCGGCGACTCAGTACGTGCGCAGCCGGTCGTGCATATACTCTAGAATCAATGTTCTCAGAGAAAGTCTTGTACCGTCGGACTTTTATGAGGACTATACCCTTCAATGTAAAGTTCAACTACGGAAGTCGTTTGATTTTGCCAGAAGGACTGGAGGAAATGGATAACAGACGGCCATGTCGAGCATTGTGATGATAGCGTATATCTTCCCGACACATGCATTAGCGTATTCTGCACCGCCGCATACGACGACAAAATTCCTTCAAGCCGGGACAACACTCCTACTGTTACTATCCTAGTATCCGGTCGACTCGCACCAATCCGAAAATCAATCATCGACATCCTTCCCAACCCAAGGTTCCTCTTCCACTTCGTCTTCTTCATGACCAACTATAACTGTGCGCGGAACGCTTTCGATGTCGCCGTCGGAATGGAATTTCGATAATATTCTGTTGCCAGATTCATTCGACGGAACTCAGTACACCGAATATCATATATCCGCCACGGAGAAGTTAACGTAAAGGTGAGTAGGGTGACCCTGGCGGCTGTGTTAGCAACGAGGACAAGGACATCTCGGAGATCTCTGTATGACTGGGACCGTTTGTTCTCTTCCCACCGTCGCGATTGAGGAGCCATGATTGCTCTTTGGGAATATGTGAAGGAAGCTTTCCCTCCCGCACCCAAATTCAAAGTCGAAGACATACCAGACCAGACAGGCAAAGTTATAATCGTCACAGGTCAGTTTGCGATATTCCTAGGAAGTGATTTACTTAGATTGTTTGCTAGGTGGAAACAGTGGTCTTGGATATGAAACGGTCAAAGTAGGATTGAAGTTGATTTAGCGCCATCCTCTTGTACTCACGGGAACGATAAGGTTCTACTCAGCAAGAATGCTAAAGTTTACATGGCGAGCCGGTCAAAGGACAAGGCCGATGCGGCCATTCAAAAGCTAAAGGAAGAGACCGGGAATGAGGCCTATTTCTTAGAACTGGATCTTGCTGACCTAGATTCGGTGAAGAAGGCGACAGATGAGTTCAACTCGTGTGTACCCACCCCATTTCAGATCCTTCTCAATACTAAACTTTCAATGGTCCAGAAAGGAGGAAGAGCTTCATGTGCTGTTCAATAATGCGTGGGTCTTCGCGAGGTACCTGTATCGACATTGGCCCCCCTAACTACGTTCACAAAGCGGTCTCATGGTTCCTCCGATTGACGACATAACTGTTCAAGGATACGACATGCAATTCGGAGTGAACGTTATTGGCCATTATGTTCTCACAAAACGACTTCTTCCTCCCCTCTTCAAGGGCGCAGAATCATCAAGCGATCATAAAGCGCGGATTGTCAATACATCATCTTCTGCACAGTTATTCGCGAACGACATTGACTTTGAAACCATCAAAGATGGAGCTGCTCGACGTAAAGCTGGCGTTAATACAACGTACTTGTACAGTAAGTTCGTGAGTGGTCTACATCGTACATAGAGGCTGTACCCTTCTTACCCTCACCACTCTCAGGCCAACGTCGTTCTTGCACACGAACTCGCAAGGCGATACGCTGATAAGGGTATCGTGTCGACAAGTTTGAATCCTGGAAACCTCAGAACAGATATTGTGCGCACGACTCCTCCAATCTTTCAGAAACTTGCCGTGAGTGTTTCCGCCGTTGAATTCTTTTCTTTGAGTTTGTCAGGCTCATCGGCTCTGAATAGCAATGGTTTTTCGCCCCTGCATCATACGGCGCGCTTAGTCTCCTATGGGCAGGGGTTTCTCCAGACACTGTTGACTTCAATGGAAAGGTGAATAATCAACTGTAATTCACATCAATTCCCGTTGATGTATTCTCTTTCTTTCTTGTTAAACAGTATATTATCCCATGGGCTCGAATGGGAAAGACGCGACCTGAAGCTGCAGACCCTCAGCTTGGTGAACGACTCTGGAAGTTCTTGGAGAGTGAAACGAAGGAATGAGAGAAGCTTTCTCTGTCGATACTTTACCGAACCTTTGCTATACGGTTATACCTTTGCAGCCTAACGTGAAGGCAGTCTCAGCAGGTTTAGGATAGTAATTATTTAGATGGATGTACCTACTCTACACAAGTCAACTGAGGGATACAGTTAACGTTGGAAACCTGAGGAAGGATTTGAACCCTAAAACCCCAAAACATCATGGGGATGAATTTTGCAAATTTTTGCAAAAATAAATTATGTAAAGAAGATTCATGCAGGGTTTTTACGCTTTATGGATAATTTGATATATATGGTGGATGACTGGGCGGTGGACTCCCCGACTCGGGGAGGGAATATTGGGGACCTCGGGGATTTCAACGAGAATCGATGACGAAGTGTAGGTCTGAACACTTCATAAGGAAAGGGGCGGGACGCCTTTTTGAGTCTAGCATGAATTGGTAATATTCCAAGTGAAATTCAACGCGGGACTGTTTGCGAGTCGGAGTTGTTTTCAGAGGGCCGCGCGCGCTCAGAATGTCCGACTAGCTCTTCGCGGTGGGCTTTAAAAACGAGCAAAAAAGGACGGAAATGTTAAGGTAAAGGTCCTCTTCACTCCAGTACTACCTCCACACGAAATGCGCTTCTTCGCTCTTACTTGTCTCGCTCTTGCAGCCCTCACTGAGGCCACTTCGGAAGCCCTCTCACAGGGCCCAACACGGCTCATGATTCAGACTCTCCAGCTGAATGAGACCATCGCGAAGCTCGCTCAGACGACGAAGGGCTTCCAGAAGGCACACAGCAGGGCAGTCTCCCATGCATATGTTGGGCCAATCCTCTCCTTCAACTTCACCGACGTCTCCGGCGCTCCCCTCCAAGCTGTACAGTGGTTTTGTGAGTATATCGTTGGGTTCCGACATTGAAACTTATTGATGTCCAATCGTCACAGTCGTCGGTCACGACGATAAGGTGGACTTCAAGACCCCCTTCCTGAAGCACGCCGCTGATGGAGTTATCAACCAAACCTTCGTTACCATGCCAAACATGTCTCTCGCCCTCGACGCTCCCAGGGGCCTCTATACTCAGACCTTGATCACTTCCATTCCTTCCTCCGTGAATCGCACTCAGCTCGAGCACGACTCCTTCCTCCTGGCGAAATCAACTCTGGAGGACGGAAAGGCTTACTCCAGTACGTACGGGTATGGCGACAACGATGAATATGTCGTGCTCAGCGGATATAGAAATCCAGCTGTAAGTGTCACTCTTTTCCACCTTGTTGATCCTAGTTGACGGTGGCAATTCAAGCAATTTGTGAGCTGGGTGACCGGTTTAAATGAGACCTACAAGGCGATCTTCGACAGGTGGACCAGCTCTTTCGCTGATGTTCCTCCTCCTCACTTCTACACCAACTTCGTCCAGGTTCCATTGTTGTAGCCGGCGGAATTGGGCTTATTAATATTAATAAGGCTGTAGATTTTGATTTTACATAGAGCTTTTGTTCCAACTGTAGTTGACCTTTAATGACCATCCTAGAAACGTCATCCTCCGCAGCGTCGACTCAGAGGCGAGTAATGGAGCATCCTGGTCCAAGGACGGGTCACCTTGGTCGATATTATTTATCGGTTAATCACACCAGGACCCCCCGGCAGCCTGAACGGTCCTGATTTCTATAGATTTCTATCCGAACACCAGCCAAATTCCTAACCGGACAGTGCTCAGGCATCTGGCCCGCCGGGACGTCTTGCCGCCTGGATTCATCTCAGCGGTTAATTGCTTCTTCTTCCGGACACCTTCCGAAACGTCCCCGTCTTTGAAATGATGACTCGTCGGCGACGACTCGGAGCTGTTTCGCGTTTCGGGCGGTCTCCGTTGTACGAGGTAGAAGGTATGAGACCTGAGGAAACTATCGAGGACAAAAATATTTCGACTCCAGAGTATGTCAGAATAAACGCAAACATACGGTCAATCAAAGGGTACCCTCGGTCTTGTGCATAAGCCTTGCTGTACAGGTCATAATTCTCGAGGGTAAGGTATTGTCGAACAGCTTCATGTCGAACGGGGTTCCAAGACGTCCCCACATAGAACTTGATTCCAATATCCTGTAAACCGCGTGATTCGATTTCGGCAGCCGTCAGCTTTGGGTATCCTTGAGGGGACAAAGACCAAAAGAACATCGAGGAAGCTGATAACGGAAGCTTCACATGCGGGGAGTTCTCGTCGGGCTGTATCGGGGGAATGGTGAGATAAAGGGTCTCCGTGGATTGCTTCGGGATGGTGCCTTCGAGAGAGATTTCTAGCCAATTCAGGAATACTGGCATGAGAGAGGTGAGTTACTTTTGACTGCAAGAGTGTGATAGACCAGTCAACCTACCAAAATCTGACGGAACGCACCCAACCTGGGTTCCTAAATAGTTGGCCTGACTCAAGAATGCGGTTGAATACAGATTGTGATTTTCTTGTGGTGACTCGAGTGCAAAGCGAAGATAAAGTCGTAACTTTCCTTCCCTATTTTCGACACAATCAGAGTTGAATGTTAGTCTGACTGCGGTATTTTCTATTGTATGAAACGGTTAGATAACAAATTCGTGAAGGGAAGAAGCACCCACCAATCGAGGAACACGCCATCACTGCACCTAAGGGACAATACGAGTTATCTTTCAAAAATCGCCATTTGGGGGCTGGGTATGACTCCAAATATCCGACGACAGGTCCAATTTTTTTATTTGATGGAACAACGATCGATCCAAACGTCAACGTCCCGTCTAGCGAGTATGTAGACAACATTTGCAGATCATTGTATCGTTGTGAATGCCCGAGCCTGGATATTGCTGTGATGAAATCGGGTAAAAACCTTCTGAAGTGGTCAATGATGTTCCGTGAAGCAGCGTTGGCTGTAGTTTGTCTGTAGATGATACAGTAATCTCCTGTAGACGGTTGTGGAACAGTTCCAGCTCGTCCTCCACCATGGTCCTGTTCGGGTTCTCCACCATCCGACCTCCGGGCTCGAGAGACGACTGTTAGATCACACTGGAATGAGTCGTTTTCGGGATTAAACCACCATGAGCCGATATCTGTAGATTCCTAACGAGGTACGCCGAACGTCAGAAGCGTTGCATTGAGTGAAGAAGCGATCACTCACGAGGGATATGTCCCTGAGAGGGCTGTAGTAGAGGTTCTCGAAGGAAGCTCGCTGGTAATGCGTCATCAGGTTCAGTTCTAACACAGCATTTGAGGAAACGCACGGATTGGTAGTCCAGATAGCAAAGGACAATCTTATCCATCATGTACCGCTCAAAGATCTCATTACCTCTGACAAGACCTAGAACAAGGGTGAGTGGGTTGAGACGTATTTGTTTCCCAACAGCCCACCTCCGTGAAAAACGAGAAATGGTAGTTTTGACGACCCGTATCCGAACAGCTGAGGAATGTGCGGGTGCCTCAGTGATGGGAATAAAAGAGTTCAGACTGCGATGAGCGGTGACACGGCGATTGAGTACCTCATAGATATGACAGACAGAAAATCGTCCCGCCAGATCTGTCGATCCATCAATTGTCGGTGGAGGGGATATAAACGGGTCTCTGACCTTTCGAGCTGGATCATCCTCACGACCGCCCGTTTCTGACTCTGACTCTTGCTCGTAGATTGTGGCAGTAAATCTCTCTTCCCGGTGTCCTACAACACCTACATGATAGACGTTTCGTGTCACTTTTACGGAGTTCATAGAGCTGGCCTTGAGAAGTCGTATCCTGAAAGGGTTGTTGGGCTTGAATCTCGAGGTGGAGTTGGGTTGATTCCGAGCGTTGATTTGGACGTCATCGCTCCAGACACGTTTGAGAAGCTTAACGTCGCCGAGTCGAATGTGGCGAAAGTCCCCAGCTTCCTGTAAAGTGATTATAAGGTGCTGATGAAGACCCATAGAGCCACCCAAATACCGCCTGTTCATCGCCAGAGTGAGCGCTATAATAATGATTGATGATATCTCCCTGGACTGCGTTGAAAGACGACTTGTTGAATGTAAGACTGGATTTAGATACGCCAGCAAAGAAGGACATGTCTGGTCAGCGGATTCGGAAAAACGCGAGCAAGAACTGTGGAAAGCTGTGTAAGTCATACTCAGGGCAACGCAGCGTTTTTGTACCAACGGAAGGTGATGATTACGTTCTGTCATGAAATGAACAGGTGTACTCTACTATGTGGGGTTCCTCGATGGAGCGGAGTCACCGGACCGAACAAAACTCTTTTCATCCTGGGTGATTGAAATATTGGATGACTTCCCGTAAGGATGTGCAAATAATCTCCTTTCAAATAAAAGTTTTGATGTAAATTGAAAATTGGATGACTTCCCGTAAGGATGTGCAAATAATCTCCTTTCAAATAAAAGTTTTGATGTAAATTGGAAATTGGGAAATTGTCGAATTATTTGCAGATGCCTCCCGCAATGCTGGAAATTTGCATGAAGTGCTCGGATTTATCACACGTGTGGTAGCTCGCCAAGGGCGTAAGCGCGGACAAACTTCCATATCTGGGCTGGAAACCATGTGGACTCACCTCGCTTAACGAAATATTGCAGCAAAAACAGTTTAGAAAGGGGTCGCTAGGCCTTTCTAAATTCAAGAATTTAGAACATGCCCTGATGTTCAGATTCTGGTATTTGTTGCCAGGTATCACTCGCTTAACATATCTCCGATGATTTTCAGCGTTATTTGCAACGATATTTACAAATAATCCTTACGGGAACTGGCTTGTTTCACTCGAACAGTGCCTTTTACTACTTATTCTTATATTCCTTGTGCATTACTGCGCTTCAGCTTCAGAATACTGCTCCCGGGTCTAGAAAAAACACAACTGGCGACCGGCGATATTGAACTCCGTGTTCTGCATGAATGTTTCAAAACGTCAAAAAAATGCGTGTTGTATCTCTGAAGCCGACAACGGTTCTCCGGTATGCAGCACCATATATATACCCGCCTTTAGTCGCCGACCCAGAACTGAGAAGTGTTTCATCGCTGACGGCACACAACTTCAAATCTGGACTTGCGACGAGGTGTATTTGCCATTGACGATCAACAGTTAGTGCGCCACGTATGATCGTGTTTGAAAGGAGTGGAGGATCTAGCAGGCTCTTGAGGTTGAAGATCTCGAACCTGTTTATGTTGGTATTTATAGACGAACAACTGTAACTTATACAATCATAGTGCAGTGCTAGATGTTCTCAAAATTCAATCTTTACATGCAAAGAAACAGAGAACGCACCCAAACATTTGTCCTCTTGAAGGCGGCCCACAACGCCTGCTTCTCGACTGGAAGGCTCCGCTGATGATTTTTTCAGATCATAACATTTTCCTATTTCTTCTAAGTACAAGCAAAGGATCTTTTTTCAAGGTCACCCGAGGTCAAAGATTGTTTGCTGTGGACGATGTGGTGGCATCGACAAGTGTCAGTGTGTTGGTCTGTTTAGGCCGGACGCGTGCCTTCTCACAACCCCTCGTGGCGTCGTCCATCTCTTCCTCACCGTACTTGAAGCATTTTGGTGCTGGTGAATCGGCTGCGTCAATGTATGAGCAGCCTGATAAAGAACCTGTGAAAAAACCTCCAAAATTTGCGACAGGTGCTCCCCTCCATCACAGGTTTTGAATCAACTTACTCACTCGGCGTGTATTGCAGGTGCTGGTCCATGGCAGAGAAGTAACGGTTCCGATTCGGATACGGAGAGAGATTATAGTTCTCCTTCAAGATCTCGTTCGCATCGTCGGCATCGGATTCCGCCTCGTCATTTTAGCCCGGAAGATGACCATCGAATCGCAGCATCATTGGATGGGTCTCTGGATCCTGCACCGCCAATATCGTACTGGTCTGCGAAGCGCCATTTTACGTGCGGAAATCCTACACCTCCACCTCCTTGGTCTACCAAGCCCATTACCTGGCGACATACCTCTTCTCAGCCGGGGAAACTGAAAACAGCGAATGCCGCTTTGGTGGTCTGCCTTAACCTCGATGTAGATCCGCCGGATGTAGTCAGGACTAGCCCTTGCGCAATGTTGGAGTGTTGGGTTGATCCGAGGTCGTTGCCATCGCACAAGGCATTGGAAGCCATTGGTGCAAATTTGAAACACCAATTCGAAGGACTCAGTTTGAAAATACAGTACAAGCCCATCCTTGACCCGTCTTTTGAAGACCTACGAAAAGCATGCCAACAACTTCGGAAGCAGGCGAAGGATGACGCAGTTCTTTTTCACTACAATGGCCACGGTGTTCCGAAACCAACCTCTAGCGGTGAACTTTGGTGTTTCAATCGCAATTATACCCAGTATATCCCAGTCTCCTTGCAGGAGGTTCAGAACTGGTTAGGATCCCCCGGAGTGTACATTTGGGATTGTTCGGCGGCAGGGCACCTTCTGAACAATTTCAATATCTTTGCTGCTCGTCGAGACGAGGAGTTGAGGAGGGTACATGGTCAAATTCCCGAAGGAATGCTTCCTTTTTCGCAGTCGTTACAGCTAGCTGCATGTGCTTCCAATGAGATTTTGCCCACTTGCCCCGATTTACCAGCAGACGTATTCACTTCGTGTCTTACTTCCCCCATCGACATTGCCATTCGCCACTACATTATTACGAATAGGGAAACTTTAGACTTAAATCTAAACCTGGACGACGGCGTACACATTCCAGGCGATCTCAAAGATCGACGTACACCGCTCGGAGAGCTGAACTGGATCTTCACGGCCATCACAGATACCATCGCATGGACCACTTTTACTCCCGAAATTTTTGCGAGGCTATATCGCAGTGACCTTCTCATTGCTTCCCTCTTTCGCAATTTTCTACTTGCGGAACGCATAATGAAAGGATACAACTGCACCCCCCATACGTCTCCCCCACTTCCATCCACCAACACCCACCCTCTTTGGGCTACCTGGGATCTTGCTTTGGATGCTTGCGTTCGACAATTGCCTGATCTCCTCGCGGCCGATGCGATCCCCCCCGATGGTGGGCCGAAGCCCCCTCCATATCAATATATACCTAGTCGTTTTTTCACAGATCAACTTACTGCATTTGAAGTTTGGATATCTCGTGGGGGTTCTGCGCTCACACGACGCGGCCCTTTGTCCCTACCCTCCGGAGAGAGGTCCAGTACACCAGATTCAGGGAGTGGGAGCGGACACACCATAGATTCGTGGGATAGCGTCAAAGACAATCACCTGGTACCGCGGAAACCCCCAGATCAACTTCCTATCGTCCTTCAAGTGCTCCTCTCTCAACCCCATCGCCTGCGTGCCCTCATCTTACTCTCTCAATTCGTTGATTTAGGTCCTTGGGCCGTCAATCTAGTTCTTACCATCGGCATCTTTCCGTACATCTCCAAACTTCTCCAAGCACCCGGACCAGATCTACGTCCGGTGTTGATATTCATATGGGCCCGCATCCTGGCTGTAGATCCATCCGTACAAACCGATTTATACAACAATGCTCAAGGGTACAGATACTTCTCGAATATCCTTTCCATGAAACCAGACCATGCACATGTCCTACCAAACTCGTCGGAACACCAAGCGATGTGTTCTTTTATTCTCGCGGCGCTTGCGAGAGATTTCTCGAAAGGACAACAGGCATGCTGGGACGAGAATGTGTTTCAGAGCTGTTACGACAGACTGGAAGAACCTGACTTCCTCTTACGACAATGGACGGCGCTATGTATTGGTCAGATGTGGGATGGGTTTGACCAAGGCAAGATGATTGGAGTAGAACAAGGAACACAGGACAAACTGACTCATTTGTTGTCTGATGATTCGGCAGAGGTACGATGTGCTGCGTTGTTTGCTTTGGGGACATTTATGGGAGCGAGTGGTTCAAGAGATCTAGAGAAGCGCGGTGGAGGAGGAAGTGGTGCCATGTATGACCGAGACGAACGGGTTCACTTCAGAATGGAAGTCGCTGTTGTGACGGGGGCTACCCTGGTTGTGAAGGATGATGCGAGTCCGATGTGCAGGAAGGAACTTTTAGTGTTGATCAGTTGCCTAGTAAAGGAGTGGAGAGGATATTTCGTTGTGTGCGCATGGTTATACTGGGAGGAGGAAGAAAGGCGTCGAAAAGCGTCCACTCGCGGTGTCTCTCAGGATGAAGATAGTATAACTAGCCAGGCGGTGAGGGTGTGGTTGAGCGGATATGGTGATGATGACATGCTTCGTGAAGAGAGCCGTGTCTTACTTTCTTCGTTTTACACGATATTCGTGGTACTTTTGGATCTGTCTGCAGACCCTTATAATGAAGTCGCAACGAATGCCCAGATTATTATCGACTACATCATGGCTTTACTCCTCGACTCTCCGTTCAAAAACCTGCAATGCTCTCCGTTCGATTCTCCCCCTACTGCTCCTAAGAAATATCAGGCTCCATTGGTAAACACGTCTCATAATCTGACTCCAAGGTCCAGGAAGTCTTCCCTTCAGCTATCCCCATCCGTGGTATCACTTGCCCCGAATCTCTCTTCTGCTCCTCCGCTTCGACCAAGTCTTTCTCGGAGCGACACGATGTCCAGTACCATCTCCAACAGCGTATCTAACACGATCAAACGAACATCTTCGTTCGCTAACGCTTTAAAAAATTTGGCTGGAACAATCGCATTCCCTTCGATGGAGGAATCGTCAACCAGGACTTCGTCACCGGCGCCGTCCTTCCTTCAGCCACTGATAACGACCACTGACGTTGACATCTCTCGTCCGCCGTCACCAGTCTTAAGTGTGGCACAGTATACGTCGCCTTACGCGCAATCCCCACTCTATCCTCCCCATTTTCCTGAACACAATAACGGATTTATCCATACTACTAATGGCTCTCCCACACGTACTGAATCCGATGACTCGTCTCAAATGGCACCTGGACGTTTTCAACCCTCTGACGTTATGGAAGCTTTGATGGAGGAGGATATGGAGCGTCTGCGAGCAAGGCGGAAACGCAAGCGAGGATCATCTCACCAGCAGTTCCATTACTCTTCCCACTATTACCAGAACCAGGGCTTGATTCCGAGTCCGAGTAATAGTACCTTCTCGATGGATTCTTCGAATAGCGTGATAATGGGGCTTGGGACAGGACTCGGTATCCGAGACGTGTTACCTCTCAAAAGTACCTTTTTTGATTGGTGTTGCGAGTATTTCACTGAGCCTCAGATGAGGGTGAGTAGCATCATGTGTTTCAATGAGTACCTCTGAACCATTTGGTCCAGCAAACGGAAGCTGACGAGCCTGGGAGTATACAATATAACTACCAGGTCTGGAGGCAGCAACGGAATGAACAAGTGGATGCGGAGACACGATCACAAGCTGATGTCGCTTGTATGTACCAGTCTTACTTACGCTTCCCCGCATGATATTGACCTTGATCTACTTATAGCATTCCGTCGTTGGGATCGACCCGTGGCGACGTTGATGAGTCTTCCGAACCCTCTAGTAATGGCCTTCCATTCCTACGACCATCATCTGTTTGTGACAAATGAGAGCGATCTTATAACGTATGTCTTGCACGGTGGAATAACAATGCCTCCCTTTTAACATCTACTCAAATCCAGTGTCTGGGACTGGGAACATCGGAAAAAACTTCGGACGTTCTGCAATGGTAATCCCAAAGGGACAAGTATCACTTCCCTCGAGATCATCAACCAAGACGTCGGTGGGATAATCGTCACTGGTTCAGGTAAAGCCGTTCTCTTTCTCGTTGAAGTGTCGCTCTGAAATTTTATTCCGGCAGCTGATGGCGTCGTTCGTCTATTTAGACACTACGATCCACTGCTGGAACCAGGTCCTGTCCAGATGGTCAGTGCCTTCAGAGGATTGAATGAGATGGTCCAAGTCAGACAAGGCGCTGGTTTGGTAATGGACTGGAAGCAATCAACAGGCATTCTTCTCGTCGGAGGAGACTCCCGAGTGATCAAAATATGGGACGCCCAAACTGAAATCCAAGGGTTGGATGTGGAGACGAACTCGGACAGTCCAGTAACGTCGATTGTATCAGATCATGGTCCTTCACAGACGTTTGTGGCTGGGTTCGGTGATGGTATCGTGAAGGTATTTGACAGACGATTGGAGGAGGACGAATCTGTTGTCAGAGTTTATTCCGATCACTCGTCTTGGATACAAAACGTCCGTCCTCACCCTACCGTCGGCTTCCAATTTCTATCTGCTAGGTAAGGCCGCCATCTAGCCGTACAAGCATTTATTTAATGTTCTTTCATTCAATAGCTTGGATGGTGAGGTGAAATTGTGGGATTTACGCAGTACCGATGAAGCCATTCAGACCTGGAATCTAATGCCTCCCGGCCAGGGTATCTCTGCTTTCGACGTGCATAACAGTGCGGAGGTGTTTGCTGGGTGAGTCTTTTCCGGAGTTGAGTGTCTTGAAGTTGTCTTGATTTCTCGCACAGAACATCGGCTATTACACCTTCCAATTACAGGTCACAACGTATTTCAGTCCGTTCCCTCGTCAACAGCGATAGCGAACCCATCTCCCAACACATTTCGACTGGATTAATTGCGCCACCGGTCCGACTACATCCATCAAGTTACATACCAAGAGTGACCTCCTTTGTCTTCCATCCCACAGAGATGCTATATGGCGCAGGTGAGCCTGATGGTACTAGTAAGTTTTTCTCGATCATCTCCAGCCCGAAATGTTTTTACTGATATCCTAATAGTCAGGATAATGGGCTGCAAATTATAATCATATCTCTTAAAATCGTACTAATCATATCTAACGCACTTGTATATTGGCTTGTACTGGAACGATGTAATTAATCTCTATCGGATCTGTCTATCTCAAATGATAGTCACTGAAATTCATTTCGATTTGTAGGTGGCAGTGGAGGTGAAGCCTAACTTAGCCTGTTTTCAATCGATGATGATCAGAAAGTGAATTTATCGATAAACTAACGTCACCTTGTACCTCTTCCTCATACCATCATGTCGACTAAAACTTACTCTCTCTTTTGCATGGGCAACCCCTTGCTCGACATGCAAGTCACGAACGGGGAAAAACTGCTTGAAAAATATGGGTTGAAAGCGAATGACGCTATCCTTGCTGAGGAAAAGCATGCGCCGATGTGAGTTTTTTGCCAGTCGGTCCTATCACCTCAACTGACTCTCGTCATGTAATAGCTACGATGAGATTGTTAGAGAACACAAGGTCACCTATGTTGCAGGCGGTGCCTCTCAAAACACTGCACGAGGAGCCGCTGTAAGCCTGTACCACTTATTTCCTTCTTGATCTTTATTGATCGCGTCCTTCCTCTTTAGTACATTCTTCCTCCGAACTCTGTTGTTTATACTGGATGTGTGGGTGAAGACAGTCTTGCTGAGCAACTCAAAGCCGCCAACAAGCGTGAAGGTTTAGATGAAGTCTACCTGGTGAAGAAGGGGGAGAAGACTGGGGCTTGCGCGGTCGTGATTACTGCCCAACAACGGTATGCCCGACTGTAATACTCTAACGGATGCAGGGTGACTTACGTCGCTTCCATAAGTTCCCTAGTTACCACTTTGCGCGCTGCTGAAAAGTTTGAAAAATCGCATCTCTCTTCGCCTGAGGTTGCACCTCTAATCGAGAGCGCAAACTTCTTCTACGTTGAGGGATATTTCTTGACCCATGGTTTGGAATCCGTTCTGGAAATCAGCCAGAAGGCGTCTGCTGCGAGCAAGGTATGTCATACGTTCTGCATCTTGACTCACGGCTTAATGCACATGTTTGTAGACCGTCGTTATCAATCTGTCCGCTCCTTTCATCCCCCAGTTTTTTGGAGCGCAATTACAACAAGTGATCCCCTACACCGACATCATTATCGCAAACGAAACCGAAGCGGAAAGTTGGGCATCAGCAACGGGACATGCTGACCCCAAGAATCTTGCTGCCGTCGCAAAATCCCTCGCTCTTCTTCCTAAATCGAATGCAGCACGTCCCCGTGTTGTGGTGATCACTCACGGTGCTGAAGCCACAACTCTTGTTTCCGCTGGGGATGCCGAAAACGCGAAGACTTACCCTGTTCACTCGCTCTCTCCTTCCGATATCGTTGACACGAACGGCGCTGGTGACGCGTTTGCTGGTGGATTTGTTGGGGCATTAGTTGCCGGAAAGTCCCTCGATGAAGCTGTTGAGGCTGGCCACAAGATGGGAGCTATGTGTATACAACAGGTAGGGTTCCATGTCGATCTGCTCATCAAATAGTCATTTGACACGCCTTGTGCCAGGTTGGACCGCAATACAGGTGGCCGAAGGTTCAGATCCTCTGAAGGATGAACTCTGTTTGCCATCGTAGATAATAGATTGCATTGGGTACTTGGTACTAATTCCACTTGTTGCATCCGTAGGTATCCGTCACTTTCAACCAGCGACAACAAAAGTAATGTGTACATGTACATATAGCAAGCGGGATTGATACTTCAAAATGACAACACGATGGTTTCCCAAGTAAGGACGCGATCTCTTAGTGAGCTATTTCATGGATTGTAAAAACTGTGATTGTCGTCGGAAGTGTAGCTTTTTCACACTACCCTTCTCCAGCAAATGTTTATGCATTATGACTCGTTTGTTCGACGAGGGTTAAAAGTTAAAAGGTCAAGGGACAGTAAGTATTGGTATTAAGCACGCGTCGCGTTCTCGGTTGTTCCCCCTGTGGTATGTACGAGCGTACTTACATCTTCGACCGGCTAACTACTTTCCCTCTTCCATAGCCTCTTGTTCCAATATCTCTCTTTCCAAACGTTCCTTCTCTGCTTGTCGCATGCGCATCAGTGTGACTGACTCAAAATCAAGTCCTGCAACGGATGTCTTCTGCTCTGGCAGAGGTGCCGATGAAAAGTTGTGCTAGAAACGCTCGGTAATTAGAAAACGAATAAGGCAATGAGAAATTAAGACACACAAAATTTTCCGGAAATGATGAGAACTTTCCAGGTGTACTTGACGTTGTCTGCATCTGAGGTAGAGAAGCTTTTGGCGCATCGGGCTTGATCTCCTCTGTCCGGGTCGTAGAAGTGGTACTGGTAGATGCGGATGACAATGGTGTTCCCAAAACACCCATCTTTTTCAACCAAGATAGTATTTGAGGCTCCTTCCCACCTACCCATCCAACCTCGATTGCATTTAATCCTCTCTCTAGCCTGCCACTAGCGCAAACGGCGGCAAACGCATCAGCGATACGTTTAAACACAACCAGTGCAGTTCCATATTTCGGAGGTTTATGGGGTGCTTTTTTGGGAGGTCTTAGTGAGACGACGATAGTTTCTGTATCGGTCTCTCCGAATGACTTGAAGAGGGCGGCAATGGCTTCGGGATTTGTTAGCGTTGGGTGCTCGGCGAGGTTGTATTTTATTCTGACGGTAGTATCCGTGGGTTCTATGAGAATAGAAATCACAAATGGTCAATGGTGGTTCGGTATACATATGAGATCGGAAATCACTTTACCTAGCTCTGGCGCTTCCATTTCGTCAGTTTGACTCTCCTGCTTTCTCGCCTCCAATTCCTTTTTCAGCTGCTTCTGCTTCTCCTCCCGTAACCTTCTTCCTTCCTCTTTGATCTTCTCCGCCTGCTCCGATCGGACGGCTTCATCCTTCATCTTCCCTGATTTGGCTTTCTTGAACGCTCGTTCCCTCTCTTCCAACTCTTGAACGAGATTCTTGCGCTTGTTATCATAGTTCTTGAAACGTTCAGCTCGTGCTTGTTTAGCACGTAATTTTGCGTCGAGAGCAAGGCGTCGTAGTGGGTCGAGTAAGAGTTCATATGCCTGATTCAACTCGTGAAATTTGCGTGCTGGAGATTTGTTAGCTGACGATGAAGGCTTCAAGGAATATCTGCTCACCGGCGTCAGGATTATTAGGATTCTAAAAAACGAAAAATAACAGGAATTGAACAAAGAACATATCACATTCAAGTAAAACACTTACTGACTCGATCTGGATGAACTTTGAGGGACCGTTGGCGATAAGCAGTTCGAATTTCTTGCTCAGTTGACTCCGTAGTAACGCTCAGAAGTTCATAAGGATTCACTTCTTCGTCTGCGTTTGACATGTTTTGATTTACGAATCCGGGGCCTGGTCAAGAAAGAGAATGTTGGTTACATAATCCACTTTTCCCTCCTCCAGCATCGCACCTCAGGCAGGAGTTTGACAGGTGCCGTAAACACCTGTTAGGCCCCCTTTTAGTCGTGTGGGAAATGGACCTAAGAGGCCCTGCTCCCGACTTACATATTCTTCGTTCCTGAGCATCGTTTCCACTCCTCTGCTCCCCGTAGCTACCTTCACCCAATAAAACCCTCTTGCAATGCATCGGAATCACTGTAAAACCGCATATCATTGTATGCAAAGGTAGATACATCATAAATATGCAATATTACAGAGGGAACGACAGTGGGGGACTAAGAATGTACATCAGGAGTGACAGTGGGGGTCTTGAAAGCAATGGGGGGAAATACTCTCACTGGGGTTTACTGGCGCCCGGATCTCCATGCGGCTGCCCAGCTCCCTGCCCAGCTCCCTGCCAAAAGCCGCCAAACTGTTGAGGAAAATGAGGCGGGTAGGTACCGTGGAAGGGCTGGTGATAAGGAACTTCAGGGTGTGGCGGGTATCTACCCTGCACTGGCTGATATGTACGGGATGCCATTACTTGCAAATACCCATTGTATTGCTCTGGAGTGATTCCCGGTGGGATTTGGAGGTTGGATGGATGGATAAAGGGCAGTGACGGAGCATAGAGATGGCTGTTGGGTGGATTGACCGAATTTGGATGGGTACCCGCGGGTGGGACAACAGACGATGCGGGATATACATCCGGCCGCGCATAAACACTCTCGGCAGCCCATGGCGACGTAGCAGGTGGGTGTGGAGCAATAACCGGAGCAGTGGGTTGCGGTGAGCGTGGAGCGATAACCGGGGTACCAGATTGTGAAGCGTTAGTCGGAGCAGGTTGAGGTGGAGCAATAGCCGGAGTAGCAGATTGACCCACAGCGGGGCTTTGTGGAAGTAGGATGCGAGGTAGATGATCTGCCGAGCCGCCTGAACCAATCAGTACACCTGCAGGAACTTCAGACTTGTCCACCGGCCTCGATGTCGCTCCATCTTCTTGGCGCATACGCTTGTGCTTCTGAACTGCGACGGAACTATCACCAAGAGTGGAGACTTTGAGGTCGCGCTTGACGGGAAGACTGACACCACAGGAAGCATTGGAAGGATTCCCTTCCACTGCCAGAGTAGGTGTTAGGCGGAGTTCTTTGGTGAGGGTATGTCAGATTATTGTAATGGGGATCAAGAGCGAGAAGGGAGACATACTGCTGTGAGGTACAAATCCACCATTCTCAAACTCAGAGAGTGTGATACTTGGCTTTGAGGTCTTGAGGGACTCGGCAGCGGCGTTGCAATGTATGTTCGTACCTGGCGTAGGTGTTGACGTGATGCGTGCTGGTTGGCCTAAGGGGAGAACAGTAAGAAATCTGATTAATCCGATGGAAAAGTCTCCATACCTGGTTTGACTGGCTCCACATCTGATGATAGCTCTGAATCGAGCTCATCCTCGCCTCCATCCGCTTCGGCGTTACAGTCCTTGAATCTGACTGTGCCTTTTTTCTTGCCGCTGGCGTTCGAGCGTGTTTGACGAGAGTTTGGTGCCGTGCCTCTCTGGGGTTTCTTCTCCTTTGTTTGTTTGCTGACGCCTCTGTTATTGGTTGCTGCAGACTTGCCTCTTTTTGGTGGTGCGTCGCGCAGAAAGTAGTCGTGAACCTTTCCGTGTTGGTCCGGGACGGTCGTGATCAAGGGAATTTCGGAGTTATTCAGGCACAGGCTTGTGCCGTTGAGGAGGATGAAAATAAATTCTGAAGGGCTGCAGCGCAAGCGTTGACACAATCACCATTCAGTCGTACGGTCTCATCGAGCATCCTGAGTTCAAAATCGCCGAGGTCGTATGCTTTTGAGGTGGTGACGGAGGTGAATGTACGAGGAGCATCAGACCGGCCTTGAGTCTGGTACGGATAGGTTTCGAAAAACTGAAGTAAGTTGGAATCTGAAGTGAAAGTAGACTGCAGAGTTATGAGCGATAGCCTGGGATTAACAGAGGGTGTCTCACCGGAAGTATCCATACCATTGGCAACTGAACATTATCGTTCCCGTTCCTCTCACAATCTGCGTTGCGCGGGTTCTGGGTGACCTCACCAATCTCTACATCGGCCTCGTCATCCGACAACTCATCAGAGGATTGCTCGTCTTCTGATTCATTGTCACCCATCACATCGGCCCAGTACACCGAATGAGCGCTGAGACCCACAGGTAACAGATCTTCCGCAATATCGGCTTCCAGGTCTGGTTCTGGAACTTCATCGTCAACATCGGGTGTGGGTGTGGGCGTGGGTGTAGGCGTGGGCGTGGGCGTGGGCGTGGCTTGGAGTTCTAGGTCAGGAGCAACACTGGTAACTTGATGCTGAGGATGGAGAATCAAATGAAGTGTCCGTTCCACAAGGGTTATTTGACGGTCAAATTGAGAGCGGGGTGCAACTGGGTTAGCCCAGATTCTTGCAAGATGGAGATGCTCGTTACGGCGCAACTCCAAGAGCCTTGCATAGCTAATATCTACATAAAAATTAGTTGTTATCTTGCTGAGTAGAAGGAAAGGAACATACAACTCGGTGTCCTCATTGCCAGTTCAATGGCAAACAATTCCTCGCCAAACCATCGACACATATTACTCGCCTCCAGTTGAAGTCGGACTCGCTCCTCTTCACATCGCTTGCGTTGGAGCATTGCACGTATACCGCGGCGAACCTTTTCGTCAACGAGCCAAAGCGGACCCAGGTGTCCATCTGACTGTTCTAGCCAAACATCCTCCCATAAGTGTGACGTCTCGGGGTTACGAAGGGAGTCAAGGTCTGTGGGCAGCTCTTTCGGAACTGGAATGCGGTAGTGGCTCTTGTGTAGCTTCTTCAGAGTTGCACAATACAGTCGACACTCCTTTAAGGCATACATCTCATAAGGCATACTCTCCAAAAGGACATAGGTTTTTGGTCAAACCGAGTTGGTTTGCGTGGGAAAAGGCATAACTCTCCGAAAGGGCATAGGGCATACTTTTTTGACCCAAAAAACCCGCCCATAAGGCATACTTTTGGCTGGATATGGCTTAGTGTACCCGAGACCACACACCCCCTTTCTAATTATGGTATATACCATACATACATTGTGGGCTGTAGCTTTTCGTGTAGGGATTAAAAAATTGAGCCGAACCAAGAAAACTTCCTCGTACAACTTGAATGCCTTCCACTGTAAATCCTCTCAGCGTCGTGAAAAAAGGGTTCGAAGCCTTAAAGAAATCGGTTGCGGCGCGTAAAAAAGAATTACAAGAACGAATTGCTAAAAAGGAGAGGGTATCGGACTCGGACGAAGAATGGCTGGATAATGGGGGCAACCTCGTTGATGAAACCGTAGTTGTTGACATACTGGATGAGGCATCTGACTACGAGCGTGCTGTTCACAATAAGCTGAGTGATGCACAGCGAGCCATGGTAGATAAGCTGAAAAGTCTCGGGGAGGAAGGAAAACAGAGTGGTGGGAAGGATAGCAATGAAAAAGAGGTCCACAAAAAACGAAAGCGTGCGTCATCTTTCTGTGGATTGGGTTGACAGTGGTTGTACTAACACATCTTCAGGTTCTGCAAAAGCAACCAGCACTTCAACTCAACTGGCAGAGAAAAAGATGAAGATGGGCAACACACCGGTGTTCACAAAAAAAGAGAACGCAACCCTTGCTCAGCGGCTCGAAATTCTCGACTGGTACCACAACCAAAGTCCAAAACCGAGTCAGAAGAAGACTGCTGAGTACTGGAACAAGAAATATCCCAACCTGAAGTTATCGCAAGAGCTAATCTCGAAATGGTTAAAGGATGAGGCAAAATGGCGGCTCAGAATGGAGATGGCCCATGGGAATGCGAGGAACGCAAAACGAGTACGGCAGACAGAGCACCCTGAGGTGGAAGAGATGATGGAACTGTGGGTTTCGAAGGCTATGCACGACAAGGTTCAGTTGACTGGGGAGGTTATTCGTCAGAAGTGGACTCAATTTGCCGAGGCAGCTGGCATACCTCAGGAGAATCGCCCGAAGCTCAGTGAAGGATGGCTTGAAAAGTTCAAGAAGAGAAACGGTTTGAGGGAGATGAGACGACATGGGGAAGCAGAAAGTTCTCAACCAGAGCTTATAGAGGCTGAAAGAAAACGGATCCAGGAGCTGCTGCTTGCAGGAGGATGGAAATTGTGCGACATTTTCAATATGGATGAGACTGGACTTTTCTATGGGTAAGCCTTCGTCTTCAGAGATGAACTGTGAGCTTGACATTTAGTAGAATGCCTCCGGATCGTGGTTTATCAGACCAGCGACATGGGGGTGTGAAAGGAAATAAGGTTCGGCTTACATATGCCTTTGCTATGAATGCAGATGGTTCGGAGAAACGACCGGCTTTTATCATTGGGAAGGCAAAGAAACCGCGTGATTTTCTTGGGAAGACTGGAGAGCAGCTGGGATTTTATTACCGAAACAACGCTACAGCATGGATGACGGCGCTGCTGTATCAAGATTGGCTGTCCAAGTGGGATCAAGAACTTCGAGAAAAAGGTCGGAAAATTGTTCTCCTACAGGACAATTTTGCAGGTCACATCCCCCCCGAAGATCTCCAGTGCATCACAGTGATTAACTTCGAGGCAAACATGACACCTCATGTCCAGCCAGCTGACGCCGGTATTATTCGTTGCTTCAAGGCTCATTACCGTGCCCGGTTTGTGCAGAGGTCAATTGATCGCTATGACCGTGGTGTCACTCCTGCAGACATCTACAAAATCAAGCAACTCGAAGCCATGCGTCTCGCCGAGCTTGCTTGGCGTGACGTCGACACCACCACCATTCAGCACTGCTGGAGGAAAACTGGAATTCTACCAGATTCTCTGTTTGCCAAAACAGTTCCAGTCGCTCCCTCCATTCCCCTCTCTTCCCTTCTTAACAACCATGCTGATCCACTCACACTTGCCGAGAAACAGATTGAGGATGTCCTTGACCAGCTTCAGAGGACGGGTGCATTACAGGCATCGAACCGCATGGATATCAACATGCTTCTCAATCCCGAGGCTGAGAGGGATACGATGATCACAGGCACCACTGACAACGAAATCGTTAATGCTGTTTTGGGTCAGAAAGATGAAGAGGAGGTAGAGGAGGCAGAAGTTGATCCAGAGGACACTATTCCAACTCGTCGTGAGGCAATGCAGGCTGCCCACGTCCTTCGGAGATTTTTAGCGACACGCAATGACAGCTTTTCACGGAAGTTCGAACACAGTTTATCGTCATTTGGTCGTCAAACCCACCTCGAGGACCTCAAATCCAAGGAGGAGACTAAGATCACTGCTTATTTTACATCTACATAGGCATAAAGTACTGTAAACTTGTATTCATACACTAAAGTAGCTAAAACACCTTGTTTCGAGCCCACCCAGATGACCCTACAACCGACCCTCCCCTACGGCATACCCTCCCAAAAGGCATACTTTTTGACCCTCACCGAAGGGTATGCCTTATGGGAGTGTCGACTGTACATGTTATACTTGTTTATATTATTCAGAAGGGCGGGCTTGCGCTTGGAAATAGAGTTGCGAGTTATCTGGTGAAGCTTGGTACCTGTGGGGATGTTAGAATATGATTTATGTACATATGTATCAAAAGACTTACCGATCGCTGCGTCACGTCCTCCGACGGCCTCGTCCAAACGGTCCCATTCAAAAAAGGTGCCAACTGCACTTCTTCGAATAATGATCTTGAGGTCACGAGCAAGGATCAGGTTCTGAAGAAACTCCAAAGAGACCCCTTTCAGATCTCGGAATTCCTCTGGGAGGTTCAGAGAAAGGTAGAGTTCTTCGGCCTGGGCCTTCAGTGTGTTGTGAGTCTTCTCGAGGGTTGAGATGATAGTGAGGGCGAGATGGGAAGAAGAGGGTAGGATTCGAATGGCAGTTTTGGTACTTGCAATACTTGCTTCAACGACTTCGATTTCGCCTTGAAGCTGGAGTACCTTGCTGAGTTGCCTCTTCAGACGCGCCGGCGCATCTAATGTTTGTGTTAGCGATGAGTGCCGACAACAATCAGAAATCAACTTACGAGCACGAGCAGATGTCTGCGCTTTGTGCTGTAATCTCCATTGCTCCTGAAGTATATTGCTTGGTATCTTGTCGGCCGAAAAGATTTGCGAAACCTCAATTTCCTTCTTGTGGACATTCGTGTGGAGTCGATGTCGTTGCCATGTGCCTAGAGAACTCCGAAGATCGGCGGCAATGGAATCCAGTTGTCGGTCGAGCAACCAAAGCCTCCTTGCTGCCTGAGGTAGATAATGTTAATACACATGGTAAGAGGACCAAGTTAGAGATCTACATACCGATGAACGTCGTTCAATCCCTATCAACTCACGTAGCCGAGACCACAATCTTTCAGTTCCTTCCCCATCAGTAAGCCCAAGCCCAGCGTGCAGACGTGGGTTGTATTGCAACTGACACGACCATTGATGCCCGTACGCATGCATGACACTTGTTGCAAGTGCGAGCCTTGACGTATATTCAGCATGTAGCAAGTCAAACTATACAAGTCCCGTTAGCATTCCTCAGATGAAAGGGAGAAGGAAGAGAGCTGCCCACCATGGAAAGGCTCCGATCTAAGACACACCCGACGTCGTATAGACCTACTATAGTCGCTTCCCTCGGTACCATGGAAAAAAGAGCTTCAAGTAATGCAATGGGGAATTTCTGCTGCTCTCCAGGGGTGTTGATTGATGCTACAAAGATCGGGATATCGTGTCTGCATACCAAGGCCATCAAACCGTTCTCGTCATATCTTCCCAAATTGCATTTCTCACCGTCACCTCGCGCAGCCCGGTATGACTCTTTACACGCATCAACGGCCTCGTCGGGGACCTTTGGTGTCCGAGCCTTGGCCGGTCTCGTTCGGGCTTGCTCTATTCGATCTCCAACAGCGTTTACGAATTCACGGGAGAGGAATCGCCGCGAGGTATGGAATGGTATGCCTTCACCCGCCGATTTCAAGTGTCGGTGGTGAAGGTTCCCATCTAGAGCGACGTGAATGTCACCACCCCTTGGGACAAGTCATTTAGTACTGAGGTAGTATAAAGGCATGTGAACGTACTCATTAAATGAACGACCAAATTCCTTCCCACTGAAACACGCTGGACATAGTTGCTGCAAAAGCGGCGCGCATTCCCCAGGTGTCAGCACGGCTGGCAGTTCTTCTGAAGTGCTTGCACTTGAGGATCGTTCGGGTGTTGAGGCGACCAATGAGGTCGAGGTTTTAGAAGCCGAAGTTGAGAAGGGGATCCCAAATGCAGGTGACGAAGCTGTAAGTGAAGGTGGGGAAGTGGTCTCGATGCTACGCCGGCAAGCTGATACTAAACCTGCCAGGCGGTGCTCGACCTGAAGAAGCAGGCAATCATACCATTGCACTGACTGCCCTAACCCCCTTCGTATTGGATCACTTAATGCTTCACTCTATAATACTCGTTAGCGAGGGCACATGGTAAGAAAAGCTGGGTCATACCGACGTGCTAAGTAACCTAAAACCACGGTGCTTGTACACCTTGTCAAGAGCACCCGCCAACGCAGTGACCGCATCACAGGACTTTTCGCGGAGAGCATGATAGAGGTCGAGAAGTGCAATTGAGAACGCTACACGAGGTTGGGAAGGTGATGTTGGGAAGAAGCCGTGATGAACCAGAGTTTGAGGTAGATTGCTGCATTCACAGTAGGGTACGCCGAGTTCTTGATGGTCTAGTTTTGGAAAGCCTGTCAGTTCCTTGATAAGATGATAAGATGAAACGAAAACACACGGTCATAGAGGTAACACTGGACTCTGGAATGATGAATGCGGCATGAACCCGACGTGCACAGCTGCGTGAATCCTTCAAAGCGGTAATCAACCCGTCCAACCGTTTCGTTGCGATAGGTAATGAAGGGCTCTATTAAGCTCGAAAGCAGAGCCTTCCATCGATTATCCACCTTTCTAGCCTCGAGCTGAGTGCCCGACTCCACGTTTACCGCGTTTGAAGGCGCGTTTTCGGAATGGGCTGGAATGTGGAGTGGTTCGTCTGCTTCACAGTTATCCTCCATATCTACCCAATCAGTTGCAACCGATGAAGGATCTTCCGTATCCATCGTTATGTCTTGCGTATCTGGAACATCTTCGCAATTGCCAAGGGCTTCGAGGGTTTGGGTTGCGCTAACAGAGGCTGAGGTGGCACGGTTGAGAAGCTCCTCTAGTTTCTTTTCTAGCCGGTCCTTTCGTTCTTGCTGACCTGGAATTCGAACCCATGTATTTGCCTTGCTCTTGCTCTTCTTCACTGGACTGCGGTAGAGTGTTTTCAGCCGACGATTCATGTTGCTGAACGTGTGGAATAGTAGGTGAAGAAAGCACGTTATATTGATTTATTTGGACAATAGGTACAGCGTGACAAGGGGAGCATACTGGGAGCACTAGGTAGCGATGAGGAAGCAGAGAAGCAATGGTAGTAAGGGATATGTAAGTCGGGAGCAGGGCCTCTTAGGTCCATTTCCCACACGACTAAAAGGGGGCCTAACAGGTGTTTACGGCACCTGTCAAACTCCTGCCTGAGGTGCAGCATCGACTAACCTCCGAAACCTTGTCGGTAGGCCGTGTAACAATGGCGCCTCTCAAGAAGTCGGGATCTACGTCCAAAACCAAGTCCTCATCCACCTCCGGGGTCTCCCTTAAAAAAGTCAAAGGAGAAAACTTCTATCGCAATGCGAAGCAGGTCGCTCGACTAAAAATGCTTAGCGGGGGGAAACCCGTGCGGGACAAGGATGGAAAGATAATACAAGCTGCGGCGTTTCAAAAGGGAGAAGATGAGACGAAGCCAGGACGGGTGCAGCCTGATCGACGGTGGTTCGGTGCGCACTTATTTCAATATTTTGCATCCAAGTCAAAACTAATTGTTCTGGTAGGTAACACTCGGGTTATATCCCAGAATGCACTGGATCACTTCAGAACGAGTTTAGCAACCAAGAAAGACGACCCCTACTCGGTTCTCTTGCGTCGAAATAAACTTCCAATGGCTTTGTTGGATGAAGCTGCAAATCCGAACGCCCGCAAGGTAATTATTTTCAGATCCTTTGGTGTTCTGTATCTCATGTAGTTACCCTAAAGCGGTCACATATTGTAGAAACCGAACCTTTCAGCGAAACGTTTGGTCCAAAAGCTCAGCGAAAACGACCAAAGATCGATGTTGGTGACTTTGAGGAACTAGGGAGATTAGGTGCGGCAGCGGCAGAGGACGCTGAAGTCTCGGCTTCACGGTCTGGGCAAGGAGTCATAGGTGCGTTTATTTTGTTGCTTGTACACGAAGCCGCATCTCAAATTGCGTAACGACAGAACCCCTCGCATCGTCAATCGTTGAAGCTCCCACACACGCCGACTATAACGAACCTATTTACGCTAAAGGAACATCAAGGAGAATTTACGGTGAACTTTACAAGGTCATTGACTCTTCGGATGTGATCCTCCATGTTTTGGACGCTCGTGATCCACTGGGGACACTGTGTGAGTCAGTGTTAGAATATATCAAGAAGGAGAAAGCCCATAAACAGGTGGTACTCGTTATAAACAAGTGTGATCTTGTGCCGAACTGGGTGACCGTACGTGTCTGGCCGTCGATCTCCGTTAGACGCAGCTAATCATTTCCGAAGGCTCGTTATATTCAACATCTTACCCCAAGATACCCTACGATTGCGTTCCACGCATCTCCAAACCATTCCTTCGGGAAAGGTTCGCTCATTCAACTTCTTCGACAATTTTCACAGCTGCACTCGGACAAGAAGCAGATATCCGTCGGTTTCGTCGGATATCCCAACGTTGGCAAAAGCAGCGTCATCAACACCGTAAAAAGCGGCAAAGTTTGCACCGTTGCACCAGTTCCCGGAGAAACCAAGGTACCGTAAACATCTTCTTCAGATCTTGGGTGTTGCTCAAATTACTTAGGTCTGGCAATATATCACTCTGACGAAGCGGATATACCTAATCGATTGTCCTGGAATTGTACCCACCTCCGCACACGACTCTCAAACGTCTACTGTCTTGAAAGGTGTTGTCCGCGTTGAAGCCCTTCCGACACCCTCAGAACATATACCCACCCTTATGGAGCGCGTAAAACCGCTCTATTTGTCGCGTACATACGATGTCCCCCTTACCAATCCCGAAGAGCCTTCACAAGGTTGGGATCCAGAGGAATTTTTGGATAAACTGGCTAGGAAGAAAGGCCGACTGTTGAAGGGAGGACAGCCAGATAAGGATTCGGTTGCGAAGATCGTGTTGAGTGACTGGGTTCGTGGACGGATACCATTCTTTGTTCCACCTCCTGAACGGCCTGAGGAGTTGAACCAGGCGGAAGAAAAGGCGAAGAGGATAAAATCTTTGAAAAACAAAGGAAAGGGCGTCGACACATCGGCGGTTCCTGGAGTAAAACAGAATCTTGGGTCGATCATGCAGAAAAATAATTTCTTGGCTGAGGATGTCAAGCCATTAGAACAGGAATTCACTACTGAGGGTGACGAGGCTGAGGAAGATGGAGGCGATGAAGAGAACGAGGAGGAAGAGAACAAGGAGGAGGGGAAAGGCGATGAGTTGACGTGGAATGATGTTTGGAACGGAATACAAGAGGAAGGGACTACTGAAGCGCCCGAAGACGGTGGCAGCGCATCAGAGGAACAGGGTGAGCTCTCTTCTTCCAAGGACCACTGTTATTTTTGCTGACAGTTCTCCTCTATCAAAGCCGCATCTGATGACGATGAAGTTCAAGCACAGACTAAGGGACGGCGCATGAAAACCAACAAGGTTTGTTTTTTTCTTTGTAAATATCATTACTTCTCTGCTCCCTAAAACAACTTTTCAGCGCAAAGCAACAAATTTCTACTCGAATGCTAACGTCAAGAACAAAAATCGCACAAAAGCGGCACTCATGAGGTCTCTACCAACTGGCAAAAATGTCGGCGGTAAACGAAAACCAGCAAAATAGTTATACTGTACGAGCGTTTCCTAGGTACAGTATAATCACCGCTTACATCATGATCGATTTCGATTTGAATTCCGAACTCCGTACGCGCATTTACGCGCTCCCGCTCTCTGAGTTTCGTACAAACGCATCTTTTACTCGGATGCGAAAACAAAGACCGTCAAATTTGCTGGTTTAGGTCAAATTTGGGGCGAAAAGCCTCATGGAAGGTCGTGGAAACAAATTTTTTTGGGGGACTTTGCGTGGGAAAGCGTAACAATGAGCGGCCTCAGGCGTCACCTCTGATTTTAAAAACGATCGATAACGACCTTTTCTTCCCTTCCTACCACCAGCTCACTTTATGTCCGTTACAAAAATTCACGCTCGTCAAGTAAGTACAACTTCTCCCTACTCTGTCCAAAGCTCATAACGACCTCTTGTAGATCTTCGACTCTCGAGGAAACCCTACCGTTGAGGTCGACGTGTTTACGGCGAAGGGTACGTGTTTTACGACAGCATCACGAGCGTGATGTGTACTCATTCGAAAACTAGGTCGCTTTCGTGCCGCCGTTCCCTCGGGAGCATCTACCGGTGTTCATGAGGCTGTTGAGCTTCGCGACGGTGACAAAAACAATTATGTCGGAAAGGGTACGTGTCTAGCGTTTATATCTTTTGAATTCGTTGTTCATGTGATGCATTGTAAGGTGTCTCCAAGGCTGTCTCCAACGTCAATACTGTCATTGCCCCAGAGTTGACCAAGGCTGGGATACCAGTCACCTCCCAGAAAGAGATTGACGATTTCCTCATCAAGCTTGACGGTACGCCCAACAAAGGAAAACTTGGTGCCAATGCCATCCTTGGTGTTTCTATCGCCGTTGCTGAAGCTGGTGCTGCGGAGAAGGGTGTCCCTCTCTACCAGCACTTTGCTGATCTCGCTGGTGTAAAGCCCCCCTTTGTCCTTCCCACCCCTGCTTTCAACGTTATCAACGGTGGGTCGCATGCAGGAAACAAGCTCGCCTTCCAAGAGTTCATGCTCCTGCCCACCGGTGCCACCTCCTTCACTGAGGCTATGAAGATCGGTACAGAGACGTACCACACCTTGAAGAAAGTTATCTCTGCGAAGTACGGTATCGATGGTCAGTGTAATTTCAATACTGTCCGAACTGGATCTAAACGATCTTCCACAGCTGTGAACGTTGGCGACGAGGGGGGTTTTGCTCCTAACGTGTCTGGTGCCGATGAGTCCTTGGAGTTACTCACTGAGGCTATTAAGAAGGCCGGATACGAAGGCAAGATCAAGATTGCTCTAGACGTCGCGTCCTCCGAGTTCTACAAGGAGGGCAAGTACGATTTGGACTTCAAGAACCCCAACTCCGATCCCACGAAGTGGATTTCTGGTGTGGAACTTGCCGATCTTTATCTCAGTTATGTCAAGAAGTACCCCATTGTCTCGATCGAGGACCCCTTCGACCAGGATGACTGGGAAGCTTGGACACATTTTACCAAGAACAGCGGCATCCAGATCGTTGGCGACGATTTGACTGTGACCAACCCTCTGCGGATCAAGACTGCTATTGAGAAGAAGGCTTGCAATGGCCTGCTCTTGAAGGTGAACCAAATCGGCACCATTTCCGAGTCCATTCAGGCGTGAGACTTTGCCCATGTTTTTGTAATCGAGTGCTCACATTGGACCAGTGCTCAACTTGCTCAATCCGATGGCTGGGGTGTCATGATCTCCCATCGTAGCGGTGAAACCGAGAATACGATCATCGCCGATCTCTCTGTCGCTCTTGGTGTCGGCCAAATCAAGACTGGTGCACCTGCACGAAGTGAACGCGTGGCCAAATACAACGCTCTTCTCCGTATCGAGTAAGTTGTCTGCCGTACAAGCAACCTTGTGTCCGTGTTAATTTAATTACAACTTGTCTATAGGGAGGAACTTTCTGATTCTGGTGCTACCTACGCCGGCGACCAGGGTTTGTCCACTGGACCCAATCCGCCTGCTTTGCTCAAGAAGTAAAAAACGCCGTCAGGAGTTGAGATTTCAAAAACTAAATGACTGAGGGCTGACCCGAATGTTTAATGTACTTCATACTGATCATAGACTTGCATCCATGTGTAAGAAAAGTATCGAATCAATTGTTGTAACATCGTTGCAACAGGTGTCCAAAGACATTCTACTATTTTAGAAGTTGTTCTCAGTCCCACCGAAAGTTAGACGACAGTGCCTGCCTCGACGATCAAGACCTGGAACATGCTAGCTTCTTTGTCTCGCTCGGAGCCAATACGCGTGAAGTTATACTACTCCGTAGGGAACAAGAATTTGCAGGCGCTATAGCCAAGTGGTTACGGCGACAGATTCGAACTATCCTTGATATCTGTTCCTCTTTGAGGGCGCAGGTTCAAATCCTGCTGGCGTCGGTCATAAGCCTTATTTGACCTTTTTTTGGTGTCCTCGTGGAATAAACTTCAGGAAATAAACTATGAGGCACCGACAGCTCACAACTGTTATTGAAATTTGAAGGTCCCAATCATTCTAGAGATTCGGACTACAGTAAAGTACTGTCACTATTAATGTCTAAGTAGAACCTGAAGACGGCAAATCGCTCGATTTCCTTCTATCAAGGAAACGCCTGGTTTTACTGAACAAACTCTCATCACCGAGCCCGAAAAACACCAGGGTTGCAGTTGCAGCCACCAGTCCGATAGCAATATAACACAACACCGGCCATCCATTCTTGACATGGTCAAAAACCTTAGTGTAACCAGTAAATCAGAGATTCAAAACCTGAGGGAAATTCGTTGCTCTTACCTGACCACCAATGATTGGACCGACTGACAACAACAGGTGAGGTGATCACCAACTTCTTCTGTGATTGAAAAAGAAATCTCACCTGCACTTCCTACACCGTAAGCAATGTTGAAAGCTCCCGAAACGTGAGCATCTTATCGGCGGTAAGCGTCATAAAAGAATCACAAGAAGTAAATAGCACGTACACCCAATCCCTTCCGTGGCCCGAGAGACATGAGCGAGCTCGGCATTGAGTGGAGCGAATGCTCCCGAAATGAAGAAGACTTGTAATTATAGTCAGAATTCAACTCGAACAAACAGTTCCCAACTCACGCTCGACAGCGAACGACACGATAAACAACGCTAGGATATCGTACGTAATAGAAATCCAGAATGGGATTGCAAGGACTAGTCCTATGGACATGACTGGTGCAGCACCGAATTTATCAGAGAAATAACCGGCAAGGAGGGTTGCTAACAGGTAACAATCAGCTCGAAGATTGACCGTAAAAGGGTAGGGGGATCGACATACAGACGAAGCTCGGAACAACAGAAGCAATGAAGACAAGGCCTACTTTTTGAGAATCGAAATTCCAAACCCGATTCATATGAACCGGTAACGGGGCTTCGAGGAGGGTGGCTATGATTCTAGAAGGGCATAAACCGTTAAGGTCGACTATCGTTCGACGGCAGACACCTACCCAGAAATCAAAATGCATAGAATGGACGTCCAAGCTCGGGGTTCTTTAAGCAAAAACAGGACGACCGCAGCCAAAGACAAATGAACTTTTGAAGTACCCTCAGAATTCGGCTCGGAAGGTGGGGTATCTGCGTTTTCGTTTTCATTCGTTTGCGAAACGTTAGCAACCACACCATCCGCATTCTTCTGTTCCGCTGAGGCAGAAGCATTGTCCCCGGGCCTGGTAGTGTTCACAGCGCCGATTTGAGGATCGAAGTCCCACTTGAGGGCGTCTTTTCGTTCGATAACGATAAGTCGAAAAATAAGATCCACGAAAGCGGCAATTACACCGAATAGGCATGTACCACGAAAACCGAATCTATCGTAGAGTGCACCTCCGACGGGAGGACCAAGCAGGAACCTTGAGATAGAGAAACGGCTTCGAACTAATAGTCATGGTCAACAGTGAATGGAATAACTCACCCAAAAGAGATCCCCGATAGGGTAATTCCCATCTGTCCTTCAAAACTTGTAAGTAAAACATGTACGGGGTGAACTGTGGCCGAGAGGTGATTTACTTCCAACCACGTTCTCTGTTACAGTATCACATCTAAGGAGAATGAATGAATCCAAAGACGACTCAATCAGAGTCGAATTTTCACGAACAACAAGGCGAGGCCGGGAACCCAAACTAGCGTTGACGCAAGCCCTTGCAAAAAGCGAGCGATGACCATCAACCAATATACCGGTGCCTCCATCAACATTATAATGGCCACTATGAGCAGAAGAATACCGAAAACAAGGGGCCGTTGTCGAGCATTGTATCGTTCCGAGATCATAGCGGTTGGAATGGTTGCTGACAGTGAGCTATCAGTAAATATACACCCAAACTTCGAAGAACGACTCACCGAGTACCAGACCAACAGACTTCAAGTACAAAGTCAGATTTCCTCAAGTCTCTCGAACGATGATACTAACGTAGCTGAACAGTAACCATCCGGCGCGACTTGAGACATTATCATAACCGAGTTTTTCTAGTCGGAAAGGTATGACTGGCACGATTATCGAATAAACGAGTATGTCTACAGAGATACCTGCAATGTAAATTTCAGGAAGTATTACTCGAGATCTTATCGATTGAGAATTGTCCACTCACCTAGCCAGACTACGAAAGTCACATACCAAAATCCTGCCCTCCATTTGAGTCCTATTGGCGTCTCGTTCATTGACCCAAACTCGTCCGATATGAGATTTTCAAATGAACCATATATGATATCCCCGCGCCGTGACTCAGAATGACACGATGTGCCGGGAATGCCGAGGGTGTCCACTTTCGGTTGTACGTTGTACTACTTAAGCTCTTTTTTATCTTCGACCCTCACCACGAAATAATGCAAGTAACAACTCAAACTTCTTGAAAACTTTCTCAGTTGCACAGCGTGTAAACGCAACACATTGCTATCCCTTCCGCAAGTTACTCCTGACCTTACCGGGAAATACAACGTACCGAAACATGTTGGATCTAGACCTTCATGTTTCTGGGAATCATGCTCAGCAAAATCTACGACGAGGTTCAACCTAGTTCATTATGCAAGGCGTCATTGACCACGCTCATAAAGATAGGTGTGGAAAGGACAAAGGGAGAGTGCGTCTTACGATGCAGGAGATGAGAGCGAGTCTTCAGGAAAAATTTGTACATATTTCCCATCTTCGTTTATAACATAACACGGTCTGATTTGTTGCAGCTCTTGCACATAGCTCTGTAGCTCTGAGACCAGACCGAATCTGAGACCACCAGATATAGTCTTCTGTGAAAGCAACGAATAGCGCCTTCGACTTCAAGCACTACAAAACCTCATCGGTTCCTCCTCTTACGGCTGATCGCAAGAAACAGCTATTTTTCTAAAGAACTTTCCCCGAGGCTATGATCAAATTCCGCTTCAGAAAACCCCGTGTCAACATTCTTGGTTTTCAAATCTTTAACGGTGTACAGGCATATGAGCCTAGGCAGCAGGGGTTCAATTTAAGGATGATGAAACCGTTGTGAAGAACTTGCGGGAATGACTAGCTCATTTCTAGCCGAAGGCACTTGTGCTTGGGATCGAATATTTGTTTGCAGTGCATTCTGTTTACTGTTGACGGATCTGGACTCAAACAGTACAGTCACCTCCAATGAGGCACCTCCGACTGCCAGGCCTTCGACCTAATTAATGATTCGTGCTTTTGTTTCTACAACGTTTCACAACCTCTCATTGTGGATAAATCCCAGAGCTTACTGGTCAACGCGAGCACGGCCATGGGAAGACATTTATCAAGGTTTTGACCAATATGTATACTGCGACGTTCGCGGTCGATCCAAATCATTGTCATTCTGGTCCCTGTGTGCCTTTACTCTCGTCTCTTACTCTCTCGTCTCTTTGGTCAATCAAAAAACCAAACGACTCGTTCGGGTGCGATACGAAAGCTTGTCGCCGGCCTAGATGTGAGACTCTCTTCCCAAAATGACAAAGTGACGATGATGAACTTGAAATGTGACTGATTGTTTTGTTTTTTAAGTTCTTCATGTCAGGTACACGAATTCAGTATCACTGTTCTTCTCATGACTTCTGTCCGACAGCTGTCTATTGAGCCACCGAACAAACATCACATGAATGAGAACTCAAAAGAATCGTCATTGGTGTTGTTGAACGGTATATCGGAACAGAATGAGAAAGAGAAGTCAGAAATAGTGGATGGGGTAAATCTACTATCCAGAGGGACCCCGCGTGGCCGCGGTGTTTTGCTCCTTCGTCTCAGTCAACGTTTCTCCTGAGATTTGGGAGATCATTGAAGAAGGCCAGCTGTCTGTTCGTTCTCTGTGCAGCAGGTTCGGAAGAAAATGACATGGGTATGTCACAGAAAGCACACTCAGGCGTCAGAAGAAGAAAAAACGCGTTTGACTTGCCACTGCGGACGACGCGGTGCGCCACGTTAGACTTCAAGCACGTGGGACGCAACCGACGCCCGAACTTGAAATCGTACCACCTTCCACCCATCAATGCGAGCGGCGCAACTTGGTAGACCGTGAAGGTACAGAAAACTCTCATCTTCTCATGGGGTTACAAGGGCACTGATGATTATTTCACTTAGGCGCAACTAATTTCGATTATGGCCCAGTGTCATTATACATATCGGAATTTAAGAGACTGGCTGTCGATCCTGGGACGCCGCTCAAGACAACTCAATCTCCGATCTTTGTATGTGGTGACGTTGTGTCCACCTGCTCATTAAGTTGTTACCGGAGTCTGATGACTACGATGCTGTCTAGACTCTAAGCTGAATATAGAAGTTAGAACAATGACGACCAACCCTCCCGTTCCTGATGACAGGTACGTGCAGTAACTTTAGTATCATTGTCTTCCTCGCTAAATTTTGTTCTGCAGAGGAACGGGGAGATAAGTAGCATCAAAGTAGCATCGAATCTCGTCGCAAGTACTTTTTGGAATGTGAAGTCAACGTGAAGTCTGCATAAACATCTGATGGAGGAAAAAAACGTTAGGTGTCTGCTGTGGGAGGTGAGTAGATGTTAACCTCATTATTCGACGCGGTGTTGCGGTATCAGACAGAACCCGTCTCAATTCTTTCGAACTTGTTTCCAGCCACCTGCGTCACCCAGAGGTGACTTCAATTGAACCATCACAGACATCTTTGATCTGACGGAAGTCTCTCATTACACCTTCAACTGCACGCCCTTGCCCGCTATAAAACGCTTCGACTCGTGAGGCGTGTTTTCCCAAGGACTCCACCTAGCTCCACTTCAACATGGGACTGATAGATTTCGTTGGTCCTGAAAGTTAAGTACAAGCACAACTAGGGGCCAGAAATTGGACCAGAAAAACGTATAAAAGCCTCCTTCAAACGACGTCCTGCTCCTCACTCGAACACACCAGCAGTCGCCTGTTCTAGTACTTTATATTGCTCATCATGTTGTTCAACAAATTCTTTGCTCTCTCTGCTCTCACTACCCTTGCTGCCGCCACTGCCGTCCCACGAAACGGTGGTGGAGGTGATAGCGGTACCCAATGTTGCCAACAAGTTACCCAGGCCAGCGATCCCGCCGTTGCCGTTATCCTCAAGTCGATCGGTGTCGTCTTGCAGAACCTCGATGTCCTCGTTGGCCTCGACTGCAGCCCTATCACCGTCATTGGCAGTAACAACGGTGCATGGTTAGTTGCACAGCCAAGCCCTTGAATTGACGTATACACGAGGCTGACAATACCCTCTTTTCTAAGCGCTGATGGAAGTAACACCGTCAATTGCGACGACAACAGCCATGGTAAACACGATTGTTTTCAGTAACTGCCACCCACTTGACTGCTTACTGATTTGTATTTCGTCTTTAGGCACTCTCATTAGCATCGGCTGCGTTCCTGTCTCCGTTTGAACGCTGGTTGGTTAGGCGGTCCGTCAGGGCCCATGTCAAGTTTATGGCTCGGACTAAGCTCGTATATGAAACTCTGTAGTTGATATGTGTTCCGAATATGCAAGGTTGAATGTTGCTTCTTGCGACTGTTCATGTTAAGGGCGGGCCAAGTCTGTGCTGATTCCATTTCCCATACATCCAACCCAGATTGCTCACTCCGTTCGTAACGAGTCCTCGTACCGGTCGGACTTGCCATTTGTGGTCCGCTTAACTGTGCAAATTTCTTTCCTTTTTTATCTTACAGATAAGATAACGCCTGATTCAGTAACACTTTATCACGCTCTCACCTTTCGCTTCAAGGTATATTTCCTTCTCGGTCTTTGCAGGGTGGCCATCTAATCTGCACTTACATCCGTCACGACCTCAGACTCGTACCTGCCAGCGGGCCTTCGATGGCCCACATACACCATGTCGTCCAGAAGCTTCTGGAGTATTTACAAGGATGTCGCCGTATGTTTTCCCTTTTTGCCTCATACTCTTCTCCGAACTCCCAACACGCCTCATTCATAATGAATGCAAAGTTGTACGGTTGGTAATCGAGAGTGCGGACTCCTGTCTGAACAAGGAAGGATACCTCGTCTCACGATCTTCCCCTTCCCTGAACGCTAGTATGAGTGCATAGGAAGATGCCGTGAAACATTTCTGGGCTTGTATCTATGTGAGTGATTCACTTCTTTCATGTGGCCTAACTCATTGGGATCACTTTCTGGTCTATGCCATGCAGGTGGGCAAACAATTAAACATCGCGATTTCAGTGTCAAAACACTACTTTTCATTGCGGTTGGATCTGCTCACTTTTGATCACATCGTAGGGAAGTTCCAGCGAATTTACCGGCATGATGTTAAATCGTTTTTGTGGGTTCTGGTGTGGATCTATTATTTCCGGAACGGCAAGGATGCCAATGCGACAACGTTCTCACCTCACTTGCTGCGATCACAGATGGTTTTGTTCGACCGGTCCTTTCTTCTTGAAACCTACTCTACCTTTACCCTCCGACGGAATACGATGTCGGACGCGTCAATGACAGTGTAGATTCCGGCGTCAAGAAGGGGCCCAATCGTCCTAAGGCGAGGCCGTGATAAGCACCAGTGCGACAACCGTGAGCTACGGAATAGGAGCATTCGGATCTTTCCTATCTGCTTAGAACTAGATATGTACGTTCTATTCCTGTCTTTATTATTCTTCTCGCCGACTCGGTCCTAGTTTAATCCGAACCCGAACTACGGAAGCTACGACTGCTGCCCTCAAAGAGCTTTGATACATGGAAAAGCCTTCAAGGACATTTCCGTCAATTCCCTCATCATTTATCCTGCAAATTCTTCACGAGCACTTTCCAGACGCGCAAGTGCCAGACTCCAACGCCTGTGTCGTAGTCAAAAACATTGTGTCAACGAGAAGGGATCCACTCGCACCACAAACTCGCCAGGGAACATTATTCTTGCCACACATGCGGATTACTGGTCGATACGTGGCCTCCCCGTACTGGGCTGATAATGTACTTCGACAACGAATATGGGCTCGCGGATTCATTTGGGATTCTCAGAAAACCTACATTTGACCGTTGATAAGCTGCGGTGCACAATTTGGCACCCTTGGTACTCTCTGTCAACATTTTGAGTGTCTGAAGTGTCAAGCGGGAAGAAGTAGGATGTGATTATTGCTATTTCGAAAATAGTTGGCGCGGCTCCCACGGACGCTCCCCAGCCGCACATCTGGTACAAAATCTTCAAGACACGATAACTCGCTCAGATTTCATCCGTTTGCCTTAATTCCTGCAGATTCTTGACGGCGTAACTCAGGGCTAGTGCAGTGTACCATAAATTTTATGTAATGTATAATTCCGACATCTCTGAAAAAACCAAACTTATTTACAAGAAAAACACGAGAACGAGCGAAATGGTGGATCGGTGACTGCATAAAATGAAGATCTAAGTCGCTTGAAAGGCCGTCTAATGCACCACAATGTTTATATTAGTTGGTAGACCAAGCAGGGTGTGGGTGTTCAAGTAGGCGCGTTAGTTGACCAGTTGCGCCTCGGATCTGTTGTTGGCCGTCTCTCATCTCACGCCATGGGCAATGACCGTAACAGGCTACGACCTAGTACCTGCAGTCACGTCAAAAACAGTCAACCAATCAACCAAAATCAGCAAAATAACAATGGTGAGACGGAGAATGACTCACCCGACATCAGAAGCAAGGCTGGCAAAAAAAATAACAAACCACGTCCCACCCCACGGCGAGCATACAAAGGGGCTATGAAATCGTCCACAGAGGGTAGCTTCAATGATATCACTGCTGCTGAAGTGCTCGCCAGCTTGCATACAACTCCCAAAGACCCCCTGACAACATCGGTTGTTTCCTTGGATTTGGGCTTGGAGCGTGATGAACCTATATCAATGCCAGCTGAAGGAAAGGATCTTGGACATCATGGTTTGGTGGTGGATGATTTGACAATAGGAAGGAGGATTCAGATGATGGAGAGCACGAGATGGGGGTTGATGACGATGACTTGTCATCAGATACCAATGCTGGTGCGTGGTTTAGTCATATTGTTTGAGGCTCTCTTGTCATAGGCTAATTGCATCACAACAGAACAAAACCTTCTTCATTGAATAACCTGCTCTCTTCAGTGTAAGCCAGATGGTTGATAGCAATACGGTGATATTGAGTCGAGTGAAGAGTTGCCGCTGAATTTCATCCAGATATGTCTTGTTTCTGACGAATGAGGCCTTTCACAAACTGAGAATCCTAATCAGTGTCAGGCCACTAAAAAATGAAGCTCACTACACACCTTGATAGCTAAACAATTCAATACTCTCTTACGCCCTCGCAGCTCATGCATGTTTGCCTTGTACAATAATCCCTTCTGATGTTGAGAAAGAATTCATTGAAGTGTTCGTTTTCTGCATCCTGTAGCTTCGCTGATGCTCCGAGTTGAAAATTTTGAGCCCATGAAAGCAAGAGTTTGTCGTAAATCATCAGAGAGGCGTTTACCACGGGTCATGATGGTGGTTGGTGGTGAGGAGAAGGTGGCAGTGCGTCTCGCAGCTGAATCGCAACCTCACGCAAATGCATACACTCAAGGAGCACTTGGACTATCTGATGGTTCATTTCTCAAGATCATTCACTTAGGACTTCGCTCATTCTCGTGTTTTTCTTGTAAATAAGTTTGGTTTTTTCAGAGATGTCGGAATTATACATTACGTGGAATTTATTGTATGCTGCACTAGCTCTGAGTTATGCCGTCAAGAATCTGTAAGAATTAAGGCAAACAGATGAAATCTGAGCGAGTTATCGTGTCTCGAAGATTATGTACCAGATGTGCGGCTGGGGAGCGTCCGTGGGAGCCGCGCCAACTATTTTCGAAATAGCAATAAACTGTTGAAGATTCGTATGTCGAAAATCATGGCTATTGAGCTTGTTCGTTTCACCTTTGTCCCTGCTCGAGCTTTGACCTGCTGGTCTGCCCTCTGGGTATAAGTAGCCAATATCTTCCTTTGCAGCAGAATTTTGTACTCCTACTGATGTATCGCACTATTTATTACCATCCTTATCTAATTAGAAATTCCAGCTGCTAACCGGCCGAAATGGATGTACAAGTGCTATCACTTGGACCACCGGCGATACTGGGAGTGGAAGCGTGTGATCCTAGGCTTTGCCTTTACTTCCACCGTCTCTTCCAATCGCTGAGGCGCTACTTATCTCTCGTCCGCTCTTCCTCACAAGGAAAGCACGGCCGTTCATCGACAACGTTCAAGCTCATGAAATGTTTCAATTCTATTTATCAAGCAATGCGCAGGTGCGATTGTCTCAGCTCCGTTTACGACGCCATAATCGCAACGTTTGGGGTCAAATCCGCTGAGATAACGAATAGCAGGCACAATATGAGGCGGGTCCCTGTTTATCAAGGGCACAATAACCAGAGGGGTGACAAAATAGGAAAGGTGTAGTCGTAATCTAGATCGGGCAATTCGGATTTTGGAATAGCGCCATTATGACTAGAGCTTATCTTACCGCTGCTCTTTGGCCTTCCGAGTCGAACCCATTTAGTCGACCACCAACCAAGTACATCGCCTCACTCCACGTATTCTTATACCGCAACCGCCATGTTGACGTCTACCACTGGAATGACCCAACCTTCCCCAGCATCGCCAGATTCTTCTCCCCCCGACCATAACAAGGGTTCCTCCGACGACAACGAATTGGAGTACGAGCAACCTCTCAGTCTTTCTTTCCTTAGCCTCAAAGGCCAACGGGCTCACGAACATGACAGGCAGATACAGAAACAGGCGAGGGATTTCGCTCAGATGCGTGCAAGGAAGGGGAGAGACTACTCCTTATCATCATCCGGGAGAGTAGGGTGGCTTCCTATTCCTAGCTATTTCGGATATAAGACCTCGAGCTCTTCAGCACCACCTCCTTCAGAGGTCATCTTGGGACTCGCAAATGATAGTGTTGCGCATGTCGAAGATTGGGTTGAGCACGGCTTCGGGTCTCCGCCTACTGAGATCCGGCGGGACCAGCCAAGGAGTTTTTGTTATGGGAAGGAAGCGAAGTTGGCGGATTTAGTTACACCTGTGAGGAAGCCAAGGAAGCGTCGAGGTATGTTCTTCACCTTTCGTGGCCTACAACGACTAACGGTTTCCATTTAGAAACTGACTTTGAGTTCGTACCCCACATTCGCTCGGTCATTGTTTTGGATGATATTGTTCAGATGAAGGATGTGTCCGTCGTTGACGAACCTTGGGAACATGTTGGCGAAGACGAGAAACCCACATATGCGAACGTCGTTGCGAATTCCGTTCCGGATCATCCTCTTTAATTTCATCTTGATTCCCGGTTATCGACGATTATCTTTATCTATATCGTCATTTCCATACCTTCATGGTTCACTTTCACTCTAATCACAATACAGATGCGGGCAACATAGATCCAATACCTTCCCCATGATTCCTCAGATTATTTCTATTTCTGCGTACACTGCATGCACACCATCAATCACTTCATTCATTTGGCGTGTCATTCCGCTCCACAGCCACACTGGAATACCTCTGCTCTTATACTTGTACACCTCAGCTCATGTGTTTTGTTCACTCAGTTAACGTTGGTCAAAGTTGGTCGTGTGATTACAGTATTTATTTGTATATGGACATCTATGTATCTAATTAGGGGGTTGCAGATGAATACAACAATGTTGAATTAACAAAGGCGATGTGAAAGGGGTTCATGATCAGGCGTGGGATTCTCTGGCTGGTATTTCGACTGTCATTCCCCACTCTGAGGGACGGAGTCGCCGCTTTTCGATGTCTTCGTCTTTTTCTGGAGCTATTTCTTCATATCCACCCACAATTTGTCTAGACGCGTCTATTACTAGCATCGGTGGCTCGGATGTTCTCTTGGTTGAAGCAATAGAACGAGAAGACGAAGAAGACTCCCTTCAACATACCAACATCGAAAATGAACCCACTCAACTGAAAAAGAAGAAGAAGAAGAAACCCAAGAAATCCGCTAGTGTCAAGGCGAAAGAAGCTGCAGCGAAAGCGAAAGAGGAGAAGGATAAGCCACCTGTATTATGCATCAGTAGGAATAAACATTGGAAGTATATCAGTTCTTACCATGTATGTCTTTTCTCCCTTCATTCGATCAACGAAGATGCTGACACAGAAACTCTACAGGGTCCATGGCTCCAGCTTCCCCTCGAACTCCTCGAATCTTTGTTAGTACTCAACCTCGATCCAGCAACATTGTCACCTCCTTCGACCGAAGAAATTCAAGCACAGCCCCCGATTATGCCTGCTATCACCGATACAGGATACCCTTCGCCCCCCAAATCCAAGAACATGATGAACTCGAATGAAAAGGATAAAGATAGAGACAGAGACTTCCACGCTCTGTCATCTCCGTCATACGGAGGGACATTCTCGAACCCAAACGGCCTTCCTACACCGACCTGGAATATACCACCGCCATCCCCACCGCCGTTACCGAACATACAACCAGGAAAAGCACCGCCGCCGCCCATCGACCCTGGGGTGTTTAGGAATGTAACGTCGATAAGGAGGCTCATTGACGAAGCTGCCGAGTTGAGTGTGAGAGCTTCATCTGGGCTCTCAGCTGCTGAGTTG
The DNA here is from genome assembly GCF_018924745.1 of Marasmius oreades. Lineage (NCBI taxonomy): Eukaryota > Fungi > Basidiomycota > Agaricomycetes > Agaricales > Marasmiaceae > Marasmius > Marasmius oreades. The sequence goes on from NC_057323.1 coordinate 5,091,281, forward strand.
AGGTCGACTGGAGGGTTGGGAGGTGGTGCTTTGGGAGGGTTGGGATTGGGATCAGGCGGTGGTGGGTATGGGGCAGGAGGAGGAAGTGTTTGGAGTGCGGCTCAGACGCTTGGTATCAATCCCTTGGGAGGTCATGGTCATGGTGGTGGGGGAGGGAGGAACGTTGCGATGAGTGCGATGAGGGTACACCGGTTGAGGGCATTGGCGGTGCAGAAGTTGGCTGCAGCATATAAAGCGGACGAGATTGCGAGTAGTGTTATGGTCATGCAAGGAGGTAGTGTGTTTGATGACTTGGCTGAGAAAGTTTTAAAATTTGGTGAGTCCCCCCCCCCCCCAACATCTCAACTAAATCGAGCTCCTTGCTTTTTCTGTCGATTATATTGCTTCTGGATGAGGACAGGGCTAATATTGTCACTAGATCCGAACGACGTGGATGCTAAATATGTACATTTCTTCCATGAAAAAATTCCATCCCGGTGCGATCTATCGAACCCAGACACATTATTCGGGGCTCATGCGCTTTTTTTCTTTGTCCTGTAGTCAATTAGCGGAATCCACTACAACCCAATTGCTTGATGAACTCATCCAAGCACGACCTCAAAGACTCGAATTCTACCGTACACGCGGAATCGTTCATTGTTTTAAAGATGAATACTTACAAGCGACGAAAGACTTCACTTATGCTCTCAAAGAAGCGAGGGCAGCGAGGAAAGCCAAGATGAACCATGTACATGGAGATACTGTTAACGGAGGCGGAGGAGGTAGGGATGACGGTGGCGGAAGCGGTGGGAAAGGCGGTGGTGGGAAAGGGAGGAAAAAACACCAACGGGGCAATAGCCAGCAAAAGCAGCAACAACAGCAGGTGGCTGGTGACGAGGAGGATTCGTCAGAGGCTGCGTCAACTACATCTTCTTCACCTTTGCCTTCTTCGCAGCCTGCTATGCATCCTGCGGCACTTGCATACCCACAATCCCCGGATCCACTGGAACCTCAGTTGTTATTTTTGAGGGGTGCTGCATACCTGTCTCATGCCGTTTATCTGATTGAAACGGCCGTACTGAAACTTGAGGGCGTCGTTAAAATCCCCACTTTGGACGGTGCAGAGCTCCGTTTGTGCTATCTGGAGGATGGCAAGTACGGTGGTGTTGAGATCGGACATCCAGATGGACCTCTTGGGGAGAAAGGTGGGGAGAAGGTTAGGAAGTACAGGGAGGTGTTTTTGGGTGATGGAAACGTTGGAAAGAAAAATTGTGGGATGAGGGAGAAGGTCGAGGGGATGTTGAGGAAGAGTATTCGGGATCACGAGAAGTTTTTGGCGCATTTCGATTCACTGGGGTCTGGACCGTCACCCATTCGTGCGGAGGATCTGAGAACCAACGGGGATGACACTAGCGGTTTCTGTAGCTGGGTGAAAGAGGGACGGCATATCGAGCTGTTGAATCAGACGGAATACGCATTCTATCTATCGGAGAGTGTGCGTCCTGGGGGTCATCAGCCTACGATGCCGCCTGCATTTGCACCAACCCCAAGCGGGAGTTTTCATCAGTCGGACTACTCGGTCTTTCAAACTCTCGCCTCACCTCCCCCACCAACGTTTACGACGTATCACCCGCTTCTTGTGGAGTCGCATTTCAGTATCTTATTATCGCTTTTGCTTTTGGGCGACTTCACTGCGATACTTGGTCGGTTTGCTCGCACAGCTGCGCTAGTTGATGGGCTCGAGGGTTATCCCGTATTTTTACCACCACGGAGTATGGCTCAAGCGGAATTCATTGAGGTGCTGGAGAGGCTGGCTGGCTGGAAAGTCGGTTGCAAGGCGAGCGTTGCAGAGATAGAGAGGGAGAGGGAGAGGAGGAGAGAAAGGGAGAGTGTGAAAGAGGGGAAGATGATTGAGGTTGCTCCTACTGCGATGATTGAGGAGTATAATCCAAATGTTCATCAACAGCATCAACAGCAGCAGGATTATCTGTCCTCTTCGTTAGGCGAATCGTCTTCATCTTCAGCTTCGTCTGCAGCGCCCTCTCTATCTACCACACCTCGCAGCAACACGCCTGATAATAACATCAACCCATCCCATGCTGCCCTCAACGCTTCGCCCTCATGGGTACATCCTCGCTCCGACGCGGTCGAAGCGCTTGAATGTGCGAGAATATTGTTAGCTCCTGTTATCGCCCGTCAACGGGAGAAAGCTGAGAAAGGAAAGGCTAATAGAACTCGGGAAAAGGCGAACAGCAGCAAATCTGCAAAGGCGGCCGATTTCCACGTTCAAGACAAGAGCCTCGTTCAGGTAAATGGGAGTTTTCCACCCATCAAGAAGCCGGTTCCTATCAATATACCACTTCATGGACCGCGAGTCGAGGTGGTGCTTGCATGGCTGGGCGCAGTTCATTTACCCGAGCTGGAGGGTGTAGATTTTGATGGTTAAAGGTTTGTACTTTTATTTGGGTGGATCAGTTTGAAACCTAGCGTGTTTTCGGTCAACAACGGACGATACCTGTGTTACCCAAGGACGCTATACATTTATAATTTAACACATACTATCCTTATTCATTATATCCCTTTTTTTGATCGCCTTGAAGGCAGTTTGGGCCTCTGAAGGCAAGAATGTGTGGATCGTGGCATTCATGCTGTCTTGTTGTCTTTTCTGGCTCCTCCAGCGCTCGTTCCCTCTACGTCGCTTCTTCGTCATTCGCAACAACAACCAGTCTCAGTAAAACCCTTCCTTGAATCATCATACATCATAAATCTACATAGAATGCATATATAGATCTATTGCTGGTGTGCTGAACCCATCGACCACACCCAATTCCTTTAATAATTTGCTTCGTGTTACGTCGGGAAACTTCCAAGAGTAAATAGTGTCTGTTTCTGTTTCCCTTTTCCCTTCTTTCCTTTACCATTCCCACCACTGCTAACAGGTGCTGGTTCATCGTCGGCTTCCGTATTATCGTTCCTCTCCCTGGGAGGATTCACATTGGTGCCTCCACCACCCCATACATTCGTCACGGGTGCCGACGAAGTGATGCCCAAAATCTTCTTCAACGACTGGTTACCGCTCACAGGCACCTTCTGTCTCGAGTTGGTCGAAGTCGGGAGCTCAGGGAACATCGCTTTCGACAATTTGGGCGGAGGTTGCGAATTTCTCAACGACGATGCGGAAGGTCCAGGTACGGAATATATCGCTTGCTGCGGTTGCGTTGAAGAGGTCGTCGTCTGCGGTGTGAAATTCGAAGACACCCAAGGTGTCTTTCGTTGATTTGCCGACGAACGAGACGTTGTAGTCGCGGATGCCCGTAAGGGAGGAAATCTATCGGGCGGTCGTTGTTGAAGTGATGGTGCTGATAAAGAGGACGATGAAGAGCCAGCTGCTTGAGCTACCCGATCCCAGACGGTGCGGGATGACGATTTGTTGATTCGCACGTGAGTAGAATTTTTGGCGTTGAGGACTCTTCCACTGGTGATACCTGCATACCCAGAACCGAGAGATGTGGGAACCAGCTCGGGAAATTGACGGCGTTGCTATTCATCGGCATCTGGTTAGTAATTGGGGTTTGCATTGGAAATGAAGCAACGTACGGCGACCTCGAAGCCTTTCCATGAACTGAGTAGGTCTTGTTTCTTGTCTTCTTCATCCAGCAAGTCCACAAAAGAGTTGATAATACTCGCAGTATGTTCTAAATGACAGTCGAGCACGTTGAATATGGTCGAAATGAGGTCTCTTGCACTAGACTCCGAAGCACGATAGCTGCGGATAGCCGCCTTGACGACTGGTACCCCACTGGAGGGATTAGGTGCGAACGATTGTAGACGTTCGATGAAAGCCGTGTGCCGCCTGAAAAGGGAAATCAGCATCGCACACAGCGAAAGAAAGAACTCAAAGTTCACTCTATCACAACGTGATCAACATCCTGTAACGGGGGAGAGGGACTGTTCCTGCCGCTAAGTCCAGGAGGAGTAGCACCGTTTCGTGGAGTTCCGGCGGGTGACCCGTCACCACCACCCTCGACCGTCAACGCCCCAACAAAGCCTTCTTTTCTTCTTCCGGGGCCTGGAGGTCGAGCTGGTGGCTGAGCAGGCGGTGGTGGCTGCTGTCGTGGTCGCGGAGGTGGATCTCGCTCTCTTCCTCTCGCTCTTGCCCGACCAGATCCAGGAACTTCCTCAAATTCAAAGTTGGTTTGGACCCGTCGAGCATCTTTCCTGTCTCGAGCGCTCATCCCTCCTCCGTGTGTTTCTACCATGTGGGCTTGGAGGTCGATTGGCGTGTTGAAAACCACGAACTTCTGAGCGAGACAGGCAGAATCGGTGCAAGGGTAGTGGCCTGAGTTGAAATGATTTTCCTGGAGCGGAACATAAGAAAATGAGGAAAATAGAGGGCAGATAGGCTCGTACAAGACTGGCATAATCTTGGAAACTGAGGAGAACATAAAAGTAAGTCAGGTTTCCCGGCAGAAAGTATGATACTTACTATTGGTCCCTAACCTCATTACGTTTGCAAATGAAACATTCTTCGTGCCGTTCCCGCATATGTGGATATAGTTCGTCCCCACTAAAGAAACATTCACGGCAAAATTCACAAAGCGGGTGTATTCCACCCTCCATGTCCTCCTTTGGTATTTGCTTTTGATTAGACCGTCGGTTGATAGATGGCAGGTGGATGATTAGTTGAGCGTAGGTATACAGGGGAAGCTCATGCGCAAAGACTTTCTTCATACGAATGCATAGATCACTATGCCAAATTTTTTTGTTAAGTCATCGGCACCCGAGCCATTCAGAGGACGTACCACATAAGTTTATTATGGTGAGCACGAACGTGCAATTTAAGATCGCTCCATCCCTTCGCAATATAATCGCATTCTGTGTCCGGACAGTTGAATCGCAGCAAGATCAGGGTTTCTTCCATCATTTCTTCCGTCTCGAAAACGATCGACAGCCGTTCGTCTTTATAGACCATTTCATCCGTGTTGTATTCAGAGAACGGCTGATCTTCAGAAACCGTGAAAATGACAGTTGGTTGAGGCTCCTACATTGAAAGGTTTAGAACGAAGATTGACAAAACTAGAAGGACCAAATATCCGACCTTACAAAATGTACAATCCTTCTTCTTGTACAACGCTCGAAGTCGAAGAGCGCATACGTGACAAGTGCGATGATTACAGGCCGATACAGAATAGTACTTGACTGGTTCAGCACAGATCCAGCAAACCGCTTCTTCCTCTTCCTTTTCTGCCTCCTCTGGTTTGGCGGTATCCTTCTTCTCCGATGGTACATCTGTCACTGGTGGCGAAATAGATTGCCCGTTCTCTTCTTTCTTCGACGGAATATCTGCACCCCGAATACTTCCACGCCCTTTGCCTCGATTTCCACCGCGTCCTCCTCGTCCTCCTCGAGACTGCTTAGTTCCTCGGGTCGTAGCTGTTGTGGTAGACATTGTTATGAATGTAACTTTTTGGTGAACTCAAAAGGCGGAGAGATTCTCGTGACTTATCAGGCGATTGACGTCGAATTCGGTACCGAGACGGCGCGATGAACGTTTGAACTCCCGGCGGCGCAATTTTTGAACTGAGTCTTCCAAGCGGCAACATAGTTCTTTCAATGAAGGGAGTACGTATGCAAGAGGTACTTATGTGATTCGTCTGCTGGCCTCGAATCTTCTCTCCGCCTTCCCATTCGCTGATTTCAATAACTCCTGGAGCTTAATCCTTCCTCGATTTCCATCCGAAGAAGACCACCCGCCCGCTTTCATGTGTCCAGCTCCCACACGCAAACGAAGACGAAACTTGTCTGTTTCGTGAGGAACAGATGGTAGCTCAGGCCGATCTTTTTGTGGAAGAGCTGAATTGAGCCTTTGAAACCGCGAAGAAGACCCGGTGCCCGCGAACTCGGTCAGAAGTTGGCTGGCTTATGGTATTTACGTGCCTAAAGTCAAGGCGGTAGTTATGGTTCCTGATATGCCGTTGGAACACGTTAGATGCAGCAGAGGCTTTCGGAAGTTGAAGGGTTGCTCATTGAGTGTCCTCTGATGAGTTTGCCATATACTTTCCCCCCAATCTCGCCCTTTGATCTTGCTCTGACCGTCTTTCCTCACATCGGGACTTGTTGATTAATAAAAAGGAATTTGTACAAGGACCTGATTGGGCTGGGCTAAACCCGACTTTACCTATCTGTAGCTGAGAACCGCATATCAGCCTCTCAGCGCGTCGGAACGGCTTGAGTCCTTGACCATCGAACAATCTATGATAGGTTTAGTAGTTGTCAGTTTCGAGATTTACGTTGAATGGATTTTGTGTACAACGATGCTTACCTTTCTCTGTTGAATGGCGTGCATGTTCCTTTGTTCAGAGGGGTTCTAATCGTCCATTGCCAGTGGAACTTGGGTTACAACTTACAAGCCGCCGAAAACGCTCATAGTAGGATAAAAGTTACGGATACAGAAAACATTGACCTATTTCTATTTACAGGTGAATGACAATGGAAAAAACGAAGGAATCATCGATCATCGATCATCCTCTTCATCATGCGACGTTAGGGACAGGAGATCAATTCTGATAGCTTCAACTTCATGGGCACAATGGGCAGGGAATTTCTAAAGGATGTGTGAAATACAACGGAAGATTGATATAACTGGAGACCATACCTCGAGCCATGGCAACAGCTTGTCTCGCGAGCTGAAAGGGTGTATATCCAATGTCTTTGCAAAATCCAAAAGTGTCCGAAAGTGGGGAAGGAGTTCGGGTAGGGGAAGACATTGCGTTAATAGACCTGGACAAAGCAACAATAGGGCATTGGTGATATTCTTGTCAAAAAGTATCCCGAAGCCCAAACCGGGTACGAGTCCTTTGACAATTCGAGCACAAGCAGCTGGGATACTGATATGATGCAGGTCTGTACTAGGGATCGGAGTTGAAATGCAGTCAAAATCAGATGCAGACATTGAGCTTGAGCACCTGCAAACCTCAGCCGAGCGCAATTCGGTCTTGAACCAGTCGTAAAGTCGCCGAGAATTATCGTAGTCCATGCTGCGAAATAAACGATTCATTGTCGTTGAGCGCCAGTCGCGAGCCTCACGACGGGTGATCCGCTCGACAAATTCTTGACGGATCCAAGGACCACACAGGATGGATATGGTGATGACGTCATCGTGAAATCCTGGCTCGACATCTAGCGCTGTCCATCGAATGTGAAACCCTCTTTGAATGTTTTCAAAAGAATTAATAAGATCAGGGGGAGCCAAGCTGTTGGTCTGAAACTGGACCTTGATATAGATCTCAACTCTTCACAAGTGCACGACTTACTTTAGATAGCCAGGTTGAGATTGTTTCAAAGTCATGGAATAGATCATGTGAATAGTCGAGAGATTTCGCGAGCATGCCACCTAAACCAATACGGCCAAGTTCAAAAAACAATTCCTCGGTAGGATTGTCGACGTCAGTGCAGATGTGAGCCCAATTTTTGACCAAGAACTTATCTTGAGGGCCCTCATCCATCTGGAAAAGACGGAGACATCTCACAGCAAGGAAGTTGCTCTGATAGTCCTTTTCAACGAAAAAGTTATGTGACCGTTCTCGGTCAAGTAGGAATGTGGAAAGGGGTTCAGGTTGCTGGCCAAGCTTCAAAAGCAAAATCTTGTATAAAAGGTTTCGAGATGCCAGAGATAAATCCTCTGTCCGAAATCCAAGCAATGATTGGATGAAATCGGAAGAGCGTGGTTCACGAGACGGAAGCAGTAGAACTGCTGCAAGCAAGTGAAGGAGCATGTCGTGACCCACTAACTCCGCGGAAACGGACAAAGCCACGTGGTAGAAAGCATCCACCTCCGACATCAGGTGATCCACTCGGGCAAGGCAGTCATCGTTCCAGCCTTGTACCAACGTCCGTAAAGACCTTGAGTCAGCTGAATGTCCATGAGTTTTTAGCAGTTCAGGGTCATTTCTGCACTGCTCAGTAAGAGCCCTAGTCCACCGACAGGCCACGGAGTCAGTCCACATCGACCTGTCAATAAAGAACTCCCTTGACCGTGCCCAATCGAAGAGGAAATCAGTGAAGGATTTGTGGTAAATCCTAATGTCATCCTCTCGATCACGGACATCAAGCACAGAGTGCATTGCACGTAATGTCTGAACAACCGTGCCGGGCGAGTGTCCGAGTATGAGTTCGATGAATGCTGGAGAGCTGTTGCTGAATATGACGATCATTGCGAGAACGGGGAGTAGACGCTTATCGCGGTCAGGGTTGGCACGCAATATCACGAGATAGAGTTTGTCGAGATCATTGAAAGGCGACTCTCTCGAGGAATCGGAGGACTGGTTGGATATAGTATCGAGAATGATACAAAGCTGGTCAGTTGGAAGTGCATACTCCGCCTTGATGAACTCGGTGGCAGTCGTTGCAAAAATGAATTGACCATCGGCTTTCTCAACCAGGAAGCGAACAATATGAGGCGCGGGCCATGGGTCTGGGAATACAACATGTGAATAGTTGGGGTCTCTGCGGATCTCCTGAAATTGCTGATTGAAGTAAAGTTCAATGTCGTACTGGGGGCGGAATGAATCATCCAGTTTGATATGTTTCGTCAACTCACTGAACCCCCGGAATTCTATTTGGATCCAGGATTCAGGGCGGCTACATATCAGATATCGCAAAGAGGAATGAAATCGTTGTCGATATGTGGAAAATATGATGGAGAGGATGCGCCGCTGCGTAGCAGCGTCACTACATTCATCCAGGCCGTCGATGATGACTAGATCGGGGGTACTCCGAGCAGATGAAGGGAAAGAATGATCAAGATTCTCTAGAATCAATTCCTTGTATTGATTCTCCAATCTAGCTCTAAGGATCCCAGGATCAGCAGCGATTTTCTCGTCGATAAGAGCTTTCAGATGTGGTCTTTTGACCGCGAGGCCATGTGCAATAGATAAAATGAGGGAGGAAGGGTTGTTTCGCTTTGGGTCTGATCTAAAGAAGAAGAATGAGGCCACAAGTCCATCCTTCTCGCATTCCTCGGCAACAGTCAATGCGATAGCCGACTTCCCTACACCCGCAGCACCAGAAAGCCAACATACTGGTGAACTCTGGCATCCGGAAACTCTCCATTGTCGAATCAGGTCGAGAACTGCTTCACGAGTTCCAGCCAGACAAGAACCGCGGTCAGCCTGTTGTTCCGAGTTATGAGACGCTCCGACGTCTTTAATCGCTTCCCAAAGTACTACCGCAGAAAAGAATAATGGGTTTCCTGTTCTGAGATTGACAAGCGGTTACTCACGATTGGCGTAATAGTAGTTATGATTATGGTTTTGAATTTGGTCGTGACCCACGTTATTGAACACCGCCTGTCCTATGTTAAAATCGTGAGCTCCATTGAACATATGCTGACTAGGTAGAGAACTCGGAGGTTGGAGAGGACTCGGAGGGCCTAAACGACTTTGACGTTGCATCATGGTAGTTGAAGCTTGAAACTTGAAGGTGCGTCGAACACGCTTCTGGTGCTTTTTACAAAGCTGTCTGATGGCCGCACGACGCTGGATTCCTGATTTATCACTTATCGGATTGACAATGTGACTGTGCGAAGCTACTGACAGTTGAAGGGTAGCATGATTCGACTCGCGAGCACGGGGTTGGTGAGAAAGAGACCAGGACCAAAATCCCACGTTTTGCATCATCCTCTATACACCTGCCACGCCGAATAATAATAGCCCACTCCCTAACTAAGACCCGTCAACTTTCCAACATGTCCAAGCCAAGCGATCCCTGTAGAGACCTGCATCAGAACGATATCAGAACATGAATGAGTAAAGGACAGCACACAAGAAACACATGAACTTACTGGAAATGTATCTCGCGAGGTTCTATGGCTGAACAACCAGCCTCCCTTTCACCCCCACGGCGTACTGATGCCAGACATATACTTCGCTCAACTCGGGTTCCCGACCCCCACTTTGGCGAGTGTCCACGAATTTGTCTAGTTGCCAGCTGCAATCCCCCATCCGACTTCCGATCGTGACATGAATTCCAGGCAGCTAGAGCGAGGCGTAACGAGGGCAATAGTCGTATTGGAGTGTCCAGGGGGCGTGGGGGTGCAGAAACATACTTGATAGTGTGTTGTGTATTATCCACCAGCGGCTGCGAATAGAGGTGTAAGACATGCCGCAAAAATGAAAGGTTGGTGAAAAGTAAGGCCTGGTACGAAAGCGTTGGAGGGCGTGGTTGAGTGCAGCGGAACCAAACCAGCCCCTGATACTTTATGTATTTTTCGATTAAAAAGCGCTTTAGAACGAAAACAATCAATGTGCTCACCAAAGTCATGGCTGGCCCTATACATTGAGTGAACTCTTCTAATGTTAACGGATGCAAGCCTTGAGCAAGTCGACTCCAATCGCGAAGAATCCGATGTACGAGTAACGAGGTTCCTGGTGAGTTCCAGCGTAACCTTGGCCATCGCCTTAACGCTTTTTCTCATAGATGGCGCGATAGGGAACTATAACACGCCAGCCGCAAAAAGCTCGATGTGAAACTTGGGTGATCTGCAACGAATGAAACCTACACACCATAATAACACCAGAAATCTCGATGAATGCCCAGCAAGCCTGATCTTCGACACAGAGCTGAACCGTAAACTCGATTTCACATCCAAAGAGATCGAACCAAAGAACGTCTCAATCTTGTCTTTTTTCATGGAAAAAAAAAGAGAACTAAAACAACTTGAACAATATCAGTTCAGTCATCAGTAGAACAAATTGATATCTTACCAGCTCGAAAAATCCAGAGAGACAGGCATAAGTGATAAGAGAAATAATAAAGAGTCCAAACTAGAAATTGAACCAAGGTCGAGGCCGGAAGCCGAGTCCGGTCCGGTCAGTTGTGCTTCACCTAGAACTTGATTCACCCAATGGCCAATTCGTTATTACTGTCATCGAAGCCGGATTACCCGTCTACTCGTCGTTCTGAACCGGGTTTTCGCTGTGAAATTACCCAGGAAACACCCAGTAGTTCTCTCCGTTTACGCACACGATCTTTCGGCTCATGTTACCGTTTCCAAACATTTGAACGTTGAACGATCAAGCGTGATCGCTGGTACGTTTTCTAACAGGTAGCACGATCTGCTTACCTTCTGGTCCAAGACCATAAAGTAAAAACTATCTCGTCCCAGTGAGTGGGGTGGAAATCGGCCAAAGTATGGGTATCCATCGACCGAGGCCTAGTAGGCCGCGCGAAGTGACCGTCTACGGGACCAAAATTTAACAGAGTCTGCTCGACCTAAAAAGCAGCTGTAGATTCTTCGTTTGGAAAACAGAATAGTGGCAAGAAAGTCATCAATCATTTTAGAACTAGGTACATGCTCAGTCGGATAAGCTTGGAATTGGGATTCTCTGAAGGTGGCCAAGGGATGGTGTATTCAATCTCATTCTTGCTCCGCCATACACTGCCAACTCTTGAGAATCACCCTGCTAATGAGCCCATCCAAAGTCTTCTTGAACTCTACCGTTTTCCCCACTTCACATTGGGAATTCTCGAAATGTTGGCATAATGCTCCGAACGTAGCAAATCGTACATCTTCACCCTCCTCTGGACAGAAATAGGGATCCTGTCCGCGAGTGGCTTGATCGACATCCACACCTCGAATTCCAGTCTTACAAGTACCGGATTCAAAATGCATAATCAGAGCTGCACATGACTTGGAATATTCCCTTCCACACTCGTCGCAAGAACGATGTTTCTTCGATAACTTGCAGTGCGACACGAGCCCATTCTCCGAGTCGTTCCGAAAGTGCTGTAACTGCTGTTACACGTTGGTTACACGAGGTTAGATTCTTCCTTCCAATTCGCCCAAGTAGTCATTCTACTAGATAAAACGGTGGAAAGTTGAGTAACGCGGGCAGCTGTTCACAGGGTTTAAACTTGAAACTCAATGCGAGTTCTCAGCTTAGGCTTTTCGCTCCCCACTGGCATTCCCATCATGACTACGCCTGAGGTACGTTTGAATCTCTCACCGTCCTTCGCCCCCCTCACCAGAGCGCACAACAATACGATTCGGATTATGAGTGCGATGACTGTTCTAGGAGCTTCAATACACGAGAAGGTCTGGTCGAACACTACCGTCAATCCCCACATCACTTCTACTGCAAAGCTTGCGACGAGCATTTCTCCGACGCCAAAGAACTAAACAACCACTTCCACTTTGATGTTCCCGACTCATGTGTTTTATGCCAGAAACACCTACACAAGTCTGAAGTCACCAGACTATGTACATAAGTACTTACGGCCGGAGTCGTTTGCTTATCGTACAGTGCATGAAACATTAGGAAAATGGTCCGCAATGGGTTTTAACGCGTAAATCTGGTGTACAGCGTACTTCATCCCGCTGATCAATCTTATAGAAGGTATCGCTGGATTGACACAGATGCAGAAGACGACGTGCATAAGTACCATCCGCGGTCTTCTATTCTCATTTCCCGACCACAATTAGTGAAATGCCAACAGATCGGAAAGAACCAACATCAGAATGTTCCAAAAAAAATCGATTTATTATACATCGTACAATCAAGAAGACCAAAATAACACCTCCTCACAGTGATGAACAACGACCTCCATCGACTCGGAGGCAGTGTCATTGACCATCATCTTGTGCGTCGTACACATCGTATAAGGATACGGCCTATACAGCAACATCGGTACTGGCCTCCGTGGTACTTGCGAGCGAAGAGCCAGTTGATTCCGTGGGATTTTCACTGTCACAGAGGATGAGCACGAAAAAGGATCAACATGGAAACCAACTGGAGTTCTCACCTTCTGAGTCTCACTTCACCAAGATGGACCATCTCAAGAAGGTAGCGCGCAGGTTCAGCGTGAGCGTAAGGCTTCATATGAACCACCTTCATCCGCGGTAACTCAGTCAAAGCTAGCTTCATGTTCTGCAAGATATTCTCTACTAGAGCCGTTCCTTCCCTGCTTCTGGTCATGCTTCTCGCGTAACCATGGCTGTGAAACAAATACTGGGGCTCAAGGCGAAGGGTGCGCAATGCCGGTAACGCTGAAACACGTCGAACAAGAACAGCCTGTATGTAAAAAAGACACGGAACGGAAGTGAGTTGTATGTATATCGGACCTCAAAACGAGATAACAGACCACAACATGCGTCTCCAGATCTGAAGACTCAAAAATATTTTCCTCGTGGATACGGACACGAAGCGATCTCAGCTGTGAGCAGTTATCAAAGGCGTTCATGTTCCAGGATCCGATATACCACGTTCGTGAGGTAAGGAAAGGGTGAATGACAACGTTTCGGAGCGTCGACCTGTGCTTTGATAAAACTTGACCATACAATCGTTGAGCCAGACGACCAGCCGTTTCATGGAATAACACGGAAGGAACGGATATCCTCAAAGTCTTGAGGCCGGAAAAGGAGGAAAGGTAGTCGAGCAACTCATCGTGAATCCTAGAAGTGCTGATATGCCGGATATGTACCTTCTGAGTCTGCAAGGTTCCCCAAAAATCCGAGTCGTTATTCCTTTGACAGTCAAATATTTCGAGTGAAGATAGAGACTGAAGGTGAGTGATAACGTGAGGGAATTCGATAAGCCACGAGCCATGTACAGAGAGTGACTTCAACTGCAGAGGCTGGGGAAACGATGTAGAAAAGAGGTCTTTAAATCGTAGAGGTATCTGGTCTTCATGATTATGTGCGTGGAGGTGTAAGAGAGCAATATTGGGATTTTGTACGAGGAGTTTGGATAATGACGATATATAATGCTTTCGATCAGCGAACCGCGCTGAAACTGATAGCTCTTCCAGCTTTCCGTTGCGAAAGAGATCAAAGGATATCGGAGGTAGTTGTTTTTCCTCCCGGTTCGTGTACAGGAAGAGTTTGGTTACCAGAGGAAGTGAAGCTAGAGACTGGAGAATTGCTCCTTGAATCCATGGCAAGTCATCCGAAGTCACTTTCCAACTGGGTATCAGGAATATAAGTAAGAAGATCGACACAGCTAGAAACAGCGTACTCACCGAATGGCCCGAAGACCTTGCAACGTACAAAGCGCCTCAGGTAGACCCGCCTCCAGTAACCTTACTGCTGCTTCCGTGTCCTTGACTGACGAAGTGATTTTCAGCCGCTGTATTTTTCCAGCAGAAACAATATTATTCCTGAAATCCTCGAATTTTCTGATTCCTGGTTCCAGAGACTCCTCTCGCATGATGATTCTGACAGTTTGAGTGCTCCAAAAGGCATGTTCTGTCGTATCACTAAAGTTCTTGTTTACTAAGCGAATGTTTTTGAGATCTTTTGAGTCGAGCTGAGAAAAAAATTACAAGTCGTCAGAAACAAGACACGACGACAGACGAGTCAGAACCAAAACTCACCCAACGAATCAAATATAGGATGAGTTCAACGCATAAATTTCCCATGTTATCCATCGTCGAACCCTTTACGAGAACGCAGTAAAGTCGACGGGAGAGTCAAAGAGCGAACCAGGTTTGCATGAGGCATCAACGTTTTGGACATAATGTGGGATGCAACACTCGATGAGCGTGCCAAATTCGCGTGCCGGCGGACCGGAGTGCTTATCGCCGCTTCTCCGCGTCCTCCTAGCCCGATATCTTTCACGGTAAATCACGCCTGTAAGTTAAAGACGTCTCGGGTAGTCGACTCAGAACATTACGTCCATGTATATGTTATATCGAAAATTTGAATTTGACGTTATGAGATGTAAAACAAATTGAATACTACTTACAAAAGATGTCCACACGGGCCCAACTTGAACATAATCCCAGTGTACAACGGGTCCCACTGAAAAGCCTAATGATGGTACTCCTGTCACTCATCTCTGATAATGATCTGGTTTTTGGAAGATTATGGGCGGAACATTCAACAAAGATCCAATGTAGCAATATGAACTGCTGGATCTCACCAGGGAACCATTGATGCGGCGAGAAATCATTCCTGATTCAACTATATATACACATTTGATACACATTTGAAGACAATCTCACCCTCAATTATCTCTGGAAAGTAAATTGCACGAATTCCATCGACAGTGACTTGAATCACCGAAGCTACAACTACCTCTCCCAACTTCACCTTCATATCTAAAATCCGCGACAACTGACTTATTCCTTCCCCAACGAAACCCGTTCCCTCACGACCGTGAAACAATGGCCGAAGTGTAAGTCTCTGGAATTTAGGTAACGCTATTAGCCGTTTAACAAGGGCGCCCTGTAGAATGCTTCAGCTAAAGAAATAAGGCCCTAGCCAGCCCAACTCACCACGATATGCTTTTCCGGATTGGAAGTAGCATGTATATCGTCCTCGCAAATCTCGACTTCAAGGGTCCTCAACTCTCTGTACCCATTGAAACCCTCCAAATTCCATTCGCTCACATTCCATATATTGGGCCCAACAGATCGGAAGGAAAGTTCCTTGAGCGAAGCCTTGTGCTTAGGAAGAACGACCTGATAAAATCGTCGCGCGAGTACTTCAGCTTCTTTCAAGTCCTCCGTGTGCCACCTGTCCTCTAAGACGGCCAGCACCTCGAGTCCTGAAAACGTGTCGAGGTAGTCGAGGAGAGGCGCATAGGGGACGGTCACGATACGACGAAGATGTATGTTCTCGGTTTCTAAGGTTTTCCAGAAGGTGAGGTTAGGCAGCTCGGCATGGCCATCAAATTCGAGGGAGCGTAACGATCGAAGGTGAGGAATAACTTCAGGGGTCAGCCGCCATCCGAAAAGGTGTAGAGACTCTAACCGTAACGGTCGAAAGATTGGTTGGCGTTGGAAGAGCTCGTTGAATACAAGAGGGATTGTAGGCGGGAATTGCCATTCCAAAAGTTCCAAGTGACGTATACATGGATTGTGTGCGAGAAGGATGGATAACGACGAGAGATATCCATCCCTGTCTTCGTAGCTAGTGTTAATCAGGAGCCTTTCTAACGTTCCACGACGAAAATGATGGAGGGGGAGGTTGGGAGAAGGTTCCGCGCGCCATTCTCTTTGGCTTATGGTGAGGTCCGCCAGTAGAGGAAGAGAGGCTAATGACTGGGTTACCGTCTCAATCGCCCAGCCAGGATCGATCCAACTGTGCCATAGGAAAATAAGAATGGTAGACAAAAGATCCTTTGAACTACGACTCACCTCGCCCGCCGAAGACCTTGCAGCTTGGAGAGAGCCTCAGGAAGCACCTTTTCCACTTTCTGACACAACTCTTCCATCCCAACTTGATCGATTACTGACAAGTTAAATCTCAGTCCCTGGATCTTTTGGGAGGACGAAGGGTTATTCCTCATTTCTTCAAGTTTCAAAAGCAGTCGCTCCAAGTCCACGGACTCTCTCGCCACTAATGCGACAAATCGATTAGCCCAAAAGGTTGATTCCATCGCGGCGGTGAAAGTTTTGCTGATTAACCGGAGAGTCTTGTGTTCGCTTTGATCAATCTCAAAAAAAAAACAATATATGAGTAGATTATCGTGAGCTAAAGATGTCTTCATACCCATGGTACCAACTCTAGGATAATGTCAGAACTAAGTCGGTTCATGTTGGGATACAGAAAACGGTCGTTCGGCAACTTGATTGATGGTCGCCGATATAGGGCCTCCTGGGCATTTCAATGTTTCGGACTCCTGATATGGCCAATTTAGCTGGGTAGCGAAGACTTTGGGACTCAATTCGACCTTTTCGTGACTGTCGGGCTTAGGTCCCAACGATAGAAGGCGGATATGAACGCACGAAATGGAGTATCAGTTATGTAAAGGAATTAAAACTATCAGTAACACGACAATTACACTTGTTTTATAACGTATACGTAGTATACATTCATCCGACGTAGATTCGGATTTGATAACCGTCCATCAAAATGTTTGTATACTGAATAATGGTACACTGAGAAAGGGACTAGCTCGTAGTGTAGACATCGTCCCCCATTCTCCCATCCAGGCGTCATCTCTGTGTTTCTCCACTACTTGTACTACTGCCACACCCACCTATCTCTCCTGCTACAGTGGAAGTCGATCCGCTCTCTCCACCGATCGACAAATCAACACTCCCCATCTCTAAACATGGCAAATTCTCTCCATCCACTGCCTCACCAGGTTTGAGAGGCGGAATTACAGGATGATGAGAGGGCATGGCTACCAGGATCGAGAGACGAACCTGTGTTGGAGGTATTAGTAGTAATGGAGTCGTTTGAGGAGACGAAGGGGAAGTAGTTGGGTCCGAAGAAGGATCTTGTGCAGTCCGCGTCCGTGCGGGAACAGGGTTGACAACGGTAGTCGTTGGTCGCGACCGCCAGCCTAGAAATTGGGATATCCGACTAGATATACTTGTCTCCGTGTTATTAACGTTATTGTTGTCATTGATGACTTCTGCATTCGTGTCGGCATCATTGTTCATCTGAGTTTGTGGGAGTGGGAGTACTTGAAGTGAAATTGGCTACCGCGTTGTCAGCAAATTAACATGTGTAAGATGGCGCCTTGGAAACGCACCTTAAGTGCAGACCACTCGAGGGGGTCTTTTGTCTTTTCAAGCGGATGCATGTCGAGTATTTTTGCGTCAATGTATCCCCCTCCACCTAATATAGCCTCCCACATCTTGGGTTTCTGACTCAAATCGACCTTTACCCCACCTCGCGGTGAATTTGTAGGAGGTATCCAAGTACCGTTTCGAATGGCTTCTTCGACCATCCTTCGATGGCGTCGGCGAAGGAGGAGGGAACGCAAGATGATGGCGGCTGAAACGCCTAGCAGAAGGACGAGAGTTGCTAAGAATGTGTATACTGCACAGATAGTGAACTAAGGGTCAGCGGGCAAACTTGCAGATCGGTGATATGAATAGGACACACAATACAACGATGCACTCGTATTCCCGAAGGTTGCACCTGAACCTTGTGTATTCCCGCCACGACCGCGACCGTCATCTGAAGTTGTTGAAGTTGAGGGTAGTGGGTCGACAAAAGTTGATGACACCGAGAAGGTGTTTGTCGTTGTCGTTGGTGATTGGCTTTGACTAGCAGATGTTGTCGTAGAAGACATGGGAGAGGAAGACCTGGAAGACCGTCAGGATCGTGGTCGTAAGAGGGGAAGTGGGCTCAACAGCTTGGGAAGTGCCCGTGGCCCAACTCGGATGAAGTTACTCATAATGTGTGATAATCTTACCCGATTTGGCTCGGAATGCAGTCCGGCCGAGCGGATCTCGGGTTAAACTTAGCGCAGCATGCCAAACCTTCATAAACCTTCCCACCAGCTTTAACAAGCACCTTTCAAGTGATTAGAAGAGGCGGGCGAGCGAACTTTCGAAACGCTCATTTTTGGGTTAATGATGCAGCTTTAGCTGCAGATGGTTGTAAGTTGCTTCTAAGTTTTGATAGGCGTGCCTTTGTGAGACTGTAGCCCATAGGGACCCACAAATGACGTTCCGCCCCACGTAAGTGCAAACGTTCGGAATCACTTCCAGCCCTCCTTATCCAGCGCGATCCAACACGAGGAAAACGTCGGATCACCTGTAGATGAATCTGAAGGTCCGGAATAGGCGTCACGTTCCAGGTGTGCCAACTTCTTTCAAATTCAGCAAAAAGTCGACTATTCGCCTCGTAACTCAACATGGATGAATGTGCTCTGATATTGCCTTGTACGGGTACGAAAGCTATTGAGTTTTAATAACTATCTCTTCATGATTCTTATTACTCCTCGAATCTTTTTGTCAGGTCTCCAAATCAACTCGAAAATCTTCGTACAGTCTTCAACGAAGTCACAGAACAAAAATTCAATTCACAACGACTCAGTATGGTCGCCATCAAAGATGTCTTTGTTAATTTGTTGACTGCTATCAGTTTGCTCCTGATGTGAGCCCCTTTGACTATTTCAGGACTCGAAGAGTTGAGATCGTCCGCAGAGCGGTTTATGAGAGCATTTAACGCAGGCTGGATTTTTTAAACCGTAACGGGTGCTGGGAACTGAGGCTCCTTGACATTGCCATTTGTGAAGAAGATATGTTCGCTACCTCTGATCCAGGAAAGCATATTTTGGCGAGTGATGACATTCGTGGAGGGTAAAACTTTGAAGCTGAAGCGGGAGGGGACCCTATCGTGAAGGAGACCTTTACGTTGCGTGAGGAGGTAGCGGTTGAAAAGTGAAGTCATCTTTCAACCCTGTACATTTATATCCAGATAACCACTTGGTTGAGGCCCGTGGCGCTTTTCAACATAGTCGGAGTTACCTCTCGGCGCCTGTACGTGTGAGACTTTTGTTCCACCCATGATTGTTCCCAGAATTCAGAAGAGAACGACCGCCAGCAGCTCAAGTCAGTAAAAGCCATACATGCCGATCGGAAGTCGCCGCCCGTGAGTTCGTTAACTTGTCTATCAATTTGATTTGCTCTGGTACAACCCGAGCATGAGGCAGTACATTCGAGCGGCCTATGAATTTGCTATTGTAGATCTGCTTCGTCGTCAGGGGAATCGCTCTTCGTTCGTCTTTTTATGCAGGGCTCTGGGGACCGTCCTGTGGGCAAAAGAATGGTATCGAGACTGGGTATGCGGGTGCAATTTCAAATCAGAGTTAAATTGTACTCAAGAAATTATGATTACTTGATGTCGAACCTTGTTTTCTCGAGGTCGACCAAGCTTGATAGGATTTGACAGGTTAAGGCGGGGACGGGAGTTTTCACCTGTAAGTTACCGTAAGTAGACAAATCGAGCCCCTCCGAGAAGAACAGAAAAGCGCTTCCCTATGGCCGACAGAGCGCTGCTGCGCTTGGACGCGGTGTTCTACTTGAACACTTGAAAAACCGCCAGGATCAGTTGCTCACTTTCGATCACCCCACTCAATATCTGCATGAAGGCCATTTGAGCTCCGAATGGTCTTGACGGTGTACCGGCCCTATTTTTAGTGGTGTGAGGTTAGGACTACAGTAGACAATGACTAGACGGGTGCCTACAATAGCCATCTGTTACGGTCTTGTAGGTCATAAACCGGCGTACTATCTGTTGTCTCCAGCTCTCCGTAGGAATTTGATATATGCGTTTTCGAGTTCTACCAAGCCTCGAGTGGAAACTGTTCGCCGAAACTTCACAAAGTGTACCCAGTCACCACACCATCGACGCCAGCAGGATGCCCGCGCCCTCAAAGAAGAACAGACATTGACCGCCATTCGAAAGGTGTCGCATGCGTCGAAAAGCTCGAGATGTGAGATGTGGTTAGGCACATGATGGACATATCATTGATCTTGATTAATTGGTGTTGTCGATAGCTACTATCGCGTCTGAATCAGAATGCTCTGCGAAGACTTCCTTGTACCTCGGCGGATTCCTCCGGTCGGAAGTCATCGGTAACACTCCGTAGGTGGAAAAGATTAAAAAGGACGATGATGCAAAACTTTCCGTTTTTGGAAACTCACCACGTGTTTACGTTCGCCTGAAGCACCCACCAGCGTGTAACGGTTTGATATTCCTGTCTCTCCCCTTTTTCTCAACGGCTGCTTCAGCTTCGTTACTTCCAGAGGTTTGCTAGCGCTTGTGTGGGATCTAAATCGTCGTTAATGTTGACGAGCAACGCATAGTAAGTACTCTTCGTCATCGTCCTCCACAGCGAGGGGGAGAATGACAATCATCTCAGGATGCCCCTTCGTACCCTTTTTTCCAAGAAAACCTCCTCGTCCTCACCCCCATCTTACGGCCAATCCTTTGCGACCAAGTCCCAGTCGTCCTTGCACCTCAACTCCTCAATAACGCCGGAATCGCCTAGTTCAGCCGAATACGTCAATGTCGCCGCCAACTTTCCATCATCGCCCAATGGTAGAAGTTCCTTACATCCGAACCATGCCTACCAATCATATCCCCCCACCTCGCCAAACAAAACCTCTCTGGTATACCCTTCTATAGCGAATAGTTCGTCTTCAACGAAGTCAGCGCCGAGTAGCAGATTGAGATTGTTTGGGTGGAAGAAAGACCGGTCTGGACAGTCTATGAAATCTCCTGGAAATGCTCAGGATCTCTCGCCACCCGTCCTTCCACCATTTTCACGTTTTTCGACCTCCGAAGCAGTTTCAGACTCTGAAATTCCAACTCTAGCACCGCCGAAACTGGGACAAGTGCTTGCGTCGACTAGATCGTTACCGGATACCAGCACCGGAAGGCCTGAACTGAGGCTTCTCAATACATTTCCCGCCTCAAAGCCCTTGCTCGACGATGTAGATTTGACGCTGTCTCCCACCTCGACTACCACGAATGGGTCAGACGGTGGGGAGAGGAGAACTGGGAAAGATAATCCGAAAAAGAAGACATCTCTATTTTCATGGACGAAATCAGAGTCAAAAGCCAGCAGCGAACAACTGAAGAAGGCCAACATGAAAGGAAAAGGGAAAGAATTCGACGCAGGAAACAACAACAGCTCGACGACAGAGGAAAGCTTCAATCTCAAATCGTTCCGCCACATCCAACCCTCTCCCTCTCATTCTGCCTCACCTATCACATCTCCTGGTACGAGCCCAAAGCCAACGTCATCGTCTACTTCACCGTATGGGAACTCTCAGTCACCCTACATTACATCACGCTCTTCTCAACACCTGACCGCCGATGCTGGTTCTTCTACTTCGTTGATTCCGCCACCGCCTCTCAATCATCCCACGGCTCGACCACGAAACTCTTCGACGGACTCTCAGACGCAAAGGATTAGTGTAGCCGCGTTCCGGGAGGCTCAGGCTAGGCGGAGTATGGCGGGATCGCCTGTGTTTGATGGGAGAGTAAGCCCAGGACCTTTACAGGGAATGAAGTCGAAGAGTCAAGTGAACTTGGCGGGGAAGAGGGCTTCGCGAACGTTCACTAGTGAGGCGGAGAGCAGCGAGGATGAGGAGTCTGAAGAAGACTCCGATGATGAGGGTGCTGGTTTGAGTAGAAAGCGGACGGTGACGAATAAAACCCGCATGGGTGCTAAGAGTGAAAGTGGACATGTAGGAAGGAGTGAAAGCGAGCACAGAAATGACAGAAGTGAGAGTCCTCATGGGGTATGGGGGAAGACAAAAAGTGAGCTTGGGCATGGATCTGGATCGACGGGCGGTGAGTACACTCTCATAATTTCTAGTGGTCTTCTCTCTCCTTCCTTTACCTTTCATCATCGCCAAACCGCTATGTTTCTCGACTGATGTCTGCGTTCTTCCCATCTCAACTACTTCCTACTTCCTTTGTCGTTCACCGCTTGCTCATGTGTCACCCACAGCTCCATCTTTCCAACGAATAAACCCTGCCGTTCCTCTGCTATCTCAGGTGCATCAAACAAGAGGAGGTGAGCTTTTTATGATAACTGCTTCTTACGCGGTCCTGCGCGAGTCAAAAATCTTCTTCAATCCCGTTTTCCTCCATTGCTCACGTCGCACGCTGTCGCCCGTCGGTGGTTGACTGATGTTTGACATCAACGATGGTGATGGGTTCTTTCCCTTGATACTCGTACCTGGAGTGTGCAAATGTTCTCCTTCAACACATTACATTTCGATACCGACACTAATAAACGCGTTTCCTCCAGCATCGTTAAGTTTAAATGACTCTGACGACTCCGACGAAGACAATGCACCACTTGCAACTTTACTTCCTCCCCGTCGACCTGGAAGCGCATTATCATCGCGATCAAATTCGTCGTTAAACGGCGGTCGAGCACCACCCTCTTCGTTTACATCTCCACTAAACGCGAGCCAACAAGAAGGATCAAGATCGATGTCTGTATACTCTACTTCTACTTCTACTCCTAACCCCCCCGCCTCTACATCGAACTATGCAACCTCTGTCAGCTCCCAAGGTTCCTCAACCAATTCACGCCGTCCGGCACCGCTCATCGACATCAACAAATTAACAGGGCCAAATCGGACTCCCTTATCGAGTGGTGTCGCTACCAAGGGCCCTGAGAAGAGTAAGGAAGGCTTCACAGAGGGCTATACGTTACTTTCTGGAGTTAGTGGGGGACGCCCGAGAAGTCCTGAAAAGAATCGACAGGCACAAGCACGGGCAAGTTCACCGACCAAGTCGATTGTCAGTACAACTGCACCTGCGAATAAGAAGTTTGTGTCACCTCCTAGTTCACCTGTGGGGAGTGTATTCAGTCATACACCGGGACCGAGGAGAGGTATGCCAAAGAAGAAGGAGACGGGGATGAGCGATGTGTCGGCTAGTGGAAGTAGTGGGGGAGCGAAGAGGGATGTGATTTCGGAGAGGCTGAAGGGCGTTATACAGGGTAAGATGTTGGGGGATGATAGTGGAAGTCGGGTTTCAGTTTTCAACTCAGCCCCTGATTCGAAGGCTCTTCCTAGTGTCCCTACAGGATCGAGTCAACACCTGCGTGCTCCCGCTGTTCTTGATGACAGCGACAGCGATGAGGATGAAGAAGAGGAGGAAGAGGAGGAAGATGACGACGAGCGGTATGGTACAACAGAAGGAACCATCAAAGGGAAGCAGCCCTTGAGAGCGCCTCAGCTGCGACCCGTTGCAAACGCGACGCCGCGAGCGTTAACTGCCCCCGCAGCACCTCCGCGTTCTCGATCTCCAGCACCAGAAACACAACCGCAGAGAACCTCACCATCACCATCGCCGTCCCCTCAACCACGAAGGCTCACGAAGTCACCTGTATCCCAAAATGAGCCTTCCTCGCCCGCAGCGGCATCCACCTCGACTTCGACTTCGACTTCCCCTAAACCCGCTTCACAACCGTCCCAACCATACAAGAGACCCCAGCCCGCAAACGTTCAACAACCCAAACAACCTCAAACACGTCGCGGGTCCGCATCAAGCGTACTGGATATTGACCTTGCTTCCGTTCTCGGTGGTGGAATCCGCCTCATCAGTTTCGACAACAAAGAATCCGATAGTATCGTGTTCCCACCTAGCCCCAGTGATACTCTACCTCCGATACCCAGTATCGTCCCGGTAGATAGACCTCCTCCGTCACCAAATAGGATAGCTCCAGTTGTGGTTAGAGAGAGGGAGAGGACACCGGCGTTCAGTGTTACGTCTCGCCCGAAGCACAAAGGGGGTTCTGCCAGTGTCAGTGGGGTTGTTACGTTGGGTAGTTCCACCACGGAGACGCAGATGAAGGAGGAAGAGGAAAAGAAGGATGTCGAGGGAGTTGCGACTGCTGTTGCTTCTACGTGGACTACTCGTGGTGCAGGTGATGTGGAATCCACGACTACATCTACAACCAGTACAGCGAATGCTTCATCTACTTTAGGAAGGCCGAGAAGCGGATCCTTGTCGTTATTGTCTACTGTTCCGACTCTCACTACAAATACGACTACAAACACGACTACAATGACTACAACGACTCAGGTGTTGCAAATCCCTCTGCCGCCGAGGTCTTCGTCTTTACAACCTCGTTCCACCGCTGATTCGCCGACGTTGCTGTCGACCTCTCCGTCGTCTCAAAAAGCACCTTTGCCTGTTCAAGGCCAAAAGGAGAAGGAGAAAAGACGAGGTTTCGCATTTGGGCTCCAAACTTCGAGGTCTTCATCTGCACTTGGATCTAATGCTTCCGCTACAAGTGGCAGTAGTTCATCTAGCGGAGGAGGAAGCAGCGGCGTTGAGAGTCGAACTGGTAGTGGTGATGTGGTTGATGGTGGTCCCAACAGACAAGGTCAAGTTCTGGGGAAGGATAAACTACAAGCAAATCTAGTGAATAAACATGCTCGACGGACAAGTGCTGGTGCAATTAGCATGGTCAGCGAGATGACGATGCGACCCCCCGCACGAGTGCAACCGTCACCGTCACCTTCACCTTCGAGTTCGTCCTCCCAGTTATCGAGACAGCAGCAACTGCAGAGACCTCCGCCAATGAAACCGTTTTCGGCGATCCCTCCGATGTCGCGGGGAAGTCCAGCTACGTCTTCTACAGGTGGTTCAAGTGGTCGGGCTCCTGTTACTCCCAGAGATGGAAGTGAGCTCGGAATACGGGGACTTGATGACGTGAGTAAGAGAAATGAACATCGACCACAGAAGCAGAAGGAGTGGAGTGGAGGTGCAAGTGGTTTGGGAATGGGACATGGAAGGAAGAGGAGTGTGGCATTTGAGGAGGAAGACGGTGAAGGCACTGTTAGCGGGAAGAGTGGCAAGGGGAGAGAGGTGGTTGATGAGGAGAGCAAGCGCAAGGAAAGGAGGAGGGGTGAAGCGAAGGCTGCTATCGAGGTGATTTGGTTTTTTTTCTCCCCTTGGAGTTTCTTATCGATATCGATATCTGACGTGGATTATTTTTCAGCTGGGCAACGTTATCAATGGCCGCGGTCCTATTGTAGAAGACGACGATGAGGACCTGCCTATCGGGCAATTTTCTAACGTTAACAGCCGTATGAACATCATGAACCCAACGTTGATGCCTCCCAATGGTGGTTTCCCTGCAACATTTGGTTGGAATCCCGCCAATCCGGCTGCTGGTGCCTTCCCTCCGAATGCCGGACAGATGCAGCTCTCTCCTGCGCAGTTCATGGTACCTCCGCCCGCGGATCCAAGATTCTTGTCTGCCCACCAGCAGGCCATGATGTACGCTAAACAGGCGTATCAAATGGCTGTGGCTCAACAAGCTATGGCTGCTGCTGCGGACGAGTGGGAGAGGGGTTCAGCGGTTGGATTTAGCAGTAGCCAGAGTATGTATGGCGGGTTTGGAGGATCTACAGGTTCGGTGTATGGCGGTCTTGGTGGTGGTAATGGTTGGTCCACAGGGTCTGTGATCTTCCCCCAAGTTGGTCCTAGAGTTCAAACATACGGCATGAGTGGTGCTAAAAGTGATTATGGTGGGGGAGGAGGATGGGGTAACAACAGTGTGTATGGGGATTCGTCGTATGGTCGTCAAGAGAGAATGAGGACTCAGAGTACGGTAAATCCTGGGAATCGAACGAGCACCCACAACGGGCAGAGAGACTCCATGGCTTTCAATATGCCCCCTCCGCCGATTCCGCAGCAGAAGAGTGCTCCAGCACTTTCCAAAGGAGGCCCAGGAGGTAGAAATCGGACACTCAGCCAACCCGCTAGTCCTCGAAGCACACGGCCTGGTAAAGCACCGCCCCCATCGAGTTGGAAACCCGGAATGTAACTTCGTTCCATCTATATCTGATCGCGTTCTTTTGGTGTGTCTCTTTTTTCACTTACAGTAATTTATGTCTTTTTCTCTGTTCTGATTTGTGATTCCATATTTGATATCCGTCTTTTGTACTATCTCGCACTTCACATTACTACGCAAGTTTATTTTTCTTTATCTCTCCAGTTCTCCTCTCGCATGGACGAAGACTATTTCAAGTGAGGGGGTGAAAACAAGGACGCACGAGGACTTGATACCTTGATACATTACGTGTGGCGACTGCAAGAACATCACCTTTTTTTCCTTAATTTTTTTCTTAAACTTTTCCTGCCTCGTTCTGGATATCATCAATTCTTGATCAATAATACTCTCCCTCCCATAATCAGTAGAACCACTTAAAGCCTGCCTTGATCTGTACGCTGTAGAACCATCACGAGCATAACTCGTTAGTCGGCGTTCTTCAGTTTGCATCAAAGCCGACCGGTCAGTCGGCTGCCGGTGTAAAAACCGCACAGATATTTAAATAATTGAATCCTTCCTTCTCCTCTCGTCGTTCCTGGTGTGTCTTTCCTCGGTCCATCGAGATGGCTCAATGATTCTATCTCGACGTCCTCCCAAACTCTCCACCTCTCCAAGGGATATCCATTATTTGCCCTCGTGCCGAGAGCGCGCAGCACCAGGGCTTGGAATATGGCCTTCCTTTTACACACATGCAACAACGATGTTCATGATCCAGCATTTGTGTATCCATCAAACCCTGATATAGAGCGGCATATAGTGGTGGGTGTCATTTGTTGATAACTAAACGAAAATCATTGGCTTTTAAGATCTCTGACCTTTGTAGGTTTTACTCGTCAAATGTGTCTTTTATGATCCAAACGCTTCAAATCTTTCAATCTTTACCGAATCGTACCTCCGACCCAGTGTCCAAGACACACTTGACGTACGCTGACTTAAGACAGTCTTTGCCCGCCTGCCGCACTCGAGTCGACGTTGTTCCCGCTGCTGAATTCGATCGAACTATATTCCCGCGAGTTGGGTCGGGATGGTGTTTATAGATTCAACGTGAGTCGAACAAAGTCTTGAGCGTGTTCGTGTCAGCTTCCACCATATATCGTCATTATCCAGGCTCCTCGTACAAAATCGCAACATTGTTCTCTTACACCTCCAAGCACATAATTGAAGACCGGATACCTGCGATTTAAAGACCTCTTTTCTACATCGTTTCCCCAGCCTTTGGAGTTGAAATCACTCTGTACATGGCTCGTGGCTTATCGAATTCTCTCACGTTATCGCTCACCTTCAGTCGCTGTCTTCATTCGATTTTCAAAGGAATAACGACTCCGATTTTTGGGGAACGCTGCAGACTCGCAAGGTACACATCCGGCATATCACCACTTCTACGATTCACGATGAGTTGCTCGACTACCTTTCCTCCTTTTTCGGGTCTCAAGACGTCGAAGATATTCGTTCCTTTCGTGTATTTGGCTGAGTTGCCGCGGATGGAGGTTGTACTTGTGAAGCCCTACCCTCACGGTGAACCTGCGCGCTACCTTCCTGAGATAGTCCATCTTGGTGAAGTGAGACTCAGAAGGTGTGGAACTCCACTTGGTTTCTATGTTGATCCTTTTCGTGCTCATCCTCTACGACAGTGCAAATCCCACGGAATCAACCGGCTATTCGCTTGCAAGTACCACGGAGACTAGTACCGATGCTACTGTATAGGCCGTATCCTTATACAGTTTGCTCGATGCACAAGATGATGGTCGATGACACTGCGTCCGAGCCAATGGAGGGCATTGTTCATCAGTGTGGGGAGGGGTTAATTTGGTCATTTTGATTGTACGATATTTCAATATTTTTTTTGAACATTCTGATGTTCGTTCTTTCTGATCTGTTCGAACTTCACCAATTGTGATCGGGAAATGAAAAATGGACCCTGGGGAAAGGTAATGAGGAGACAGCGGGATGGTACTTGAGCACATCATCTTCTGCATCACAGCGATACCTTCCTAAGGTTGATCAGCGGGGTGAAGTACGACGTATGTGGTATGTGAACCAGATTTACGCGTTCGTACTCATTCCGGACCAATGTTTCTAATGTTTTATACTGAGCACTCGCATTGCACAATAAGCGAACGACTCCTGCCGTAAGTAGTCTGGTGACTTGTACACGCTCAATGATTACACGAGGTTAGATTCTTCCTTTCCATTGCCATGTCAGAGTATTATGTACTTATCGAACATTCTACATAGACAAAGCGGTGAAAAGTTAAGTAACGCGGGCAGCTGTTCGTACAATTTAAACTGGAACGACTCAGCGTGAGTTCTCAGCTTAGGCCTTTCGTTCCCCATTCGCATTATGGCCCGATACTCTGGGGTACGTTTCAATCTGTTCCCCGCCCTTCCTGCCTCACCAGAGCGCACAACAGTACGATTCAGATTATGAGTGCGATGGATGTTCTAGTAGGAACTTCAATACACGAGAAGGGCTGGTCGAACACTACCGTCAATCCCCACATCACTTTTACTGCAAAGCTTGCGACGAGCATTTCTCCGACGCCAAAGAACTAAACAGCCACTTCCACTTTGATGTTCCCGACTCATGCGTTTTATGCCAGAAACACTTTCTTGACGAGAATGGGCTCGCGTCGCACTACAAATTGTCGAAGAAACATCGTTCTTGCATTGAGTGTGGGAGGGAATATTCAGCTGCAGCGCTGATTATGCATTTTGAATCCGGTACTTGTAAGACTGGAATTCGAGGTGTAGATGTCGATCAAGCCGCTCGCGGACAGGATCGTGGAGGTGTTCTTAGCGATCGCAGGGCTTCTCACCATCGTGGAGAGGATCCCTATTTCTGTCCAGAAGAGGGTGAAGATGTACGGTTTGCCACGTTCGGAGCATTATGCCAACACTTCGAGAATTCCTCATGTGAAGTGGGGGAAATGGTAGAGTTCAAGAAGACTTTGGATGGGCTCATTAGCAGAGTCATTCTCAAGAGTTGGCAGTGCATGGCGGAGTAAGAATGAGATGGAATGCATCATCCCTTGCCCTTCGAAGAATCCCTTTTCCAAGCTTATCCGACTGAGCATGTACATAATTCTAAATGATTTTAACGACTTTTTCTGCCACGACTCTGTTTGCCAGACGAAGAATCTACAGCTTTCTAGGTCGAGCAGACTCTGTTAAATTCTGGTCTCACCGTAGACAGCTACTTCACTGCGACAGGAGGCTTCAGTCAATGGGACACACACCGGCCACCCACGCTTTGGCTGATTTGCATCCCTCTCACCGGGACGAGACACTTTTTCCTGGTCAACATTATGAAGTTGCGAGGATTATGGATTTTCAGAATACGCTAAGTAGGGTTCACATGACGTTCACCGGACGAGCTGTTCTTGACGTTGCTCAGTATTTCGTGGAGAGGTGGAACGAGGTCCAAAAAATGAAAGGTTCGTACCACGGATCCTATCCTTGGCCTTGATCTGACCTTTCCACTCTCAGTATTGTGATAGAGCGTGGACTAATAGATCTAAGAGAGGTCGCTGTCATGGCTCCAGGTGCGTCCCCCCTGTCAACCTGTACCCACATCTTTGTACACGATAGTGCGACGTCTTTCAGGCCTTCCCGCCGATAGTACCCGTGGAGTTGAATATCAAACAATCATAGTATCATGTCGCTATGGCAATGTCCGTTTGAGTGAAGTAGTTCACGAATCACAAATTCTTCCACCCGTGTCCGTTACCAATTGACCGAAGTTCTGTTGACTGGTCTACGTCGGTGCATTGAAATATGAATAAGATCTCGACGCGCGCTCACTTATTCTTGCACACCAGGACTCCAATTTTGGAGACAGGTATGAGAACGGCCCGCTGTTAAACCCCTCCTGACAAAGGCTCCTTTCGTAGAGTAGGTGGGTGATGGCAGCGTTGGCTCAGCGACCCCAAGGACACAGAAGGATTCCGGTGGAACGATCAGCCACTTTAGATGAATGCATGAATGTGCATCTCCGAGTTGTATTTGATTTCATGGTTGGAAGTTTCGGATGTCTCGAAAGATTGATTCCGCATCGCTGCAAAGGCAAGATCTGTAAATATGTTATGCAGTAGTACTAGAAATTATTACTCATCTTCAACGTGCTCGTTTACGAATTCAGCCACGAATTGGCGGCTCAGCACTCAATCTCCCAACCTTCCTTTGCATCCAACAAAGTTAACGAGTCGTGCGAGTTATTTTTCCATCTCTCTCCTTCGCGAGGACCCATTTAGACAGAAGAGCGTTCGATTATGAGCCTGGCGTGCCTTATGGTCGACCAGAAGCTTCGCAAGATCGTTGAATTCGCCTGAAGCTTAATCTTTCAAACGTTGGGAAGCGGTAAGATAGGCCGAAAGGTCGTGTGTATGGTAAATGGAGAGAACTATTGGGTGTTTCCTGCATAATTTCAACAGCGAAAACCCGGTTGTGAAATTCGATTGCGCCCGTTCGGAATGATTCGTTCGACGGGTAGACAGGTAATCCAGCTTAGATGGCAGCAATGAATGGGTTAAATAAACTTCGTTGGAGTTGTGTAGCAAGTTGGTGTAGAGAAATACACCCCCAATTAATTCATCGGGCCGTCTCGCGACAACCTGCCAACGACATTTCGTTCATCACCCCCCACGACAGAAGTCGACGCATTTCACTTTCTTAAACATTGCATTTACTCCTGGCAGCTCGTTCCCATAGTGGCGAAATTTGTTCATAAAGTGGTGAAGAATTGGCGAGACCGCATACAACACCACGAGTTGTGATTTGAAGAAGATGGCAGAGAGAGTGGTGTTGAGGAAGATTTACGTCGAGCGTAGTCTCCCCTAGGCAGACTCTCACGACTGCGGGCACTCGCTAGTTAGACGTCGAGCGTCTGACTCCGACATCGATGACGAATCATAGTGACCGTGGTAACGAATACCGTTCGCCGTATCAACTCAAAGGGAACTAGACTATTCACTACTGGGTAACCATTGTATATCAGTATGTACACTCATATCGTGTATTACTACAAGGCTGCTAATCGCCCTAGAGTCTACTGGCTCCACAGAGTGTCGAGATTGCTCTAGGGATGCATTAGTAGTTCCGGCAGTTCCGAATTCAGGGACCACGCCGTGTAATCTATCTATCTATCGGTACCGACGTCAATCGCCCTATGAGCCACGAGAATCTCTCTGCCTTTGAAACTCATCAAAGAAAATTACATTCACAACAATGTCTAACACAACAGCTACGACCCGAGGAACGACTAAGCAGTCTCGAGAAGGACGAGGAGGACGCAGCGGAAATCGAGGCAGAGGGCGTGGAAGTAATCCGGGTGCAGGTATTCCGTCGAAGAACAACTTAGAACAACGAGGAATTTATTTCACCACCAGTGACAGCAGATGTACCATCGGAGAACAGGGATATCGCCAATGCAGAGGCAGAAAAGGGAGAAGAAGAACCGGTGTTCTGGATCTGCGCAGAGCCAATCAAGTACTATCCTGTATTGGCCTGTAATCATCACACTTGGCACGTATGCGCTCCTCGACTTCGAGCGTTGTACAAGAAGAAGGATTGCACATTTTGTAAGGTCGGATATTTGGTTCTTCTAGTTCTGTCATCTTCATTCTAAACCTTTCAATGTAGGAGCCTCAACCAACTGTCATTCTCACAGTTTCTGAAGATCGGCAGTTTTCTGAATACAACACGGATGAAATTGGTTTATAAGGATGAACGGCTGTCGATCGTCTTCGAGACGGAAGAAATGATGGAAGAAACCCTTATTTGCTGCGATTCAACTGTCCGGATACAGAATGCGATGATGTTGCGAAGGCTTAAATTGCACGCTCGTGCTCACCATCATAAACCTATATGGTACGTCCTCTGAGTGACTCAGGAGACAAGATGGCTTACCAAAAATTTTGGCATAGCGCTCGTATAAAGCTTTGCGCATGAACTTCCCCTGTATACCTATTCCCAGTTATCATTCACCCCTCTTCATGAACCGACGGTCTAATCAAAAGCAACTGTTGAAGGAAGACGTGGAGGGAGGAACTCACCCGCATTTTGTCGTGAATGTTTCTTCAGTGGTTCCCACATCATTATGTCCAAAATGTTGATGCCCCGTGCAAACCCGGTCGCTCTTTGGCTCTCCCGTCGCCTTTACCACGTTTTCGTAAAGGGTTCGACGCTAGATAACATGGGAAGTTTATGCGTTGAACTCATTCTATATCTGATTCATTGGGTGAGTTTTGGTTCTGACCCGCTGCCATGTCTTTGTTTCTGACGACTTGTTAAAAAATTTCTCTCAACTCGACTCAAAAGGTCTCAAAATCCTTCGCTTAGTAAACAAGAACATCAGCGATAGGACAGCACATGCCTTTCGGAGCACTCAGACCGTCGAGATCATCATGCGAGAGGAGTCTCTGGAACGAGGAATTAGGAAACTCAAAGATTTCAGGAATAATCTTGTTCCTGCTGGAAAGATCCAACGACTGAAAATGCCTGTGTCAGTCAAGGACACGGAAGCAGCAGTAACTTACTGGAGGCAGGTCTACCTGAGGCGCTTTGTACATTGCAAGCTCTTCGGGCCATTCGGTGAGTACAATGTTTCTAACTACAATATCGATTTTCTCACTTATATTCGGATACCTAGTTGAAAAGTGACTTCAGATGACCTGCCATGCTCTAGCTTCACTTCCTCTAGCAACCAAACTCCCCTGTACATGAACCGGGAGGGAAATCAACTACCTCCAATATCCCTTGATCTCTTTCGCAACGGAAAGCTGGAAGAGCTGTCAGTTTCAGCGCAGTTTACTGATCGAAAACATTCATATCTCGCCTTCGTTTGCTAAGCTTAAAGGTCTTCATGCTCTCGGCTGTAGGGTACACTCGCCCTATCTCGAATTGTATTTCATTCTAGTCATCGTCAAGCCATACAAACGCCAGCAATAAATGTAGCCAAGTAAGCCTCACCACCACCTTCCGTTCGTTTACTCAACATTCAGAGTACAGCGGCTCGTCCTATTCATTTCCAGTCCGGTCGTGCGGAGTACACGTTAGGAAATATATTGATTGGGCATTACAGACATTATTGGAGTATCATGATGGCGTAACAACAGCAGGTAAGTCAGAATCTACGATGAGTATTGTACATTGCTTGAATAATTGAAAGTAGTTTTCGGTTTACAACATTGATTGGAACTCTTGGACCACGGATGGGCGTGAAGCCGACGTAGTACCCTGTGGTTGCAGATCCAGGAGAGCCTCTTCCAGAAGGCGAAGGACGTCTCCTGCACATCCGAATGACAAACTCCAGCCGGCGCCTCCATGCCCGTATGAATGGACGATTCGGCTAGGTCGTGAACTAGAGCTTAGAGTTCTCAACTCTCTCTCTACACGGATGTTGGAGCCACGGAAAGGACGCAAACCCTGTGCCATGGGATAGTCGGGGTCAAGTCTGGCATTCTTCAACTCCGGGAGGAAAGCTTCGCAACGCGCCTTCATGCGCTGCATCACAGGTGAATCCAGAGTCAAGTCGAGGCTCCAGTTGTGTGGTTCCGTGAAACCTATATGAAGATCTGTCAGATTCGGAAATCCAAAAGGCTCAAAAACAAGCACTCACCACCCATGAGCAGGATGTTATCGTTTCTTGGTACGATGAAAACGATTTCGCTATGCGTCGCTACGTCGGCAGAGATAGTCAAGGCAGCTTCAACCTTGGGGAAATCTTTCCCGTCGTTAATGACACGAATCAGTCCACCTCGAATGGGGTAGCAGGACTTGTCAGCTGCAGTTTCAGCACCAGCGATACCAGTGCAGTTGATGATGGCCTCTACTTGGAACCTCTCCCGGAGCTGTTGTTCCTGTCTCAGGAGATCACCATGGATGGTTTCCGTGATCATCTTCGCGCCCTTTGCTTTGACGAGCTCCATGAGCCATCCCATAGCCTTGTCAGTGTCGATGACGGGGGCCATGATCTCGTAGGCGTCAACCCCTCCGTGTTCTGGGTCAATGCGGCGCTTCTCAATGAGCTCCTGCCCACGTCTGAACCCTACAACTCCACTCGCTGCAATTTCGTTCATCTTCTCCCTCTGGAAGTCATCTGAATCGACCGGATTCGGGAAGTAGAAAGCGCTGGGCATCATCCTCACACCAGCCGCCTTCGAAAGTTCCTCGTCCGATGCTACGGCGTTCCAGATGTGGTAGGCGGCCATACACCACTTCTTACTGTGTTGCAGGGAAATCTTATCGGTGTGCTGGCCACAGACAGCAGGCGGGTATTCCCAGAGGGCACCGGCGATTTGGGATGCAATTCGTTGTTCTTTGCCGTAGGAGGCCCATTCTTTGGCGAGGACGGTGACACGGTAGCCACGGTCGAGTAAAGCCCAAGATGTGGTGAGTCCGATGACTCCACCGCCAACCACCAGGATGTGTTTGGAGTCAGCAGTCGGCTTGTTGAGAGGCTGGGGGAGGGGTGAGATATCCCTATACATTGTCAAGGTTTGCTTGGACATGTTGAATTATGAAAGTTGCTGTAGGTAAAAAAAGGTGAAAGAAGCTCTAGAGTAAGGAAGGAGGAAAGTTCGTTTACTGGTACGATGATCCTTTCGGTTCAACTCGCGCCCTATATATACCGTTGGCTGATGCACAAGTATCACCCGGGAGTTAGTTTTTTGTGGTCACTGTTCCGATGTGATGCAGGATGGAGAAAGGTTGACTTTTCCTTTTCTCCTGCGGACTCCTTGGATCACGGGCGGCAAACTCAAGTGAGCGCATCCGGAGGGTCAAAACATCAAACCTTGAAATCCGCTCTTATCACTACCCGTCTACCCGCCAATTCCAAAGATGCCAGGTTCTGTCTTGTCCCACCTTCCAATTGAAAACGACGGCAGAGGCTCCACATTCATATCGCTGTTCTGGGTTGCGGGCCGCGCTCGAGCAGGTTTCCAAATCTGGGTCGAGTTCGGGGGTTTAGAGGGGCAACGCTCACCAAAGTAACGATCTCAAGAAGCCCTCTTTACACTGGTTTTCTATGCTGCTTTTGGTGAAACCTGCTAGCAGCATCCCTTTAACCTCGTGTAGCTCTCCTCGGGATTCTGGATTTTATACGTTCCTGAATTGTTGGGCGGTCAGCAAGCTACCATAACCATGATCCAAAGCTGACTTCAAGGCGGATACTTCGAAACACTCACAGTTCCGGAGGTAGAAATGATGTTCAATCAAGATGGATGCTTATGCAGGCTTCGGGATACGGATTGCACATGCAGCGTAATCGACGTCACGGTCAATCCCAAGTATGACATCCGCGTCACCACAGGTTACGAGCGGTATTTCTGTTTGAGCTTTCCCGGTGTTTGCTGGTCGAGTGGCAGGCTATATGTGTATTGATTGTTTTGTCGAGATTCGGAGATTGGCTTGCGTAGGCTACGCGCTTCTCGAGGGATGCCATGATAGCGAAAGGCACCGTTCATCAAATTGGACTAACACAAGCTGAATGTGGTATCCCGGATTCCAAAGAGTGGCTTTCTATTTTGTGGAGAAAGGCCCAGACGAGTCGATCTTGCCTGTTGGAACGAGGAGTGCCTTTTTCTTTGGACCAGTGACGAATTTTACCTCGGGCTGTGTTCGATCTTGAATAGGCCGGTGACCCCCTGCATCCATGTCCTCTTCCTTTATTTCTATCGAGATGTGTTCACATCCAAGAGTTTAATACAATTCGGGAACCAGTGCCTTGTCTTTAGGCAAACTTCTGTTACCTACCTCCGGGGATCATCGATCAATTACCGTCGGGTTTGCGTATCTTGCGCAACATTGACTCGTATCCTGTCACTTTCTTTTGGATTCGAGTCGCGTTTTTTCCTGAATGCAGCATTGAATCTAAGCTCAGGTT
Organism: Marasmius oreades; assembly: GCF_018924745.1. Lineage (NCBI taxonomy): Eukaryota > Fungi > Basidiomycota > Agaricomycetes > Agaricales > Marasmiaceae > Marasmius > Marasmius oreades. The sequence goes on from NC_057323.1 coordinate 5,127,203, forward strand.
TCCGGCATTATTCGTACGGCGTACAGCTGAGGTTATTGGAACTCATGGGTGTCTGAATGCGCAGTGGGTGGAAATCTAGTAAGTTATGTGTACGCGGCAAGGCACGATAAGTACTACTTATCGAAATTAAGGGGATCAAGGCCTGTGGATGCTGCAGAATTGCAAGTCGTTCGGCGACTAGGACGACGTGAAGCGGGAGTGTGCTTTTTGCCGTCATTGACTCGGAGGATCATGAAGTTCGACTCAAGCTGGCTTTAGCCTAAAGTTTTAACAGTGAGTCAAAAAGTAAAATTTACTCTCCCACTCCTGCTCATGACCTTAGGTTCAAAACCGAGATAGCCGACCGAAACAGAATTCCAGTAATCAGCAGAACCTACCCAATACTAGAACATGTCCTATCGCAGTCTTTTGGTACTTTGCAGTCCGTAGTTCAGCAATGTAGATTGAATCCTCAGTCAGCTGTCCCTACCGATCTCACCAATACAGCTTTTACGTCCGGCGTCCTCCAGTTCCCTTGACATCGAAGTTTCCATCTAGCCGGCCTATTCAATCATAGCGCTCTACAGACAAAGGAGTAGCGAGGAAGCGTCGTGATATATATACTCCTCATTTGATCGTTAGTTCAAAAAAAAATAGCCCTTTCACAACCTACCCAACCAATTCTCCAACTCCGTATTCACCTCATCCGCCTTCTGCAGCTGTACCCAATGATTCGTCTGAAACTCCTTAACCGTGAGATTCGCGCATCCTGCTTTCGTGCTAAGGGCAGTCAAAGCAGCAATACAAATGTAGTCTTCTAGAGCAGTGCCCAAAAAGACGGGTTTGTCGGTTTTGTATCTCTCAACAGGAATAGCTGAATATTGAATAACCGCGTCAGCTACAGAAGGGAACTGTGATCATAATGGAACGTGATACAAAACGAACCTTTATCGTCTTCAGTGGCTATACCAGAGAGCATCACTCTATACCAACACATCGGAGCGGCTAGACCGCCCTTGAGGAGAGCTTCGGATTGGATTCGTTTTTCCTGACAGCCAGTGGGGTTTTGGTTGAATTGACATGTCGCGTGTCGCAAAGGACAAAATTTCGAACATACCTCTGCAGATAACCAAGAAGGAGGATGCGCGGGCGGCTTCGAGGTGATATATTTTCTCGCAGTCCCCAGAGGAGCCAAATCAGTAATCCACAGTTTCGGATCTTCTGGGAACGTGAGATTGAAGAACTTGTCGAACTGTGCACAGTTGTAAATTGCGAAAAGGAAAAAAACAACATGGGAATGAGTGACTCAGATATCTCGTTGACATACTTGCGGAGGGGGGGAAACTCACATCATCCTCAACGAGCTTCGGAGCATCTTCTTGACCGAAAAACTCCCAATACCCTATTAGCTCATACCCGACTTTCTCCTTTGTAAACGCGCAGAGTTTCTCAAAGTCGAATGCAAGACTTGGGGCTTGGTATCCGGCTGCTAAGAGTCCAATAGCAATCACTCGATCGGGAAAGTAGTTAACGAGACGAGAGGTGATTCTGGAACCCCTGCCCAATCATATTCTTTTGTGAGCGATAAATTCAAATAATCGGATCGACAACTCACCAGTCGTGCCCAATGATAACAGCCTTATCCACTTTCTCCGCATCCAAGATGTCCGTGATATCCTTCGTGATCAAGCTATGCTTGTACTCTGCTGGGTCGAGCGGCTTCGCTGTACCTCCATATCCAAGCATATCAGGGACGATCAGTCCATAACCTTTTCCCTTGAAGAACGCCACCTGTGCATGTGAAGTGACAATCGGTATCCATTCGAGGTGAAAGAAGTTCAATAGAGTGCCCTTACCTGATGTCTCCAATCATAAGAGGTAGATGGAAAACCGTGTAAAAGGACGAGGGTATGTTTATCGCCACTGGCCGCTGGGGAGAAATAATAATGATAGTTTAGGCCGCGAGAAGTTTTGAGATCTTTATAGCAATTGGAATCCATTGTTGAGCGGGAATAACAATTTCTACGGGCTGCCTATTTTATATGCACTTCTTGTAGTGAGGGGATGTCGTCACGTCTGAACAGGCTCACACAATACGGGAGGGCGAAGCGGATCAGTGAATCAATATCAGCAGCATCATGTAATTACTGCAGTAACAAGTATCAAGACTACAGCCTTCAAATAATAAACCCTACTATAGGCGAAACCTGGAGGAAAGAAGCATTTCAGCACAACGTCCCGCGATAACACATGAAAGGGAAAAAATCAGACATCCAAAGGAAGGTCATCTGTTACCCTCACCGCATCAACCCCCGCTTCCCGCCAGCGCAAAACTCCTGAGGAGTCGGCCCACGCTCAAAACTATGTTATTTTGGGTTCAACACGGTATACAGAGGGGGAATATAAGCGTTCCGCATTGGGGGAGTACTAAACGGATGCTCGAGTGGAAACTGCGAATGTGACGGAATATTTCATCATGTACGGTCCCAGTGGGGTATGGGATGAGGAAATAACAGAATGATGAACTTGGGGCTCACGTTGGTGTTCAAAGGTATGTACATGGGACCTGCATAAAGAAAAGAGCGTTAGTCATGATGGAATGATGAATGATAGGAACAATAGAAAGAAAGAAAAAAGATCAGACTAAATAGCACTGGCAAGTACTTTGTGTTCTCCGTAGAGAGCGTAATCTGTTGCGAACAGATAACCTCTTGTTCCTCGGCATGGTCGTGTAGGACGGGGAAGAGAATTACAGTCATCCTGAAAACAGCGAAAAAAAAGAAAGAGAAAAAAAAAACGACGACTTACAAGAGATCCGAACGCTACCACAATAATCACCTCAAACATACGGAAAAGAGGAAAAAATCCACAAAAACGACCATCCGAGGGAAAGAAGGAGAAAGAAGGAGTAAGAGAATAAGAAGTGAAAAGTCGGGCGCTAAATACCCAAGTTTTTTTTTTTCAAACTCAGACATCCAGAAAAGGTAATTCACCACCACGTGATATCATGCCGACGACGCAACGTCCGTCGCGTCTCAAAACGCGATAGTATCTCATCATCACTTCTGTGTTACATTTTGTAAGGGTATTGTACAACATACGTAGATGATATACTTCTGACAACAATAGAAGACTTGAGTAAACTAAGCGAGCAAAAGGACTAGCAGTAAAGGACTGCTCGAGTAGGAAGTTTCAAAGCAGTGGGGCAGAAATGAGACCGGCAGTGCGAAACCATCAATGATGGTTTTACTTTAACGATACAGGAGGTTGGGGTAGAGGTCGAATGTGGCGACCTGAAGAAAAGAATCGTAAATCGATATTTGAGCATGACCGGAACGGAATAACACGAGGGGGACATACCACCTGGCGTCGTGAGAGCACTCGTCGGTGGCGACGACGACGACGACGGCAAACTCGCAGGACCATCACTACCGTCGCTACTTCTTTTGAGGGAGAGCGGAGAGGTAGCATCGGTACGAGGAGAATCTATCGGTCGTCCTATCGGGTCATTAGGTATGTAAAGGGGACTTGGAATATCAAGGGCCGCCTCGAGCTCGAAACCGGATGTCGTTGAATCAAAATCGTAGCTCGGAGGAGGAGGGTCTACAGTCTCGCCAAAGTTCGGATTCTGCCGTGCCTTCTCAAATATCTCTTGACGTATGGCTCTGAGTTCACGTCGATACTCTGACAACGTCTGTTGGGCGGTTTTGATAACAGCTTCGGAGACTGTGACTCGGTTTGCAAATGCCTTGCAATCGTCTGAGAGCTTTGAAACGTCAAATCTGTTAAAAGACCTTTTCTTTTTGAATCTAGGACTGGAAGCTCCACCTGGTCATGAGCTCTATTTACTTCTGTAGCGGCATTTCTGATCAAGGCTAAAAACCGCGACTAAAGTCAGCATCGTGACAGTTCCATCCAATGTCAAGTACGCACTATAGTATTGATCTCGACTTTGCTCGTCTCTGGAAAGTACTCTGGAACATAAGCGAAGTATAAGTCGAGATGAATCAGGGCCAACAAAAATTTACGCGGGTCGACGAACAGATTGGTTATTGACAATTCTTCGAGGGGCCGTATATCAGGAGAGTGTCGTTGCGCCTCTCGAACCAAATAAGGGACTCGACGAGCCAGCTCGTAAGCGGTCTGTAGATTCAGAGCTTCGTAACTTTCCCCTGAACTTGGTGGATTTCATCTATCAGCCTTGAATTTTGAAGGTATCTAAACCATCCTTACCGCCAGTCTGCAAACATCGCTGTATAACACTCAAAATCAGAGGCCTGCTTTCGCAAAATAACAGAAGTGTTCTCACATATAGCGACAGACTCCAAGGCTTCCTTCAGTCTAGTCCTACACTCCCGCATCACATTCTCAGCTTTGGAGATGTATTCGAACGTCTCGTTTTCGACCATGAGCGTAGTACTAACGCGATCGCAAAGTGCCTGTGCAGCAGCCACCTTTTGTTTGAGCTCGACTTCATTTGGAACACCTGGTCGAGATGCGTGTCAATGAAAAAAAAACGTTGCCTGGAGATATATTGGGGGTGGGGTGAGTATTGGGTGAGTGAGTATATACTAACCCGGTGTAAGTCCATTGAATACTACATCGTAAAGGTCGTCAAGTTGTTGACGCAGTAAATGATACTGGTCCACTTCTTTTTGTAATCCAAGTTGCTATAATCCTCTTGCGTTAGGGACGCGTAGACTAATGAATAACGGTGAACGCGCCTCGAATTTGGCCTCGCACAGTGCTTGCCCTAGCCGAATTTGCTTTTCACTGCGAGTTGTCTCACTAGCAGCATGTCACTTTATGATGGCCACGAGTGGAAAAATGGACAAACACTCACCTATCCTGCAAACACCTTTCGCTCAGATTATTCCCACTCCTCCTTACCAGGAAAGAAAACTTGGACGCAATCGACGGTTGTGGAGACCCGACCAGGGTTTTCCTTCTTGGCTTTCCCTTCGGTTCAGAATTCACAATCTCTTCCAGCTGTGCCTCTATCTCGGCTACCTTTCTCTCGTGGGCAGCCAACCTATCCGTGACATCCTCGGTATGAGCGATCGCTTTTAGGAGTTCAGCGTGTTCTTTTTCGTGTTTTGCAACCGTTCTGCTTAGCTGTGACATGGAGAAAAGAAAGAGGCAGATTGATATCAAGAAGGAGCGCTCCAGCCTGGCCCTTAAGGCCCTCAACCTGCTTCAGGGCCCTCGGGCCTTGTGACGCACGTTGTGGGCGGGGAAACGGGTAAAAACGAGATTACCTACCAAATTCGGACAATGATCCGCCACAGCGCAATCATTGTGGCTCGCGGCTATCACGGCGATCCACGGGCTTCTAAGTTCTTCAAGGGCTATCGAGGCAAGCTGGCCCGTTAAAGACGGTTAGCCCAAAACGCAGGAGTATGCAGTGCTATGTTTATTGTTTGTGAGGTAAAATTCAGTGCGGTTGAAAGTCACTATGGTCCAGAGGTGCCATCCAAGTGCCATCGGAGTCAGTTTCAGCACCGGCGAATTGAAAGATAGCCGTTTAGCGTGAACGACAAAAATAATTTGAAGGTGCCTTGACGACCCTGTCCTCACACATGGTGATTTATCGATTACCGTTTCAAAGCACAAATTCCTGCCTTGGGTTTTGAAATTTGTGGGCAAACGCAGAACAGGATGCAAGTCGGAACGAGCGCTATATAGTTCGGTTGGCGCGGCGGCGCGGGGAACTACGCTCACTCGGATGAATAGAGAATGCTTATTTCCAGTGTTTCTAGGGAACGACAAGGAACGCCGTGTTGGAATTCTGACGGAAGCTCATTGTAATACGGCAAGATACGGCCCAATCACGTATATCCCGAAAATCTTCCACCTTGGTAGTCGTCGACGCTGGATCAGCTTCAAGTTACCTGCCTCACGAGTCCGAATAGCCCAGTGTATATTGTATAGCGCCCTAGGAATGGACGGCGGTAGATGCGGCTCGGAAATTGCCGATAAATCGGATTTTGCGCCGTCAGCAGCCGACGGCCCTGATCCAATCCTTTGGTCCTGGGATTCCAATCACAGCGACACCTCCCCGTCCAGCAAAGCGCAACTTGCATAGCATGAACAACAGACAGCACAAATTGTATCTTCGACAGCGTAATCCATATCGTCGTCTCCCTGTAGATGAGGGTCTCAGCGACGCCGCTCAAACGCTGACAGTGACGCCCTTCGATCCTGTGTTGAGGTTAATCGACCGACAGAGTCAGCAACGAGGAATGATTTAAAAAAGTCAAGGTGAACAGCTATTCATTCCGTTGACGAAAAGTGACTAACAAAGGCGAACATGACCCTACCCACGGTTCTTCAATCTCCCACGTCATTTAGACCAGTGCCGCGAGTTCAATCGAACTCGCTCTATACGACTATCTTCCGCAACGAGCCGGGCTTGCCAGGATTCAACGTACTCGACGAGGGAGAGATACCAAGTCACTACGAAATGGGCTATTGTATGTCGCGGTCAGAGGGAGAAGCGAAGGAAAGGAGCGATGCTATCGACATGCAGCTGCAAAAGGACGCTCAACGGTTCAGGCGCGAATGCAAGATTCTTTTACTTGGTCAGCCTCCATGTCTCAACTGTACTGGATTCATCCTTTTCAATTTCTCTAATTTCTGTCTTGTAGGTCCTGGCGACTCAGGAAAATCAACAATTGTGAAGCAAATGCGCATCATTCACAAAGACGGCTTCTCCGATTCCGAGCTGGCGATGTATGCACCCATCGTGTACCGAAACCTGCTCGACTCTGCTCAAGCGATTATTGTTATGATGAGGAAGCTCACACTCGACTGCGAAACCTCTTCGAATAGGGCTTTGGCGGACAAGATTGCCGACTACGAACTCGACAAGAGCAATTCACCTGTTCTCAGTTCCGAAATTGCCGAAGCGATACATTATTTCTGGCAGGACCCTGTGGTTGCCAAGATTATGGATGAGCATGGAAGTGAATTCTATTTAATGGATAGCGCGTTCTAGTGCGTAGTACTACTCCTTTTCACAATTCAATGACTGATGATTCCCTCCAGCTTTTTTTCTGAAGTACTTAGAATCGGTTCTCCACAATACATTCCCAACGAAACGGACGTGCTGAGGGCACGACAGAGGACCACTACCATTTCCGAGACCCGCTTTACGATGGGCCAACTATCGTACGTTTCTCCCATGCATCTGGTCACAATTTTGCGCCTGACGAAAAACCTCAGAATTCACATGTTCGACGTTGGCGGGCAACGATCTGAACGTCGAAAGTGGATTCACTGCTTCGAATCCGTCACTAGCATCATTTTTTGTGCCGCATTGAGCGAGTACGACCAGGCTGATTTTGAAGTCATGGGTAAAAGTCGAATGAGCGAAACCCTCATTCTCTTTGAATCCATCGTCAACGCGCGCTGGTTTCTTCGAACATCAATCATCCTCTTCCTGAACAAGATAGATGTTTTCAAGCAAAAATTGCCAAAGGTGCCGTTGGAGAGATATTTTCCCGAGTACACTGGAGGCAACGATGTCCACAAGGCAGCGAAGTTTATTCTATGGAGGTTTATGCAAGCAAATAGGGCCAGGCTTAGTGTCTATCCCCAGTAAGTTATCGCCTTCTGTCGTTGCTTTGACGATACTGACCGCCCGCCCGTGTCTTTGCGTGAACTAGTCTCACTCAAGCGACCGATACGTCAAACATCAGACTGGTGTTTAGCGCTGTAAAGGAAACGATTTTGCAGAACGCGTTAAAAGATGCGAATATCATTAAAACTAAAGTTCTGTGATCGAATTCTGCGCTCGTCAGGGGAAGAAGGGTCGGGTGTTGAGACGAAGAGTCGGAGATTCGTTAAAGTTCTCCCCGTGATGAGGCTTTTGGACCGAAGATATGGTTCGCGATGGGCGATTACTTTGACTCTTGAGAGACTCTGCTCTCCCTCCGGCTACGAGCCTGGCTGAACACGACGCAACTGCGCAGCAGGCACGAGTCACGACCCGCCAGCCGCATCTGGTCGTCACACTGTCCACCTGGTCGCTGTTCGACGTTGTCCCACCGTGGAAGCAAGCTGTTTACCGAGCTCGCCTCGCACAGCCCTTCTACAATTTGAGGATCCTGCGAGTTCTTTACGTGGTGCCTGGTAAACAGTAGTGACTGTCGCCGATTCCCTTTTTTGTATATGTAGGACTTTGTGCTGTGGCTGATAAGCCGAGTTTGCATGCACCATTCTTGCCCAAGATCGCTCGAACGCCTCATGGCTCTTCTACTATCGTTAGGCCTACGAGCCTGCATTTTGAAACTTCAGCTATGCTATGCTTGTTTTTGAACGTCCATCTATTTCTTGTTTTCTATTTCGGGATGAGGTGCCTCCATATCTTTCGACTGGATTATCATTCACTTAAGCCTCCATCTGCGCTTCAACGATCTACGTTAGTGCCAGTGGTTTGCATGTGGGACCATGCCGAGCCGAGTAATTAGTGTTGTGCGGGCTCGGGCTCAGGCCCTAGGCCGGCCCGGCCCGGGATAAGGCTTTGAAGGGTTCAAGGCTCGGGCTTGCAGTTTGGAAAGCCCAAGCCTTGGGCCTGAGCCTGGGCTTCTAATATGTAATTTGTAGAGTATGTTGTAAGTACAGATGAAGCCTCAGACGTGAATGAACGACTGTATAGTATACCTGTAGAGTACGTTGTAAGTACAGACAAAGCTACAAGGTATTGTGAGTATAAGTGTATGTAGATAGAGTGAAAGTAGGTACTCACCCTCAGACGTGAATGAATGACTGAGGGCGCCGAAAGTATAGTGAAAGTATAAATGAATAAATGGAATATGAAATAGAGATAAGTAGAATATGAAATAGAGATAAGTACCATGTGGGACGTAGAAAGAAACAGAAGGTGTTGCATATATGTAACCGAAAAAGTCCTTACTGAAGCACGTAAATGGAAACAAACTCCTGCTGGTATCAAAGGAGTGGACCACGAGATGGTCTCAGTTCAAGTGGCACATGAAGAGGCCCCACTAGTAGGAAAAGGAAGATGGACTCTTCCCGAAAAAATCCTAGAAAATAAAAAGTTCAAAAACTTTGCAAAGGAAAAAGGAAGGAAAGCTCTGGAAGAGCTAGACCAAATAACTCAATACAGCGATACTACGAATCCACAAAGAATTCTCTTAGACTACCTGAAGGAAATAATAGTAGAAGCAAAAAGGATGGAAAAATCTTCGATTACACCTGCACAACAACGAGCGGCTCAAGTCAAAAAGTCAATTAGACAGGCATTATCAGACCCGAGGTCTACTCCCCGTGAAAAAGTGGAAAAAACCAATGCAATGAAAAAGGAACTGAAAGATCTGGAAGTTGACGGCAATAGCAGATTGCGGAGACATGTTGCGGCGCATGACAAGATAGAACGAGAAAGTATAGGGAAATACTGGTGCAAGATTAGTAAAGGCTCTACGCCGAGGGAAATGATATACGCACTGGAAAAGAATAGCCCACTGAATACGGGCCAACAAGATGTTCCAGAAAGGAATCCCATCCCAGAACCAGTATACGAAAAGCACTCCCAAAGAATGGCGGAGCTGGCGAGGGATTACCATGAAGGACTCCAGCAACATGACCTAGACAAACACACTGACATCCGAGAACAAACGATCCAAGAAGTTCTAGAACAAGTGGATGTAAAGCTATCAGAGGACCAAAAAGGTCGCCTTGGAGAGGATATCTCCGAAAATGAAGTGATAATGGCGCTCCGAAAGTCAAAAAACGGAACTTCACCAGGAACGAGAGGAATCACCTATGAATTCTTCAAATCATGTTTGGACAGATATATAAATGAAAAAGATCAGCAGGCCCTAAAACCCTTCAATATCCTCAAAATTCTAACAAAAGCCTTCAATGATATCCTCCAATATGGAGTTGATAGGAATACGAAATTTTCCGAAGGATGGATGTGCCCGCTGTATAAGAAAGGTGATAAAAATAAAATCAGTAACTACAGACCGATAACCCTAATCAACGCTGATTATAAGATACTCACAAAAGTTCTCGCAATGCGGCTAGCTGAAGTATGTCCCTCAATTATTCATCCAAGCCAAGCTGGTTTTATGCCAGGCAGACAGATATCGGACCAAACAAAATTAATTCAAATGATAATGGATTATGCAGATTATTTCGAAGAAAACGGGTTAATAGTGGCCCTCGACCAAGAAAAGGCATATGATAAGATAGCTCACGATTATTTGTCAAAAACCCTTGAGAAATTCAATTTCCCCCCCGTTTTCATTAAGACCATCGAAAGCCTATATGGCGATGCGGAAACTAAAGTAATGATAAACAGTCATTTAAGTTCCCCATTCCGGGTAACTTGAGGAGTACGACAAGGCGACCCGATGTCGTGTCTGTTGTTTGATATTGCAATAGAACCACTCACGGCCGCAATTAGAAATTCCAGCCTTAAAGGTATCGAAATACCCAATATTGATGAACGTATGATCGCCAGCCTCTTTGCGGACGACACTATGGTCTTCTTATCGGAAGACGACGAATTCAAAGACCTTCAACAAATCCTTGATAAGTGGTGCATAGCCGCTAGAGCCAAATTCAACATAGCAAAAACCCAGATCCTTCCATTAGGATGTAAGACTTATCGCGTCAGAATTAGAAACGGACGAAGAGGGAAAGACGAACACTTACCAATACCTGCGAATATACATATTGCTGTGGAGGACGAAGCGATCCGGATCCTGGGAGCATGGTTCGGACATTCGTCACCTGGCTCTGCAGCATGGTCTAACCAACTAGAAAAAGTCGACTCCGCCCTCGAAAGGTGGGATCGAACCCATCCAACTATGGATGGGAGAAAGAAAATCATCCAGATGATAGTCGGGGGTATGACCCAATATCTAACTCAAGTTCAGGGTATGACAAAAGAAGCAGAAAAACTTCTCACCAAACGAATACGCCTATTTTTATGGGGAGAGAAAACACAAAGTCCGGTGAATATGGACACCCTCCTCGCTCCGAAGGAAGAAGGGGGACAAGAAGCCCTGGATATTGAAGCCAGAAATCTAGTGATTGAAGTGATGTGGCTAAAGTCCTACCTCAAACTTAACGACGAAAGACCAATATGGGCCAAAATTGTCGATGTACTTATTGCAGCCGCAACTCCTGGAAGCATTACGGAACAAAATGTTGAGCCAAAAATAAAAGAAAACGTCTTCCTACAATCATGGGAGACGAAAATATCAATTCTACCAAACCATATACAAAAATTACTCACTACAGCCAGAAAACTAGGAGTTCGAACTGAAGGGATCGCATTCTCCGAGGAAATACTGAGGGCAAGGCCGATATGGTACCATAGTGACGCTCTCCCACTGTTGAGACTTATCAACCATGCAGCCGCTGCCAAGTGCCTTAAAGAAATCACGG